>NW_026526991.1:1355000-2032500 GCF_024362965.1 Panthera pardus | reverse complement strand
TTGATGTCATTATTGATATCTCCTTTTCCTTTTTCCTCCACATCAAATTAATTGCTAAATCCTATCCATGTTTTTAAAAGAAAGCATGCAGGGGCAGCTGGCTGGCTCAGTAGGTGAAGCATAAGACTCTTGATCTTGGGGTTGTGAGTTTGGGCCCCACGGTGGGTGTAGAGGTTACTTAAAAATAAAATCTTTAGGGGCATCTGGATGGCTCGGTTGGTTAAGTGTCCGACTTTGGCCTAGGTCATGATCTCACAGTTCCTCAGTTCGATTCCTGTATTGGGCTCTGTGCTACAGCATAGAGACTGAAGCCTGTTTCAGGTTCTTTTTTTTTTTTTTTTGTTTTTTTAATGTATGTTTATTTTTGAGAGAGAGAGAGGGAGAGAGAGAGCGCACAAGCCAGGGAGGAGCAGAGAGAGACATGGAGACATAGAATCTGAAGCAGGCTCCAGGCTCCAAGCTGTCAGTGCAGAGCCCCACACAGGGCTCGAACACCCAAGCTATGAGATCATGACTGGAGCCGAAGTCAGACGCTTAACCGACGGAGCCACCCAGGTGCCCCAAGCCTGTTTCAGATTATGTGACTCCCTCCCCCTCTCTGCCCCTCCCCAACTCCTGCTCTCTCTCTCTCTCTCTCTCTCTCTAAATAAACATTAAATAATAAATAAATAAATAAATAAATAAATAAATAAATAAATAAAATCTCATTAAAAAAAAGAAAGGAAAGCATATATATTTCCTAACTATAAAGCTAAGGACAACTAATATAGTGGATGACAGGAACAATATTCAAGATGGTCTTAGCAGACTAAGAGGAAGGGCAGAAGCTCCTAATATTGGTCTCTTTTAAACTGAGGTACAATTCACAGAAAAATACATAAACTGTAAGTGTAGTGCTCAGTGGATTTTAGATACAATTGTACCCGTGTAACTACCCCACGGATGAAGACAGCAGATGTCCATCTCCCCAGAATACTCCCACAAGCCTCTTCTCTTGGATACTCTCATACACACCCCGGGGAATGATTCTATCGCTGAGGATGAGTTTTACATGTTCATAAACTTTTTTTTTTTTTTTCACATTTTTTATTTATTTTTGGGACAGACAGAGAGAGACAGCGCATGAACGGTGGAGGGGCAGAGAGAGAGGGAGACACAGAATCGGAAACAGGCTCCAGGCTCCGAGCCATCAGCCCAGAGCCTGACGCGGGGCTCGAACTCACGGACCGCGAGATCGTGACCTGGCTGAAGTCGGACGCTTAACCGACTGCGCCACCCAGGCGCCCCGTTCATAAACTTTATATAATTAGAATCTGGGAGAATGTACACTTTTGTTCCCATCTTTTTCCGGTCAATATAATGTTTTTGAGATTCATGCATGTTTTTATGGGAATCAAAAGTCTAATTTTTTAAATGTTTATTTTTGAGAGACAGAGTGTGAGTGGGGGAGGGGCAGAGAGAGGGAGATACAGAATCCAAAATAGGCTCCAGGCTCTGAGCTGTCAGCACAGAGCCCGATACAGAGCTCGAACTCATGGCCTGTGAGATCACGACCCAAGCCGAAGTCAGACGCTTAACTGACTGAGCCACCCAGGCGCCCCTCAAAAGTCTAATTTTTAAGCTTAGTAGTATTTCACTGAACATACTATAATTCATTTATTTATTTACTTGTTGATGGACAGTTAAGCTATATCTGGTTTGGGGCTGTTACAAATAAAGTTACCACAAATATTCTCACACGTCTCTTTGTGGACATATGCAGTCATGTGTATTAGGTACATACTTAGAAGCAGAACATCTGGCTTATAGGGTAGGCATATGTTTAACTTGATCAGAGATTTGAGAAAGTTTCTGAAGTAGTTATACCAGTTTATACTCCTCCCAATAATGTATGAGAGTTGCGTTGCTCCACATTCTTTGACACTTGGTATGGCCAATCTTTCAAATTTTGGTGAGTGTGTAATACCACATTAGTTTTAACTTACACTTCCCTCATGAATAATGTTGAATATCCTATTTTTATGGCCATTTGCATATCTTATTTTGTGAAATATCTATTTATGTCTTTTGTCCAGAGTTTTTACCTTTCTTATTGATTTTTAGGAATTCTATATATATTCTAGATATGAGACCTTTATTAGATAAATGTATTGCAAGTGTTTTCTCCAAGTCCGTAGCTTTTCCACATTCTTAACGTTGTCAGTGTATTAGCAGATGTTTAATTTTTTGTAATGAAATTCCACTGAAGAACTGTTCTTAAAGAATTAAAAAAATTTTTTTTAATGTTTATTTTTGAAAGAGACAGAGCACAAGCAGGGGAGGGGCAGAGAGAGCGGGGGACACAGAATCTGAAGCAGGCTCCAGGCTCTGAGCTGTCAGCACAGATGTGGGGCTAGAACTCATGGACCACGAGATCATGCTCTAAGCCACAGTTGGTCGCTTAACCGACTGAGCCACCCAGGCGCCCCTAAATCACTATTCTTTTTTATGGTTAGTGCTTTTTACAATCTACTTAAGATCACAGAGACATCTCTTACGTTGTCTTCCAAAAGCTTTACAGTTTCAGCCTATGATCCATCTCAAATTAGGTTTTATGTGTGATGTAATCACACAAAATCACATACACAGTAATCATGGTTCACGTATTTCCATATGGTTACCTGGTTGCTCCAGCACCATCTGTTGAAAGATCTTCCTTTCCCTCACTGGATTAGTCTTTTGAAAAACCTTTTTTTAAAATTCTGAAGTCTTATACTTTAGGTTTAAAAGAATCAATCGTAGGGGTGCCTGGGTGGCTCATTTGGTTAAGCGTCCAACTCCTGATCTCAGCTCAGGTCTTGATCTCAGAGTCTTAAGTTCAAGCCCAGCATTGGGCTCCTCACTGGGCGTGGAGTCTACTTAAAAAAAAAAAAAAAATCAGGAGCGCTGGGATGGCTGAGTCCGTTAAACCTCTAACTCCTGATTTCAGCTCCAGTCGTGATCTCAAGCATTCATGGGTTCAAGCTCCACACTGGGCTCTGCACTGGTGGTGCAGAGACCACTTGGGAGACTCTCTGCCCCTCCCCTGCTCATGCTCTTCCTCAAAGTTAGTAAGTAAAGTTAAAAAAAAAAACCAATTGTACAACTACAGGATGGGCAAGACCAGTATAAAAGCAGTGTAGTGGATAATGTGGTTGACTTTGAGACACTGAAGCACTTCCTCTTTAGCAACAAGACCTAGAAATTTTAGCTAACACAAATTCTAACATCATTTGAAGCTTATTGTGGCCATGCCATTAAATTCTGGTCAAAGAAATACAAAAGCACAGTTGAGTGTGCAACTTCCAAGGGAAGTGACGAGTTCTCTTTTTTTTTGCTAAATGGAATACAAATGTGATGGTTGGGGCTACAGAGAAAGCAGAATTTTCTATTTTTATAGAAAATTTTTAAGATATAGAAAAAAGTCCAGAAAATAAAATAACAAACACACCTATGTAACCACCACTCAGATTTAACATATTTGCTTCATAGCATTTGCTTCAGATATCTCTTTTTTATAATGTTTATTATTTTTTTAATGTTTGTTTATTTTTGAGAGAGAGACAGAGACAGAGCATGAGTGAGGGAGGAGCAGAGAGAGAAGGGGACACAGAATCCGAAGCAGGCTCCAGGCTCCCAGCTGTCAGCACAGAGCCCGACCTGGGGCTTGACCTCATGAACGGTGAGATCATGACCTGAGCCCAAGTCGGACGTTTAATCGACTGAACCACCCAGGCCCCCCCCTCCCCCATCTCTTTTGTAAAGACATAAAAATATAGGTGCAGTGAAGAGTTGAGCCCCCCCCCCTTGTAGTCAGCCTTTCCAAATTCAATCTCCATCCTCCTTCCCCAGATGGAACCCCACTATGAAGCTTGCATAGGTCTCATCTTTCAGAGGTAAATTTAAGAATTCATGGTTTCTGCCTCCTCTGAGGGCCCCTTAGTTCAGCCATGATCTGTGTACTACTGGCTTTAGGGATCACCAGGGGTGCTTGTGAAAAATATAGATCCCAAGGGGTGCCCGGGTGGCTCAGTCGGTTGAGCATCCGACTTTGCCTCTGGTCATGATCTTGCAGTCAGAGAGTTCGAGCCCCGTGTCGGGCTCTGTGCTGACAGCTCGGAGCCTGGAGCCTGCTTCGGATTCTGTGTCTCCCTGTCTCTCTACCCCTCCCCCACTCATGCTCTGTCTCTCTCACTTTCAAAAATGAATAAATGTTAAAAAAAAAAAAAATTAAAAAAAAAATAGATCCCAGGGTCCCAACTCTTGAGATCCTCTTTCAGTAAGTCCAGCGTGGGGCCTGGTCACCCTCATCTTATTATCACTTTATTATTATTTTTTTCATTTCCATTGTAAAAAGCATGCCAGGTACAAATCAAAACCACAATGATATAGTATTCCACTAGAATAAAAAATGCATACAATAATAAACTGGTGAGGATATGGACAAATTAGAACCCTCATATATTTCTGGGGGGGAATAGGAAACGGTGAAGCCATTTGGAAAGCAGTTTGGCAGTTCTTCAAAAAATAAAACACAAAGTTACCATACGACCCAGCAATTCCACTCCTGGTTATTCACCCAAGAGAAATGAAAGCCTGTGTCCACACCAAACCTATATGAATTATTCAAATGCGCAAAGCACCTACTCCCTTTGTAGGCCTTCTAGCACACCCAGGTGAACGATCTAAGAAGTTTCTCTGATAGAAGTAATCAGAATCGATTACTCCGCATTTAACTTCTTCAGGATGGAGGACTGAAGTCAGCATGGACTTTGGAGCCAGACCTGGAATCCAATCTAATTTATGTTGTTTGCCAGCTAGGAAAACAAATGGGAAAAATACTTATCCTGCATGGTTTCTTTCCCAGTCTGCTCTTCAAATACCAAAAGCCATAAAATCTTGTTATAATTTGTTAAATAGGATTCAGTCTCAGATGGAGGGATCCTAAACTTAAGCAAGAGACAGTCTAAATCACCTCATTGAACTCTTTGTTGTAAAGCCAATCAATAGATCACTTTATCCTTTGTAGACGAAGACTACGTTTATTCATTTGTTACCTCTGAGAACAATAAAGAGAATATTATAACTAAAATGTTGGCTTCCTGATTCAGTAAGTGTTTTTTATTTATGGTAATTAATAAAGACACATGGGCGCTTAAATCCATAGCTATAATTCTTAAACTTGAGAGCGTCTTTTTATTGTTTTTATTATAAAACACTTAACTACACAAAGAAGTACAGAGAAGAAGATCAAAAACCCTCCACTGCTCCGTTTTATGATGATTTTACTATGCTTGCCAGATTTCGCTTAAAAAATAAACATTCCAAGCCTGTAGCTACAGAATTTCTACAACTAGTAAGCCAACACCAACTCGTTTAGAGTATCAACCTAAATTATACTAAATGGAAAGTGAAAAATAGCTGTGGAGCTGAAATTAAAAATTCTAGCCTGTCCTTGGTAAGAAATGTAGTGGAAGATTACATCAGCATTGACTGGGGACTGTCCTAGGAGGGCTGGTTGTTGCCTCCTGGTTCACGTGTCCTTTCATGGTGTCTCCTTCTTCATCTGTGGTCCCTGCCATCCTACTCAGAGAACTCAAGACCCAATGGAAATCAGGCCACAGGCTGGGCCAGGTCAATTAGATTCTCTTCCTTTAGAGAATTTGAGTATCAAGATACAGATATTCTAGTCTTTCCTGTACATCAACACTAGTTGTTATGAGAGCAAATCACAAAAGTAAAATGCACATCTCACCTCCATGCTTTAGAAATCTGTTGCCTGTTTTTGAACCTCCTTAGCCTAAGACAATCTTGACTAATGGTCTCTGTCATTCCCTTCTCTTCACCTGGCACCCAACACTCTAATCACTATGGGGTGGATGAAAGATGACCTCAAATTTTCTCCCAGTCCTCCCATTGAGAGGTGGAATGCCCCTGAGAGGGCTCCTCGGCTTGAATCTGGGGAGGCCCTGTGACTTGCTTTAATTCAGCACAAGGTAGAGAGAACAGAGCTGTGTGACCTCTGAGTCTGCGGCTTCTGCATGCATGCAGTACTCCCTCTTGGATCCCAGTCGCCATGCTGTGAGAAACCCAAGCCCTGTACGGAGGTCACGTGGAGAGGATCCTCGATGCTCAGGTCAACAGCCTCAAGCCGAACTGCCAGCTGCCAGCCATGTGAGTGAGTCATTTTGGACACTTCTAGCCAGTTGGTCCTCCGGATGACTACAGCCCCGGCCAATACCACTTTGGAGCAGAACTGCCCTATAGAGCTCAGTGAATCACAGATCACGAGAGACGATAAAACACTGCAGTGATTTCCCATATATGTATCTCCTATTATTAATCTTATCTCCGCACCTTTGTCACAATTAATGAGCCAATACTGACACATTAGTATTAGCTAAAATCCATACCTTATTCAGATTTTCTCTTTTCTTACCTAATAATCTTATTCTTTTCCGGGATCTCATCCAGGATATTGCATTACATTTCATCGTCACGTCTCCTTAGGCTCCTTTTGGCTATGATGGTTTCTTAGACATATCTTGTTTTCCCTTGACAGTTCTGAGGGTAGTCTTGGTCAGGTGTTTTGTAGGACATCCCTCTATCGGGATCTGCCTGATGTTTCTCTCAGGATTAGGGTGGGGTAATGGGTTTGGGGGAAGAAGACCACTGAAGTAAGGTGCCATTTCAGCACATCACATCAAAGGTCCATCCTATCTATAACCATGACTTATCCTGTCGATGCAGACCTTGACCACCTGGCCGAGATGCTGCTGGTCAGGCTCCCCACTGTGTGAAGCCACACT
This sequence comes from Panthera pardus, assembly GCF_024362965.1. Lineage (NCBI taxonomy): Eukaryota > Metazoa > Chordata > Mammalia > Carnivora > Felidae > Panthera > Panthera pardus. The sequence continues at coordinate 2,025,673 of NW_026526991.1, read as the reverse complement.
TAAGGAAGGGGAAGTTATGTTCCTCGTCCTTGAGGGTGAAGTAATCTACATAAATGAATCAGAATTTTTCTGCCCAGGAGATTGTAATGGTGGTTTTAAACCACTAATTTTTGGTGTGGTTTAATACACAGCAAGATATCTAAAAAACACACTCAAACCTTTTCACTGTCTCCTATTAGACTTCATGAACAGTTACATGTGCTACGTAGGGTTCACTCTACTTAAGTGCCCTTCCTATTCCTATCCACCACTCACCAACCCACAAAAACAAAGAACCTCTTATTTTTCCAACAAAACCCAAGCGCTACCTCCTCTATCATGAAGCTTCCTTCCAGAAGGAATTCATTGCTCTGACCCAGCTGCCAATACCACAGTTAACACCACTATCGTCACCCTTATGCTATGGTTAACTCCCTCAACGAGACCAGAGGTTCCCAACATGCAGAGACCCTGCCTTATGTAAGTCTGCATGCCACCTAGGACATCAGCACATACCTGGCATCCCATAAGTGTTTGTGAATTAATTAATTAAGTGACTATAAATGTGTATCATTTTTTATAATACCTCATTTTAAAAGAATAAAAGAGAAAACATAAATAAACAGCTATAGCCCAGGATGTGTCTGTAAATCCACACTAGAACTGGAATTTCCCTAGTAAAGCACAGCTCCACTGTATAATATGGACCGGGCACTAAGAAAACTGATCACTGCATTCAATGAGTCAAAGCCACATATAACAGACTAAATAGTATCTGCTTTCAGATCCGTGTGACAACATGGGCACATAAATACTAAATAAATTAGATCAGATGAGTCTCTTTCTAAGGGAATCAGGCCAATGAAGTACATTTCCTCGCCTTTGGATTTCTTGATATGTCATCAAAGACTTTTTACAGAACATAATTTTCATATTTAACTTCTAAAGTGTGGAACAATAAGACAGATTCATGGGTAACTGTGTTAGCGCTATTCAATTTTCTCTCTTACGTACACAGCAGGGAAATTAAATAAGCCCTGAAGTGGTCCTTGGGAAAAATATAAGAAATAGTCACTGTGCCTCCAAAGGATTCAAGGGCTTCTGAAGTTTTACATTAATAATAACTCTGTCAACTTGTCTTCTTTCAGTATTTACAATAGTGGCTTTTACTAAATCAGCTGAAGTCTCTGCAAGAAAGCGATTAGGTCATACAAAATTGCATTCTAGTGACCAGAGGGAAAAGCCCTCCCACAGAGAGTACCAGGAGCACTGGCAGCAACAGAAAGACTCCCCTCAGGAAGGTCCAGGGCAGCAGATGAAGCGATAGGTGCTGGGCACTGTCCAGGACACAGGGTGAGATACCCTTGGTGTGCCCAGGAAGGACTAGGGACAATTTTGAAAGGAGAGAGACATGAAGGTGATACTGACGGTCCCACGTGACCAGGTAGAGAATGAGTCAGGACATGGAGTCAGACACAGAGGTATACATAAACACATGGTGACATTCAAGCCCTAGTTTGAAAAACCAAACCTAACAAATTATTGTTTAAACATTTATAATAAAAACTGTCTATGGGACGCCTGGGTGGCTCAGTTGGTTAAGCGTCCCACTTCGGCCAGGTCATGATCTCACGGTGAGTTCGAGCCCCGCATCAGGCTCTACGCTGACAGCTCGGAGCCTGGAGCCTGCTTCAGATTGGGTGTCTCCCTCTCTCTCTGCCCTTCCCCCACTCGTGCTCTGTCTCTGTCTCTCTCTCTCTCTCTCTCTCAAAAAATGAATAAACGTTAAAAAAATTTTTAAAAAACTGTCTAAATAATTTAAAAATAACTGTCTAAATAATATCTCTGTGAGGCAGGAATAAGGGACAGGCTTTTACTTTTTACCTCAAATACTTCTGACTCATTTTAATTTTTAAAATAAGAATATAGAACTTGCACAATAAAATGTTAAAAGATAAAGTGCTCCTGTTGTACAAATGAAGCATAAAGTTCTCTGTGAGTTCAGTAAAATTTGTTTTAAATTGCTCATGGGGCATAAGAAAAATGGAGATCAAAAAGAAAAAAAATCTTCTCAACCTTCGGTTAGGTTTGAATCCAAATCAAGCTAATTCCTAAATTCACCTAAAACAAAACACCCACTCCTCTGCCTCTGTTTTTAATTCGTACTCCAACCGTTTGCATCTTCAGTAGTCCACTGACCTTGGAACTGCTTTCTTCCGACACTTCTCCCTCATTGGTTTGCATTGGAACAGACTCTGTGCAAAACTCTGCAGAAACACACAAATACCGCCTGGAAGAGGTAAGAAGAGAAAAAAAATAAGGAATTCAGTGAAAAAATCGGTTTTTCAAAGATTAGATTGAAATTGTATCACCAAGACCATAGATACAGTGAAGTGATGAGCGTAAGTAACACACGTGCGTGTGCGTGTAAGTACTCCCATGCATCTTCGGTAAGAAAGAAAGCAGAGAGGTAAGAGGGAATTTTCACCATCTTACGGTAGGATAGTTAGGAAAGGTTTAAGGCACTGGGGTGTTACACAGTTCTAGATTTCTTTCCTCTTTTTTCTTGACTTTTGGCAGACGTGATAGTGAAAATCTTCAGCAATTCATACAGCACAAATAGTGACCTGTCAGAAAGGACGTCCACCTAAGAAGTGGGCCCGTCTGCACAGCATTATAAGCCGTTGAGATTGTCCAGGTTTCCTGGGTTTATAGTTTACGTTCAATATTCATGGTATATATATTTAAAATTTTTTTAATGTTTATTTATTTTTGAGAGAGAGACAGAGCGTGAGCAGTAGAGGGGCAGACAGAGAAGGAGACACAGAATCCGAAGCAGGTTCCAGGCTCCCAGCTGTCAGCACAGAGCCAGACTGGACTTGAACTCACAAACCGTGAGATCATGATCTAAGCTGAAGTCGGACGTTTAACCGACTGAGCCACCCAGGCGCCCCTCACTGTATTTTATAACTGAAATAAGGGTACACGCTAATGGTTGATCCCACGTTTTTATTTTAAGAGAATTTGCTTAATAAGCTAAGTATCAGTTAATTTACTTTTACATGAGAATGGGCTATCCTAGGGCAAGACAATAAAAAGTACTAATTTTTCCCCTAAGAATAAAATGAATCATTGGTTAAAATTTTATGAATTAAAATGTACCAAAAGGAAACTACTAAAAGCATACGTAACATTCAAATTAATTCATTAAATATGTAATTACTGAACAATAATTACTCAAACTGACACAAATCTCCATGTAATACAGGTAACTAATAATTTAAAACCTCTCTAATACTTTAAAAGGTTCATAGCTACAAAATCTAAAAGCTAGAAAGAAGCTTGGCACATACTATCTTGTGTGTGGGCAGAGAATCTCTTGATAAACGCAGCACCTTGGGAGGCAGGTAACGTGGTTCTGGTGTGGGAATCTGTTTCCTCATCTGTTGGGTGGGAGAAGAGCATCAAAAAATCTACTGTGCTCACCTAATGGGGTTTTTGGGGAACCGATGTGTATTTACGGGACACGAAATGAACCGTAAAATTGGTACAGTGGAAGGTCTGCTAATCATCCCCCCTCACTCACTCCAGACGAACTGACGCTGCCCATTCCTTGCAGGAAACACATGCTTCCAGCAAGTGAAACAGGCTTTCTTGAGCTGGTTTTGCCCCTCATCTGTTAATGACAGTTGTGCAGAAACAAACTTGTTCTTTCTGTGAAAATTAAATTAATAGCACCGGAAACACTCAGTAACCTACCTAGAAAGATGTCGTATGCAAATTGCCTCACAAATGTCCTTAAGTGCTCATTCTGCTTTACAGAAATAGACTGTATCTCATAGATGATACATTACAAGCACAGCTGATGAAGAAAAACACCCCAATGATTTCTGTGCCATTTCCAATTTAATGTGCTGGAAAAGAGGAACCCTCCTTCGCTTCTCCCGAGCTTTCCCTCTGGCTCCTCTCTCCACCTTCCACAAGTCCCGTCCCGATGGATCTTTTCTAATGTCAGAAGGAGAAACAAGGCCTGTGAGGTCAGCCCTTCTCTCTTCCTTTTGGAAGCCAGCTGCCCCCAAGGAGCATGCATTTTCCTCTGTGCTAGTTCCCCTAAATGAAGGCCCCTCACAATTGCCTGGGACTAGGTAAGCCTGTTCAGTGCTAGGAACTTCACTTGCCTGTAGATGTAAGCCACATTCCCCACTATAGCTTCATTAGTAATAAATGCCCCACTCTTTTATCTGATTTCTCAATTGATACGGAACTCAGCCAAGGGAAAGAGAGTGCTATTTACTGGGTCTCTCAAAGACCATACTATCTATCTGGTGCATGGGACTAGAGTTTTGGTAAACACACATGAAGGAAAATTGGAGGAGTGAAATAAAATGCATATGGAATTTCTAAGGCTTCTGTTGGGTCAGGACTTTGGGCCTTGGTCTTTAGTGAGAGAGCAATACGCTTTATCCTTGCAGAGGTTGCATCAGGCCACACGAGTTTTTACTGTCAAATACCAGGTTTACACTACTGAGGCTGAATTAGAAGCTTACAAACCACCAGCCACACTGTATTTTGACATTAGTGGTGACTGTAGTTATGGTAACTTTGTCTTCAGGTAAGTGGCTGTTTCTATAGAGACGAGACGGCATACACCAGGCACGTGGGCTTTGCTGGCGGCAGCAAAGAAATGGGCCACAGTCAGTCGTGGTGGTGGCGGCGGGCGGCGGCGACGGTACTGAAAAGCTCATCGAAATGTCAGCCGTGCAAGCGGCCTCAGCCTACAGTGGCCACTCTGGCCTAGCAAGCAAATGCCAGCCGTGCTGGCCTCAGCAAAGGGAATAGAGCATTAGCAGGCTTGGGTGGCCTCAAAGTACAGAAGGCTGCTGCCTGACCTTGAATTATGCAGGCACAGCTTTTCCTAAGCAGGCATGGCTGAGGCAAAGATTAGACTTTAGGGAAAAGAGACTTTCTTCATACAGGCCTTTTAGATATTAACGAGGGGAACAATTATTTGCTGTGCATAAGCTGCGAGGCAGCTGAATTTCAAACAGCACACGTGCTATGAAACCAGTGAGGTTCTACGTTTGAATTGTTTGTGCTCGGCTTACACAGGCAATGGAAATGAAGAGGTTTCTCACTATACTCCTAAGAGGCAGGAAGGCAGGGAACTTCTAGAGGGAGGGAGGGAGGGAACTTGGTACCTGGGGCTGCCACTACTATAAATCCCTAAATATTGCAAAAAGAAGGAGATGCTTCAAGGATTAATCTTTAAAGCAGAAGACAGTGTACATTGGTTGGGTTTTTTCCAGACATAGGAAAGGCCCAGTTCCAAATTTCACCTCCTGCTGGCAGAGTTTTCCAAATCGGGTGGAAGTGTCCACGTCATGGATGGCGCACACTGGCGTGGGCTAACTGGATACCTTGGAGAGGCTCAAACAAGAGGACCTCAGCCGTCTTCCCTCCCTCAGTAAGGCAGGTGGAGATCAAAGAACCTTACAGGTTCTTTATCATCCAGTATTGCCTGGGATATTCACTACTTTTGCATACGACATCACTTTCCCATCTTTTCCAGACTTCAAATTGATTCTCAGATCCCTCCCTCGGATGCCACCGTGGCTTTGCTACAGCCTTTAGTAAGACTGAGTACTGCGTTCTGGGAATATAATTTGATCAGGAATTATTGCTCCTGAGCAGGACAGTGCTTTCTTAACTGGGTGGCTGTGGGGACAGTGCTGAAACAATTTTGTTGACCCTTGGGAGTTGATGTTAATTTATATACTGTTCTGATCCCTTTTAGGGTACCTGGGGGCAAAATCTATTTGGCTCATCAATTCTGCCCAAGAGAATACCCGAGAGAAGAGTGGGTGGTAGTGGGGGGCTGTCCTCTTGAAAGTGGGAGCAGGACTGTCTTGAGACCCCCTCTGCCCTAGAGAGGAGGGACACACCTCACAAGACCTGGATTACTACTTCAGACCAATGCATGAGGAGACAAGAGCCAGCATGGGTTAGGGGAGGAAAACTTGCTGGCTCTCAATGTTTCCTTCCATGTGGGGCAATATCCCTTTACTACTGTTGGCCTTATATCCCTAACGCAGGCTGTCAGGGTGAAGTGACTTGTCCAGTCATTGAGTCTGGAAGGGAGACTGGGCGTGCCCCTCCTCCAGCCCTTTTCCTGTGGGGGCCTTAGTTTTGCTCCGCTCCTCCCTTCTTCTAGGAGGCAGGTCTATCCCTGATAGTGCTGTTGGGTAAAGAAACCTGTTAAGTTCCAGAGCTGAGTATTAGAAAACCGACTTGCTGTTAGAAACGAGCCAGTTCTATGTCAACTTTATTAGTAATAGAAGTGAAAATTTGATCTCCACCTGCCTTACTCCCTCACCCTCTATGTCTGTGGTTTAGAACTTAGGCAGTGGAGAGAATGTTTTTTATCAGGTCCCTTCAATTCCAACCAATACCTGGAACTTCTCCGCTTCAGAACCTCTCCTCTGCATCAGTCTGATTTTCCCAACTGTCCCATTACCATAACATGAATAGCAGACTTTTACTTCATAAACTTTTCAGCTCTATTTCTAGCTACTCCCCGTGCACCCACTATACCACTTCACTCCAGAAAATCTTCCTATTCTCTGCACACAACTTGCTAACTTAATTTCTATCTATGCAGTCCACACCACATTTGAAAGCCCTTCCCCTCACTGCCAATCAGCCTCTATCCTCCTAGCATCCAGTCCATTTTTATTTCGAAAAATCTTTCCTGATTAACACCATGTATCTGTCTACTTACTATATGTCATATCAACACCTATTTTTCTATTTGTTCTTTCTTTAATTTACTGTGTGTGTGTGTGTGTGTGTGTGTGTGCGTGCGTGGTTTTAGAACTATTCTTAATATTTTTAAGGTGTTTCTTGAAAAAGCTTTGGTGACATTCTTGTTTGAAGCCAAGGCTTATAGTCGTGTCTACTTGAGTTTTACTGCCCTTTAGTATATGGTTGAGTTAGGGGTTCCACTTGTGAAGTGACAAAGGGGCCAAGTGTATCAGTGTTACCAGACTGATGAAAAGTCAAGGCAAAGTCCACTTGTGTGAAAAGGTCCTGGAGGGGGCGTACAAGTGGTAGTAAAGTTGTCAAAGATGACGTGACAACATAAGCATTTGATTTCTGCTTCAGCACATGATTCACCTCAGAGCTATCACCAGCTTGCCATCCATGGTAAGTGACCGACAGTCATGACCTGGCAGTGCTTCAGCGCACATGGGACAGGACTTGACAAGTGTTAATGACCAATATGAGTAAAACCATACATCACACAGCATCTGTGCCAGGTCTTCTCTAAAAGTTGGCAAATATGTTAATGTTTTCAAGGCCCTCCAGGATCCAGCCCTCACCTGTGTCTTCCAGTGTCGTGGGCCAGACCTCTTCTTCCCTTTGTTCCAGCCGTAATGAACTACTTACAGCTTCACGAATATGCCAGATTGTTTCTGGTTTCCATCTTTTTGCTTGTACCGCTCCCTCTGCCTTTGTCTCCCCAGGTACCGCCAGAGAACACCTACTCTCATCACTCAAGACTCAGCTTTTACAAAGTGTTTCCGGATCCACCACCAGGCAGAACTGGTGATTCCTTCCTCAGTGTCCCCAGCGGATCCTGTCTGAAATCTAGTACGTGATCTATAACATGCCACTGACTTTACTTCCTTACATAGATGCCTCCCTTAGTAGACTGTCAACCCTCTAACACCAGATACTGTATCTCATTAATGTCTGTATACACAGTTTGCTTAAAACTGTATACCTGGAATTTAATAGACACTCAATATATTTCTATGTAGGCGTGACTGAATCAACTAAAGTCCTTTTTATTTAAATTGCAATAGATATCAATTCAATAAATATCTACTGGGTCCCTACCACATGCCACCCAGGGCTCAGCTGGAGTGGTGTAGCAGAATGAGCTTTGGCTTTGAAGGAGCAAAATCAGTATTCTTTGTCACTTATTAGCTGTGTAATCTTGGGCACTTAACTTTCTGATCTTCATTATTTTCATCCATAATACTGGTCAGGAGGAGGGGTTGTAAGGATTAAATTAAACACTATACGCATAGCACTCAGCAAGGTATCTAGGAGCAGCCAATAGGCACTGAAAAACCAGTTAGCTCCTTTCCAAGAAATCTCAAAGGGTTTACAGACTAGTAAAGGAGGCAGAGACAAATAAATAACTCTACTGTAAAACCCTGCTTTATTACTGTAATAATAAGAGGCCCTCCTAGAATACAGATGAAAAAGAAATTCTGCCCAGAGGGTCTGGGAGAAGGGGACAGTAGGAAAGATACAGGAAAGAAGAGTGGATAGCTTGTATTTTCCCCTCTTATTCCAAACTCTAACCAAAGAGAAAAGCATTGACCAAGGCACAAAGCCATGAAAGACAACTAAATATTTGGGAAATAGAAAATGGCCTAGTAGGGCTTACAACAGATAGGGGCTCACTAAAAAAGCAGCCAGAAACATTGACTGGAATTAGATTTTGAAGTGGTTTATAGGATGGTATCTGTAGCAACTGGGAGCCATGAGAGCTGTTAAAGCAAAGGAGTGACACAGGTAAATATATCATTTAGAAAGCTGGTTCTGGCAGTAAGGTGGACTACAGACCGGAGTAAGGACAGGCTAGAGGCAGACAAGCTAGGAATATGCTCACAGGAAACTGTGGGATTGCTAAATCCTAATAACAAATTCTAGCTTTATAAAAAGGATGAGGTACCGAATGTCAGTGTCAATCATTTAGATTGATGTGCTTTTTATTTTTTATTTAAAAAAAAAATTTTTTTTAAACGTTTATTTATTTTTGAGAGGAGACACAGAATCCGAAACAGTCTCCAGGCTCCGAGCTGTCAGCACAGAGCCCGACGCGGGGCTTGAACTCACGGACCGTGAGATCATGACCTGAGCCGAAGTCGGCCGCTCAACCGACTGAGCCACCCAGGCGCCCCTTGATGTGCTTTTTAAAGGGACCTACTGAAGTAGAAATGCAATCAGTTGATGTGATGATGTGGTGGCCACTTTAAAGACCCTCATGGAACAAGCTGGGGAAGGAGTGATAACGTCAAAATGTACTTTTCTTCTTTTTAAGATGAAGACTCTCCCATCTCACTGCCAATACACAGATTTAAATTTTAAAAACTTACCTTCGACAGTATTCTGGGGCAACACAAGCCCGTGAAGATGAGTCTAGACTACATTCAGTGCAAAAAACCAAAACCCTGGAAAGAGAAAAAAATCACAATGAGCTGCGTGCTCACAGCAAGATGGCAGCGCATGGTTCTGAATTCAGGCAGCCCAGCACAAATCCAGGCTCTTCTGTCTACCACCACGGACTGCGGGGCCAGCGGCCTAGCCTCTCAAGCCTCAGCTTCCTCATTCAACACTGAGAATAACAATAGCACTTTCCTCATAGGGTTCTTTGGAAGTTTAAATGGAATACATATAAAACACCTAGCATAGGGCAGGGCACCAACTGCACGCTTAATAAAGGCAAGTGGTTAGGAATGTGAACTGAGGGGCACCTGGGTGGCTCAGGAGCGTGCAACTCTTGATCTTGGGGTTGGGCTCGAGCCCCACATTGGGTATAAAGATTACTTAGAATAAAATTGAGGGGCGCCCGGGTGGCTCAGTCAGTTAAGCATCCAACTCTTGATCTCAGCTCAGGTCTTGATCTCCGGGTCTTGAGTGCAAGCCCCACACTGGGCTCAATGCTGGGCATAGAGCCTACTTAAAAACAAACAAAACAAACACATAAAATCTTTTTTTAAAAATGTGAACTGAAACACTAAAACCTATATTAAACCTCTATCCTTTATTTTACCTTATTTGTTCTATCAGGAAAATGCCAAGTTGCCTTTCCAACTTCTCCATTTGATATGAGGGTGTCTCATAATCACTTCAGATTTAATGCATCCCAAAGAGCACTCTTCACTGCCCTCCCGGACTTCATTCTCCCATCTCCACTGTCTTATCCTCCACCCAGTTGCTTGGGTCAGAACCTCGGGTTCATCCTAGATTTCTTGCCCTATCCCAGCCCTCTCTCAGCTTGTCAGCAACCTGTCACTTCTGATTCACAGTATGTGAATTCTTCTTTCCCACTGCCATCATCATCCCTCACTTGTGGAGGCCTCTTAGCTGGTCTGCTGCCTCTACTCTTGCTCCTCCCCAGTGCGTCCGTTCCCAGTTAATGGCTGGAATGGCCTCTTCAAAATCAAATCAGATCATAGCAAGTTGCTAATAAATGCAAGGAAAATTGTGTTTATTTCATGATGGAATGTCTCTCTCTTTATATATGAAATACATACTCACATGTGAACATAAAGATATATGAAATGAAAGCCACTTAATATTAGACATTTAGAGGTTCCAAGGCAGTCCCTTCCTTTTACAATGGCAGAAACAAATACCAGAAGGAGATCCTGCTTAAGGTTGGACTTCTGTGTGTGTGCAAAAGTGGCCAAAACAAGGCCACGCAAGCCCAACAGAAACTCGCCTGTGATTAGAACCCGCACTGCTGTCTGAAAGTCTGTCACTATTTGGAAGTTGTGCCCTTGTCTCATGATCAAGAAACTTAATGTTTCTGTCCGAGAAAGCGCGTTCCATTTCCCAAGGCTGCAGATTATGAGGTACAGCTTTAGTCCCACATCATGCTGCAGTGTTTGAGAGTGTGCTTCAGGGAATCTTGAAAGCACCTTGCTGCCCTCTTATCTGTCATCACTCTCCCTTTGCTTATTTTTTTAACAGTGTTTGAATAAATAAATCCCAGATGGAATTGAGCTGTGGTGAGTATTGGTGATATTTTCATTATTAGCCCTATCCTTCTACTACAGACACTGTTGTCCCAGCAATCTTTCTTTCTAAAAAGCAAATGTGACCTCTGAATAGATCACTGCTCAAATTCAATCAATAACTACCCACTACCCTTAGGGCAAAATTCAAGATCTCTCTAGCCCCATCATATCCTTCATATCCTATTCATGGGAATTGCATGTGGTTCCCCTGCCCACAGCACATGCACTAATGTCTGCTGAGGGCCCTTAGCCTGATTCTCATCCACTCCTCTTGCAAGATCTGCCTCAGGTATTATCTCCTGAAAGTTTTCTGTACCCTCCTTGGCTGCACAAAGTGTCCCTCCCTTAAGACATACAATATAATATCAGTAGTGTCTGAGGGTCTGATTTCCACACTCAACAGGGGCTCCTTGACAACAAAGGCTCTCTGTGGTGACACATCTTTGAATTTGGTATCGAGCAGTTCAATAAACATAAGCTGAACTAAATCCTGACATGTTCCTGATAACTCAGCACGCCAGTGTAGAGCCTGGAGCCTTCCCATTAAACAGCACTGGGGAGAGTTGAAGAAACTGGCTGGAACTTCCCAGATGGGTCTGGCCCTCACGGAGGATAACAGCTATGTAGTTGTGTGTGACCCTCAGCACCTCAGAGATAGATTCGATTCTTTCATTTTTTTTGTCAATTACAGACTATCAAGAGGACAATCCTAATTTTCAGTTCTCTGTTCTGATTAGTTTCTGCACAGGCTAAACATGACTTCTTCTCTAGACTCACCAGGTATCTAAATTCTGTACCAGCTTCACAAAGTAACCCATCATTACATATCTTGTTGCCAGACAAGTTTAGAAGGATACGGTGGCCAGCTCAGTCCTTTGCTTGCTTGGTAGGCGGGCTCAGATGCTTGCTTATGTTCAGAGAGGGAAAAGGAGTTGAAGCACGGGAAGGGCAGGCGAGGGAAACTGGGCAATTTTCAAGAACTCTGGAAACCAGTTTTTGCAGAACAGCTTCCTTACTTTCCCCACAGGGTTGTGAACCTCTGTATCAGATGCACTCGTACTCAAGATAAACATAACATTTGGCTCTGAAATCAACATTTTGAATTATCTAGTTGAAGTCATCTACAGCACTATTTTCCTTCTAAGGTATAAGCAATGGCAAATTCTTTCAAAAGTCATTTTGAAATGTTCAGAACTACACTATAATCCTACCACCGGATCATATATAGCCATCCGTACTATAAACTCTTAACTGAGTCACAAGTAACACTGAAACTATTTGAAGCACTCTGGTTTTCTCGGTCCTCTTGCAGAGCAGCCAAACTGTCTTGAGATTCACACACAGTTGGGAAGATTCCGTGGGCCTTGGACTAGATTACTGCCAGACCTGCTAAACTTCAAGAGCTCCTCCAAGCCCAGTGCCTAACCTTACTCATGGGACGTGATCAGACCTACATCTCTCCTAGGGAATATGCCAAGTTGAAAGACAGACATATCCAATAAATTATATCCACTTTACTGGTACCACCTCTGACATGGCATAGTTTTAATTTTCAAATTTGATTACTCAGGCCGATCCTTTTAAATTTAATTCTCACTTAAAAAAATTCAAGTGATAGGGACAAGTCCCCTCTCCCACTACCCTTACCCAGGACTCACCATTGCTATCAGTTTAATTTCCGGGCATAATTCTGGGATGCAGATTATTATATACAGTTCACTCTGGAGTGAACATGGGTTTGAACTGCGTGGGTCCATTTCTATGTGAATTTTTTACAGGATAGTACTATAAATGTATTTTCTCTTCCTTATGATTTTCTTAAAAACATTTTCTTTCCTGGGACGCCTGGGTGGCTCAGTCAGTTAAGCATCCGACTTCAGCTCAGGTCATGATCTCACGGTTGGTGAGTTCGAGCCCCGCGTCGGGCTCTGTGCTGGCCGCTCGAAGCCTGGAGCCTGCTTCAGATTCTGTGTCTCCCTCACTCTCTGCCCCTCCCCTACTCGTGCTCTATTTCTCTGCCTCAAAAATAAATAAATATGTTTCAAAAATTTAAAAAAACATTTTCTCTACATTACTTTATTGTAAGAATACAGTATGTAATACATAAAACATACAAAACATGTATTAATTGACTACTTATACTATCGGTAAGGCTTCCAGTCACCAGTAGACTATTAGTAGTTATGTTTGACGGGTGAGTCAAAAGTTCCAGGGGGATTTTCAACTGTACAGGGGGTCAGTCCCCGTAACCCCCGTATTGCTCAAGGGTCAGGCCTACCATAAACTTTTAACTGAGTCACAAGTCACACTGAAAACCCTGACTGCCCACGTCATTGGCAACTGGCCTAACTTCAAGCAAGATGTCCCGGAAGAAGCATCTTAAGTGAAGCAGCAGATGTGGGGGTGGAGCAAAACACCAGCAAGGGTGCTGGGAAGGTCTTCCCAGGAGGTGGGCACAGATGCCAGGAGAATCGGGGCAGACAGGAGGGTACCATACGTTCAGCTCTGTAAGTGGGGCACCCAGCCCAAGTGGGCCAGAAGGAACCTATTTAATTAAGTAACACAAATAACAGTATGAAAAGCCCAAGCAGCACAGGTGGAGGTAACTCTGCTGCAGGCAGATGAGTCTATTTAGCTGCCAATACACAAGTGTTAACGATTGTTCCAAGATCTGGAAATGTTACCTGTGCAGTTTCAGGTCACCTCTACCTAAGCTCAGCACTTTGGAAGTTCTGTAAAATATTCTGGTCCGCACATTCCTAAAAACATCCCCTTTAATCCTAAAATCTCTTCTAGCTTTTGTGTTCTCCTCCTCTTTCCTCTTCTAATTAAGCTTCTTTTAAAAGAAGTTTATATCTGTGGTCACAACACCTTTATCTCTCATTTACTCATCAATGGTTGTGATTTGAGATCTTTCCCTATCAATACCGTTACCAAATATAATGGATATTATTCAATTGTTTTGTTTTAACCTCTCTTTCCCATTTAAAAATCAGAATGATCTTTAAGTCTTATCATTTGGGTGTTCCTTTCCTATCTTGATATCAGGATATTGTAGATCCCAGGGCACCTGGCTGGCTCAGTTAGCGGAGCACACAACGCTTGATCTCAAGGCTGTGAGCTCGAGCCCCACGTTGGGTGTAGAGATTACTTAAAAGTAAAATCTTAAAAAAAAGAAAAGAATACTGTAGGTCCAGTCATTGAGCCAGGGGGAAGCCTGTTTTAGTTTCTGGTCTCTTAGCTGTTGTCTGAGTCCTCCTATCTCCCTGGGTTTGCAGCCAGCCCAAGGCCTTTGTCAACGCTGTTGATTTTCAGATGCACAAACAGGGGCAGGGTGGTGCTGGGTGAGTTCCTGCTTCTGTACACGGGGACAAGGGCACAGGGGTTGTGGTGAGGAAACTCAACTCAACTCCTGGCTTCAAGGATTGAGCCTCGTTCTGATCCCCAACTATCATGGATCATGTCTAGTCCCTTTACCCCACAGAAGGGGCCAAATTCATTACTTGTGGCACCGCTTAGACCATTTCTTTGCAGACTCTTGCTGGAGAGTCTTTCTCTGCTTGTCCTTTCATCACTGGCATGTTCCTTGGGAATTCATCCTTCCTTTTCTTTGTATTATACACATACGTCCTTACCTTCTCCCATAGATTTAACTACACTCCACGTCTTGATGACTCCCAAATCGCTCTAGTGCTGACCTTTCGTACGATCTTCAGAGCCTTCTATAAACTGCCCAATGTCAATGCCTTTCATCTCACGTTCCACATGGTCCTTAAAATGCAACACACCTAAGATGAAATAACCCTCCCTCAAACTATGTTCTTCTCCTTCTGCCTCACTTGGGAATACTACCATCCCACTCAAATAAAAAAATCTGGCACCATCATCAGCATCTTGATCTCACCAAACTCTGTCGATTCCAATGCCCGAATATTTCAGGATGTACGTTCTTTCCTATTCCTACTGCCACTGCTTTAATTCTGGTAATTTCTTACTCAATTTATTAGAACTACTTTTTCCGCTGGTTTTCTTAACCTCGAGACCCCCCCCCCACCTCCTTGCCCCCCGGCATTAGAATCACCTTTATAAAGTGCAATCCCACACAGCCTTTGCAATGTCTCTCATCCATCTTCAAGTTAAACCCCAATCTCACTACATGGTATTCAAGGCCTGGTACCTGTTCATCTCTCGGCTTCATCTCACAAAATCACAGTGCTTTCAGTTTTCCTTAAACACCACATGGCTTTATGTGCCGGTGGCTTTGTACCTGCTGTCTCTACTTGGACTGGCTTCCCACTCACAGGGCAAATTTCTTCCCTACCTTCAAGATGCAGGCTTACGGAAACCTTTTCCATGAAGTCTTTCTTGATGCCTCCCTCTTGCCACAGGTGGTCTGGCTGGGTCGCCCCTCTGAGTTAGCGACTGTACTTGGTATATATTTCCACTTGTGCCGCATATACTACTAGGTTGTAAGGTTCCTGAAGGCAGGGTCTAAGTCTTAATTTACTACTGCATTATCATCATTGAAAACAGTGCTAGTGCAAAGGACATTCCAATAAACTCTTATGGAATAAACACAGACATTTTGGGGAAAAAAATAAAGTCAATTCAGTACAATATGCTTAGTCTACTCAAATAAGGCTGCTGCTTATCAGCTTTAACAGTCTATCCAGGGCCACAGTACAGACTCCATGCATGCATGCATTCATTCATTTCCTCAGCAACTGAACCACCTGCCAGGCCTCATGCTCTGTTCTAAGGAACACCGTGGTAAAGTAACGCTAGCCTCTTGGGACAATGTGCTATTTGTGTGGGACCCACAGACTTCCAGGGAGAAGCTGAGAAGGGAATTTGGGGACTGATAGCAGGACACTGGTATAAAGACGTTACATTTATTTTTGTATCTTGTGAGTCAGGGAGGGCTGCCTAAGAAAAACAAACGCAGTATGAAGCCGGGATGCTCACTTTCAGCTACTAATCCAGTTTGGCCAACTAACTAACGCCTTCTAGCTCAGTCCACGATGGCTTGTCAATTCTTTAACAGGAAGGACCCTCTGAAGAACCTAAGCACAAGCACGGACCACTCGCAGGTGGGGGTGGGGACGCAGGGAATGATGACGACTGGCTACTCCAACAGCAGAGGCAGCTACTGAAACAGCAGAGTCAACCCAGCCAGCTTTACTAAATGCTCACTAAGCACCCAGCGCAATGCTAGCGTATGCAGAGCAAGGGCCTATGGCCAGGTTTTACTGCCATTGTTGGTCACATAAGAATTAAACAGATTAACATGTTCAGCTTTTGTACCCGATTTATTGATGACCCATGATCAAAGAGCCTTTATGTTTTTTCCATATTGCATATTGATTTTATGTAGGTTTTTTTAATCAAATAGCTATTTCTATTAAGGTTCACAAAATTTTAAATGCATATTGGTTCGCCAATATAACCAGTGAGTTAGGGAAATTTTAATATTTATATTGAAGATGGGAATAATAATATGAATAACCATTAACCAATGACCATTTATGCTGTGTTCATCAATGTACATCATGGACATCTCAAAAAAACTCTCATTTCACAGATGATCCCTGTCCTCAGGTCTTATGCTATTGATAAGGAGAAGAAATTGAGCACGGCAAGCAATTCCACAAGGAGTGAGCACTAAACTGCGTGGCACAGCAGTTAGAAAAGGGCAGAGAAAAACAGTGGGCCACCCAATCCGAGCGGGCTTTGGAGAGAAACTAGCATTCCAACGGAATTGACAGGATTTTAAGCAGTTGCTCTCAAACATTTTAGTCTCAGGATCTCGTCACAATTCTTAAAAATCATTAAGGACCCCAAAGAGCTTTTGTTTATGTAGGTTATAATTGCCAGATTTACCATACTAAGAATTAAAGGCAGAAAAAAATTAAAATACTCATAAATATCCATTTAAAAATATTAGTAATACACCATTACATGTTAACATTTTTTTAATTAAAAATAATATTTTAGAGGATTAAAAATTTGAGAAAAGTGCCACTGTTTCATGTTTTTGCAAATATCTTTAAAGTCTGGTGTAGGAGCCGGCAGCCGTATCCTCCTATCTGCTTTTGCATTCAGTTTTTTGCAGTATTGAATGTCATGAAGCCTCTGGAAAACTCCACTGTGCACTTGTGAGAGAATGGGTTTAAAAGGCATGTATCATGGTAGTATTATTAAAAGAGTTGTGACCTCATGGACCCCCTGCTGAAGGGGTCTGGGTGGGGAAGGGGGAGGATCCTTGGATCACACTTCGAGTAACTACTAACTGTAAAAGAGAAAGAAAATGGTCCAAGGGTATAAGCAGGAAGGAAGTGTGTGGCTGGGGAGCCAGAGCTTCTACATACGCCACGCTTACTCCGAACCTCTTGGCTCCAAACAAGCTCACCTCCTGCACTGTGAACCTCAGAGACAGGAGCAGGAGGGCAAGGTGGGGTTGTGCACGACAGCGACAGTGGGGCCGGGAGCCTCTCCCTCCCTGTCTGCTGTGCTGTGTGTGCTGCAGGCGGGAGAGGCTCCACTTCCCCCCCGGCGGCAACACTCCCTGGAGGCCACGTCAGGTTTTCCTCTCCGGCGCCCACACTGCGCTCTCCTCGAAGCTGTAAATGGCTCATAAGAAACTGCCTTGCCATGGCTTCCCGAGGCTGTGTTTACTAGCTGCAAAATCATCTCACTGCTGCAGTCTCAGATTCTTCAGACATTTCTTGATCTGGCTGTCTTAAAAAGCAAATTTAACATCAGCCACGTAGCCAGTTTTTCCTTGCCAATAATCCTGTGAGTTTGCGATTCTGTTCCCGTGCATCTCGTGCGCTGTAAAAACAGTTCCTGGAGCGTCATATGTCATGGATCTAGTTGCCATAAACTGAAAACATTTTCTTCATATTTTGTGGCACAAACGAAAAGCATTCTGGATGTGGTTTGCATACAGTCCATCTCTGGCCAAAAAAGAGGTTTAAATATATGGACAGGCAGGGAAAGAGGGGTGGCCATGACCATGGTTAAACCTTTTTACCATCTAAGTCAATGTTTGATAGTATATTTTTAAATTTAAATTTTTGCTGTGATTAATGTTCTAAAATTATCCTGCAGTAGGTACAACTGTTCATTTTATGTAGGAAGCTTTAAGTTATCTAAAAGTATTTTATAGCTGAGAGAAATACATACAAAACAGAAGCTTCTTTTTGATCTCTCAAATAAAAAAAAATAATATGACAAATAGAAACAACCATGAACCTATACAGCTCTTCAGGGTTTTTGTTTGTTTGTTTTAGTAAGCAAATTTATTAAGGTCCCTTTATAGACCAGAATGGCTCATTTTTAAGTCAAAGTGAAACTAAAACTTTAAAAGAGATTTCTGCTTCTGGGAACGGTAAACTAGGTAATTCGGACCAACCATCCTGCAGAGACTGCCAGAAAATCTGAACAAAATATAAAAAATATCTTGAAGGCAGAGGAGCATTAACAAGTTAATTATGAATTGCCAGTCACAAAACTCAATTCTAGGAGAACTATATAACTCAACATGAAAAACAAATAATAAAGCTTTTAGAAGGTAATACGGGATGATGTTTTCATGACCTAGGGGTAGAGAAGGATTTCTTAAGCAGCATACAAAAAGCACTTATTATTAAAAAACAGATAAATCTGACATAAAAATTCAGAATTTTTGCTCATCAAAAGACATCCTCAAGAAAATGAAAAAGCAGGCAATGTAAAACCAACAAGGGGTGCTTATTGGAAAGAACAAAGAATTCTAAGATGGAAAAAAAACCAAGATAACTCAATAGGAAAATAGGTAGAAGACTAGATGAGGCACATCACCAAATAAACAAAAACAAAAAACTGCATTATCTAACTGGTCAACAAACATATGAAAAGGTGTCTAGCCTCAATAGGAAGTGAGAGAACTACAAAAGAAAACCACAATGAAAAATACAAAGGAAAATGATAATGATATACCATTATAAACTAGAATGGCTAAAAACTATTTATTTATTTATTTAGTAAAGATTTTATTTTTCAGTAATCTCTACACTCAACATGGGGCTCAAAATCACCACTCGGAGATCAAAAGTCACATGTTGTATTAACTGAGCCAGCCAGGCGCCCCATGAATGGCTAAAAATTTTAAAGTCTGATCAGGGCACCTAGGTAGCTCAGTTGGTTGGGCATCTGACTCTTGATTTTGGCTCAGGTCATGATCTCACTGTTCGTGGGATCGAGCCTCGAGCTGGCTCTGCGCTGGTAGCATGGAGACTGCTTGGGATTCTCTCTCTCTCTCTCTCTCTCTCTCTCTCTCTCTCTCTCTCTCTCTCCCCCTCTCTCTTCTCTGCCCCTCCCCCACTGGCACACACGCACATGCGTTCTCTCTAAAAAATAAATAAATAAACACAAGAAAACAGAAAATGAAAGTCTGATAATAACAAGAGTTGCCAAGGATACAGAACAACAGGAACTGTCATACACTGATTATGTGAATGTAAACTGTTATTTCCACTTCAGAATACAATTCTCCATTATTCTAAAGTTAAAGACAGACATACTCTATGATCTAGCAATTCTACTCCTATGTATTAAGCCAGGAGAATTAATGCATACATGCCCCAAAAGAAATATACAAAAACATTCAGAGTGGCACTATCCATAACAGCCCTCAACTGGGAACAATCCAAATATCCCAGTAGTAGAATGGATAAATATCTTCTGACACATTCACACAATAGGGTACCATACAGTAATGAAAATGAAGGAACAAGAGCCAAACACAACAACATGGATGAATCTTGCAAACATAATGACCAGACAAAAGAATACATACCAGGTGACTCTGTGTTCAAAATTAGCCAAAACTATAATGTGTAGAGGTATGCAGGTGGGAAACATAAAAAGAAAAAAATATCAGAAGAGTGGTTACCTATAGGTGGGAAGGGAAAACTCTGACAAGCAAAAGTCGTTATGAAGAGGCTGCTGCATCCCCGTAATATCCTATTTCTTGACCTCAGGAGTGGTTATTTTTAAATTAATTCATTAAGTTTGACATTTGTATTTTATGCACTTTTCTGGCTGTGTGCTCTATTTCACAATAAACAAGAATGAACGCAAACAAAACTAATACAAAGGCAAAAGCGCTACCTTTCATTTGACAATTAGATCACCGAACCCCAGTTCCTCAGAAGGCATTCTGGCCTTTCATTACCAAGCCCTGTCTTCCTAGTCTCACCTCTTGCCATCTACCTTTTTTTAACAAGTAGTCTGCCACATTCGCTCTCAACCAGGTGCTTTCTTTACTTTTACTCATGATATTTTTCTGTCCAGAAAACCATGTAGACAAACCCCAATCACCCTTCTGCCAGACTAGGTACAAACTGTCATTGAAGATACAACCTGGGTGTCATCTCCTATGAGAAATCTTTTCAGGAGACACAGACTCTGCAGTCACACTGCCTAGTTCAAATTCTAGAGCTGCCATTTACTAGTTCTGTGACTTTGGCTGAATTACCAACTTTAGTTTTATTACAGCTTCCACATCTGTAAAATAGGATAAAAATATTATCTGCCACACTGGGGAGTGTGAGGATTAAATGAGTAAATATATGCAAAGTGTTTGGAACATGCTTGGGACAGAGTAAGCACTAGGGACTAGCTATTATTATTACCCAGTATTAACTAGGTATTAGCTATTTATTATGACTATTATCAATACACTCTGATAACCCCCTCCCTATACCCAGAAGCCCCTCCACATTAGATACTCTTCCTTTGGGGTCCCATGGCTCAGTATTACAATTCATTCTCTTGTATACAGCCCTTATGGACAGTTAATTCTTTGAGAGCAGGAACTAAATCTTTTACTCCTCAATCCCCAACACCTAGCACAGGGCCTGGCATGCACTAACCTTAACCCTAACCCTAACCCTAACCCTAACCCTAACCCTAACCCTAACCTAACAGTAGATGCTCAGTAAATATCTGTGGAATGAATAAGCCACAAAGACTCCAAACATGGATCTATATCACATATAAAAGTTGTCCTCTGGTGCTGAAATGTGCCCTCCCCTGTGTGTATGCCACAAACTAGAAGCACAGCCTTGACAGATTCCTACAACAATTACCTCAGAATATGGGTATAGACTCCTCCCCCTGGTAGCAACAAATGAGACAAGTAATAATTTGTCCTATCTACCTCTTGTGAGGCTCAAATGATAATAACTATGAAAATATATTTTTTTAAGTGTGAAGCTCTATTATATGAGGTTTTATTGCCTTAATAAAACGACAGGATTATTGTTGAATTGCAAATCTGGAAAAGGCTTTAGGGAGTAAGAAGGAATTAATATAATATAAAAATGCAACCTCATATGTTCTAAGATAAGATTTTTATTTTAAAAATAAACATTAAATATTTATTATTTTTAATAATAATTTGCATATATTGCAATAATAATTAAAATATTTTGCAACAGAATGTCTCCAATTTTCTCAACTGGTTATTAATGATTTAGGTAATACCAAAACAAACAACCATGTATGTTCACAGCAGCATTAATCATAATAGCCCAAAAGTGGAAACAACCCAAATGCCCATTAACTGGCAAAAGGATACACTGTGGTCCATCCACCCAGTAGAAAACTACTCAGCAGTAAAAAGGAGCAAGCTACGGATACAAACAATGGGGGGAACCTCGAAAACATGATACTCAGTGAGAGAAGCCACTCACAAGAAATCTCATATTGTATGATTCCACTTACATTAAATGTCCACAAAGGGCAAATCTATAGAGACAAAAAGTAAATTAGTGGTTGCCTGGGGCTGGGAGTGGGAACACCAGGCCGCAAATGGGTATGCAGGGTCCCTTTGGGCTGATGGAAATGTTCTAAAATGGGGCTGTGGTGATGATTACACAATGGTGTACACTTAAAAAGATGTTTTAATTGTACACCTAAAATAGGTGAACTTTATGGTGTGTAAATTATACCCCAATAAAGGTGTTTTTAAAAAGACAAATGTTCGGCACGTTTTTACAGCTAGCTGTAATTCTCACATCTTTAAAATCTCACCCCCACATGGGACCAAAGAACACAAGCGTATAGCATAATAAGAAAAGTTAGCTTTTCTGTAATCATCAAGACAGCATGGTATTGGCATAAAAACAGACACATAGACCAATGGAATAGAATAGAAACCCCAGAACTAGACCCACAAACGTATGGCCAACTCATCTTTGACAAAGCAGGAAAGAACATCCAATGGAAAAAAGACAGTCTCTTTAACAAATGGTGCTGGGAGAACTGGACAGCAACATGCAGAAGGTTGAAACTAGACCACTTTCTCACACCATTCACAAAAATAAACTCAAAATGGATAAAGGACCTGAATGTGAAACAGGAAACCATCAAAACCTTAGAGGAGAAAGCAGGAAAAGACCTCTCTGACCTCAGCCGTAGCAATCTCTTACTCGGCACATCCCCAAAGGCAAGGGAATTAAAAGCAAAAGTGAATTACTGGGACCTTATGAAGATAAAAAGCTTCTGCACAGCAAAGGAAACAACCAACAAAACTAAAAGGCAACCAACGGAATGGGAAAAGATATTTGCAAATGACATATCGGACAAAGGGCTAGTATCCAAAATCTATAAAGAGCTCATCAAACTCCACACCAGAAAAACAAATAACCCAGTGAAGAAATGGGCAGAAAACATGAATAGACACTTCTCTAAAGAAGACATCCGGATGGCCAACAGGCACATGAAAAGATGTTCAACGTCACTCCTTATCAGGGAAATACAAATCAAAACCACACTCAGATACCACCTCACGCCAGTCAGAGTGGCCAAAATGAAGAAATCAGGAGACTATAGATGCTGGAGAGGATGTGGAGAAACAGGAACCCTCTTGCACTGTTGGTGGGAATGCAAATTGGTGCAGCCGCTCTGGAAAGCAGTGTGGAGGTTCCTCAGAAAATTAAAAATAGACCTACCCTATGACCCAGCAATAGCACTGCTAGGAATTTATCCAAGGGATACAGGAGTACTGATGCATAGGGGCACCTGTACCCCAATGTTTATAGCGGCACTCTCAACAATAGCCAAATTATGGAAAGAGCCTAAATGTCCATCAACTGATGAATGGATAAAGAAATTGTGGTTTATATACACAATGGAATACTACGTGGCAATGAGAAAAAATGAAATATGGCCTTTTGTAGCAACATGGATGGAACTGGAGAGTGTGATGCTAAGTGAAATAAGCCATACAGAGAAAGACAGATACCATATGGTTTCACTCTTATGTGGATCCTGAGAAAATTAACAGAAACCCATGGGGGAGGGGAAGGAAAAAAAAAAAAAAAAAAGAGGTTAGAGTGGGAGAGAGCCAAAGCATTAGAGACTGTTAAAAACTGAGAACAAACTGAGGGTTGATGGGGGGTGGGAGGGAGGGCAGGGTGGGTGATGGGTATTGAGGAGGGCACCTTTTGGGATGAGCACTGGGTGTTGTATGGAAACCAATTTGACAGTAAATTTCATATATTAAAAAATAAAAAATAAAAAAATAAAAAAATAAAAAAAAAAAGAAAAGTTAGCTTTTAAAAACAAAGCAAGTTTTAAACGTCATGTACAAAGTATCTTAAAAACCCAAAGTGCCACCTCCTTACTTCTTTTCCAATCCAGTAGCAACAAAACGATGATCTTGATAAACAGGCGTTCACTGTCATTTGTTTATTTCACCCCACCTGTACAAACACACATTCTGGCCTCATCTGCATTTATAATTGCAAATATGAATATCTGGCACAATGCCCCCCTCTTATAACCAAATGGCAAGCATAAGAAAAAGGTAAATACAGAAAGCACAGTGTATAATGAGATTAAAAAAATGTTGTACATCTGATAAACAGGATTTCTAAATAGAGTTTAAATTAACACTCAGAAATCGACAGTTCTTTATACAAATGTACTTCAGATTAAATTCTACATGAAGTCCTAAAATGCTATCCAAATTATTTTGCTGAACTGGAATTGTTAAATTGGATATTGCTTGAAGTAGGTCACTGGCTCGGGCTTGAAAGTATTTGGTAATGCAGAGATCTACTTGCAACGTCATTTGTCACAATGAGATTGGATTTAGACCGGGAGAAACCACACGGGTTGGGTGTCAACTGTCAGTTGTATTTTACACAGATAAATCTCATTTTAGATTTATCTCACTGCAGATTTCTTGAACAGGGAAATAACAAGATGAAAGAAGTGTTTCTGCAAGAGTAAATCTGGTGGCAGTGTTTAGAAACTGTCTCTTTGGCTTCCTGCTCCTTTGTTCCCCACATCTACTCAGTCTCCAAAGACCATTAAGCTTTCTTTTGTAATGTCTTTCAAGTTTATTCCTTCTCTCCACTTCTACTCTCACCACTATAATCCTGACTGGTGTCAGGAAAGGGTGAAGGGCAAGAAAACTAGGAAAAGCAAACAAACTAGAGACTATTAGAGTAATCTAAGATGGAAGTGAAAGGGACCTGCTCTCCAGCAGTGGTGCTCAAAGTGCGGTCCCCAGACCAGCAACATCAGCATCACCTGGGAACTAGACACAACTGTAAATTCTCAGGCTGTACCCAGACGTATCAAATCAGAAACTGTGGGGGCGCAACCAGCAATGTTTGTAATGAGCACTCTAGGTGATTCTGATATAGGCTAAAGTTTGATTGTTGGTGATATAAAAAAGCAGAACAAGAAGGAATGGGTCAAGACAAGAGAATATCAGAACAGGCTAAGAATTTCTACTACAATGTTCCTCCAATCTCCAACCTACCCTATCCAAAAAGAACTGCTCTCCAAACTGCTCTTTCAAGTACTATTCACTTTTTTTTTTTAAGTTTATTTATTTATTTTGAGAGAGACAGCATGAGTGAGAGAGAGACAGAGAGAGGGGGAGAGAGAGAATCCCAAGCAGGCTACTCACTGCTAGCACAGAGCCCAATGCAAGGCTCGAACTAACTGTGAGACCATGACCTGAGCCCAAACCAAGAGTCGGATGCTTCACCGACTGAGCTACCCATGTGCCCCTAAGTACTATTCACTTCTGATATCACCACCCTCTAACACCGCTTACATTCAATCTCTCTTCCCACTAGTCCTCATCCAATATACCAATTTGGTTGGTTCCACGGCTGGGGCTCTAGACAGTCAAGAAGAGAGGAAATGCACCACATGTGAGAAATTCTGATATAAAAGGCCCTTCAAATAAGTGGAGAAAGGATGAATTTTTCAATAAATGGTTTTGGAGGAACTGGCTGGTTGTTGTGGGAATGGAGAGTGCATGTTACTCTGTGCACCAAAATAAAATTCCAAGTATATCAAACACTTTAATTAAAAAGCCAAAAGGAACACAATAGATTAAATCATCATAAAAATATTTTTATCATCTTCAGTAGATGGTCTTCCTAAGAGCATGATAACTTCACCCAGAAGGCTTAAAAGAAATTTCTAATAAATTTTACTACATAAAAATCTAAAACTTGTCTATGGCCAAAAAAAAGATCATAAAATAAAAAGATATACTAATAAAACATTTGCAGTGCATAACAGAAAAGAGTGCTCTCATACTGTTAAGAAAAAAAATGAACACGGGGCGCCTGGCTGGCTCAGTTAGAGGAACACACAACTCTTGATCTCAGGGTGGTGAGTTCAAGCCCCATGGGTGTAGAGATTACTTAATTTAATAAAATTTTAAAAATAAATCTAATTAGATAATTGCAGAAAGGAAAAGAATATACAATTCACAAAAAGAAAAAAATATAAATGATATAAAAACCTAAATCTAATACTTAAAAAAAAAGATTTTTACACCTAGCAAATTGGCAAAGATTAAGATTGACAAAGTTGGGTGTGGGGACAGCAGCACCATCTCATATTGATGGTAGAAAAGCAGTTTATACACTACTTTTCGTAGCATAAAATGACAACATCTACCAAAATTTAAAATATCCATTTCTTTCATACAGCAATTCTACTTCTCCTAAGAATGGAGTCTACCAAAAATACTCATAAGTGTACAAATACATTTGTATAAACATGTTCATTGCTGCTGCTGCCCTACTATTTGCAATCCTGAACAGTAATCCTCAATGAACTTAATGTCAACCACTTGGAGACTGGTAATAGAAACAACAGAATATTCTGTAGCTGTTAAAAAGGAGGCTATATAACATGGACAAGGTTCACAACATCTTGTTAGAGTAAAAGAAAAGCCATCATAAAACATCATGTATAGTTTAATCTCTTATGGCAAAAAAAAAAAAAAAAAATATATATATATATATAATATATATACCTTATATTTACATATCACACACACACACACGTGTGTGTGTATGTATATATATATATATATATATGTGTGTGTATATATATATATGTATATATGTGTATATATATATGTGTGTGTGTATATATATATATATATATACATATATACACACACATATATATATGGAGGTAAAAAGTTATTCACTGGTATCTGAGGTATCTGACTACAGGAGAGGATTGGTGCCTCTAACCCATGTGGTTCAAGGGTTAACTGTATACATATAACAGGTACATATACTATACTACATGTAGCATATGTATACATGTAATGTATACAATGTATAATATAGCATATATAGGTATATGCTCTCTCTATATAGATATAGATATAGATATAGATATAGATATAGATATAGATATAGATATATCATATGCCAGCATAAAAGTATAGGGGAAAAGTCTGGCAAGATATACAACAACCTTTAAAAGTAGGTACCTTAAGGAGTTAGATAGGGGAATTTTCCATTTTCTACTTCATAAACTTCAAGTTCCTTTCAAGGAACATGAATTGCTCTTACACTAAAAAGTAAATATGATGTCACTTCTTTGTCCAAAAGTTTTAAAGCCTCCCAGCCCACAGAGAATATAGTCTGAACTTCTCAGTCAGATGTCAGAATGGTCCAGCTATGCCACCTGATGCCTTTACCCATCACCAAGGTGAACTCCCCTAATGTGGCAAGTTAGGAAGGGGTGTCTGTTCTCCTTCCTTCATGGTATTCCGGCTGAAGCCTGGTACTACCTCTGATAACCTTTCCTTCCATTATCAAAGCTTTTATTGTGATAGGCACACTGGAATGGCATTCTAATTTGTTCTTTTCAGAACAATGTTGACAGAGCTGCTCAAAAAAATTAACAGATTCCTTCAACTGCTTTTGTAGGAAAATAAGTTCACATGCCAATGTATGGACTGACCAATACAACCCCACCACTGAAAACCAAAATGCAACATGTTTTTTGGCTAATAAATATTAAGAAATAATGTTTGGTTTTCATAGCCATTTGTTGGCATATATTCCACATCCTATATAACACGTGGTTTTTGACAGTTACACCTGTTCTGCAGCAGGAGAATATTGAGACAAGATTTCTTAGAAGACACAAGAGGTGGAGTCAGTTTTGTGATCTCTTTGGCTGGGGTGCAATGGGAGGGACCATCGAGTACTCACACAACACCCTGATCAAGTCCCACTATACTCATCTTACAAGCCCAACTCACTTAGTTGTCAAGGTATGGCGATATCACAACACCTATATGCCAGCGCAAATCTGACTCAGAGTTCATTTACAAAAACATCATGTCTTTGCAGGAGATCTGGATGCTCCCCCAAAATACTCTATGCTTGAGTAACAGAAACTCTTCTCTGCTCATCCATAATACTAAGGGTTTCTTAGACTTTAACTGGGTAATATCTGACCTTTATTCTAACTCACTCCTGAAGGCTGATAATTGTCCTCGCAGCCCTCCTGAGAAAGAAGTGACCATTTCAGTAGTACCCTGTGTCCAAAGATCTAGAATCCAAAGTCTCATAAAATTTTGGCCATGATCAGGGCACTTAGTGGTTGACTATTTATTTTGGATACCAATATGTTCAATATGACAGTACTTTCTGAAGTCAGTATGGTAGTCATGTTTGTGTTTCTAAGACAATTAACTTGATAAAATACGAATACTTGGGGTTAGAGATGAAAGGGGTACAGAGAAGCTAGAGTACATGGAAGACCTAGGCTAAAGTCACTAGGTCAGTGAGGTGGTAATGATACGGATAAACCACTGTAGTTGTCAATGGCATCTGCCTTGAACATGAAGGTTATAGGTTATATAGTGCTTGTTTTGACATCTATCTCCCTTCCCTACCAACTATGGGAGGAATGGGGTACTTTACTCATATCTGCATTCACAGTCTTTGGCACAGAGCCAATACTCAGTAAATGTTTGCTAAATTAATGAAGCATATGCTTTAAGAAAATATAGGGTTACACAATAAAGGGACACATGGCAAAATGTGTAGTTACCTACATTTCCTGTTTCAATCCAGATTTGGCTGGGGATAACCCTGTACTCAGATTTCTCAACCTTCCTTATGGATAGAGGTGGCCATGTGTCACAGTGCTGGTCAGTAAGAGGCACCTCTTTTTTTTTTTTTCAACGTTTTTTATTTATTTTTGGGACAGAGAGAGACAGAGCATGAACGGGGGAGGGGCAGAGAGAGAGGGAGACACAGAATCGGAAACAGGCTCCAGGCTCCGGGCCATCAGCCCAGAGCCTGACGCGGGGCTCGAACTCACGGACCGCGAGATCGTGACCTGGCTGAAGTCGGACGCTTAACCGACTGCGCCACCCAGGCGCCCCAAGAGGCACCTCTTTAGGTGAGGCATACTTTTTGTATGTCACTCTTTCCCCTTCTTCCAGGGGTTGGCCAGTAGGGAAGCAGAAAAGTGACCTTGCCATTATCAAGAGAGACACATCTAAGAACGGGTAGAAGGAATCCAAAACATTAACACCACTGTGGACAGTAACAGCCTTGGACTTCGTATTTCTCAATTTTATGTTGTGTAAGAGAAAATAAATCTCTAGTTGGTTAAAGCAAACTTGAATTTTCCATTACATGTAGTCTAACTTATTCCTAATTGATAAAAGTACATAGCAATAGAAGGAAGAATTATGAGACTACTGTAGTAATCCAAAGAACAATAATTTTGTTCTAATAACTGAATACGTGTAGTCTTCTTTCTTTGTGATAATATAATTGTAAATAATTCCAGGGTATATGATATCATTAAATGACAGCACTCTAGCTAGCAGCTCAATAGTGATTTGAGATTATCTAACTAAATGAGAATGTTTGGAAAGTGTGTTGATGCGTATACTGCACTGACATATATTGTAGTGTCATCAGCAATAAGACCAACTGAAACAGATGAACTCCAAGATCACATAAAATTAGCAATAATCTCCTCTCAACTACGTGGAAGTGGTAATCAAAACCCAGAGTGGAAAAGAAAATTGAAAACATTTCAAAAAACACCTGCAGAAGAATGCTGCTATTCTAGCTGCATGTTAAGCCTCCTTTACTGGATATGTTCTACACTCAACATCTGGCCTTTCCACAGCTAGTGCCTACCAATTCGACGTTAAAGAATACTTCTTGCTGAAGTAATGTCACCGGGAAATTTTAATCCCTCTCAAGGGCATTCAGTTGTAGTTCACATTCACTTCTGAAGAAATGAAAGTAAAATATGTTGCTCTGTCCTCTGTAAGTTAGTACTTGTTGGTAAGTTGTAAGTTAGTACTGAGATCTAGAAATCAGATCAATTTGTATTGGAAAAGGAAGGTACATGCTTAATGTAGCACTAGCTTATAGCAACCAATAAGCTTTTGTTTTTTAAACAAGTTTTTTAAAGTATCATTATGAACTCATGAACTTTTCAGTTTATGTTTTTATTGGTATTCTAATTGTCTCACTGTTGGCCAAAGGGAGTCTTCTCATGTGTGTGTACTCTTACATCTTTTTGATGTGACCCTTGTCATAGTCTTTGATGACTTCCTTGCTCTATGGTATAATAAGGAATTCTACGTTTATCTTGCATAATTCCTGCTGCAGACCTGGAATAGCTATCCCAGGAATCCTTCTTCCTTTTAGTGAGAATTGGTATTTCAAAACCATAATTTGGACATTAGGCTTACATGCTGCTAACTGGGTTGGCCACTGTTTGTAGGCCTTTTCGGTGTAATGTATTAAGTAGCTTTTTTAAAGATAAAATATATCAAGAGTTCACACTAAAACTTCCAATTCAAAATTCAGTTAATCAAGAGAGTGAGAAGACAAGCCACAGAATAAAGAAAAATGTTTATAAAAGACTTATCTGATAACGGACTATTACCCAAAATATACAAAGAAATCTTAACACTCAACAGTAAGAAAATGAACAACTCAGTTAAAAAACAAACAAAAGACCTGAACCAGACACCTCACCAAAGAAGACATACAGGTGGCAAATAAGTATATGAAAAGATGCTTGACCTTGTATGTCATTAAGGGATCACAAATTAAACAATGATAAATTGCCACAACCCACTTATTAGAATGGCCAAAAACTGAAACACTGAAAACATCAAATGTTGGAGAGTATGTGGAGCACCAGGAATGCTCTTTCACAGCTGGAGGGAATGCAATACAGTACAGTCACTTTGGAAGATAGCTTGGTGGTTTCTTACAGAACTGAACATAGCCTTACAATCCAGCAATCACACTCCTTGATATTTACCCAAAGGAATTGTATATCTACACAAAAACCTGCACACTGATACTTAACAGCAGCTTTATTCATAACTGCCTATACTTGGAAACAACCAAGACGTCCTTCAGTAGGTGAACGGATAAATGAACTGTGATATGGCCAGACAATGGAATGTTATTCAGTGCTAAAAAGAAATGAGCTCTTTAAGTCATGAAAAGACATGAAGGAAACTTAACGGTATGTTACTAGGTCAAAGAAGCCAATCTAAAAAGGCTGCATACTATATGACATTCCAGAAAAGGCAAAACTAGGAGGTAGTAAAAAGATCAGAGGCTGCCAGGGGCCCTTGAAGAGGAAGGGACAAATAAGGGGAACAAAGGATTTTTAGGACAGTGAAACAATTCTCTATGATATTATAGTGGTGAATACATGTTTTTATACATTTGTCAAAACACTGATTGTACAACACCAAGAGGAACCCTAATGTAAACCATGGACTTTGTATAATGAAATGTCAATGTAGAATCATCACCTGTAACAAATGAACCACTCCTGTGCGGGATGCTGACAGCAGCTGGGGCGGATGGGGCAGTAAAATTTCTGCTTAATTTTACTGTGAACCCAAAACTGTTCTAAAAAAGTCTACTAAAAAACCAAGTTAACAGGGTTTTAATTAACCTTTTATTTTATATCTGTAACTCTTTTCACTCATGTTGAGAATCTGGGTCTCAACAACACAGCAAAATGATAAAGTATAACATAATTACTCGTATGTATGATCTGGTAATACACACACAACCCCAGAATAAAGAATAATAATACTGACACCATCACCAATAATATATGGACACACAGTTATATATATGGGTTTTGTTGTCGTTGCTACATTTTTTGCAGTTCTTTTTATCCTTAGGGTCAACACCACTAAGGATATAAAGCTCAAATTACTGAGTTTTAAATTTTGGGTTCTTTGTTTCTTTGTTATTTTTAATTTTTAAAGATTGCTTTTTTAAAAAAAATTAACTTTGCCTAGGGGCGCCTGAGTGGCTCAGTCATTTAAGCGTCCGAGTTCGGCTCAGGTCATGATCTCACGGTTCGTGAGTTCGAGCCCCGTGTCGGGCTCTGGGCTGACAGCTGAGAGCCTGGATGGAGACCGCTTCGGATTCTGTGTCTCCCTCTGTGTGCCCCTCTGCTGTTTGCACTCTGTCTCTCGCATTGTCTCAAAAATAAGTAAACATTAAAAAAAATTTTTTTAATTAACTTTGCCTTATAATCGTTTAAATCATTGTATAATGTCAAATCCACAAATAAACTGCCGTATATTCAAAGCAGTCTAGTTCCTATCTCTGTCCCCTCTACCCCATTTCCCTTCCTTCATCTCTCACAGTAAATTGGTTTTTAAGCTTTTATGACTTATTCTTCCATTTAAAAAATATAGACAGCAAAAAATAGAGAGAGAGACAGCAAATACTGACATCAAAATATGCTAGAAACCCTCATATTCAGAGCGAATGGAGGAACGCAGCACAAAGACCACTTGGTTTATAGTTACAAGACATGGTGTCCAGTTACTGTTTCACTACTTATTAGTGGACCTTGGGGAATTATCTAATTTTTCAGAGCTTCAGTGCAATTTTCTATATAATGAGGAAAGCATAATAGAACTTTCTACCTTATACAGTTGCTATGAGGATCAGATAAGATGTGAAAATCTTTTAAAGGTGTAATTGTATATGAGTACATTCTTGGAGTAAAGGTTTCTGAAGATTAGCCAAAAGTCATTCCATTTGTTAATAAAAATTTCTTTTACTCATAGGTACAAAATAAGCAGGAAAAACTTATTCCTCTATTAAGAAAGAACCGTCAAGAAGTACAGGGAGAGAAGATGAACTCAGAGTTCCCAGCAGGTTCAGCTTCTCCCACGAGAAGGACCAAGGGGTTCTGGGAAGTGGCATGTGGAAACCTAGTCCTTGGAGTCTGGGTCACCAACAGTTAAGTGGCTGTACCTCTAAATCTCCAAGAGAGATTGAGGCCAACAGTGCCCCTGTAAGACCTGGCCGTGCTGACATCTGTAGCTTTCCTAACCCCCTGCCTTCCTCTTCTGTCTCCAGTAAACCAGCTTTCCTCAGTTCCTCCAAGGCTTCAGGTTCTTTCCTCCCTCAGTACCTTCACACGTTAGTCCCTTTGCCTGAAAGACTTGTTCCCAGTGATCACCTGGCCAACTCCTACCTTTCCTGCCAATTTCTGCTTAAATGTTACTTTTTCAGAAGGGCTTTCCCTCACCTCCCAGACTAACTCAGATCCCCCAATCACTTACTCTTACAGCCTTCAGTATTTTTCCCAAAAGGCATTTATCAGGGTTTGATGTTACATACGTAGTAATGTAACCACTTGATTGGGAAAGACTTTTCCCACTAGATAAAAAGTCCTGTGATGGGCAGCAGATGTTTTGCTAATTTATTTATCTCCAGTTCCTAGGACCATGCCTAGTTAGAGCAGGTGCTCAATAAATATGTGTGGAGTGAATGAAAAGCTTAAAGCATCATTTATAAGACTGTTGAACTAGATCCTGAATACTGGAAAGAGGGAAGTATCGAGTTGTTAAACACAGAAAAAAAATCTATAATCCAGAGTCTTCTCTAAGGGGCCATTATTCTAGTCCCCTCTAACTTAATTTATAATTTAAGTATACAAATATTCAAATTGTATAATGTATTTCCCTCTCTATATGTAATAAGTGAATTTTAGTGGTCAAAATATCCAGAAACAAGGATTCCCTATGCCTGTCACAAAAACTAAGATTTTTCACTTGTGATATAGCATAAGCTGAGGGTATTATGACAAAACAAAAACTTTCAAAACAAATTATTACAACCTCCTAAAAATGCCAAGACCCATAAGGAGGTGGAATCTAAAGAAAAAAAAAAAAAGACTTAAGAAATATATCAACCAAATGCTATAACGATAATATTTATTTTTATTTTTTTGAAAGAGAGAGGGAAAAAAAAACCCATGAGTCGGGTAGGGCAGAGAGAGAATCCCAAGCAGGCTCCAGCCCAGCGAGGAGCCAGACACAGGGCTTGATCTCAGAACCGTGAGTTTATGACCTGAGCTGAAATCAAGAGTTGGACATTTAACCAACTGAGCCACCCAGGTGCCCTTATAATGATAATCTTAAACACTACCTGGTTTTTATGTAGCCAGAAATATGAAAGACTTATTACCATTTCTCTTCAGTGGACATGATGAAAAAAGTACGGCACACAGAGGACACACAATTTAAAAGGGAAGTTAAAACTTTATGTTTTTTCTATCTAAAGCCTTCGTTTTCCTATCTCCTTGCAAACAAATGAACAAAAGCACTCCGTGTTTCTTATTTTTGTACATTAAGAATAAAATCTCTATCCATTAGAAATCTCTATCCATTAGAACATGTTTTTGAACTCTACTTAGATTCTAATAAGCATCTATTAAAAGTCTGCTGTACATGACCAAGCACCCAAAATTCACATAGAGCCTTTCCCACTGAAAGGAACCGGAGCTCCTTGAAGAAATGGAGGATTCAGGACCGGGACAGAAAGTGTAGAAGACATCTTGCCATATCAAAAAGAAAGGATGCTATAAAAAGTCTTCAGAAGTCAACTTGAAGAGGCTCCTCCCCCTAGTCAGAACATGTGAAGCATAAATTTTTAAAAATCACTGCAATGGACTCACATCTATTAAATATCTTAAAATCCTGAAGTTCATAATATATATTTTTTTAAATATCATTGTTCTTCTCTGGACCCATCTATGCTAGGGAACCACATTGTTAATATGAAAACTGGTAAGTAAAGGGAAAGAATCAAGCATTTAACCTGCCTTTCCTGAATGAAGTATACCTCAGATTTTTAAAAATGTTTATTTACTTTTGAGAGAGAGAGCAAGCAGGGGAAGGGCAGAGAGAGAGGGAGACAGAGGATCCAAAGCAGGCTCTGTGCTGACAGAAGAGGGCCTGATGCAGGGCTTGAATTCACAAACCATGAGATCATGACCTGAGCTGAACTTGGACACTTAACTGACTGAGCCACCCAGGCGCCCCTAAAGCATACCTCAAATTAACCACAGAATTGATATGGGAAAGCCTCCCTAGCTAATTAATAGAGACAAATGACAAAATCAGAATACCACCATTTTGTAACATAAATGAACACAGCTAGGCATTGGTCTTCAATACCTGTTAACGTTACAGTAAGATGAGACAAATGCTATGACATGCCTCCTAATGGAAGTAAACACCACTTCCTAGAAAGTAGTCTTGCCAAACAAAAATAACCTGAACTAGATCAAGCCTCCAGATACAACTACCAGTTTACACAAAATACAAAACAGAAGAACATGTCAAGCCCACCATGGGGATGTAATTAGCAAAACTGAGGTGAGAAACTATAGAACCGATGGCTAAGTTTATTTTTCAGATAAATTGAGAAGAAAAAGAAGAGAGGGGACCCTACAGATAAAAAGAGACTTAGGAAACATACTAACCAAATGGTAAGTTGGTACTTGTTTGGATCCTGGTGTAAACAAACCAACTTTATGAATCAGGGGAAATGTGAATACTGATGTTTTGTGTGTGACTTTAAGGAATTATTAAGTTTTTAGATGTGATAACTGTATTATGCTTGGAGTTGTTTTTTTTTTTTTTAAGATTCCTTATCTTTTAGAGATACACACCAGAATATTTATGAACGAAATATGCACGAGAGGCTACAGTCATCTAAAGGTTTGTCTAGGGCTGAAGGATCTCCTTCCACAAGGGCTCCCTCCCATGGTGGGAGTTAGCTGGAGGCCTCAGCTCCTCTCCACAAGAACCTTTTCACAGGCTACTTAAATATCCTCACAATAGGGCAGGCTGTCTTCTCACAGAGGGAGTGGTCTAAGAGAGCAAGGCAGAAGCTATAATTTCACACTGGAAATCATGTACCATCACTGCTTCAATATCCCACTGGTCATACAGGTCAAGTCTATACAACATGAGAAGATTACACAAAGGCATGAATACCACGAGGATACCATGAGGCATTAATACCTGAGGATCATCAGGGCCATCTTGGAGCTTAAGCTCCTGACCATGACTTTCAAAATCCTTCATCATCTCTGGTTCCTACTGCACTCCAACCTCATTTCATTTTATTCTTTCTTGGTCCTATAAGCTCCACTTCGCCAGCTTCCTGTCTGCTTCTCAAAGGTGAGGGCTTTGTATCTAGTTTGAGTCTTTGTATTAGCTGCTCCCTTGGCCTGGATTATTTTCTCCACTCACCCTATCATCATTCAGATCTAACCATAATGTCACCTCCACAGACAGGCCTTCCTAGCCACCCAGCCTGAAGGAGTGTCTACCCCTTTTCTGTCCCAGAACCCGATTTTAATTCTTTGCACAATACTTATCACTATCTGATCTTGAGGCACATCTGGCTCAGTGTTAAACTCTCCGCCCAATTAGTCATCACACTCAACATAACTTCAACATCCAAATGGGTAACCTAGCCAACCACCTTGGCCTCTCTGTTCTGTAAACTGGTCAGCTCCAAGGACCTTTTCCTTCACTCTGCCTCAACCACACCCTTCCACTGTCACCCCAAACTCAATCTGTCTTGCATCTCCTCCAAACTCAATCCACTATTTGATCCTTCTAGTTCACTTGCTCAAGTGCCCCATGAAAACAACTTTTCAATTCCCACGAGACCTTCAATCCCTTGACCCCATCCTCCCTCTTCAGATTTCACTTTTCTTTTTATCTAGCTCAGATTTCATAGTTAAAGTCATAATCCTGTCCTCGCTAGAACCCTCAACTTTCTTCCAAGGTCTCTCTCTTTCGAACTCTATAATCCCAGAACTCAAGAAACTGCCTTCTCCATACCAAAAATATTGATGAAAAAGCATTCAACTAGGCCAATTATATTCACCATAAATTCAAGGTCACTAAACTGACACTCAATCTTAACTAGTAATCCTACTAGATTTCACTGTTTTCTAATTTTCCTGTCCTCAAGAAGGCTCTTTCTTACTGATTTTTCCCTCCTCTACAATCCTTGTGTCCCTTTTAGCTAACATCCGTTATTCTTTATTGAGAACTAAAAAACCCTAAAATTAAAACTAGAAATCTGTCATCTTCTCACAACCATCTTCAGACTATACCAGATTCATGTATAACCTACCTGAATCTGCACCCATTTTCCCTTCTTCCCTTGTTTTTCAACAGAAGGGAACTTCTCCTCTTAAGGAACAATCCCTCCACTTATGCACCCAGTCCAATCCCTTCTTCCCTACTCTTGAACTCCAATCTTATAATTATCCCCTCTTTTTTCTCCATCAAGCATCATCCACTTTTTCCTGGATCATGCCCCATCTATGTATATTCAAGCTGTTATATATGACCTCTCTTAAGAAACAAATAAAAATTCTTCTTTGAACTCTATATCCCCCTTTGGGTATTACTCCATTCTTCTACTCCCTTCACAGCCAAACTTTATTGAAGTGGTTTAAAAAAATGTTATCTGCACTTTTTACCTCCCACCCATGCTGTTCAATCCATTCCAATATGACTTCTGCCTCCATCACCAGCAATATCCATTCTGCCAATCCAATATCTAGTTTATGCCCTCATCCTACTGGGCCTCCCAGCAGCACTAAATTCTGTTCATCATTCCCTTCTTCTTTGGAATAATCTCTTGATTTCATTCAACCGGTGATTACTGAGCACCAGCCCTGGCCAGGTACCGTTCTAGGCACTGGCCTGGGATACAGTGCTTCCGTGGCACCTCGCTCTCCTAGTTTCCTTTCTGTATTTTTCACTTCTCTTACTTCTCATCTTCATCCTCCTCTGACCTAGTCTCTAAATGTTAAGTAATTCAGAACTTAATACCAAGCCTCCTTTTCTTTACTGTCTCCTTAAATGACATCATCCATTTCCATGGCTTTAATTATTATCCTTAGAGTGTAAATGTCCCAAATTTATATCTGTAGCCTGGAACTCTGCTTGGGACTCTGGTTCTACTGTGTTCAATGACTTAACTGACATTTCCACTTAGACACCTCAAAGCATCTCAAACTTAATGTAATCAAATTTTAGCTCTTGACTTCCCTTCCAAAACATTCTTGCCTTAGTAAATCTCAGTAAATAACACAAGATCCAGCTCTCAAGCCATGAATCTGGATTCCTCTCCCATTTCAAATCCACCAGCAAGTTCCTGAGTCTGTCTCCAAAATACATCTCCAATGTGTTCATTTTTCTTCACTTCCCTTGCTATTCTCATCTCGTCTCAACTACTGCCACAGCTTCTCAACTGCTCCCATCTTTGTCTCCTTTCAGTCTTTCTGATATGCACCTTTAAAAAACAAAATTAAATCAGCCTATTCCTTGCTTGTAAGTCTTCAGCAGCACCACACTGTAACAGGAATAAAATCTGGACTCCTTCTCTTTGTCCTCAAGATCGTAACATGCTCTCTGCTTCTCTGCCCTCCAATGTCTCTCTCCAGTCTTCCTCGCTGACCTTTCAGTGTCTTGACCATGCTAAGGACTGCTCTCCTGTGGTGTGATACATGCTACTCCCTCCTTGGGAACACCCTCCCCTCTGGCTGGCTCCTTCTCAATCTCCAGTCTCAGCTAGAATGCAAACTCCTCAGACCACTTTATCTATGATGGTCCTTCCTGAAACGCAGCCTTTATTCATTCTCTTCACAGCACGTAACATTTTACAATTACTTATCCATTTATTTACTTAAAAACTTATTTTGAAAATGTACAAACATAAACAAAAGTAAACAGTAACGAGCTCACAGATTCTTGTATTTTTATTTTATTTTGTAACTATATCCCCTGTTATACTATAAGCTCCAATGGATAGAGACTATATCTTTTTCTTTTTCATCCACGGCCTTGCACAGTGCCTGGCTCATGATAAACACTCAACAATTTTTTTTTGTTTGTTTGTTTCGTTTTGAATGAGAAGGAAAGTTAGAGATGACACTAAAGACATGGATGGCACCACTGAGAAAAGCAAAACAGGAGGGGAGAGTTTTGAGGACAGCTGGTAATTTATTCATCAGCCTACTCCCTGCCAGGCTCCAGACTAGGTGTTGAGTTTCAGAGATAAATAAGAGAAAGTCTTATACAAAATCTAGTGGAGATATAATAACAAGTAGTATTTACTCAGGGCCCCCTATGTTCTAGATACAAGACAAAGCATTTCAGAGGTATTGTCTCATTTAGTCCTATAATGACCCCGTAAGGAAGAAGTTATTATTATCCCCATCTTACACCTAAGGAAACAGGCTTATAAAGGTTAAATAATTGGTAAGCAGGATACAAAGCTGGGAAAGTGGTAAAGTCAGGTTTAGAACTTAGGCTATTCAGTTCCAAAGCCAAGCCACTAAATAGCACTGTGCGTCCAGATGTGCACTATCCTCTACAGCACTATGAAAAACCCTCTAACAGAGGCATGCACAGGGTGCAGTGGGAGTAAGCAGAGGACTCTGAGGAGGAGAAAGGGCCAAAAGGCTCCTTCAGAGGTGACCCCTGAGCAGAGTCTGAAAGTTTAAGCAGGAAATTGCTAGGCAATGAAGTCCAAGGAAACAGTATGTGCAAAAAAAGTATGCAGGCACTTGAAGGAGCACTGTGTACCTAGGCTACTTCCAAGGATTCTTCTGTTTTATTTTTTAAAACTGAGTGCAACGAGTGCCATTGTGCTAGGAGCTTTGGATACCAGACAAAAGACAAAATAGTATGAGAAAGTTATGTACGAAGCACTATGAAAGCATGAAGGAGGAAGGTTTCTTGCAGCCTGCGGGAAATCTGTGAAGGTTTCTCAGAAGAGGAGCCTACACTGGATCTTGAGGACAAATTAACCACATTAGGAGAAGAGGGCAGGCAGAGAGGGACTGGCACAAGACATGGGCATTTGATGAGGCAAGGAACACTTGGGGGACTGTGAGAACTGGATATGGCCAGATTTGGAGGGAGTGAATTACAGGGAGGGTGGCGAGAGATGAGGTTGGCAGCTAGGCACAGATGTGATCTTCAATGTCACTGTTGATTATTGGAAGGTTAAAAAACTGTCTAACAAAAATGCTTCCAAGCTACAGTTATTAAAACAGCGTGGTCCTCACACAGGGATATATAACCCAGAAACAGACCTATAACTATGAACACTGGGGCTTGCTGTAGAATAAAGGTGGCATTTCAGATCAGTAAAGAGAAGACACATCATTTAATAAATGCTACAGGGACAACTGGTTACCCATTGAAAAAAAAAAACCACATTGGATACCCTCCTTCATATCTTGTAAGGAAATAAAGTTCATTTAGATTTGGGATTAAATATAAATAATAGAGGGGCACCTGGGTGGCTCAGTCCATCAAGCGTCCAACTCCTGATTTCGGCTCAGGTCATATCTCCTGGTTTGTGAGTTTGAGCCCCACACACTGAAAATGTAGAGCCTTCTAGGGAATCTCTCTTCCTCTCTGTTCCTCTCCAACTTGTACACTCCCTCTCTCTCAAAATAAATAAATTTTAAATATATATACATATGTATATATATATATACATATCTATATACAGAACCATAAAAATCTTTTTAAGACAAAATAATATTTTTTAAATAGAATATATGGGGTGCCTGGGTGGCTCAGTTAAGCGTTTGACTCTTGATTTTGGCTCAGGTCATGATTTCACGGCTCATGGGATTGAGCCCCACATCAGGCTCTGCACTGACAGTGTGGAGCCTGCTTGGGATATTCTCTCTCTCTCTCTCTCTCTCTCTCTCTCTCTCTCTCTCTCCCCCTGTCCTTCCCCTGTTCTCTCTCTCTAAGTAAATAAATAAACATTTATGAAATAGAAAATAATTATATAAGAACTTTCTGGTTAAAACAGGAGACTTCAAAGGAATTTTGTTTTAATGGCAAACTAATGTGGCTTGCCTACCAACATGAAAGTTACCAAGTTCACTTTGTTGGAAAACAGTGGAAGCACTGGTCCAAAGCAGTGGTTCCCACCTCTTTCTCCTAGTCATAACTACCTGGGGAGCTTTGTAAAACCCCCAAAAGCATACCAGAGCTTCCAGGCTGAAGGAAAGGCTTAAAAGAGAGATCTTTCTCTAAGAAATGTTTTCATTAAAAAAAAATACACATTGATTTTCAATAGCAATTAATTGTTGGAAAGGAATTATTTCCTTGGTCTAACCTCTAGATTGGGTTCAGAAAGGTCAGGAATTGAAACTGTTTAATATTTCACTTAACACTCAAAGACATATATACTCAGCACAGTATCGGAGCAAGTACTAGGCATACTGGGAAGAGTACTTAATTTGGAGGTGGAAGACATGGGTTCTAGAAACTACTACATAGTAGCTAGCTGTGTGGTACTAAACGACTCACTTAGCTACTAAACTCTGAAATGCAACCTGATCATCCGTAGACTGAAAATGATGATAATCCTAGACTCCTCTCCCACAGGGAGCCTGCAGTGGGAACTGAATGAGATCATCTTCCTTTGTAAACCACTCAATAAATATTTGTGGGATGACCGAATGAACACTCTATATACAGTAAGTTTTTCACACATCTATAAATATATGCGAACACTACAAAACATCCCACCAACTCTTAGTTACAATAAGCACTAGAACTACACAATATAGATTCGTATCTAATAACCTATAGACTGCACTCTGCAGGCTTCTGAAATACACATCAGGAGGTAATGGGGACTCAGGGAAAGGCTGTCCCTGCTCCTTTCAGTTTCTTCCTCTTCTCTTTTCTACCCCGTTTCTCACCTTGTCCTTGCTCTCAAGGAACAAGTAGATAACAAAGGTATGGTTTTCTCTGCAGGACTCAAGTCAATAAAAGGGTCTCCTCTTTCCAAATATCACAATCAATGGCCACATTTTATTTTAATATATGTTTGTTTGTTTCTTGTTTGTTTAATCTCTATACCCAACATGGGGCTCTAACTCACAACCCCAAGATCAAGAGTTGCATGCTCCACTGATGGAGCCAACCAGGCGCCCCAAAGGCCACATTTTAAATATAAAGGTAGTTACCTTTCTTCTTGAAATATGGTGGTAGAATTTTACCACCATAAATTTAAAATTTCAGGGGTGCCTGGGTGGCTCAGTCAGTTAAGGGTCCGACTTCAGCCCAGGTCATGACCTCACAGCTCATGAGTTTGAGCCCCTTGTTGGGCTCTCTACTGACAGCTCAGAGCCTGGAGCCTGCTTCGGATTCTGTGTCTCCCTCTCTCTCCGCCCCTCCCCTGCTCACGCTCTGTCTCTCTCTCACAAAAATAAACATTAAAAAATATTTATAAATTTAAAATTTCACGTCTTTGAATAAGCATTCCTTCGGTAAGCATCCTTTAATCGCCCAAATGGATATATTTGCTATAGACTCTCCATGTCCGTAACAGTTTGTGTAATACTTAAAACAATCACCCTTTGTTATAAATCTCTGTACACGTTTTAGCTCCTCGTGACCTCACAAGTGCCAGGGCACTGTCTTTGAGTGCTTGTGGGGCTGAGCACATTATATACTACATGATACTCAACAAAAATTTAGCATATGAATGGATGATGACACTAGAAATTCAATATCACCTTAGAAGGCTGAAGCCAGAGTCAAAATAACTGGGATGGCAGAAACTGAGAAAATATACAATTTCACCTCAATTCCTTTATATTTTATAAGCATCTACTATATGCCTGATACAGCCCAAGGTGTGCTATGATGAATAAGACCTACTCTCTATCCTTAAGGAGTTTATAATCCTATTTATACTCAATCACATTTTTTATTTTGATATAATTCTGGACTTTCAGAAGGGTTGCAAAGATTGTATAGAGCGTTCTCATATCATCTTCCCCCAACTTTCCCTAATATTAACACCTTATATAACGGTGGTACACTCAGTGAAACTAGGAAATTAATATTGCTACAATACATAGGTTATCCACCTTTTGGCTAAGATCAAGTGTAGTATCTGTTCTTACTAGCTTAATATTGCTACAATACATTAACTACAGACTTTACTCTGATTTTGTCACTTTTTGCATATATGCAAAGTTTTGTTTTTTGTTCCACAACCCCTCGTTACTCTTAGTTGTCACGTCTCCCTCTCCTCTCAATTACATTTTTAGTAACTTTTTTTTTCCTGTTTATAGTAACAAGTTTTCTGAAAAGTGAAAAAAAAAAGGAGGAGGAAGAAGAAAATAAAATCTCTGATAATCCTCTATGAAGAGATAAACTTTCCTAACATCTGTATAATCTTTTGGTCTTTTTGCCATGTATGTACGTGTATATACATTTTACTTTTCTTAAAACCAGAAATCTAAATATAGCCTTTTGTGTCTTGTTTTCTCTCATTATCACTTGTAAAACATTTTACTACATCTTTATGGGGTTTTTTTGAGGCAGGGGGATAGGGACACAGGGTCTGAAGTTGACTCTACGCTCTCAGCACAGAACCTGATGAAGGGTTTGAACTCACAAACCACAAGATCATAACCTGAGCTGAAGTCTGATGCTTAATGGACTGAGTCACCCAGGCACCCCTACCACATCTTAAAAAAAAAATTATTTCACAAGGGTTCCTGGGTGGCATAGCTGGTTAAGCGACCAGCTCTCGATTGCAGCTCAGGTCATGATCTCACAGTTCGTGAGATTGAACCCCACGTCAGGCTCTGTGCTGACAGTGCGGAGCCTGCTTGGGATTCTCTATCCCTTTCTCTCTACCCCCCCCCAAAATAAACACTTAAACACTATTTTACAATATTATTTTAATGATAGCTTAGATTCCACTGTTATAATGAATCATAATTTAACCATTTCCCTGTTATTGGATAGGTAAGTTGCTACTTATACTACTATAAATAATAGTGCAGTGAATATCCGTGAATATGAAAACAGTATAAATTATAATGGGATGGATAAGCACAAAATATTAGTGACAGGGCCAGCAGAAATGCCTAACCTAGCTTTGAGGAGCAGAAAATCAGAAACACTTGTTGGAGGACATATATCTGAGATGGGCTCTGAAGAAAAAATCTATTCCCTCATTCTTTAGTATTCAACTGAACATTTACTGAGTGCCTGTGATACCCAGTTATTACACTGGGATCCAGGGATACAAAAGGGACTAAGGTTCTGCAGGGGAAGTTCACTGACTAATCAGAGAGGCAGATATTTGAACCAAAAAATCACAACAATGAGATAAATGCTATTATCA
Organism: Panthera pardus; assembly: GCF_024362965.1. NCBI lineage: Eukaryota > Metazoa > Chordata > Mammalia > Carnivora > Felidae > Panthera > Panthera pardus. The sequence goes on along the minus strand of NW_026526991.1, from coordinate 1,982,001 downwards.
CAGTGCTATGTATGAAAAAGTGCTCTGGGTACACAGAGAACACATTTAAAGAATCAACTGTAAAAGTAGAAGGAGTTAGGCGCCTGGTTGGCTCAGTTGGTTAAGCGTCCAACTTCAGCTCAGGTCATGATCTCATGGTCCGTGAGTTCGAGCCCCACATCAGGCTCTGTGCTGACCCCTCAGAGCCTAGAGCCTGCTTCAGATTCTGAGTCTCCCTCTCTCTCTCTGCCCCTGCCCCACTCATGCTCTCTCTTTTTCTCTCAAAAATGAGTGTTTTTTATATAGAAGGAATTATATCAAGGTTGATAATAACACATATGAGAGAGGTTTTAGTTAAGTTTGATTTTAATATGTATCAACACTATGAAGGAGTTCCTTAAAACAGGTAAATTATTAATAGGGATTCAAAGTATTCAGATGGTGAGAAGTATTAGTTCTATTATATTTTATACTGGTAAAACCAGTACTAGAGCACCACGTTCATTTCTGAGAACTGTATATTTTTTAAAGCATTTTTTAAATGCTTATTTTGAGAGAAAGGGAGAGAGAGAGCGTGCGCACATGCATGCACGTGAGTAGGGGAGGGGCAGGAAGAGGGAGAGAGAGGATCCCAAATAGGCTCCGCGCTGCAGTGTGGAGCCTGATGCTTGACTCAAACCCACAAACCATGAGATCATGACCTGAGTCAAAACCAAGAGTCCAGTGCTCAACCAACTGAGCCACTCAGGCACCCCTGAACTGTATATTTTTAGTCCATTTTATTGAGATATGTCCACAATGAAATGTACCCACTAAAGTGTACAGTCTGATAAAATTTGATGAATTTATATACCCACGTAACCAACCACCACCACCATTAAGAAATGTCCTTGTGCTTCATCCCAGTCAATCCCCTTCACCCCACATCTAACCCCAAACAATCACTGATTTGCCTTCTGTCACTACAGACTTGTTTTTTAGAGTTTCATATAAATGGAAACATACAGGCTGTACTTTCTTGGCTTCTGGCTTCTTTCAACTCAGCATGTTTTTGAGAACAAACCATGTTGGTGTGTGCATCGGTAGTCCATTGCTTCCTACTGTCTGAGTGTCATATTGATAAGACCATGGATAAACTGAAATAAAGAGAAAAGAGAGTAGGCCATGAGGTGACTGGATGCCAGGTTCTATGAGAGATCATTGAAAAAAATCTGGTTGACACTGAAAGGGAGGGCATTTGAAGAACTTCAATGTGCAGAACAGGCTTGTTCTGGTCTTACCAGAAGGTAAGACCGAAACTAATGGCTGCCCACAGAGACGGTCAAGATATTTAAATGGAAATAGTATGGCTGACAAAGATACTGCTGAAGGGATTCCAACATCAGCAAGAGTCTGGACTTGATACAGTCAGTATTTCTTCCAACCTTGAAGAGCTACGATTCTGTCATTCTCATGAGTGAGAAAAATATTACACCATTATTAACCATTAAAATATCAGCATGAATTTTTATTTAAACCAAATCAGCTATTCTGTCAGAGCTAGTATAGCATATGGTTTCAAATGTTTGGGGATGGTGAGCGGGGGGAAGTCTTTAAAATCAGACAGACCTGGGGCGCCTGGGTGGCGCAGTCGGTTGAGCGTCCGACTTCAGCCAGGTCACAATCTCGCGGTCTGTGAGTTCGAGCCCCGCGTCAGGCTCTGGGCTGATGGCTCGGAGCCTGGAGCCTGTTTCCGATTCTGTGCCTCCCTCTCTCTCTGCCCCTCCCCCGTTCATGCTCTGTCTCTCTCTGTCCCAAAAATAAATAAAAAACGTTGAAAAAAAAAAAATTTTTAAATCAGACAGACCTAAGTATAAATAAATCTCTATTCTGCCACCTACTAACTGTGTGTCCGGCATTTAACCTCTCTATGCCAAAGTTTCTTCATTTGAAAACTAACATAATGATGGATATGCTTGCCCCAAACCAAAAGCTGAATAAATCTTGTTGTCAGCAAGACCCTAGGGAATAAGATAAAGACTATATGACTTTTGAATAAGTGGGGGCCTAGGAAAGTCTAAGATACAAAGGCACTGTCTAGAGCTGGGGTGGTAAATTGTGACCCCCAGGCCAAATCTGGCCATGGTCTGGTTTTGTGTGGCCCACTAGCTAAGCATGGTTTTCACATTTTTAAAAGGTTGTAAAATAAAGAAGAATATGTGACATAGACTTTATGTGACCCCCAAAGTCTAAAATACTAACTACCTTGACCTTTGCAGAAAAAGCGAAACCCAGGTCTAGAGCAGACAGGGGTCAATGTGGCTGGCGGTAAGTTATATGGTTTTAAAGAGACAAACATAAAGAGTATCCATCTGCTAAAAGGAGTACAGAAGGAAGAATTCCTTAAACATCTGCAGCCGTGAGTTCCTTACCTATAAATTGAAAATAAAAACAATAGCTCTCAACTTCTGCTCAGGCCATGATGAAGCAATTAGTACCAGACTTGCCCTCTCATTTTAAGCAACTAGAAAATGGGACAAAATATAGGGAAAAACTGTTTTAGGCACTGAACAACAGTTTAGCACTATGATTCTTGAGAGAGAGGAACCAAAGGTGAGTCCTATGAAGGCTGTGGCTTTCTGCTTGGAAGTACTGTCTACACTGTAGCACTGTGGAAATGACCACAAGCAGAGCCCAGTGAGCTAAACAGGTTGAGGTGACAAAGTTCAGGGTTTAGGGGAGCTAAGAAGGCTGGAATCTGCCAGGGCAGAGTATCAGAGAGGAAGGAGCTCCACATATAGAAATAGTTCCAAAATTTGGTAGAAGGTCTCCTTGAGTCTTTGGCTACACCAACCTGTAGGTTAGAATTCTACATGGCTGGGCAAAGCCAAACTGTTGAGGGTGGCAGGTGCGTGTGAAACAAACAACTAGAGGACTTGAAACTGAACAATTCCCAGAGTTGATAACCATATGGGAGACATCTGAACTCCAACCAGCCAGAGTGGAAACTTCAATGAACACTGCAGGCATTCAGCAGAGACCCTAGACAGGTCAGGTCTTACTAGAGAGCTAAATGCAGAAGCCTAAATAAAGCAATTCTAGATCAACCTAAGAGTTTAAAAACTAGCCTTAAAAAAAAAAAAAAAAATCAATCTAACCCACAAGTGACTTAACTGCTTGCCAAAACAAAATCCAATCCTCTTTAAAGGAAGACAACAAAAATCAAGATAACTAATAATGCAACATTCACAATATACAACATCCAATAAAAAATTACATGCAAAGAGGCAGGAAAATGTAACCCATAATTAAAAGAAAAAATGTCAGTCAACAGAAACAGACTAAAAAATGCTGAAAATTATAGAATCAGCAGATAAAGATTTTAAATCTTTTTTAACATTTATTTATTTTTGAGAGAGAGAGACAGAGCATGAGCAGGAGAGGGGCAGAAAGAGAGGGAGACACAGAACTCAAAGCAGGCTCCAGGCTCTGAGCTGTCAGCACAGAGCCCAACACGGGGCTCGAACTCACAGACCGTGAGATCATGACCTAAGCCGAAGTCGGATGCTTAACCGACTGAGCCACCCAGGTGCCCCAACAGATAAAAATTTTAAAACATTACAAATATGTTCAAAATTTAAAGAAAGAAAAGCAACAAAATGAGAAAAGAAATGAAAGACATGACAAATAATCAAACACAAGGTCTAGAGAAGAAAAATACAATAACTGAAATGAAAACTTCACTGGCTAAACCCAACAGCACAATAGACACTAAAGGAATGACCTATTAACAAAAACAAAACAAAACAAAAAAAGTAACCTCTGAGACAACATCAAGTAATATAACTTATGTGTAATTTCAGACCCAAAAAATGTGGGTGGGGGGATACTTAAAAAATAATTACCAAAACTCTTCCCAAATTTGTTGACATTTCTAAGCCCACAAATCCAAGAACTCCAGGAAAACCACCCAAGGTACACTGTCCTCACCAAATTGCTGAAAACCAGAGAGAAGATTATATAAAGTAGCCAGAGTGAAAAGGCAAACTAGGCACAGGTGAACAATGCTAAGAACATCTGACTTCCCATTAGAAATGATACAAGATAGATGACAACAGAAAAGCAGCTTAAAATGCAGAAAGATAGAAACCATGCATCTAAAATTTGATAGCCAGTAAAAATACCCTTCAGAAATGCAGGAGAAATTGAGATTTTTCAACAAAAAAGATGAGAGAATTCACTGCCAGCAGATCTTTTCTACAAGAAATGTTCAGGCTTTCAGGCTAAAGATAAAATGATGCAGATATGGGTACTCAGATCTAAGCAAGGGAATTAAGGGCAGTGGAAGTGGCAAATATGTGGGTAAATGTAAAAGAATTTTTATCATTAAAAGCAAAAATAGTAACACGAATTGTGGGGTTTATTATATACGCAGAAGTAAAAGGTACGACAACAATAGCCCAAAGGTATGTGGAAGATGAAAGGATACTCCATAAAGTTTTTACACTATAAATAAAGCAGCATATTATTTTAAAGCAGACAATATTAGTTAAACATGCATATTTTAAACCTTAGAGCAACTACTGTAAAAATAAAACGAAGATTTATACCTAATAGACCAAGAGAGGAAACAGAATAGTAAAAAAGTAATAAAAAATATGCCAGGAAAAGAGGAAAGAATAAACATAAAACAGATGGGTAAATAGAAAACAAATAGTGAAATGGCGGACTTAAATGCTACCATATCAAATAAATGTAAATGGTCTAAACACTTCAATTAAAAAGCAACGATGGTAAGACTGGATTTAAAACCAAAACAACACATAGGACCTATCTGGTATCTAGAAGAAATTTAATTAAGGGACACTTGGGTGGCTCAGTCAGTTGAGCATCTGACTTCAGCTCAGGTAATGATCTTATGGTTCGTGAGATCGAGTCCTGTGGAGGGCTCTGTGCTAACAGCACAGAGCTGGCTTCAGATTCTCTGTCTCCCTCTCTTTCTGCCCCTCCCTGCTCACACTCTCTCTCTCTCAAAAAATAAATAAACATACATTTTAAAAAATAATAATAAGAGAAACTCACTTAAGAAAAAAAAGACACAAATAGGTTAAAAATTAAAAGAATAGGAAAAAATATACTAGGCAAACATTAACCATAAGAAAGCAGGAGTGACTATATTAAATGGAAGCAGACTCACATAATGTAGACTTCAAGTCAAGGAATATTACCACAGAGAAAAGGAGGCATTTTATAATTACACAGGGTTCAATTTACCAAGAAGACAGAACAATCTTTAATGTGCATATGCTTACTTTTAGAGGTTCAAAATACATGAAGTAAAAATGAACCAAACTGACAGGGAAATAGACAAATCCACAATTATAGCTGGAAATGGCCAACACTCCTCTCAGAAATTAATCAGTAGAAATAAAATCAATAAAGATATGTAAGATATGAACGGCACTATCAACTATCAATTAATTAACATTAATAACACATTAAACCCAAGGACAGTGGAACACATATTCCTTTCAGATACACATAGAACATTTACTAAACAAGATCATAATGAGTTTCAATAGATCTCAAAAGACTGAAACCAGATAGTACATGAACCAGATAGTCCTATGAACACAAGAGAATTTTCAATCAGAAATTAGTAACAAAAAAAAAGGGGGTTCCTGGGAGGCTGAGTCCGTTGAGCATCCGACTTCAGCTCAGGTCATTATCTTGCGGTTCATGGGTTCGAGTCCCACTCACACTCTGTCTCTCTCTCAAAAATAAACATAAAAAAAAAGTTTATATGTAACACACAAGTCAAAGAAGATATCACAAACCAAATTAGAAATTATTTCGAAAAAAAACATATTAAAATAATTTTTAATGTTTATTTTTGAGAGAGAGAGAGAGAGCACAAATGGGGGAGAGGCAGACAGAGAGAGGAGCACAGAATTCAAAGCAGGCTCCAGGCTCTGAGCTGTCAGCACAAAGCCCAAAGAGGGGCCAACAAACCCTATTAAAATGAGTGTGACATTGAGGTGCCTGGGTGGCTCAGTCAGTTAAGCGTCCAACTTCAGCTCAGGTCAAGATCTCACAGTTTGTGGGTTCAAGCCCCTCATTGGTCTCTTTCCCAGGCTCAGGAAATTTATACCGTTAAATGCTTCTATTAGGGAACAAGGAAGGTTTGAAGTTGATGACCTAAGTTTCCATCTCTAAGAAGCTAGAACAAGAAGAGCCAATTAAATCCAAAGCAAGTAATATGACACAAAGACTGGAAATCAACAACAGAAAACAAACAGCAAGACAACAGAGAAAATCTATGAAACTCAAAGCTGGTTCTTTGAGAAGATTGATAAAATTGATAAACTTACAGCTAGAGTAGAATAAAAGAAAGCAAGCACAAATTCACACAAAGTACCAATATCAAATATGCAAGAAAGAACATTCCACTCTAAATCCTATAGGGATTAAAATAATAAAAGAATGTTAGGACTCCCTGCTGGGTGTGGAGGCTGCGTGAGATATTCTCTCTCTCTCTCTCTCTCTCTCTCTCTCTCCACCCCCTGCCCCTCTCTCCTATATGCACATGCATGCTCTCTCTCAAAAATAGATAAATAAGAATGTTATAAACAGCTTTAAGTCAATATACTAGACAACTCTGATGAAATAGGAAAACTCTTTGAAAGTCAGAAATTACCAAATTAATTCAAAACAAAATAGAAAATCTGACTAGTTTAATAATGCACATAAAATTTAGAATCTGCATTAGCTACAGAGCATACTTGTAATATGTTAACACCTTTTTTGAAATTCATAACGAATACTTTGCCATCTTTAAATGTACTGGTTTCAAATACTCTAAAGTTTCTCCAAATTTATATCCTTTATTACTCTTAAATTATCTTGAATTATTTACCATTTCCTATCATAGAGGAAAATTATATTACTCTTCTAACTTCTACCTAACTGCCTAAAATATTCAGCACTATTTTTAAATGTGTTATTTTTTATTGTTTAATTTGCTAACTGGCTTTTTACTACTTAAGATTATTTTCTTTGCTTGACTTTATAGCAAACTTTTGCTTATTATTTTACGTCAGTCCCACTTAATAATAGTTTTATTTCTACTACATTTTTTAAAAATTATTTTAATGTTTACTTATTTTTGAGAGAGAGAGACAGAGCACAAGCAGGGGAGGGACAGAGAGAGGGAGACACAGAATCCAAAGCAGGCTCCAGGCTCTGAGCTATCAGCACAGAGCCTGATGTAGGGCTCAAACCCATGAACTGTGAGATCATGGCCTGAGCCAAAGTTGGATGCTCAACTGTCTGAGCCACCCAGGTGCCCCTTTACTACATTTTTTCTTTTTAAGAGAGAGAACATGATGTGGGGAGAGGGACAAAGGCGGGAGAGAGAGAATCCCAAGCAGGCTCACACCCAGCGTGGAGCCTGATGTGGGGCTTGATCTCAGGACCCTGAGATCATGACCTGAGCTGAAATCAACAGTCAGACGCCCAACTTGCTGCGCTACCCAGGAGCTCCACTACTACATTTCATAGTCAAGTTTCCTTTCATCAACCGGCAATTTTTCCTTCATTTAATGACTAGAGGCTGTAATGTCAAAGGCGAGCATGTGTTTCCAGCGCCTCCAAAATACCACTAAAAGGAAAGGGGCCCTAGATTCTGACACTCCCCAGCCAGATCTTTGCCATAAAGTCCTTAGAAATCTCTAGCTCCCACAATTCCCAGCCATATCAGAGAAGCTCCTATTCAATGTAGTACTGAATCCTAACAAAGCTCCACAAGGAGAGGACAAAGGCAGGGGCCTTGACCTTCACTTAACAACAATAACAACAACAACAATAGTCTATAGGTACTCTGCAAAAACAAGGCATCTGAGGTTCTAAGATGGCAAACAGGCAGCCTGGAACACTAATGACTACTTATTTCTTCTGTCCCACATACATGGTACCAGGTACAAGGACTAGGAAAAAAAAAATCCAGACCCTATGTGTACAGGGGCGGCAGGGGTAGTAGGGGTACAGTGGGGGAAGTGCTAGCTAAAGAATCGGTACCAAGCAGTTTGAGACTGAATGTCTTTCAGTTGAATACATTTCAGCCAATACTTACTAGGCATACCCTCACTTAAAAAGGTATATCTGGGTGGCTCAGCTGGTTAAGTGCCAACTCTTGATCTCCATTCAGGTCTTGATCTCATGGGTTTGCGGGCACATGCACGTGCTACCTCAAAATAATTAAAAATTAAAAAACAAAGGGGGGGCTGGGTGGCTCATTTGGTTAAGCATCAGTCTCTTGATTTTGGTTCAGGTCATGATCTCACGGTTCGTGATTTTGAGCCGCAAATCAGGCTCTGTGCTGACAGCACAGGTCTGCTTGGGTTCTGTCTCCCGCTGTCCCTGCCCCTCCCCACCTGCATGCACATGCTCTCTAAATAAATAAAAATAAACTTAAATAAATAAACAAACAAACAAAATTAAAAAACAAAAAAGGATATCTGACAGCCTCATTATGACTTAGGAAAAGTGGTTCTCAGCTTTTCTCTCTAGCACTCTCTGGACAGTGCTCTGGAACGTCCCAACATTCTCTATCTCTCTATTATGAAGCCAGTTCTTCACGTAACTAGCAGTCAATCAGTGTTTGTTGAACTAAAGAATAAAAAATCTGGATTCCATATAAACACATAAAACAAAAACTTACACGTTCCCCCAAAGGGCATTCATGGATAAATGCATTAAGCTCATATTACATTTATCATGGGCTTAAAAACACAAACAATCTCAGTAATATTCTCAGGAATAATCGCTGGGACCCCATCTGCATCCTGCTGCCCACATGCTTACCTTGAGAACCCTGACTTGGCAAATGAGCTAACACCCCACTTCTTAAAAGTGCTCCTTAAAAGTAAGTGTGCACTGTCAAATATTACATATGATTTTTTTACGTAAAAAAGTTACTTTTTGCTAAATAAATCACTAAGTCATTGTTATTTCTACTTCTGTATGTGGGTAATACTCAGATATTCTCAGTTTGGAACAATTAATATGAAAAAAAATCTAATTAACATTTCTTTCATAAGGATGCAATTTGAACAAACAGCTCCCGAAATAAAATTTATACATGCCAACTAGAACAGAAAAGGCCGTCTCCATAGTTCAACACTTAATGAACACAAACTTAGTCCAAGTGGGGTTTAATGTCTAATTGGAATTTCCCAAACGGTCCTCTGGAATGTCTGAACAAAAACAAAGCAAACCAAACAAACCAAAAAGGATCCAAACCCCTAGAAAAGCTCTAAAACAACTGGTCAAACACTGGCTGGGTGAGGAACACCAAAGGGCAGGAGAAAGCTTCTACTTTTTATTTATACTTTTGTACCGCTGGATTTTTGTTTTACCAAAAGCGCGGATTCCTTTCAGAAAGATTTATTTTTAAAGCTACCACATTAGCTGATAGTAGAAAAGGTCAGTCCAGAGAAAAGCTTGCTGCTTCTTCCGAAACCTTATTACACGAGATAGGATACATCTTACGTGAAGTACGGCACGTTATATCCTTTTTCTTTACTATTTATTACCACAAAGCACTTCTGAAAGGAGAATGGGGAAAGGAACCAGAAGATTCTTAACATAAAGCCAGAGGAGTGTAGAAGGCGCCACGTGACAGTGACAGCCGCCTAAGGGATCAAGCTTTGTGAAGAGGTGTCCTAATTTCTATTAACTGGCCTGTAGAAAACAGATTTAATCTTGTATCCTGTAGGAGAAAAAAAAGGAAAGCAGGTTTCATTTTCTGAAGGTGAACAAAAGACACTAAACATTAGGGCTCAGAGAGTAAACACGGGCCCATGATCCCTTAGCCGCAATTCCCAAATCCAAAAACTTCTGAAAACCACCAGTTTTCTGTAATTCATCTGGTAGAAATACTTGATCTGAACGTAATTGGCAGCCAAATCTGACCTGAACTGACATGAGACTATTTATAGCGTCCCCACTAAAGTGAGATCAGTCATAGCTCTGGCTGCCGAAATATTAACGTATTCAACTACAAAGTGCTGCCCCTGACTGTGCAGGGACATTACATAATATACGGTAAAAGCATCTTGTTAGCTTTCTAAAAACAAAGAAAATCTCTAAATTCTAAAATACTGATGGCCCTTACAGTTTCCAATAAAGGACTATGAAGCCCAAAATGGCTTTTTATTAAAATGGTCCTGTCAGCCTCCACTAAAATACATAATTTTTTCCTGAAAATGTTCTCATAATTTGAACTAATTACTCTTTTCTAGAAACTTACTGTTATTAGAAATGTTGTACTTTGAATATCTGTAAATCTTTAACTGTATTATTATTAGAACATTTTATACCGCTCCAAGGTATTCTAAGTCAACCACTCTCTGAAGGTGACATTAAAATCAGAAGGGTGGTGGGGCGCCTGGGTGGCGCAGTCGGTTAAGCGTCCGACTTCAGCCAGGTCACGATCTCACGGTCCGTGAGTTCGAGCCCCGCGTCAGGCTCTGGGCTGATGGCTCAGAGCCTGGAGCCTGCTTCCGATTCTGTGTCTCCCTCTCTCTCTGCCCCTCCCCCGTTCATGCTCTGTCTCTCTCTGTCCCAAAAATAAAAAAAACAACAACAACAAAAAAAAAAGTTGAGAAAAGAAAAAAAAAAAAAATTTAAAATCAGAAGGGTGGTTATCACCTTTGGCAGGAGGGTAGTACCAGAATGGGGTAAAGATCGTGAAGTTAAAAAAGCAGACCTCTGTCGATATGCTGTGATTTTCTTTCTGTGTTCAAGACGAAAAAAACGCGCCTGGGTGGCTTCCTCGGTTGAGCCTCTGACTCTTGATTTCAGCTCAGGTCATGAGCTCATGGTTTGGTTCATGAGATCGAGCCAAGTCCGGCTCTGCACTGCTGGCACGGAGCCTGCTTGGGATTCTCTCTCTCTCTCTCTCTCTCTCTCTCTCTCTGCACCGCCCCCCCCCCCAAATTTCTCAAAAATAAACATGAAAAAATTTTTAAACAAAGGGCATGTGATTTAAAAAAAATTTTTTTCATGTTTATTTATTTTTGAGAGAGAGACAGAGTGCAAGTGAGAGAGGGGCAAAGAGAGAAGGACACACAGAATCCAAAGCAGGCTCCAGGCCCTGAGCTGTCAGCACAGAGCCAAACGTGGGGGCTCAAACCCATGAACTATGAGATCATGACCTGAGCCGAAGTTGGATGCTTAACCAACTGAGCCACGCAGGCGCCCCGTGATTTTTTTATTTATCAAAGAGGGGCACAGATTTTAAAAGTGAACAAGCACCAGTTTAAATCATTTTAAAAAATCAAAATAAAAATGAAGTCACATTATCCAAATAGTTATCAAGGAACAGAACACAAAATAAAAGTCAAGAAAGAGAACATGTGCAAGTAAGGAAAATTATGTATTTTAGCCCAGTTACGTATCAATTCCATTATATTATATGACTAAATAACAAATGATAATGAAACTTGCAAAACTCAAAGTTCTCTATTATAGAAACAAAACTGTAAAGCCAGATTAAAGTAAGAACTGAGACAAAAACTACTGAGAACCTATAATTAATTACAATGAAGAGTAATTTGGCAGATTTCACATGAAAAATAGGGACAGAATAAAGACTTTAATACACATAAATACAGTACTACATTTTAAACTGTTGTATCTACATAAAACAAAATTGGTTGAATTTTTTTTTTAAGTACTCACCAATCCTCCCTCCCTCCCCCACTCTCACACAACTAACAAAATGGTAGAAACAACGCAACCAAACAGGAACCTCGTTTCACAACTGGTAGACATGAAAGCTGTGAAAACCTCTTTTAACACGTGTGTGGGATGCAGAACCCCGAATTATTTCTGCCTAGAGGAAGCTCTCACAGAGTTATACTCAAAAAAAACTAAAGATTGAAAATAATTCAAAATATTCCTTAAAGCAACATGAGTAGCACAACTGGTTGTCTAGTTGTTGCTATATCCTAGAAAGGAAGGATAAGGTTATCTCTACCAGTATTGTTTACTAAATTACAGTTTTTACTATCCATGAAACTTATGCGGCCATCAGAAATAGTACATATGAACACATCACTGATAAGTGGAATTCTAAATTAATTAAAACCCAAAATTAAAAACTTCAGGGTAAATTTTGATTTAAAAACTCCATTTCAGCAGTGTGTGGGTGGCTCAGTCAGTTAAGCATCCAACTTTTGATTTCGGCTCAGGTCATAATCCCAGGGTCATGGGATGGAGCCCTGTGTAGGGCTTTGTGCTGAGTGTGGAATGCTTAAGATTTTCTCTCTCTAAAATAAAAAATAAATTAAAAAAAAAAAGTCCATCTCACATATAAGAATTTAAAAGAGAATTTCCCACTGTAATCTTCCTTTTACTTGAACAAAGCAGAACTGGAAGAAAAGAGAACAAAGAAAACAAGATCGTAAGGTCCTAGAATATCAAGGGTAAAGAGCAAGCCAAGAGGATATCATGTAAGTATGAATAACGAAAGTCTCTATTACAAGATTGACTATGAAAGAACTGTAAAGCTGTAAAATCAATTAACTAAAAACAGGAAATTAAAAAAATATACTGAAAGTCAAAAATTTAAGAATTTAATCCATTAAGAATATATTCTAAAAGCCCTTATTCTCTAATGGGAGGTGGAGGTGGGACTAATGGGACCTGCGGGTGCCAGTAAACAAAGATTGTGGGACGGGGCGCCTGGGTGGCTCAGTCGGTTAAGCGTCCGACTTCAGCTCAGGTCACCATCTCGCGGTCCGTGAGTTTGAGCCCTGCGTCTGGCTCTGGGCTGATGGCTCAGAGCCTGGAGCCTGCTTCCAATTCTGTGTCTCCCTCTCTCTCTGACCCTCCCCCGTTCATGCTCTGTCTCTCAAGTAAATAAACGTTAAAAAATTAAAAAATTAAAAACAAACAAACAAACAAAGATTGTGGGAAAAGACTGTTACCCTTCCTCTGCCCCCTACCGCCCCCCACCCCCCACAAAGAATTTTATCCAGTGATATAGGGTTCATCTAAGGTAGCACATATACCAATCTACTAGGTTCTAAGGATATTCCTTGGTTAATTACATAACAGATCCAGATTCAAGGCATCTCTTTGAACTAAGTCATTCACATAATTCCTGCAGGGTTAAGACAGATACAGATATGTGCTCATGCTACTGGAATTCAATATCTTACATGAGTAACTTTAAATTATGAAGGCATTAATAATGCTATACAGGTATCAAAACCCAATTTTATATCCTTTATATCATGTAGCATATTTTGACAGAGTGATCTTTGTTTCCTTATGAATCAGTTAACTATCAGGTAATTATAGTTAACTAGAAATTGGTTAACTATCCTGATTTAAGGAGCTTCCACAGTTGAGTGCAGCATAGTGAGACGAGGTACAAAACTATCCAGAGGTCAGTGAGTTTATAATCAAGTTGGAGAGACAGTATCACATAAAAACAATTTAAGAAACCTTATAAGAAGCAGTTAAGTCCAAGCTGTAAATATAAACTGATACTAAATATATACCAATCACTATATAGAAACGTTCAAATGGAAGTTATTTTTCAAAGTACACACTCCTAAGAAGTTACATAGGTAATTATCTCAGTCAGGTTGCCATCACTGAAAATACTTTGCAACTCCTACTTTGCTTCCAGACCAATTTACAAATCACACAAGGAAATCTGCCTCATTACTTTGAACTCATTTCGGACCCCAAACAGTATTGCCCAGACAAATCACTTAACCAGACCTGAAAAATGGTTCTTGGTTGCTCCCCTAAATCAAATCCACCCTGAAAGAATGAAGATTTTCCCCTACGGAAATTCCAAAGAGTATTTCTTATTCTGGAAGCAACTCCTAAATAATTCCTCAGATGTTTTAAGAAAAGACAGTACTTCCACTTTCAGAAAAGCCGGGGTAACAGCAGTCGGATGTACCCTTGCAGGTAAAAAAACAAACAGACAACTAAAAAACTGGACAAAATATATAAACAACGGTTTTCAAAACATTGGACATCAGGCAAGGAAGGACAGTGATCCCTAAAGAGATGGTAAACAAACAAGCTGAGCCCTACAATTGCCCTAGCTTGCTGCCTAGGGAAAGATTCCAGGCCACCAAGCCGCCGGGAGGGGAAACCCAAGTGGAACTCAGAGACCTCCCTGAATTGAGGAGATGCAGCTGAGATTTCCAGAAGGCTGAGGCAGCTAGAGTTTGCAGTGAACAGCACTGGAAAGGAAGAGCCGCACAGAGGAAGAACTCTCGAGATCTGTAGGGGGATCCCTCCAGTATTCAGCTGAGTAGCAGCTAAGGAACTAGGAAAAACACAGGTAACATCACACTTAACAGTAGGATGTTTTCCCCCTACATCCAAGGAAAAAGCAAAGGTGCCCATTCATACTTCTTCCACTCGACATGGTACCTGAGGTCCTAGCCAGTTCGATAAGGCAAGATTTAGAACTCAAAGGTCAGAAAATAAAATTGACTTTCTTTGTAAATGATACAGTTGTATATGAAAAAAAAAAAACACAAAAGAACAGACAAAAATGCCACTGAAAGTAATGAACGAAATTAGGAAAGTTTATTTATTTAGTGTATTCAATCACATCAATGAAAACAAACTGTCCAAATGAAAGAGGGCTTTAATAAAGAAAGGCTTCCAGGAAGAAAACTTTAGAGAAGGCTTTCTGAGGGTGAGAAGCAAAATGGTTTGGAAGCCAGAAACAGGGAAGATATTTTACATAAGGAATAGCCTTTTATAAGGTATGAGGACAAAAAGCGAGAGAATCATATGGAAAATAGAGAAAAGATTGTATAGAAGGCAAAGGTTCAGGGGGCCTGGGTGGCTCAGTTGGTTAAGCATCCGACTTCGGCTCAGGTCATGATCTCACAGTTCATGAGTTCAAGCCCCACGTTGGGCTCTGTGCAGACAGCTCAGGGCCTGGAACCTCCTTCGGATTCTGTGTCTCCCTCTCTTTCTCTACCCCTCCCCCACTCATGCTCTGTCTCCCTCTGTCTCTCAAAAATAAATAAACATTAAAAAAAAAAAGGCAAAGGTTCAAAACTAGGGGATGACAGTTGAAAGCTGGAAGCAGTGAAGGAGCCTGGCTCTGACACAGGTGTTTGGATTTCACAGAATAAGAAAGCATAGGCTGATAAAGAAAATAGTATGTAGGAAATGTTTTCTGGTGAGAAACTAGGAACAGAGCAACTGACAGGAAGCTATTTTAATAATCCAGCCACAAGCTGAGGGTGACTTAGAATCAGGATGGCGGAGTGGAAGCAAAAAGGAGAGGCTCAAGGTCCAAAGCCACAGAGAAAAGCGCTAAGGGAGATGACAATGCTCCAAGATTCAGTGGTTCAGGCTTTGGTGACCTGGGATTGGGAGGGGGGGTTACCAATGAGGGGACCCAACAGAGTCAACAACTTTTAAGGGAGGTGAAGCAGAGGCCCCTCTCCAGTCTCCAGAGTTACCTTCCTAAAAAGCACTCTGAATGACAATTCCCAAGTCTTGGGGGGGGGGGGGTGTTAAAGGAAAACAAGAGAAAATGACATTAAATACTCATTTTTAAGTACAGTAAATAGAAGTCTAGAGAGCATCCGCTTCCAAAGCAAACACAAAACATCAGTGTTGAGCCTGGGCTCTGGCAGGTTCAGGAAGCGCAGGGCGGTGTCACAATATGCTGAGGCCGACCCACAAGCTGCCTGTGGGGCACAGGGTCCCCTTTTTAAAGTTTTCAAACCAGCCCTTACTGGCTCGAAATGTGATGTGTTTTGCATTTCCATTCTATTGTTTTGTTTTTGTTATTTCTACAAAGAGCCTTTTCACTAATTCTCTCTGTGTTTTAAAAGTAATGTTTTCCCCACTGAGCTGTGTTTCAGGAATGGGAATGTGTGGGCATAAAAAAAACCTCCTCTCTTTATCCACAGACCCACCTGCATGGTTTAAGGGGGAATCAGTCATTAGCGTGTCTTTTTAAGGAGATACAGCCAAACTACAAAATAAAAATATCATAAATTCTAAACACTTTGGTACAAAAATATAGAAAGTTTTATAGTGAAGAGGTTGACAAAAGAGTAGTTGGGAAAAGATTTATTTTAAAATCTGTTGGTACATCTAAGTGGAGAGATTCTATATTCAGAAGTGCCACTGAAATACACAACTGGGTAAAAGATCTCCCTGCTGAGTATGACAGACCATCTTGTAAGATTTCCAGGAAGGATAAATATCTAGTCCTTGGAGGGTCTCAGTTTTCATCCTTCTACTTTGTTTCTCTTTTCTTCTTTCCTCACCAGAACCTAGTAGATGTTCAAAACATTTCAATTGCTATGCTGACCTGGGCCTAAATGAGGAAACCTTGTCTACTTCCACTTTTTGAGGTTCTCAGTGTGTTTTTGAAATAAAGACATGCCAAAACAGCATTACAAAAATTGTGGTATATTTTAAATATATACATTTGATAAATGAACACTTCTAGGAAAAAAATACAATGTAACCCGTCCTATTCACAAGACACAGGATTAATAAACATGTTCATTTGTCATAAACTACACAATGTGATCTAGTAACTAGAACATGTTTCAAGTTATAATCAGTATTTTCTTTCGATCCTGTGAATTTATCTCTCAGAATGTCTACACCTGCTATGTGCAAACCATTCTGCTGGGAGCCAGAGCAGTATAAACTTGTTTTGAGCTCAAAGTACCAAGACAGAAACCCTGACTTCTCCCTTTTCTCTAGTTGAGGAGCTACAAGAACTTCTAAGGATTATCATGCCACCTATGCCCTTGACAGGAATCTGGTGGCCTTGCCCTGTGGACTACCTGCTACCATCTCCATTCAAACAGTTTCGATTTTTCTCTCTCTCCTGGGTCCTTGCTACACATCTTTACGTAGAATTTCTCACCTTAACAGGTTGCCTTCTCAACCTGGCCCTGATTCCATTATTTCCTTTCTTTCTTTTCCAAACATCTTGAAATAAACTACACTCACTGCTGTCATTTTTCCTACCATCCATTATCTCTTTCGCCCCTTGTAATCTAGATCAACAAATGATCACACAGAATTTGTATTCATATAAAAGTAAATAAATAAATAAATAAATAAATAAATAAATAAATAAAAAGAATTTGTAGCAATTGACATTGAAATGGGTCAATTAGCATATTCTGAGTGGCAACCAGCACTCCCCAGCGTAACCTCCAATCATTCTGAAAAATATCAAGCTCTGAACATGCAAAGCTGAGAAATATTGTATATGCCAACAAAGTACAGGTATCCTACAGCTGTAACTGAAAACAGCTTACTGATAATGGATAAAAAAAGATGGGAAGAGATGGGATGGATTGGGGGAAAGGAGGCAATACTTAAGAGTAACAGGTCTGGGGGGCAGTCATTTAAGCATCCAACTCTTATTTTTGGCTCAGTCATGATCTCACGGTTGTGAGATTGAGCCCTAATGGGGCTCTGTACTGGGTGTGGAGCTTGTTTAGGATTCTCTCTCTCTCCCACTGCCCCTCCCTACTCCTCTCAAAAAAAAAAAAAAAAGTAACAGAGCTGAGGAAAAGGTATGGAAGGAAGACAAGAAAGCAAAGAGCCAGTGAACTAAAGAGGAATAAAATGAAGGAAAATGGGCTAGATTTATGTTCAACAAATCTTCCTTTCTTAATTATGGTTGAGAATCAAATTAAACTAATGCTAGTTCAATAGACCAATTGGAGACTTACAGACATGTAACAACTTTTTTAAAAAAAAATGTTTATTTTTGAGAGGTTGTGGGGGGAGGAAGGGCAGAGAGAGAGGGAGACAGAGGGTCCCAAGCAGACTCCGCACCATCAGTGCAGAGCCCAATGCGGGGCCCAAACTCACGAACCTCAAGATCATGTTCCGAGCCGAAGTCGGAAGCTTCTGACTAAGCTACCCAGGAGCCCCAGCCAATTTAACAATCTTCAAGCTGTAAAAATGTACACATATCCAGAGGCTCTTCTAGATACTGCTTTCTGATCTCATCCCTTTTACTGGTTCATCATCTGGCCCTTGGGAGATGGATCAACACTCACCTCAGGCAGTCAAGCAAGAGGTCACTTCCTTTACTCTGCTTTTACAGATAAGCTCAAATGAGTCACCACTTTCTAACTCCATCTGATATCATGTGCATGGTTATAGGTACAGTGACAAGCACCATTCTGGTTTATGACTAATCTTCTTTGAATGGTACTTTTTTTTTTTTTAAGTATAGTTGACACTGAATGGTACTTGATAATGCTTTTATGAATTCAAATATACAGAATCGCATCATTATTTCTAAAATCATTTCCAGTTCTGAAATGCAACGTAATCTAAGAATCTGAGTGTAACATGTCACAGCCTGTAAGTCAGCCATTGGCCCTGTACCCCAAGACCAGCTTTATAAAGCACACCGCTTCTCCATATAGCTGTCTTCTCCATATACTAAATGTGTTCCTTTGTACCTCTGCACAGGCTGTTCCCTCTGCTTCTGCCTGAAATGCCCTTTTCTTCCATGACTTACTGGGAGTGTCTCCCTCCCTGGAAAGGCTTTCTTGACCTCCAGTTGTATTGATGACTTTCCTTTCCCCCCCTGCCCCATCCCTTGTACTGTCTCTCACAGCATGTATTACACCAACTGGAACTCATCTGTGTCCAAGTCTGTCACACCCACTTGGCTGTGCACTCCCCGGGAGCAAAGATCTCTTCTCATCCCATTCTTGTAGTCCTAGTGTCTAAGAGCATTCAGCACATGTACACATGCAAATGTTCAGTGAAACTGTAGCCATCCTAGTCCCTAGCATATAAAAAGATTTTAATTTTTAAATTTTTTTTAGGATTTTATTCTTAAGCAATCTCTACACCCAACATAGGGCTTGAACTTATAACCCAGAGATCAAGAGTCACATGTTCCACTGACTGAGCCAGGAATAACCATTCTGATCATTTCTACTAATAAGGATTAAAAGGACACTCGTTAGTAACTAAGATTTCCAGACATATTAAAAATTTTAATAACAATATTCTTTCTGTAATCTTAAAATGTTTATCTATTGTAAGCAGTAATTTAAAAAATACGAAAAGAACCTGGAGACAACTTAAAAAGGAAAGCCCCTTCCACCCCCATATATTTAAACCATTAGAATGACCACTTTTTTTAATGACTACTTCTTTTAATTCTATTTTTAGTTTTAGTTCTCTTTCCTAACTTCATGTGAAAAAGAGTTATGAAGACCTACTATGTGTAACTTACAATGCCAGATACTGGTTATACAAACGTGAAAAAAATCGAAGTATTTTTATTCACGTAGCTATGTTCTAGCAAAGAAATAATATATAAAATGAAATGATTATTTCATTACAATTCTATTAAGTGCTCTGAGTGTTTAAAAAAATTTTTTTAATGTTTATTTATTTTTGAGAGAGAGACAAGAGTACAAGCCGGGGAGGGACAGAGAGAGGGAGACACAGAATCTGAAGCAGGCTCCAGGCTCTCAGCTGTCAGCACACAGCCGGACTCGGGGCTCGAACTCACAAACCAGGAGGTCATGACCTGAGCTGAAGTTGGACAGTCACCCAACTGAGCCACCCAGGCGCCCCAAGTGCTCTGAGTTTTTAAAAGAAACACATCAAGGGACACCTGGGTGGCTCAGTTCGTGGAGGGTGTGACTCTGGATCTCGCAGTTGTAAATTCAAGCCCTACGTTGGGTGTAGAGATTACTTAAAAAATAAAACCTTGGGGCGCCTGGGTGGCTCAGTCGGTTAAGCAGCCGACTTCGGCTCAGGTCATGATCTCGCGGTCCGTGAGTTCAAGCCCCGCGTCGGGCTCTGTGCTGACAGCTCAGAGCCTGGAGCCTGTTTCAGATTCTGTGTCTCCCTCTCTCTGACCCTCTCCCGTTCATGCTCTGTCTCTCTCTGTCTCAAAAATAAACAAATGTTAAAAAAAAAAAATTAAAAAAAAAAATAAAAAAAAATAAATAAATAAAACCTTAAAAATTTTTTTGTTTAATGTTTATTTTTGAGACAGAGAGAAACAGAGCATGAGTGGGGGAGGGGCAGAGAGAGAGGAAGACACAGAATCTGAAGCAGGCTCCAGGCTCCGAGCTGTCAGCACAGAACCTGATGCGGGGTTTGAACCCACGAACCGTGAAATCGTGACCTGAGCTGAAGTCGGACCCTTAACCGATTGAGCCACCCAGGCGCCCTTTAAAAATTAAAAAAAAACAAAAACAAAAAACAAAAAAACGGGGGGGGGGGTGATTAGGAAGTCACTAAGGAAGTGTCATAAATTGAGCTCAGAGGATTGAAGAGGCATCAACTAAGGTCAGGGTGGGGGGGCTTCCAAGCTATGGAAACAGCAAGTGCAAGGAAAAAACTTTGAGCGGAGAGGACTATGTATTTCAGGAACCAGAAGGGGGTCAGTGTGGTGAGAGTTCAGACAGCAAAGGGGAGAGTGGCAGGAAAGAAGGTAGGGTGTTCACTGGGTATTCAGTGAACAAGAGAGACCAGAGATTTATGAAGCTTATATTCCAAAAAGGGTATGGCAGGGCTTTTGGGACTCATTAACAGTTTTAAGCAGGGGACAAATATGATCAGATTTACACATGTGTTTTGAGTGTCTTATACTGAGGTAGAACATATATTGAATAGATATTTGGTTTTAAAAAACTATTCTTTTTGCAGCCTCAACAATTCTCTGAGGCAGAGAATTCCCTGCTTACAAAAGAAAAAACGGAGGTTTTGCAAAGCTAAGTAATTTATTTGAGGTTATTTATTCAATAAACACTTGAGAGCCTACAATATGGCAGGCACAGTACAGTGAGTACTCAGGGATGCAGAGATGAACACAACAGTCTTGCTCTTTAGAAACTGATAATCTAGTGAGAGAGACAGACCTAGAAACATGACATAGGGCAGTCTGTGCTAGAAATGGGTAAAATAAAACGGAGCAGAGAAAAATGAAATCTTCCTAGGAAGAATTAATCATTTCATCTCTGTGTTAAAAGAGCATTTCTTTCACACTATTACAGTTTTTAATTCTCATTCATTCCTGTGCTTGAAGCATAGTAGGTACCCAAGCAAATGTCTGCAATACAAACCAACCCAGGACTTTTAACTCCTGGGCAGTGCCTTTCCAAAACCAACTGCGCTTCTAACTCTGGAAGGGTATGCATTAATTCCAAGGAGTTCTTCTGAAGCTGCTTTCCGAGCCAGTTTACAAACCACAAAAGAAAATAAGTCTCATTAAAGCCAAACCTTGGGGCGCCTGGGTGGCTCAGTTGGCTGGGCATCCGACTTCAGCTCAGGTCATGATCTCACAGTTAGTGAGTTCAAGCCCCGCATCGGGCTCTGTGCTGACAGCGCAGAGCCTGGAGCCCACTTCAAGTTCTGTGTCTCCCTCTCTCTCTCTGCCCCTCCCCACCCCTGTTCTCTCTCTCTCTCTCTCTCTCTCAAAAATAAATAAACATTAAAAAAAAAAAAAAAGTCAAATCTCATTTCTGACCCAGCCTGAAAACCCAAAATATCTAAACAGTTATATTTTAAAATCTTTATTCAACTTTTTAAACATCACTAATGGGCTGTAACAAACATTTTAAGGAATCTCTATGCCCCCAACATGGGCACCTCAATGCCCCCAACTTCAGGACCCCAAGATAAAGAATGGCATGCTCTACTGATTGAGCCAGTCAGGTATCCCTGAACAGTTATTTTTTAATTTTTATATTTTTTAAGATTTTATGTTTTGAACTAATCTCTATATCCAAAGTGGGGCTCAAACAACCCCAAGACCAAGAGTTGCACCCTCTTCTGACTGAGCCATCCAGGCACCTTCATTGAGAAGAAATGTTCCTATGAAGACCATTGAGAAAATATTGTATATACTCCTTCATAATTCATGATCTCTGTCCTCAAAGGACTTATATTCTAGTTTCTATTTGGAAAGATAAAATATAGAACACAGAATAAAACAACATATAAGGTAGCATTTGTCCATTTAAAGTATTTATAGACTGCCTACTATATAGGCCAGGTCAGGAGCTGTCTTGGGATGCAAAAATGAGTAGGACAATAGCCTGCCTTTGAGGAACTCATAGTTGTATGGGGGAGGCCAACAATACAGTAGCTCCGAATGATCAGAGCTCTATTCAGCAGGTACACGCAGATGAGAACACAGAGGCTGTGTACAATCGCCATCAGTTCCAGTTCATCAGGCACTTATTTCCACTGGTCAGTGCCCATCCCTTGTTAAATATCAGTTATTAAAATATCTTTTTTACTTTTATTTTCTCTTAAATGTTTATTTTTGAGAGAGAGCAGAGGAGGGGCAGAGAGACAGAGAGACTGGGGATCCAAAGCGGGCTCCGTGCTGACAGCAGAATGCTCGATGCGGGACTCGAACTCACTAACCATGAGATCATGACCTGTGCCAAAGCTGGATGCTTAACTGACTGAGCCGGTGCCTCTAAAATATGTATATATTTTTTATGTTATTATTATTTTTAAGTTTATTTATTTATTTCGAGAGAAAGAGAGAGAAAGCGCACGTGGGGGAGGGGCCGAGAGTGGGAGACAGAAGAAGAATCCCAAGCAGGCTCTGCACTGTCAACACGGAGCCCAATGAGGGACTCAAACTCTCAAACTGCTAGATCATGACCTGAGCCAAAACCAGGAGTCGGTCACTTATCTGACAGAGCCACCCAGGAGCCCCTAAAATATATTTTTTTAATGGTTATCTATTTTTGAGAGAGAAAGCACACGTGCGCGCAATCAGGTAAGGGGCAGAGAGAGGGAGAGAGACAGAGGATCTGAAGCAGGCTCTGAGGTGTCAGCAGAGCCCAATGTGGGGCTCAAATTAATAAACTGTGAGACCATGACCTGAGCCGAAGTCGAATACTTAACCAACAGAGCCACCGAGGCGCCCCCAGTTATTAAAATATTTTAACTTTACTTTAAAAAAAAAAAAATTTTTTTTTTAACGTTTATTCATTTTAGAGACAGAGAGAGACAGAGCATGAATGGGGGAAGGTCACAGAGAAAGGGAGACACAGAATCTGAAACAGGCTCCAGGCTCTGAGCTGTCAGCACAGAGCCCGATGCAGGGCTCGAACTCACGGACTGCGAGATCATGACCTGAGCTGAAGTCGGTTGCCCATCCGACTGAGCCACCCAGGCGCCCCTTTTAACTTTACTTCAAATTATAAGCAAAATGAGAATTACCGTAATTACTATATGAAAAAACAGTGACATGCACACAAAAATAATGTTAAAGGGTTAGAGGAAACGGTGAGAACTGAACTTTAGGGATACCTTGGGATCCCCAAGCAAGGAAGGTTTGGGTGTTTGGAGAGGAGCTGGCTGTAGATACGGGGAATACAGTTATCAAAGGCCAGCAGCTGGAACTACGTAGGTAGAGCTCTCCAACTGAGGAGCACACAGCTTAGGGCTGTGTTGTCCAACACAGTAGCCACTAGCCCCATGTGGCTACAGAGCACCTGAAATGTGGTTAGTCTAAATTGGGACGGGGTAAGTGAAAAATCCACTCCAGATTTCAAAGACCTAACACGAAAACAAAACAAAACAAAACGAAAAGGAATGTAAAGCATCTCACTGTTTTTTTACTGATCACACGTTTACATAAAATATTTGGGGTATACTGAAGTAAATAAAATGTTATGAAAATCTATTTCACTTTTTCTGCCTTTTCAGTGTGGCTCACATTTGTGGCCTGCAGTCCACTTCTACTGGACAACGCTAGTCTGAGGCACTTGAAATAACAAGCTAGAGTTTAAGCCCTCTAGGCAATGAAACAACCACTGAAGGTTTTCAACCATAAGTGCCTGTGCTAGATCTGGGGAGGGGACAGGAAACAGAAAGTGCTGTTTCAGGAAGATTCGTGTGGGGGCAATCTGTAGGATCAAGACCCTAGAGGCAGCTGTCAATGTCAAAAGGCTGGCAAAGGTCGAAGGGTAAGCAGGCTCAACTGGATGGTACACAAGGTGTTTGGCGGTCACACGCTGGGTGGAGAGAGGAGAAATCCAGAGCAGGGTGAGGTGAGGGAAGAGTGAGCTGCAAGCCCTGGCCCAGCCTGGATAACCAAGGTGCACTGCTGAGCGGACTGAGCAAGGTCAGCCACAGTTTAGGTTAGATCTAGTGGAGGGTCAGGGGTTAGGGGTCAGGGCTCCCAGGCAGAGGTACAATTCAGAAGAACAGGCTCTGTGTCCTCTTCAGCAATTTCAGATCTAGCTCTGTGTGGCAAGACTTCCAACAGTGAGATCAAGTCCCACAGAAGGTAGGAGTAGAATGCAAGGCTACCAGAAACTACAAGAGGGCAATAAATTATAAAAGCAAAGCCCAGACTCACAACACAGCCAACGAATATTTACTGGGGGTTTGCCGTGAGCCTGAAGCTTGGCTGGCTCTGGAGACAAGAGAAACAAAACAGACGTGGTCCTGAATCACAAATTGTGGCGACAGCTACGAAAAAGGAACAAGAGATCTGGGAGACCTGACTGAGGGTGGACTGGGGTGGTGGTGGGAGGCCATAAAGGAGAGCCTCTCTGAAGAAGTGACATTTTAATCGCAACCCTGGAGGCAGGTGGGTGAAGATTAAGGGGGAAGCGGGGGAAGAACAGCCCAAGCCAGGAAAGTGGTGCGTACAAAAACCTTGAGGCTGCGAAGAAAAGGTCTGGGTAATTCAAGGAACTGAAAGAAAGACTGCGTAATTAGGACATCAGAAAGGGGGGTGGTCCATAAAAGAGGTAAGGGAAGGCTGGAGGGGCAGGCAGAGGCCAATCGTTCAGAGTCTCATAGGATGAAAAATAAAATCCCAAATGGGCCTCAGTACAGCGGGAAGCCACAGGGGTTTTGACCAGAGAAGTGGTCTGATCCCCATGGCGTTCTAAGTACTCCAATTACCTATACTCTGCTCAGACTACTGAATGGGAGCCAGCTTGGCAGCAAAGAGGCAGGAGCCAATATTTGTAGCTGAGTAGCAGGATTCCAGGTCTGGGATAAGAGAGTTTATTATTGGGCCCTCCGAGTGTTCCAGGGTCGCCAGCAGGGAGGAGGATGGCATCAACAAAAAATACAGAAAAATCGGATAAAGAGCTGGCTTAGGAGGCAAAGTTAAACATAACTTTAAACGTATGAAATATGAACAAATAGTGAAGAATTCTAGCAGTAAATATTGCTGTTTTGGAGTATGGGAAGAGAGGTCAGACGTGGATATTCAGGTTAGCAGATACAAAGGTGACAGTTTAAGTCCCAAAAGTAAATAACATTTTCCAGGAGTAGAAAGAGAAAAATAAAACAACAACAAAAGGAGCCTAAGTCTGATCCTTGGTGTTTATCTCTGGGATAGAAGTCAGGAGAAAGAAGTCCTCATACTATATCAAAAGGGATACAGTATGAGGAGGAACTTTTTGGGAGAGGGTGAAACCATCCTGATTGTCGCGGTGGTTACACGAATCTATACCTGTGTTAACATTCATAGAACTGTACACATACTAAAAGTTAATGTTACTGTATGCTATTTTTGTTTTTAATTTGAGAGAGAGAGAGAGGATGGGGGAGAGGGTCAGAGAGAGAGAATCCCATGCTCCATGTTCCATGCTCAGCATTGAGTCTGACGTGGGGCTCCATCCCATGACCACGAGATCATGACCTGAGCCTATATCAAGAGTCAGATGCTCAAATGACTGAGTCACCCACGCACCCCACTATATGTAATCTTTTAAATAACATTTTTTAAAAAGGTAGGGATAGTCAAAAGGACTGCTGCAGGGAGACATAACAGGATAAATCCCGAAAAGATGCTCTGGGAATTTTAACCATTAGGTAATTGGCAACCTTGGAAAAAGCCTCAGCGAGTGGTAAGGCTGGGAGCCAGGCTGCAAAGGTTCAAAGAAAAACTTGAGCAGTGAAGAGAAGCAGTCAGTACAGCCTCCTCTTTTAGAACTCTGGGGATGAAAGGAAGAACAGAATGGCACACAGCTCAAAGAGATAAGGGGAACTGGAAGATTCAGCAAACTGGCAGAGCCAACCTTCTACACCATGAGTTGCTCCATTTCCGTATTCTTCTAGAATGTGCATTTTGCACATGAATTATTCACTTTATTATTGTCCTGTTAAAGTAAAACCGCTAAAACAAACCCAAAATCATTGCACTTTTAACTCTGCTCCTTAGTTAGCTGACATTTACTGTGCTCCTACCATGTGCCAAGTACCGTGTTAGATACAAAAGTGAGTAAGGCCTGGTCCTTGGAAGAGCACACAGGGTTTATCACCATCACAAGGTACTGGAGTGGAGATCTGCACAAAGGGCTCTGAAAGCCTTGACCTTCTGAATTAAATGCATTTCTATTTACCTTTATAAAAAAACCAAACAGGGAAGAAATGAAGACAAAGCATGGATGCAAGTTTGTAAAAATGTTAATTTCTAAAAACTAAGAATGAGTTTAACATTAAATTCTTTTTTAAATTATTTATTATTTATTTATTTATTTTGAAAGAGTGAAAGAGAGCTTGAGGGGTGAGGGGCAGAGAGGGAGACAGAATCCTAAGCAGTGCAGAGCCCGATGCGGGGCTCAAACTTACCAACCTCAAACCGCGAGATCATGACCTGAGCTGAAACCAAGAGTCGGGAGGCTCAACCGACTGAGCCACCCAGGTGGCCTAATGTTAAATTCTTAAGTCAGGTATGGGCAACCCAATCATCAGTGGCACTTGCCTTTTCTTTTCCTGTCTACCTTCTGCCTTTCTTCCCATGGATAATTTAGGAGGCAAAATGGAATAAGCACAGACTTTGAAAACAGACAGACTTGAGACTAAACATGGTTCTTCGAGGATCTTTTTCTTATCCATAAAACAGTAATGACACCTTCCCCACAGGCTTGAGAGAAGGATTAGGAAAAAATATAAAGAAGTTGGCATATGAGAAGCAGGCAGTGAATGTTGGTTAACGTTACTATCATTTGAACAAGTGGTATTGTTCTGATTTAAAACATTTTTAAGGGCTTCCATTTGAATGAGGAAAAAAAATTATTTTTTCAAGGGCATGATGTTCATACGCTACCTTAGAAATGCAACTTGGTAATTCCCTCTTAAGATCTATCAGAAACTATTCTGCTCAAATACATGATGTTGGGGACACACACTTAAAAACGGCCAAGAACCAAGAAAATATAAAGGCATCGTTATTATCATCGCTGTTTCCCAAGTGGGACAAACCGGTCCGATTTGTGCTCTGGATCCCTTAGTGCAGGGATCGACCTACGTTCATACCCCTCCCACTACCTACCTACAGCAAAACTGCACCATGTAGAGGTGCAAGGCGATGTGCTAAAAGTTCTTAGAAAACGCATTTACATAACACCACCAAGAGTATGTACAGTTGCAAAGCCAAGATCATTGATGCTTCTCCCAATCAACAGGAAGCTATCATCCATTGAAATTCCCCACAACAATGAAGGAAACAGCCTCTATTGTTCAACTTTCACAAAATGCTAAGATGCAAAAATTTATACACCTTATGTCCGTACGCTTAACTACTAGGGTGAGGAAAGGCAACCAATGACGTTTTGTTCACTATGGAGAAGTATCTCTGGCCAATTGTGTTGCATAATTTTGCTTCTATCGTAATACAAATGACCAACTTGAAATTCCCCTTATCCCTCGCACAATTTTTGCATAGGTGCTAAAAAGTAATAAGACAGCCAAAAGACACATGAGATGGCAAGGAAACTTAAAAGCCCGACTGGTACACTGTGCCGAAAGAACTGAGGATAGGCTGGTCTTTAAGAAGCTACCGTTACTGGGTATCTTGAGCCACTTTAGGGTATTCAGCCCACCGGTATAAGCCCGCTAGCTTGAACCTAAGGGAAGCCAGCCCACAGGAAGACCGAAAACACTCCTCGTGCTGTTTCGTCCCATTTCCTCGTGGAAAGTCTGAACCGCCTCTCCAAGGTGGCCACACACCGCAGGGCTCTGGGGTGAGGGGCGGGAGCGGGACCCCACCCCCACCCCCGGCCGGGATTAGGCAGGGGGACGCATTCCCGCCGACACGCGGGTCCCACACAGGCCTGACGCCTCCCTCTGCCACCCGCCAGGCAGGGGGCCTGACGCGCCTCGGCGGGCCCGGCTCTCCGCCGCGACGGGGCGTCTCTCCCCGCCCGGAGGCCCCCCAGCGACGGGAAGCGAACCCGACTCGACCAGCCCACCCGGAAGCCCTCCCCCAGCTCACACCTGCTGGCGCGTGACGCCCGGAGCCGCGCGCGCCCGCCAGCCCCGGCCCTGCCATTCGGGGCGCCTCTTCCCTGCACGCCGGACGTCGCCCGCGTCCCTCCCCGCCCCGGGGTCAAACCCACCACACGCCCGCCCCCACGGAGCGCGCGCTCAACGCCCCCGCCCCCGCCGGGGCCCGCGCGCGCTCCCGCCCCCCCTCCGGCCCTGTCCCCGCCGCGCGCGCTCACTCGCGAGGACACGCACACGCTGCGACTCAGCTTGACAGGCCGGCCCGCGCCGCGCGCTCCCGCGGGCGTCCTCGCCCACCTGGCCCTCCAGCTCTGACTGGGCGGTGCGCGGGGGGAGGGGAAGGGCGGCAGTGGCCGTCGGTCCTCACTCACCGCCGAGCCGCGCCGGCTCCGAGTGCGCGGCGTTCCGCTGTGAGGCGATGCGCTGCGATGCGCGCGGTCCCCGCTTCTCCGCAGGCTATGGAGGCGACGTAGTAGGGGGACTGAGGGGCGCGGGGGGGTCACTCCCTCCCGCTTCACCTCCCAGAAACACGGGGACCCCAGAAACTAAAAACAAAATAAACAAACTTTCCCCTCCGCCTCCCTCCCCCAAAACCACAACACAAACACTCGGGGGCCCGCCCAGAGTCCCACTCCATTGGCCACAGGGAGGATGCTTCCGGCTCTCACTGGCTGGCTTTTATGCCCATCAAGCTGCTGTTCCGCCCCTCCAATTCCTCGCCGCTGCCGTCGCCCCTCATTGGTCAAGTGCTTCCCGTTTGACGAGCTACGATTGGCTGAACTGCCTGCGCCAATCATTCGGGGACACACCCCCTCAGCATCCCAGAGGCCGCTTCCTTGGTCGCGGACCCGGAGAGGCGAAGGGGAAACTAGAGCATGATGGCGGCCGAGCTCACTTGGCGCAACCATCGTCTTTTTTCCTTTTTTAGCTCATTGGTGCCTCGCTCTCGTGCTGCTTCCACTGAGCTCCTCTCTCCATCCAGTATTGCCTAATAACGGAATCTATACGCGCCGGCTCCTTGATTTATCCCCTTCGAAGTGCTGAGTGTGGGCTGGTTGTACGTCATTGGACTGCCAGAATGTCACTCCCTAGTCAAATCTTCAAGCTATTGGTGGAACAGCCAGAAAACCCGTCCAACAACAAGGGCTAGTGCCATTGGTTTGACTCCACAGAGTTCTTTCCTGGTATCTTATTGGGCAAATAGGCGCGTCAGTCAGCTCTGGATTCCCTGTGCTACAGTTAATTGTTGGCTGGGAGTTTGTATGACTCTGGTCGTTTGGGCCCATAATTGACGATAATAATGACCATCGTTTATTTTGTGCGTACTTTGTGCCAACTACCGTTCTGATTTCTTTGCAGGGATTATCTGGTTAAACGTGTGAGTTTTACATTGTCTAAATTTTACAGTTAGAAAACTAAGGCTCCAAAAAGGTTAGGACACTTGCCCAAGGTCACCGAGATAGAGAGTAATTAGTGAACCGGCATTTGGAGGGTAGGAGGTCTGACTCCATAGCCTACCCTCTTTTTACTGTAGTGCCTCTCCCTTCGTCCAGAATCTTACCTGCCAGCCAAGATATCTTAAAAATATTTCATTCCTAATGCAAGTTCCCCCATCAGTTTCCAGAGGTGACATTGTGGGAGACTAAAGCTATGGAGAGGTTGTCATTGCCACCACCGCATTCTCCTCTGGCACCCATTCTTCCCTATCCTAAAGGAAACCGTCTTGGTGTTTCCTGACCAGAAGCTCATCTACCTCTATGTTTATTTTCTCAGCTCTATAAATGAACATTTCCACATCCTTGTGTGCCAAGCCACCTTCCCCAACCCCCACTCATCTATCTTCAGCTCACTCTTTAGGGAGAGACCTCAAGAACCAGAAGCAAGAAGAAAGAGAGTCGAAAGAGAAATAAAGAATAAATCTCTTTAGAAATAAATAATTTATTGCATGCAAATGGAACAGCCCTTCAGCTCCTGGGAAGCTTCCAGAGTGGCCCCTGATGCAGTGCAAGACGTGTGCTCCTGGCTGGTGGCCACTAGATTCTTTTTCTGTGGCAGCTTTCGGCGAAGTGAATCCAACATTCCAGCCAGGGGAGGGCAGGATGCTTAGAACCCAATGCCAAAGAGCCGGCCCCAGCCTCTGGGACTGAAAGGATCTCCAGAAGCACAGTTCTGGACTCCAGCCCACATTCCGTCTCGGGTAATTAACATTTTACCATCCCAAATCCCCATCCCCTGTAGCTTCAGTAGGATCACCGCCCTTGTTTCGCTTCCTGATCCAAGCTGTTGTGTAACCTTGTTGGCACTGCTTTAGTAATAAAACAACCACTGTAACACTGTAATGCTCAACACTTAACAGACTTTCGGCAGAGGAAGACAAGGCATTTCACAAACATCAATTAAGATTAAATGGCAGGTATTCCTAGGGCAACTGCCAGCCAGCAGAAGGACAGAAGAAAGATCATGAGTCAAATTCTAACAAAGGTCCTAAGAACCTGATCCTTATAACTACATGCTCATACCCCATACTAGCATTCCAGTATGGGGATTCTGAACCAGAAAACACAATGAATGAGAAATGTTCAGAGTCCAAAGCCTTCCTTATCTTCATATTTGGTTCTTTGTAACTCTTTTAACCCTTAAACCAGGGGTTGGTTTTATAGTTGATTGTTGGACATATCTGTCTCCCCAACTCAGTTATAAGTTCCTTGAAAACAAATGGTTTCTTTTTCATCTTTTTTTTTAAGTTTATTTACTTATTTTGAGAGAGAGACAGAGCGCATAAGTGGGGGAGAGGCAGAGAGAGGGAGGGAGAGAATCCCAAGCAGGCTCCGTGCTGTCATCATGGAGCCCAATGTGGAGCTCAAACGCACAGTGAGATCATGACCTGAGCCAAAACCAAGGGTCAGACGCTTACCTGACTGAGCCCCCCAGGTGCCCCTGTTTTTCATCTTTGTATCCCTTAAATGGTTCTGATTATAAAAGGTCCCCAAACAAATAATTATTCAGTAAATGTTTATTGTGTCTGTGGGCACTTTCCTAAGGTACAAGGGCTACACAGATGAATACAATACCTCTGCCTTCAGGGACTGCAAATCTGGTGGGGGTGGCCAAAATGTAAACAGATCATCACAGTGCAGGTGACTTGGAAGAACATGGGAGGGACATGGGACTCAAGCTTGGTGGGGCAGAGCTGGCTTCCTGGAAAAAGTGACATCTACGAGGAGAACTGAAGGATGAAATGCGGTTAGCTAGCCAAGGGGCTGATGATGTGTAGTGATCTGCAACGTTTGCTCTCTGCGGGCAGGGAGCAGGAGACGAATATCCAGGAATGGTCGAGGCCTGGTCTCCCCATAACCTTGATTTTTGAGGGCCTTCAGCTGTCTATCCCCTCCACCTCCTTGTGCTTTCCCCCGCCCCCCGGAGAAAGCAGAAAGCTGGAAACCCTGTCATATTTGCCCACTTGAGAAAAGGAAAATGATTTCCAAGTAAGATTGCTGTTTTTCTGATCACAAAGGTAACACTGAGTAAAAGATCTCAGACAGTATAGAAAGTTTTAAAGTAGAAGAGAAAAGCTCTCTCAAATCCCTACAAGAGCCAACTCCTTTTAAAAAGAGTATCTTCCCAGATTCTTCATGAATAGACCCACACATGGATTTCTTCTTCCAACAAACAGTGGAGTGTGGTTTAACGTGTGCACCCTGAGATCTCATTGCTCGGAACTGCGACTTTGGGTGGGGCCCACCTCACTTTCTATACTTATGGGAAGGAGGCCAATAAATCAACCAAATATTTATTGTGGAGGATGATGGTTTCAAATTCCTGTTGCAGCAAATGACAAATTACCACCTGTTATGGGACTTTGGGGCTTGCTCAGGCTAGTGTAAAGTCAGTGAGTTGGGGGGGAGGGTTCGCTATGTCCACGGCCCTGGGGTTTATGGGTATCCTTTGGTGGCTGTGGAATCAATCCATGCCCTGAAAAGGCAGCCCAGGTCAGAGAACAGCATGCTAGAGTGCTCTCCTATGCTGTCTTTCTCATTTCTTCTCTGCATGCTACTTGGGGAAAATATTTTTTGTTTGTTTGTTCCAACTCACCCAGCTTTGAGAGTAAAAAAAAAAACTTGTCAAGCCCTGCACAATTGTATTTAGGCCAAGTGCAGTATGTTCTTGGAGTGCTATACTATTCTTAGAGCTCTATATGTGGTATTCTATACAGCTGGCTTTTTGCTGGAAGGGAAGGCAGATTTAATGAGTGATAGCTGCCTTGGATGGCTACCAAAAGTGCTCTAAGCCATTCCAAGCAACAGGCCTTCCTTTTTTCCCTTGAGAGATTGCTCTGTGATCCCTGAACACATTGCACTGGCCTGGACAAAATCCAATGCAACGGGAATTTCTGCGAACGATTCTGCAATGACCCACAAGCCTGGGGTGACATAGCCAGCTGGATCCGCTCCAGCTCCGATTTCTGTGGCACAGGAGAACCCCATCCACCCTTCTCACTGGCCTCTCATTGCTATGAGACGTTTGGAAGTGTTTGTAAAACATTCTCCGCTTCTCCAAATGTATAACCATGGGAAGATCCCTGTAAAGGAACCTACTGACAGCTGATAATGCTCTCTGGAGCGGTGGGTGTGGCCAGAGCCAAGGCCAAGAGCAGTGGGGGAGGGGAATTTTCTAGAGGGTGCTGATTACAGAGGACACGCTCATAAGCATTTATTACATGTCTGGTAGCATTTATTGTGGAGCAAAGCCCTTGCGACAGACGCTGTGCCACTTCTAAATCACCTCTCATTTCTTATGACCACACTTCCTGAAAAGCTCCTAGTGAAGCAGCAAGCACTGGACTCCTGTTTGCTGGCCAACATTAGACCCACAGGAGGTTCACAAGAGAACCAGGAGAAGTGGCTGTTAACAATAGCTACCCTTCCATGAACACTTGCTTGCTGTGTGCCAGACGCGGAACTGAGGGCTTTATGTGGATCGTGGCAGTTAATCTTCACAGCAACCTTGGTTATCCCCATTTTCCAGATAGGGAAACTGAGGCACCGAAGGGCTGACTAATTTGCCCCAGGTCACCACAGGTAATAACCTCACAGCTGAAACCAGACAGTCTGACTCCAATGAGTAAGCTCCTTTCCTCGCTGCTGTGTTGCCCCTGAGACAACACTGCAGCTGGGGAGACAACCAGCCTCCAAAGGAACAGTTGCCCTCATAGCCTTTATTATGTCAACTCCATGCTCGGCTGCCCTACAGACTCGGGGGAAGAGTCAGCTTCTTCCTGGTTAACTTTTTGCCTCTGGTGGTCCTTCTTCTGCCTCCCGGTTGTGAACCGGCTCTCCTCCCACCCTCTTCAAAGCGGCCTCCTCTCTTCCTGCCCCCTTTTTCTTCTATTTTCCTTTTCTCAGCTTCTTAAATAATGACCTGAGGCCATCACCACCGGGGCCCCTTCCTTCTTTAAACCTGGCTTCGGGGCCCTAACTCTCTACCGACACTCCTTTCTCTAAGCTCATCTATGACCTCTTGTGGCCAAGATCCAAGAGACTTGCTCAGTTCTTGTTTCCATGGCTTCACCACTACGTTGTACTCAGAGAATCTTCTCTTGGCTTCCCAAAATAGCCAGCTTCCCTCCTACCTCTACAACTGTCCAGGCTCTTTTTCATACCACCTCTTTCTCTAAGCTCCTTCAAAGGAGTCTGTCTGCTCTTCTCTCCTTATGTTGCCTTCCGGGGGGCGTGGGGGTGGGGGTGGGGAGCTGGGCCATTGTCCTGCCTTTACCTCTAGGACTGCAGATTTTCATCTCTGTCTCCAGCCTTCATTCTGCAGCCAGCTTGCTGCTCATCTTGTGCAAGTCACGTAAACTGAGTGTCCATTTCTTGCCTTCTGAAGGATATATTGAATCAGATTCGACTCTACAATAATGAGAAAGCCTGGAGTTTTTAAGCACATACCATGCCAGGCGGGACCAGCTACATAATTTGTGGCCATACAAAATGGAAGGAGGGGGCTCCTTGTTCCAAAGCTATTAAGAATTTCAAGACAGCAACAGCAGAACATTAAACCAACATGGGACCCTTCAGCTTTTAAGTGTGGGGCCCTATGGGACTGCGGAGGTTGGCTGTCCGAGAAGCCAGCCCTAAGTGCCAGTCACTATTCTAACAATTTTATATGCGTTAACTCAATCAGTCCTCATAACAACCTTCAGAGGTAGAATCAGATAAGGAAACTAAGGCAAAGAGAGGTTAAATAACTGTCCAAGATCATGTTTTTTAATCGGAGCTGAGAAAACTACCCGTTGGTCGCTGCTGTTGTGAGTCACGCAGTAAAGGATGGTTTCCTTCCCTGAGACCCTAAACGGCCACGCCTGTCCCTTCCTCTGTGATCTTGCTGCCCTGGATGCCCCTCCCTCCTTCAGTACCAAGGTCTACACTTCCTTCAAAGCTCAGTTCCAGTCCCCTCTCCCCTCTAAGTGGCTTCTGGAGCAGAGAACTCAGGCAATCTCTCCTCCCCCAGAGTCTCTAGGTACCCTGTGTAGGGTCAGAGCCACCCCTAGCCTGGTCATGGGACCATTTATAGCCTTCGGAGCACTCGCTTGCCCACTGCTTACTGTCTTAAGGCTCACTGATGACCAGTTCCACAAGGCTAGAGAGAAAACTTCTTTAAATCTCTCTCCTCAACCTTATAACAGCTTATGATAGCCTGTCTCACCCACCAGGCTGGCAGGCCTTGAGGGCAAATACTATATCTGAATTTTCACTACATCTTTGATACTTCTAATTCTCTTGAAATAATTCTTTCTCAGCTCTGGACCTTTCCCTGGAACGCCCTACCTCATTCTTTCCTCTCCCATTCACTCACGCCTCAGGTATTGGCTTAGAGATCACTTCCTCCCCTAGGAAGCCTTTCCTGACCTCCACCCATGGATTAAGTGCCTCCTTTAGGCTTCCGCACCACCCTCCCATCCTTCTCCATTATAATGCTCTCCTCCCTGTGTCCATCTTCCCAATGAGGTTATGAACACCTTGAGGGCAGAGACCAGGTCTGTCTTATTACATTGCCTTGTCACGCTAAGTTTGTTTGAACAAATGAATGAAGAAAAGTAAATATTAAATACGTGTTGGTTAAAACTCCAGGCTCTGTTATGGCTCTCAGCACAGGGCTGGGCACCTGATGGATGTTTATGTAAACTTACCAAATGGGTGAAAACCAACAACTCCAGAATTTCTGTGAAGAAGTAGGCTTGGTGGCAGCAATCTGGTTAAAGCAGCAATCTGGATGGTTCCTCTTTTTTTTTAAATTTTTTTTTAACGTTTATTCATTTTTGAGAGACAGAGACAGAGCGTTAGCAGGGGAGGGACACAGAGAGAGGGAGACACAGAATCTGAAGCAGCCTCCCAGGCTCAGAGCTGTCAGCGCAGAGCCTGACTCTGGGCGTGAACTCACGAACTATGAGATCATGACCTGAGCTGTAGTCGGATGCCCAACCAACTGAGCCACCCAGGCACCCCTGGATGGTTCCTCTTGACAGAATAATGATAAAGGATCCCAGCTGTGACAGTGGGGAGTTAGCGTTAGGCAGAAAAGTGTCCTGGGTCAGGGGTTGGCAAACAAGGGCTTGCCAGCCAAATCTAGCCACTGCCTGTGTTTGCATAGCCCACGAGCTAAGAATGATTTTTGTATTTTTAAGTGATTGGAAAAATTAAAAGAATATCTTGTGACACATGAAAATCATATGAAATCCAAATTTCAGGGTCTAGAAAGTTTCATTGGAACATAGCCACGCCCACTCATTTACATACCAGCTGTGGTTGCTTTAGTGTTACAACAGCGATGGATACCACATGTCCACGAAGTCTAGAGTGTTTACTATCTGGCCATTTACAGAAAAAGTTTGCCCTCCCCCCCCATCTTACTTTTACCCCGAGGAGGAAAAGAAATGTGCTGCCCGCTGGCCACAAGGTGTCAGCATCTCACCACGGTGCTTTCAGACACATGGGCTCCTCTAAGGAACCACAGCCAGGACTACTGGTTCTGGGCCTCAGGCCCTCCCCTGCCCTTGAGCAACTCCCAGTCCCCCTGGGCAGCCAGCCTGGATGTAGTTGCAGAGGACTTGGCGTAAAAGCTGAAGAAAGTTAGGGAGGATCTGGAGCCCGTAGGGTATAGGACTGGCTTGGGAAGTCCGGTGGCTTGATACAGGTTGGCAGGCTTTTCTGGATGTGCTGTTTTTTTTATTTGGGGTTCTTTTTTGGTTTGGGTTTAATCTGTATTCTATAAATGAAGGAAATATCTGAACAAACTGATATTGTTTATTTTATCCAAAACTATCAAGAATAGTTGTGGGACTTTTTCACAACCACTTAAGACTGTGGCCCTCTTCCAAACTTGGAAACAACAAACCCACAGCGATGGGGTGGGGGTGGGTATGCACCGGGGAACATGGGGCCCTGCCAAGCAAAGCTGCTCACAAACAGCATCTCTGGCAGGGTTTCTCCACGTTTCTTTCAAAACCTGGGCCTTGAGGGACACCTGGGTGGCTCGGTTGGTTAAGGGTCCAACTTCAGCTCAGGTCATGACCTTGCGGTTTGTGACTTCGAGCCCTGCGTTGGGCTCTGTGCTGACAACTCAGAGTCTGGAGCCTGCTTTGGATTCTGTGTCCCCTTCTCTCTGTGAGCTCACGCTCTGTGTCTGTCTCTATTTCTCTCTCTCAAAAATAAACACAAAAAAACCCCAAAAACCCAACCCTCAGCCTTGAAACTTCTTCCAGTTGACGGGAATTTAGCCCTGTGTGCCAACCACTCAATGTGAAAGCAGGCAGAGAATCCAGGAGAGAATGTCCTAAGAGGGAAATGATAAATCCCTCACTAGAACACACCGCCAGAAGCATGAGCTGGTAACTAAGCTTCCCTGAATGTTAGCCGCTGTGCTAAGTGCTTTACTCCCCTCGGCCTCTGGAAAGTGGCACCAAGATTATCCCCATTTTACACATAAGGAAACTGAAGTTCCAGGTGGGAGGCAGTTTGCTGGGTCATTTAGCTAGCACGTGGCAGAGTGGGGAATCCAGCGCCAAACTGTCCATCCTGAGGACTATCCTCTGGCCACCATATGCCTCAGCTAAGGTCAAAGCAAACGGCAAGCCCCAA
This sequence comes from Panthera pardus, assembly GCF_024362965.1. NCBI lineage: Eukaryota > Metazoa > Chordata > Mammalia > Carnivora > Felidae > Panthera > Panthera pardus. The sequence goes on along the minus strand of NW_026526991.1, from coordinate 1,944,607 downwards.
AACACAAGCTCTACCAGGGCCTTCCCTGCCCACCCTTCATCCTCAGGCCTATCTCACAGTCAATTGAAGGAACAAATGAATAAAGTCTTCCAAGTGCTGCAGTGAAGTGCCTCTCCTTGTCCAATCACCTAACTTCCAAGACCTTCCAGAAAGAGACGAGCCAGCTCTTCCAGCTGCACTCAGGAAATATGAATCACAGGCCTGGTTCTGGGTTCTTAGCACAGGATGGCATGCGCTTCTCCCTTGCTTGTGCTCAGTGGACCGTGGCCACTGCAGGCACGCTGCCTCTTCTTGCGTTTTCCTCCTTCCTTCCTCTGGGCTCCCCATGCTCTTGCTGGTTTCTGTGGCAGGTCCTAGCTGGTCTCCTGTGACGTGGACTTCTGTTCTGGAGTTGCTTTGTAGTGGCTGCAGACAATACCTAACTTCTAGCCACTTTACTGGATGAAAACTTGTCTCCAACTGGCTGTCACTTGGAGAAGCCATGTGCAGTAACATTGCTCTAGATGGGTCCACATAACCAGATTCTAGCCCTACCCATGACTTATTGGGTGGCTGGACAAATTTCTTCACCTCAAGGCCCTCACCTCCTCGTCCTGTCTTTGTGTTAGCAATTTGAAAGGAAGCATGCCGTCACCCCTGAGCCACCAGAGGGGCCTGGAGACGCGGCCCACCCAGTCTGGAGCAACTGGGAGACGAAGACTGTCCACTGAGGACACATGCTGAAAGGAGAAGTCTTCCCTGAGGAAAAGATTTGTTTTCCACAGGAGCATTTTGTGTTAGCAGGGGAGGGGCAGAGAGGGAAAGAGATACAGAATCAGAAGCAGGCTCCAGGCCCTGAGCTGTCAGCACAGAGCCAGACATAGGGCTCGAACCCACGAACCGTGAGATCATGACCTGAGTCAAAGTTGGGTGCTTAACCGACTGAGCCACCCAGGCGCCCCATGAAAGACGTAGCAGTTCCCAGGAAATTAGGTAGCAGAGAGCAGAATCCTGTTTGGCCTCCATGCACAGTCTCAGAATGTTGGTAACAAGACTGAAAGGGTCATGATCAATTCTGGAGCCTCTGACACCACCCACGTTGATTAGCCTGGCTTATTATCTGTATCAAGCGGCTGCCAAGTTTTCAATCATTTAACAATGAAGTAGATACTGTGGATATAACAGTGACCCAGACAGATGGACAGAACTACAACTACAACTACGACTTCTGGGTAGGCACCCCAAGGACAGAATGGGTACCTATCAGCTGCTGGCTGATCTAGCAATTGCTCAGCCTAAGAACACACTCACGCGTACACCTGCCAGCTTTCGGCCTTCTCTGGGGTGCATATGCTCTCGACCTTGGTCCGGCTCAGCTTGCTAAGCCTGGGGTGCTTGTTCTGCACCAAACCTCCTGCCACTGGAACAGCAGTGTGGACGATTACAGTGACAGCTGCTGGGCCCTCTGGGCAAGGAGGAACGACTGTGGCACACAGCCAGGTGATAAACTACACCCACCGTGCACGCAGGGCTTGTTTGCTGCTAAGGGGGCTTTGCTGTTGTTTACTTGTGACGCTCCAGGTAAGCAGTTCCCACCTGGCCTGACTTGGAGAGCGTGGAAGTTTCTCTGCTGTCGGCCCTGGCTGCCTTTTGGGGGTGAGGACGCTGTTGGGCAAGCACACGGGAATGTCCAATGGTGCTTTTCCATGTAGGACTTGACTGACGCTAAAGGGAGGGGAACAGATTGGGAGGAAACCTTAACGGGGTGCTCTGTGGAGTGAGGCAGATGTGCGCACATAAACACACCTGTTCTAGGGAGCACAAGGCAGTGAGGAGCTAAGCAAGGTAACGGGAACAAAGATAGAAGATACATGTCAGTCACAGAAAGCAAAATCTTTGGCAAATGAACCCACCTCTCTGGGCCAAGGCGTTCTGGCAAACAAAGGCAACTGCTTTATAGGAGCATGCACACGAAAGCACGTCAGAGAAGCAGCCCGTTGGGCATTAAGGCTACCCAGAGCAGTCTTTCTCAACTGGGTGACTTCACCTCCTGGGGACAGTTGGCAACGTCCGGACACATTCTTGGTTGTCTCATGAGGAGAGGTGCTACTGGCATTTAGTACGTAGAAGCCAGGGGTGCTGTAAACATCCTGCAATGTGTCATTCTCCCAATGGAGAATTTTGTGGCTCTAAAGTGTCACCAGTGTTGAAGGTGAGGAGCCCCGAGCTAGAGGAGCAGGCTTAGATCTGCATTTTAGGTGACATGGCAATCCCATGTACCCCCTCATCTGAAAAATGGGGACAAGGCCCGGGCTGCTCATCACACGACTTTGGGAAGCTCAAGCCCCAAACGCCCAAGAAAACGTTTTTGCAACAGGGCTCTTTCCCGAGCTCTTCTTAGTTTGAAGACTGCAGGTGACTGAAGCATCTGGCACAGTCACTGGCATATAGTAGGGGCTCAGTAAATTAAAAAGAAAATCATCATAGAAAAAAAAAAAAGGCCCACCTCCCCTCTCTGGACTGTTTTCTACACTTTCAAGGGCACCTTTTTTGCCTCTTCTATTAAGTTCTACACAGGCAGAGGTAGTGTTGTTAGGAGAGGCTGTGTTGAAAGCACCCTTGAATGACCAGGGATAGGACTGACCATCCCCAGGGGACACATGGCACAGGAGACTGGGAAGTTTTGCCGACTCTCAAGGGAGAGCCTTCAGCCCTGCACAGGGGTCCTGTACTCCCCGCTCCCACGTGGCAGGATCCAGGTGGCAGCCGCCCCAGGGTCTCGGCCCTCAGCTGCCTCTGCTCATCAGAGGTCAGCGTGCCCAAGCAGCTGTGCCACTTGTTGGCACTCAGCCTACGGAAACTGGACGCAGAGTGGGCAACTTGGTGGTGGGGGGGTGTGGGAGGGCCCCATACCGAGAGCGCTGCTTCATCCCTGCCCCCTCCCGGAGGCCTTCCCTGTGACCGGGCCTGTGAATGCTGCAGCGTGGGTACCAAGGGCATGATCCACCCTTGAACTTATCATCCATCTGAGAATGCCAGATGTATCCTTGAGATGTGAGGAGAGAGGGAGAATACGTCGCCAAGTGTGTGCAAGTGCTGGAGCAGACGGCAGATGCACTAAAAGCCAGAAGCCCAGAGGCAGAACGGAGAGTGGGCCGGGGCCTGGGCAGAGGAGCGAACACCAGGAGCCTCACTTTAGTGCTTCAAGATCCCCAGCAATCTTTGGACTGCTGTCTCGTTCCAAGGCCCTCACAGCCGGAGGGGCTCAGAGGCCATCTTGTCCAGACCTCCGAAGGGGAGGAGGAGACAGGCCGTGGTGGAGGCAGGTGTCCCGCCTCAGCCGCCAGCCCTCCGCCCACTATACGGCGGTGCTTCCTCATGCTCTCCCACCTCCGTGCCTATGAAGAAAGTGAGAAGATCCCGTCTTGGCACGTGGGGAAACTGAGGCAGAAAGGGCAGGCCGGGCTCGAGGCTGCAGTGACTGGGAGCTTCCAGTGTGGATCCTCCCACATGTCAGGCCTGGGAAAGAACAGGGCCCGCTTTGGGTCAGGAGAGGGGAAGGGGTGTCGTAGGCCAGCTTCTCTTGTGGGGGGCTGGGCACAGACAGGAAGCCCTTGGGAAGAGCCCTTAGGAGCTGGTCCCTTCCCCAGGCCTCCTGCCTTGTCCCCAGAGGCGTCTACTCTCCCCACCAAGGGCGATCTTGTCCCCCTACCACCACCCTCCACTCCCCCGGTTTCCTCTCTCCCTTCCTTCCCCTCCAGAACAAGCACGTGCCACATTGCCAGCACTTCCCAGGAAGTGTTTAATCCTCATAGAAGCTCAGGGAGGTGGGTTGGGGATCCCCTGCCCCCCCACCCAACACCCTAGAAGCTAGCCTCAAGATAGAGAGGAGCCCCTGGGAACCAGGCTCACCTTTCCTTTCCCTGTTCCCTCCCCTCCTACCACGAGAGGCCAGGTTCTCCAACAACTGCACTGGGCCATCCCACCTCCTGCTTTGCCTCAGTGCCCCCAGTGCCCTCCCTCAAGCCAGCATCTGGGCTCCTCCCCCAGGTGCTGCTGGTGCCCCAGGGTTTTTGCAGAAGGAAAGACACAAAGACAAGAGTTTGGTTCAGAAGAGGCTGAAAGAGGCCACCTGAGGGCGCTTCCACTGGGCGATGAGGGCCCCTCCGCCCCCCCTGTGGCTAGGGCCCCCCAGCAGTCGGCTCTCAGAGCCTGAAGTTTGGCAATTTCTCTGTTGTCCATTCCAGAAATCTCTCCTCAGACCCCATCAGTCACACAAGTGGGGAGGGGGCAATGTGCGACTTTAGGCTGCTGTCCCTGGCCAATGTTGTGGCAATGAGGGGAGGCTAAGGCTCCTAAATGCAGCCTGTCCTTTGGCAGGAGACGAAGGCCGGTCTTTGGCTGGAATGTAACTGGAGCAGGCACACTGGCTGGTGAAGGGGGCTGAGGGCTATCTCAGGGGTGGGGGAAAGGACAAATGCTCTCGTCTGCAGGGCTCAACCTCCCATACTGCTTGAGCCTTCCACTCCCAACCAAGCTCTCTCTCCCTGCCCTGGGCTGCAAATCAAGGCACATTAAAGGGAAGCAGCAGCCCCAGCTAAAGGCACTAGGAGAATCCCCGTACGTGCTTGCAGCAGGCAATAGCCAAGGAGGTCTGGACCACTGGCGCGGAGACTGCTAAGACAGTGGGGAGGGAGGCGAAGGAGACTTCAGTACAAGAGCCCTCTGAATGGCAGAGTCAGATCCTGGCACTGGCTGAGGAGAGGCCTTCCCCTCATTTCACTCTGGGTCTAGTACAGGAGCCTTGCAGGAACCAGGCTGGGAAGGTGACAGCGGCCGGCGCCCTGGCTGCCCTAGCTGCCCCTTCCACCCTGAGTTCAGAGACTTGGGGAAGACTGGCTCCCTGGCTCAGAGCCCCATCCTCTTCCCTCATATCCCACCAAGCCTCTTGGGGGAACAGAAGCACCAGGAAGCCCGGGAAAGGAGAAGTTAGGGGGCTGGGGCTGCCCTGGAGACCCTATCGCATTGGGCTCACCCCATCTGGGGACCTGCAGGGCAAGGCTGGCCCAGTGGAGGGAGGGGGTCTGGCATAAAGGAGAGCAGACATTAGTCAAGCTTCCACTTCATGTAAACAAGAAGGAGTGACCCCTGCCCGGCGGCGACAGTCTCACGGCGGTGGCGTGTGATTGTCTTGATGTGCTGCCGACTCTCACATCTGGGATTGAGGGTCCCTGAGGCCAGGATGGAGGCTGTTGGGCAGGAAGCAAGTAAGGGTCCGAAGTGCAAACTGGCGCAAGGTTTGACCTGTATTCTCCATAGGACAGGGCTGGGGCATCCACAGGTCCTGCCCACTGCTGGCCTGTGTGGCTCAGGAGATCACGCAATTGCTGGCCTTGGAAGGACTGGGATTCGTTTTGCCTGCAGAGACAAGGGACACAGGCGAAGGAGGACGTTAAGTGAAGCGCTCAGCAGACTCGCCTCCCACTCCTCTCCTGTGCACAGCTCAAGCCTCAAATTTGGGGGCTGGGGTCACTGTCTCCCTGCCAAGCTGCTGATCTGGAGTCAGTAGGGCCCCCCCACCCCCAGGAAAGCAAAAGGAAAGGTTCTCCCGGTCTGGTCGTCTCAGCTAGATTGTCACTGATTGGGATATCAAAGGGACCTGCCATCTCCTGACCTCAGCGGTGGGGGCGGGGGAAGGATCCAGAACCCTAATCCACAGCTACAGTCAATGACTTAAAAGTCTCTCCAAGAGGCAGTTTGCCAGAAGCTAATACTGTATGCAGCCTCACAGCTCACAAAGCACAACCCGTCGTTCTCTCAGGTAATCCCGCCTGGGCGGCTGCACTTGGAGAAGGTAGCATTAGCCCTGTCTTACAGCGAGGGACGGGGGGCCACCAGCTCCCGGAGTCAGTGAGCGCCGGCAGCCGCCACAGCCCTCCACATCCAGCGTCAGCTCCTGCCACTGAGCAGGCGTCCCGGGAAGGGGCCACCAGGGTCAGCAGGCTGACTGAGAGCCAGGTACCGTGGCACAGACCACACGTTCAGGGGGGTGGTTTTGAGAACAGAGGATAAGGGAGCGCACTTCACCGAGGGGAAAGGGGGAGAGAACGCTGTTTTTCTCCTGGCCAGAGAAGCCCGTTTCTCCCAGCCCCCTTCCAGCCATTTTTGCTTCCTTTACAATCCCAAGCAGAGAGGCCTGGGGCTCCTTTGGCTGGATCCCTGCTGTGGGAGCTGCGGGGGAAGCCCTGGCCTCCGAGGTGGCCTCTGTCCTCAGGGGCGCTGGCTGTCTTCCTCCCAGGTGGGAGCTGCTGAGTTATTTCCTGCCGGTCCCTCTCTACACTGCGAGGGTCACCTCCCCTGCGTGCACACCACCTTCCCAGATCACTCCAGCTGTGAATTTAATTAAGGTGGCGGCTGCCTCCTCTCTGGGCCATTAGCAAGGGAGACACTGAACAGGTTCGACTGCAGCAAACCCCCCCCCCCCCCCCGCCCCCAGGCTAACCACCACCTGGTCTGTGTGGACTGGACTCACTCCTCAGGACTTGCTACAGGTCCTGCCTGGCCTCCTTGGGGACCAAGCCTGAGGCGTTTAAGGCTTAGAGGAGGAGGGAGGGGAGCAGGACGACTGTGCCGCCCCCTCCCTGAGGGCTCCAAGGGTCAAGGAGCATGGGTCATCTTCCGAGCCAGGCCGTGTCTGATGCAGCTCTGCCCAAGTGATTACTGCTGCTGTCCCGCAGTCCCCTTGCTGCGGCAATGGACACAGCCATCCCGGCTTCCTCTCTGCAGTGGCTTGTTTTATGTGCTTGGCCTACTGAGCAGATGCTGAGTTCCTCCCCTGAGGCAGCAGCATTTTAGAGGCAGGTAAGTGGATCGATCCCTGCATCAGGAAGCAGGGGCACGAGTATGGCTTAGAGGAGCCTGCTTCCTAAGACTGAGCTCTGCCCCCGCTCCTGCCCTCCTGCTCAGAGAAGCCGGGAGCGGCAGGGCCGACAGCCCAAGTTTGCCTGGGTGTGCTTCCCACTCGTTCCAGAAAGCTGACAGATGCCTGCAGAGGTTCTTTGGACACAGGATTCATCCGCATGCCTCGGACAGAGAAATTGGTTTGAGGGCGAAGTCTCTGTGTTCCGTCATTCCTTCAGTGTCATTCCTTCAGTGTCATTCCTTCAGTGCCCATTGACTAAGAGCCCACCATGTGCAGGTGTTCGGCGAGACTGGGGAGAATCAGACCTGCTCAGCTTCACAGGGAAGAAAACATGAACGGCCATGGGCAGCCCAAAGGGAAGGTCAAACTTCAAAGGGAGATAACACTGTAGTAAGACTGAAAGTAGGTGTGGGGGAGGAGGAGGCACCTGGGGCACCAGCCAAGGACCCGTGGGCTCTACCTCCCTATGGGTTTCAGGACTTCATATTCCCCTTTTCTGGAAGATTCGTCTTCTGGATGTCCACACAGCTGTCTCCCTCCCTTCATTCAAGTCTCTGTTCAAATACCCCTTTGTCCCTTTGTCCGAGAGGCCTTCCCAATGACCCTTTATGAAAGGGTCATTGCCCTCCTCTGCCCCTCTCTTTCTAGTACGGTATTCACTCCGTAAGGGCAGGGACTTTGCTTGTTTTGTTCACTGTTGTACCAGGAACTTAGAGCAGCGCTTGGCACACAGCAGACATTGCGTAGATATGTACTTGTTGAGTAAAATGTATGACCAGGCAGCGGCAAGCTACTTAAAGGTTCAGACCAATACTAACAATAATAGCGGCATCAATAGATACTGACCGGGTGAGGTACATGCCCTCACTCACCTAGATGGTGATGAAAGCCCTGGCTAGGCCCAAGAGAACCCGGAGGGGCATAGGGATTATGGCATATGCCAGTGAGAATAAGGATGCTTGCCTCTTTTCCAGAACTGAGCAGGATCAGTTCCTCGAAGGATGCTCACCTGGCTCCCCTCACCTTGCTGTGTGGTTGGGGCCCCGGCTGGTAACCAAGCTTGGGTTTATCAAATCAGACCTTCAGCAGAAGCTGGGGCATGACCCATGCGCCTCAAGAGTGACACTGAATTCTGAAACTCTGTCTTCATAAGACGGCTCTTGAGTAGACTTATCCTGGAACTGGAGGCCCACAGGCCCCTTATGGAGCTCGGAACCCCAGAAGCACTTTCCCAACCTTCTATCTTGGACAGGGGCCCAGATTTCCCAGAGAGATATCTGAGACCTCGAGCTCCTGGGGGCGACACAGAAGAGCCTGAAGTCCCAAATCCAGGAGCCCAGCAGCCACAGCACTAGGAACCAGACCACATTGCCAGCTATGGTGGCTCCCCCATGCATGAATCACGGGAATCGAGGAGAGTTCTAGAAATGCAACTGTTGCTGCAGTCACCTCAGAGAACTCTGGGAAAAGCGCGGGCAAGAGGACTTTGGAAGTTGGTGACCTAGAGGCACTCTGGGCTGTAAATGGCCACTCTCTTCTTCCTCTCCACTGGTGGGATACCAGGGGGACAATCCATTGTGTAAGAAGCCTCTGGCCCCTTCCAAAACATCTTTAAAGATGTAGGGAAATGGCACTAACCCTAACTTTCCAGAGATAACCAGGATGCTTTGTGCAAGGCCCTGGGAGGCAAGAGATCACAATGCCCTTTCTCACTGCATGACCATGGACATAGAGGCTTGCCTCTCTGCACCTCCTGTCTGGGAAACGATGTCATCAGGCAGGATGGTTGTGAATTCTGTGTGAAGGCACTTAGCATGTATCCACCCAGCATCTGCTCAGGGAACGTCTGTGCCTTTCTTCCCTTAACCATGGTCAAGAGTGTTGGCCATTTCCCAATGATCTTCCTGGAGGGGCTGGGAGTGGCCCCAGGACATCACCTGGAACTTCTTCTCCTAGGCTGGTAGCCTCATGAGAGCAGGGCTTTGTCCAAGTGTCATCATAATCTGCTGCTCTGGGGACTCCCCACATGGACCCAGGACACTTGTTTAAAATGCAGATTCCTGAGCCCAGGCCAGTGGTAGACTCCTATGTTGTCGTTGTTGTTGTTTTTGAGAGACAGACAGAGTATTAGTGGGGGAGGGACACAGATAGAGGGAGACACAGAATCTGAAGAAGGCTCCAGGTGCTGAGCTGTCAGCACAGAGCCTGAAGTGGGGCTCGAACTTGTGAACCATGAAATCATGACCTGAGGCGAAGTTGGATTCTCAATCGACTGAGCCACCCAGGTACCCCTCCTCACTGGGTTTTAGTAAGGCTCTCCAGTGAATGCTGCTCCCTGAGATTGGGATCTCTGCCCAGAGGGCCTGTCCCAAGCTCCTGGATGGACACTGGTGGCAGGCTTGGGAAAAGGTGCTAAGTGCATCCAGCACAGAAACAAGGTCTCAGCTGAGAGAAAAACCAGAAGGAAAAGCAGTTTAGCTTCCACCAGTAGAGGGCGCAATGAGCCTTCTCACCACGAGGCAAGGGGGTGGGGGCTGCAACCCCATGTACCCCCCCACCTGGATCCCCAGACCTAAAGGAAGGAATTTCCAAAGGTTCTCCCAAGGGCCACACTTGGGCTTGCAAACATTTGCATGCTGTTTGACAACTATATACTTCACCAAGCAATTTTACAGGCTGCCAGCACTTAGCTTTCTATTTTTCTCTTCCACCCACCCTGTCCATCAGCTCAGGCTCTCCCTTGACAAGAGGGTGGCAGGGAGAGAGCAGACAGTCAGAATCAGGAGCTCAAAGGGACCTCAGAAACCCTCCCTGGCTCAACTCCTCCTCTTCTCGAACAGGAAACCGCCCCAGGGAGGGGAAAGGATATGTCCAGGGCATGGGGAGCAAAGTACTGGGAGCTGAGATCCCACATTGATATCTATTCTGATGATGTTCTGCATGTTCACTGTAGGAAAAGGATCCTTTCCTTAGATGAGGGCCCTAAGCTAAAGTGATTCCCTCCCAGGTGACGTTCCGAGAGTACTGAAATTACTAGTCCCAACCTTGGGGGCCCCATGCCGTCAGGAACACCACCCTCCGGCGCACAGAGTCCTAGTGACTTAGCTTCTGCCTGAGACGAGGCACTAGGACAGTCCAGATGCAGCCAAACATTTGGGAGGCTGGAGGCCAATAAAAGGGCCTTTGGGGAGAGGAGTCCGGCTTCTCGCCTCTGCCTTTGAGGGAAGCAAGCAGCAGGGAGAGGAAAGGTCTCATTAGCAACCTGAATTTCAGGCCCTTGGGAACTGGATACTCAGCCAGGTGGGCAGAGGCTGGGCTGCGGGAGGCCAGTCTGGATTTCTTCTGAAGGACAGAGAAGGACCGGCGTGATCCTCCGGGCATCCCTGGGGCCTTCCTGACCATGTGCCGTGTGTCGGGCACTCAGGAGAGGAGCTTCCCCAGGGTGCACTTGCACGTGCTCGGCTGGCTCCCGGGCACCGCGTGCAAACACTCAGAGGGCAGCAGCAGTGACCGTCTAAGTCTCCAAGCAGGGGAACTGGCTGCTGAGACTTAGGAAAGGCAGCAGGGAGGAAACGCAACGGGCCTTGCGTTTCTATGGAAACGGCACCTCAGGGTGAGGGGCTGAAGGGAGAGGAAGCTTCAGCTTCACCTCCAGCTTCATCTCCAGTTAGGACTTGGGAAATGGCCCTTTTGTGCTGGGCTTGCCCCTCCTTCTCCCTTCCCTGCCAGGTGTTCACCATGGCAACCCTCCCTCTAAACAAGAGGTGCAAAGCAGCAAAGCATCTGGTGTTGGGGGCGCCGGGGAGCCCAGGAGGGAATGGGATGGGGGGGGCAGCCACCCCTCCCTGACAGGACACGGGCCCTGGCCTGGGTTTGAGTCCTGGCCCCACTACCACTTACTGTGCCCTGGGACCACCTAATTCACCTGTCCGAGCTTCCGCCAGCCCCCTCTGTGGTTGTTGTGAGGGCCAAGGAGAGGGAAAGCATCTAGCGAGGGGCCTGGCACATGCAGGTGCCCCATAAATGCTTCCCAGCCAAGTGGAAGTATGGCACTGGCGTTCCTGCTGTGCCCCAAATTTGTAGGGACTCCCGGGCCTGTCTTAACTTTAAGAACCACAGACTGAGTGTCATTTTCTGTAGCAGGGCAGGGGAATCAGCAGAGGGGAAGATAGCTGTGACTCTTACGCTGAAGCCACAAACAGGTCAAAGCTGGGGGTGTGGGGGGCACAGGAGTCCTGGAGGCACTCGGGCCGCCCAGGGCAAGGTCCCACCATCAGCTACCTGGCCAGGTGGGAGGCCAGGCTCACTGCTGCAGTGAGAAATCCCGGCCACAGGAGAAATCCCAACACGGAGCCCCCTTCGACTCAAAGACGCTGCCACGAGAAAAGGTACCAGCAGCGGTCCCGGCTGTCACCACCAGCCTCTGGAAAGGCCATACCGGAGACTGCTCTGGAGAAAGATAAAGGCCCAGACCTCTAGGGGATCCCAGAGAGACACTGCCAGCAGGAACGATCTCTCCCAAATGCAAGCAGCATGGCAAACACCACTAATCAAATAAGCACAGGGAAGAACCAAGTCAAACTGCTTAAAACAGAAAGGAGGAAAGTGGGTCAGAGCATTGGTGGGGCACAGGGAGGGCGGGGTGTGTCTGCCCAGGTTGGATCGCGAGGACAGGTGATCTGGCAAGGAACACATTTTCGAGAACGAGTCCTAGACTCAGAGGCAGAGGTCAGGCGTGGGTCAGGCCACTCAGCTGCGTCGTGCCTGCTTCTTCCCTGACAGAGGAGAAAGTTGCCGAGCCTCCAGTACTAGAAACGCCAGCTCTCAGACTACTCCACGTGCGGCACTGCTCTGAGCACTTTGTCCTCAGAACGGCTGAGTGAGGCAGGTGCCCTCCCGGCTTTTAGACAAGAGGACGTGACCCCGGGCCCGTGGTGGTAGGCTCGCCATCACAAGGCAGAGAAAGGCCAGGGCCGGGTGGGAACTGAGGACCGTCTTGGCCTCAGAGCTCCCGCTCTCTGCATGCAGCAAGCTGCCTTTCCGCAGATGGGAGGCGCCGCTCCTGGACGAGGCCCGGAGGCCCGGGGAGCACCGGGCACAGGGCAGAGGGCAGAGGGCTCACCTGAGATGTCAGCGCTGGAGCCCTCGTTGGACTTCTTCCCCGGCACAAACTCCACTTCCGCAAAGGTCTCGGTGGAGAGGGAGCTGGCTGTGCCATTGGGTGCCGCGGGCCTCTTGGCCCGGCGACTGAAGAACCTGTTGCTAAAGCGCTTGCCCTCCTTGGCCGGAGTGGCCTCCCCGTTGGCGGCTTCTCCCTTGCCGTTTCGGACAAGCGCCTCGCGGGGTTTGGGCTTCGGGTCCGTGTGCAGGTGGGAGATCGCCCTGCCGTCCTTCCGAATCAGCTCTCCAGAGGGAACGGGCTCCACGGGGGGCAGCACCTGCTCCAGCGTGACCAGGTCACTCAGGAAGCTCTCCAGGCGCCGGGCCGCCTCGCCGCCTCTGCTGCCCTCCTCCTGCCCCTCGGGGTCGCCCCTGGCATCCTGCTGCTGCCGGGCGGCCCAGCGCATCATCTCGCCCGGCGGATGGCGGCTGCCTACCACCAGGGCGTACTTGGGGTTGATCAGCTTGCGAGCCACGGTGGAGGAGTAGTTGGGGCCGAGCCTCCCGGCACCTCCCGCCAGGCTCAGCTCCTGGTACAAGTTCACCTCCTCAGAGATGGCATACAGCTCCCGGAACTCCAAGTCAAAGGGCTCCACGTTCTGCCCTGTCAGGAGGAGGAGAAGGTTCCTGTCCACGTAGGAGGAGCTCCAGGTGAACCTGGGAACGTGGGGACAGAAAAACACGACATGTGGGCCCAGCCCGTGGCCTCGCCCTGCCAGCAGCCCCTTGGCAGTCCCTCTCAACACCCCACTGCCCCTGCCCCAACCTGATCTACCGCTGAGGCCAGATGCCTTGCTGGCCGGTGGGAGACAGCTCCTGGCCTTCTCGCTGGGGTGCTCTCCCTCTACCGACCCACATCCTTCCTCCCTCTTTTCCAGGTCTTGGCCTCAAATGCAGAAAGCAGGCAAGGGCATGGGAAGTCAGGCCTGGATTCCAACCTGGTTTCTTTTTTTTTTTCCTAGATACATATTATTTATTTAATCATTTAATTATTTAATTACCTATCTATCTATTTATATTTTAAAGTTTATATCCAAGTTAGTTAGCATATAGTGCAATAATGATTTCAGGAGATTTCTGTGATTCACCCCCTACATATAACACCCAGTACTCATCCCAACAAGTGTCCTTAATGCCCCTTACCCATTTAGCCCATTCCCCCCGCATACAACCCTCCAGCAACCCTCAGTTTTTTCTCTATATTTAAGAGTCTCTTGGGGCGCCTGGGTGGCTCAGTCGGTTGAGCGCCCGACTTCAGCTCAGGTCACGATCTCGCGGTCTGTGAGTTCGAGCCCCGCGTCGGGCTCTGGGCTGATGGCTCAGAGCCTGGAGCCTGCTTCAGATTCTGTGTCTCCCTCTCTCTCTGCCCCTCCCCCGTTCATGCTCTGTCTCTCTCTGTCTCAAAAATAAACGTTAAAAAAAAAAATTAAAAAAAAAAAAGAGTCTCTTATGTTTTATCCCCCTCCCTGTTTTTATATTCTTTTTGCTTACCTTCCCTTATGTTTATCTGTTTTGTACCTTAAATTCCACATATGAGTGAAGTCGTATATTTGTCTTTTTCTCACTAATTTTGCTTAGCATAATACCCTCTAGTTCCATCTACATAGTTGCAAATGGCAAGATTTCATTCTTTTTGATTGCTGAGTAATATTCCATTGTATATATATACACACCACATCTTCTTTATCTACTCATCTGTTGATGGACTTTTGGGCTCTTTCCATACTTGGCTATTGTCGATAGGGCTGCTATAAATATTGGGGTGCACCTGCCCCTTTGAAACCACACAACTGTATCCCTTGGATAAATACCTAACAGTGCAATTGCTGGGTCATAGGGTAGTTCTATCTTTAACTTTTTGGAGGAATCTCCATACTGTTTTCCAGGGTGGCTACACCAGTTTGCATTCCCACCAACCTGGTTTGTACCCTTGTATGCCTTGTAACGTGGGGCTCATAGGACATACAGTCACAAAGGTACTGTGAGGCTCAGGTGTGATACCATGTAGAAAACATTTAGTTCAGTCCCTGGCACACACATTTTAATAAGTGATAATGGAGCTGCTGCTATTGTTAATATCATTCCAATAATTCCATTATTGGCTCCTCTCTAGGTTTTTAGAGCACTTAATGTCTGCAAACCACTACACTTTAACCATGTAAGAGGACTTATGACATTTGTTGATTGTTTCCTGTGCCCAGGTCTCTTTCCTCACCCAGATTTTAGTACACTTGGAGGGCAAAGACTGCTGAGATATAGTCTCTCGTGTTCCTGGTAATTTATTTCTGAATCAGAATTTGGGAGACATTGCCTCCACACCATACCCTTACCTTTTTTTTTTTTTTTTTTGGCATGTGAAAAGTAAAAAAAACCATTTTTTTAATGTTTATGTATTTTTGAGAGAGAGAGAGAGAGAGAGAGCGAGCATGAGCAGGGGAGGGGCAGAGAGAGAGGGAGACACAGAATCAGAAGAACTCCAGGCTCTGAGCTGTCAGCACAGAGCCTGATGTGGGGCTTGAATTCACGAGTGGTGAGATCATGACCTGAGCCATAGTCAGACGCTCAACCAACTGAGCCACCCAGGTACCCCCTGTGAAAATTTATTATTGTCCTGTTTTCACTAGCAGGACTTACGATCTTGGTCTTTCCTACTTGCCTTTGTATAAAGGCCAAAAGAGAGACAGTGGCTACTTTGACGACCTTAAAGTGAACACCAGGAAGGTCACCGACAGCATGACCTTTGTGACCAAATCCAGCAACCAGAACCTCATCGTTTTCCTCAATAAAATTCAAACAACTACCACTGGGCACAAAGGCTGTGATTTTTTTTTTTTTTTTTTTTTTGCCATTCTTGACCAAATGGACCCTGACATACTTCCTGATGGCAGAATTTGGCTACTTGGCTTCAACCCTTACTTTTCCCAGTACGATTCCCTTTACATGGGAAGCACCTGCAAAGGCTTGGCCTTCAGGGCTGTGCCCAAGTGGGCTTCTTTGTCCTGTTCACAATGTCACTTCTGATCTCCATTGGTGGCTATGGAGCTTTCTGGCAGAATGCAGACTGCAACGTTTACCCATCCTGCTGGTACCACGGGCCTGGGCAAAAGAGACCACACCCTCACATTTCTTTCCCAGATCTGGTCCATTCTGCTTCCTACTTGTCCCAACAACTAGCCTCAAAATGCAACCCGTTGCTGTGGACCATGAAAGGCAGACCGTTCTTGATGCCCAGTAAGAGTTGACCCTCTTTTTGGAATAATCCGGTATCCAGAAATTTTGAAGGAAGGGACTGGCCAGGAGGCTCTTGTCATTAGATCAGACAATATGTCTTAAACCCATGACTATGGAGACTCCAGCCCAGTCTTCCACATTGTATATTTGTTACACAAAAAAAGACCTCCTGGATCATTCTGTCTTGGCCCAACTCACCTGTAAGATCCAGTGGCTACTTTTTCACCATCTACCATTAGGAACTTTGATGACAGGGTCCCCTTGACCTTCCCCATGGGCATGTAGAAGCCAACACCTGTCACAGAGCGGACACGGATGTTCTGTTGAGAAGAGAAAGGCACTGTCATTCAGGCTGGGGGCCTCTGAGGTTTTGTGTGGGCAGAGAAAGAACCCTCTTGTTCATGGAACCCTGCCTATTGACTCCTGTCTATACTAGACTCTACTTTCTACAGCCTTAGAACTGGAACCCCATTTGAAGAGCAGGAGGAAGTTAGCAAATTTTGCTTTGAATATGGATGAGCCCAGAGTAGTTCCTTCCTGTTCCAAAAGCTCCCCAGAAGAGAATTACAGTCCTAGCTTTGACCCTGACAGTGACTCTGCAGCGTGAGCTCCCCAGGACTGGGCCAGAGCTGCCTCTTTAGCCTCAACCGTCTTGAGATAAAATTTAAGCTGGGCATATAATTTAGGGTTATCAATTCACAGGGCAAGGCTTTAGACAGAAAGAAAGGGGTTGAGGTCTTGATGTTCATCTGTGTCCCTGAACTGGGGAAGAGGTAGAGGAAGAGAGAGAGGCAGTCTCTATCTCACCTCCTGCCCTTCCTCCCCACCCTTCACCCTTACCCCCGTGGTACAACTTACCCGAATACGGTAGTCAGCAAGCTCCAGGCCCTGACACATCTCCAGGAAAAACTTTACGCCTGCCTCATCCAGGATGATATACACCGGGACCCGGCGCTTAGACGCAGCATCCACGATGTCTTGGAAGATATCACCATCAGTGAAGAGGTCCATGACCACAGCAATGACCTGGATGTGGAAGGGCACTGGTGAGGCACGTGGTGACTCCACAACTACAGGGATACAGTGTGGCCCAGAGAGGACCAGCGGGGCCTGGGTAACTGGTGGCCAAGAGTCAAATACCCCATCTGCACCACTCCTGGGTTCTCCACGTCCCTACCCATCTCTGAGCACGTCTGAGCCCGGAGATGGGCCCTCTGCTCTGAGAAATGCCTGGGGGTCCAGGCTGTGCTACTTGTACTTCTCCCTGGACAAATCTCCACCATCCCACCCTGGGCATTCTCCGGCAGCTTTTCTGAAGCCAGATCAGGGCAATCTAGGAGGCTGAGGAGAGATGGTCCTAGTGACCTAGGGAAACAAGTAGGCGGAAGAAGACGAGGTCACTGAGAGGCACGGGATGGACTGTAGATCTTTTCACACCCACCTCCTTGCAGGCCTGGTTTGTTTGGATCTCCCTATAGCTGTGCGAAGTTCTATGTTCCCCTTGGTGCAGACCCAGGCAGGGCTCCAGGTAGCTCAAACTCCCCTGGCCTCCAAGTGGCCAGGTCATGCGACACGACCCTCGAGTCAAGGTCACAGCCCAGGACTCTTGGTTTCTAAAAGCTAGTCCTGGAAAGTGAGGCCTTCTGTGGCCCGAGGCAGAACTGCCTTTCTAACCTTAGCTTCCTCCATTTTCCTATGCAAACCTTTCTCCGCACCAGCTGCGGGGTTTTCTTGCTGGCCCCAAGCACTGTGTGTGTGAAGCAGGGGAAAGGGCATGCTTTGGGGTCAAGAGATCTGGTTATAACAACTTCCTATATTTGTGACCCGAGGCAAGTCACTTAACCTTGGTGAGCCTCTGTTTCCTCATCTGCAAAGTGGGGATACCCTGTACCCTGTACTTTACGCATTTGCCACGGAGATTAGAGATGACATCTGTGAAGCATCGAACACAGTGCCTGGTATGTAGTAAGTCCTAAATAAATGGTAATCACTGTATGGTTGAGGGAGGCTGTCAGTCATAATCGAAAGCCCCAACTCTGAAGTCACACAGAACAGGCCTAGTGCACCAGCTCCGCCACTGACTTATCAGTGCCACAGCTAATACTAGCACCTGCCTCTAAGGCTCGTTGTGAGGGCTTAGGGAGATGAACCATGAGAGCACTGAGCACAGTACTGGCCCATGGTAAGCTCAATGAGTAGTACCTTTCATCCCACCACCTTCACAGGCGCTCTACCATTACCTCTGCCTCTAGAGACCATCCCCCCGTCCCCATCACACCATTCACACAATATTATTTAAGACTATTCTCAGCTCCTACATTTCATACTCAATCATCCATGTCAGTTAACATTTACTGAGCTTCACAGGCAGAGGGAGGATCCAAAGACAAATTATAATCCCTAACTTCAAGGGGTTAATCCCCTCGAATGATAAGACGTTTGCACAAAATAACTAAAACATGAGGCGAAATGAGATAAATGCCTTAAGAGATGTACAAATGACATGTGA
The DNA here is from genome assembly GCF_024362965.1 of Panthera pardus. NCBI lineage: Eukaryota > Metazoa > Chordata > Mammalia > Carnivora > Felidae > Panthera > Panthera pardus. Next base: position 1,926,806 of record NW_026526991.1, on the reverse strand, counting down.
TGTGAGTTCAAGGTTGGTGGGGCTAGGGGAGAAGGAGGGGCGGAGGGAGGCAGGGAAGGAAAGAGATTGCATGATTACTTCTAGCCAAGGGAGAAGAAAGGCTTCATCAAGGAGGCTGAGACCTGAAGAATGGGCAGCCTCGGAAACAATGAGAAATGAACCGGGAGGAAAACCAAGCAGGCAAGTGGGCAGAGCTGCCGTGCATGGGTACGCAGGTTGTGCACTGCACATGGGCTCTGGGCTGACAGAGTGAGTGGAAGATGTGCCTGCCTGAGGAAGGGACGTCTTTTCCTAATCTGCACAAGACTTCCATGTGGGCCAGCAGAAGCCTACAAAGTGGGCATTTCAGGCAAAAAACACAGCATAAACAAAGGCACTGAGGACAGAGACTAACATCACTGAACACTTTCAATGTGCTGTGCACAGTTCCAGATGCTTTAGGTAAATTTAATTTTTTTTTTTACATTTATTCATTTTTGAGAGACAGAGAGAGAGCACAAAAACAGGGGAGGGGCAGAGAGAGAGGGAGACACAGAATCTGAAGCAGGCTCCGGGCTCTGAGCTGTTAGCACCAAGCTCGACGCCGGGCTCGAACTCACAAACGGGGAGATCATGACCTGAGGCGAAGTTGGACGTCCAACTGACTGAGCCACCCAGGCACCCCTAGGTAAATTAAAAAAATTTTTTTTTCTTTAATGTTTACTTACTTTTGAGAGACAGAGCATGAGTGGGGGAGGGGCAGGGAGAGAGGGAAACACAGAATCCAAAGCAGGCTCCAGGCTCTCAGCTGTCAGCAAGCACAGAGCCCGACGTGGGGCTCGAACCCATGGACCGTGAGATCATCCCCTGAACCAAAGTTGGACGCTTAACCCAGCCACTCAGTCGCCTCTCTTTAAGTAAATTTTCTAATTTGATCCTCACAATGAGGAGGACTGTTCTCATTTTACAGATGAGGAAGAAAATGCAAAGGGGCTAAATAATGTGCCGAAGGTCATACAGTTAGCACGTAGCAGAACAGGGATTTGAACTCAAGTCTCTCTGACTCCAGAGTCTTCCCTTCACTGCATCATACAGGCTTTATAGAGATGGGACAGCTGTAAAGTGTTTTAGAGACATCACATCAAAAGCTGGTTCTTTAAAAATACCAAATAAGAGAGACAAACTTCTGACAAGCTGACAAAAACAGGAAATGCAAATAAAATCTGAGTGAAGAAAGAGAAATAACTATACCAATATTTACTTTTTAAGAAGTCGTACTATTTAAGAAATAGTAAAAAATGGTAAAAAGAATATTAGGACTATTTATACTGTGATGAATTTGAAAATGAAGGTGACATGGTTAATTCGTTAAAAGCAAATTAAACGTAATACAGCACAATCCAGTAAGCTTTATCCTAGAAATGTAAGGAGGATTCAACACCAGATAATCTGTTGTTTTAATTTATAACATCCATGGGGTCGAGGAGGGGAAATCACATATTAATAGTTTTTTTTAATAGTTTTTTAAAAAGTATTTGATAACATGAGATCCCTGCTTGTGAATAAAATTCTCAAAAAAAACCAAGCATAGAAGAAGGGACCTTCCTTCACTTGATAGAGGCTATCTACAAAAAAGCCACATGAGATGTGCTGAACAGAAAAACTTTAGATACATTCCCTTTAAGTCTCAAGAACATCAATAATACTGTCACCACTGCTGTGGAGAAAAAAGTATTGGAGGTGCTGACTAATGCAATATGATGGAAGGAAGGACAGAAGGAAGGAAGGAAGGAAGGAAGGAAGGAAGGAAGGAAGGAAGGAAGGAAGGAAAGAAGGAGAGGAAGAGAGGAAGAAGAGACAGAAGGATTAGAAGACACAAAACTACCAGCATGTGGAGATGATATTTTTACAGAAAACCCAGTAAAATGCAGAGGAACACTATTAGAATTAACAGGAGAATTTAACAAGATTTCCAGATACAAGAAAAACTTACAAAGACCAATAGCATTCTTCTGCTACAGTGTCATTCAACTAAAAAAAGGAGAGGGGAGGGGAAAATAAGACCAAAAGTGCAGTTTAGGGCATGTGGTCGGTCAGTTAAGCATCTGACAGTTCTGCATCTGACTTCGGCTCAGGTCATGATGACCTCAGGTTTGTGAGTTTGAGCGCCGCATCAGGCTCACTGCTGTGAGTGCAGAGCCTGCTTTGGATCCTCTCTCTCCCTCTCTCTCTGTCCCTCTCCCTTCCCCACTCACTCTCTCTCTCAAAAACAAATAAACATTAAAAAAAGAAATTTGGAAAATTCTATTCAAGGATATTTAAAAATGTGAATAAATGAAGAGATAAAATTGTGTTCATGGATAATATGATTCAGTGTTTGAAAAATCTAATTCTCCCCATATTAATAAAATCCAACGCAATTCCAGTGAAAGTCCAGTAAGTATTTTTGAAGAACTCAAATACTTCTACGATGCAGGGAAGGCTAAAGATCTACAATAGCAAGGTCAATTTTGAAAAGAAAATCTAGAAGGGACACTTCTACTACCAGATAGTAAGACATACTGCTGAGCCATAGTAATAAGCATCGAGGTGCTGAGGCAGGAAGGAACTAGAAAACAAACTAATGGAACAGAACTGAGAGACCAGAAACAATTATGTGTGGTAAACATATAAAACTTTAAGTCTGATAGAGGTGGAATCGCAATTCAGTGTCGAGAAAGGATGTTGCTACGCAGATGTTATTGGGAAATTGGCTTACTATGGAGAGAAAAAGTGTATCCCTGCCTTACGCTATATATAAAGGTGAATTTCAGCTATGCTAAATACCTAAATGGGAAAGATAAAACCAATAAAGGAATTGATAAGATAGGTAAGAGTATTTCTTTTTAAGTTTTATTTAAGTAACCTCTACACCCAACATGGGGCTCAAATTCACAACCCCAAGATCAAGAGTCGCATGCTCTTCTGACTGAGACAGCCAGGCTCCCCAAGAGTACTTCTTAAGAGTCTAAAAGCACAAGTCAAAAGGCAAATGAAATTTAAAAAATAATGCATTTGACAAATTAGGATTTTCTATTCATAGGAGAATGCTGTAGACAAAGGTAACTGGCTGGTGACAGGGAAAAGATACTGCAATGTTTATGATCAAAAGGAATTAATACTCTACAAGGGATCCCTGCAAATCAGCAAGAAAAAGACAAGGAACTAATTAGAAAAATGGGCAAAGGGTAGGAACAGGCAATTCCTAGAGGAGATACTTGAATGGCTATTAAGTATATAAAGAGAAACAGACCTCATTAGCAATCAGAGAAAAATTCAAATTAAAGCAAAGAGATGAGAGAGGGAGAGAGAGATACTGCTTTACAACTATAAGATTAACTAAAAATGAGAAATCTGGATAATCCTAAATGTTGGTATGTGAGGAAAGGGGAAGCTGCATGCACTGCTGGTGGGAGGGGACCTGGGTGCAGCTATTCCCTAGAGCAGTGGGCAGAGCTTGGTGGATTTAAGGAAAATTTAAGTGGTGCATAACTCAAGTCAGCAATGCCACTCTTGGATCTCTTGGATCTGTGCAACACTCTATAAAGGGGCAGGAACAAAGATATTCACTGCAGCTTTCTTTGGGATAGCAAGGAGTTGGCCACAGCTTCGATGTCCATCTCCAGAAGAATGGGTAAGGAAAATGTGAGGAATGTACATCGCGGAGTACTAGGTAGCCGACAGAGGCAACATACTAGTTCCAGTGCAGAATCTGGATAGTTCTTTTGGAAATGGATAATTTGATTTAAGATGTCAGAGGATGAGATCTACAGCCTAATACCAACTATATAAATAAAAGTACACTACATAAAATAACACTGCACATGTTTTATATATATACATTATATATATACTATATGTATATAATATATATATATATATATATATATATATATATATATATATATATAAACTTTATTTATTATTGAGAGACAGAGAGAGACAGAGCCTGAGCATGGGAGGGGCAGAGAGGAGGAGGAGACACAGAATGTGAAGCAGGCTCCAGGCTCTGAACTGTCAGCACAGAGCCCGATGCAGGGCTTGAACTCACGAACTGCGAGATCACTACCTGAGCTGAAGTCGGACGGTTAACCAACTGAGCCACCCAGGCTCCCCAACGCTGCATATGTTTTTCAAGGATACAGACATGTGCAGGGACGTATTCTGAGCACATTAGAGTGGCTATCAGTGCAGGGGGAAGGAATGAGGGAGAAAATAAAAACAGGAAGGGACTTTCTGTGGATTGATGATGGCAGCTCTGTACTGAAGGTCCAAAACACACACACACACACACACACACCAGTTGGCCCAGAGCAGTTCAGAATGGTGAGTATAACAGGGTTGGGCTGGATCATGGAGGGTTTGAACTGGACGCTTCAGGCTCTGTTGCATCAGAACACGCTTCCCCCCATCTTGCAGGGCTTCTGATACCTTACGTCCCAAGTGCCATCTGAGGCCGGAGGCCGTTGCTCATTTCCAAGCTGTGCACAGTGTCCAGCTCAGAGGCAACCCTCAATGTATCGCTGGGCAGCGCTTGACTGGCTCTAAGGTGCTTCTATATTCACACTCTTGCTTTCCTTTCGTAATTGCAAAAGCAAGCAGGGAGCTGGAAGCCCTCATGGCAACCCACCCCCACCTAATGGAGGCTGTGATGTGAACGGACCACCATTCCCGAGGCCCCCCCCCCCCCCCCCCCCGCTTTCAGGAGGCTTGGTCTGCAGCACCCTGGTGAGAGCCAGCCATCTGTGTCACTACCAATTAAACAGTGAAATATCTGTAGTGGGAAGAGAAATCAATTGCTCTCTGACTCCTGCAATCTCGTTGTGGAGGAGAGGTGATAATTACCCTCCGCTTTGGTCCCTGCGGGCACTGCCTGACATTCAGCTTCAACCCCGGGAACACCAGCTCCCAAATCTCTCTGCCGTGGTGTTTAACGGGCCACGTGATCCTCCGCACCAAACCCAACTTGGAGACTCCGGGTGCCGATGGAAAATGGGATTTTAAAAGAAGGACGTCACAGGCTCAGAACCCGGGGAGGCAGATTTCATCAGGAGAGAAAAGTCACCTCCGTCCCCAGCAGGTTCCCAGTGTCCTTTCCCTGGTTACCCACTGATGTGCAGCACCCAGAGAGAGAGGTTAATTTGAGGTGGCAGGAGTTTTTAGAAGCTGTTGCAGGCACTGGCAAAGAGGCTCTGAGGCTGCAATACTGCTCATCAGGTGTTTGGTTAGCTTAACATCTCCTCCTCCGATATCCTGCCTCAGCGTAGGGGCAGGGGATCACGGAAGGTTAGGGAGACTCAGAATCTCCCTCTATCTGTCATTTGCCTTTAATTAAACTGCCAGCTTTTCAGATGCTCTGTCTGGATTCCCTAATTACCGTGAGATAATAAAACTCCAAAAAGGACCCGACCTTCCCCAGGCACTCCAAGGCAGCTCCTCTCAAGACCCCTCCTGTGTTTGGATGACCCAGTCTAGCCGTGTGGTGTGGATCTCACCAGCCTGCCCCACGGGCACTTCCAAAATCAACATCCTTTGAGTCACCCTGGCCAGAAGCCCGAGTCTACTGGCCTCCTCCTCCTCCCCACTGACCACATCCAGTTGGTCGCCAAGTCCAGCAGGTCCTACCTGCTCCGTGCACCTGCTCCGGGTCAACTACTTTCTGTTCCCACTGCACTGCTGCTCCCACTCAGGCCCCCTCGTTTCCTACCAAATTTCTGGAACAGCTTCCTAACCAGTCTCTCCTACGAGTCTCTGTGCTCCAATTCATTCTCCAGGGCAGGGATTTCCCCCAGACAATGGCCTCATGAACCAGTGGGTCCCAGAGCCCTCCGTCCTCCTTAGCTCAGCACTTGAAGGGCCTTATGATTGGCCCCTTTCTTCGTCTCCAGCCTCATCTTAGGCCACCTCACCTCTGTCCTTACAGTTACCCTAGTACAGGGTTTCCCTACAGTGTCGCTATTGACCTTTTGGGGCCCATATTTCTTTGTTGTGGGGGCCGTACTGTGCATGGCAGGATATTTGGCAGCATGGTGGTAGTAGTGTCATTCAGAGTGGCGACAACCAAAAATGTCTGTAGACGCTGATAAGTGTCTCCGGGGGGCAAAGTTGCATCTCCCTCACCACCCCCCCCCAACTCTCTTTTGAGAACCTTTACACGTATCAGGCAGTTTTGAGTTCTTTTGTTCCTACTCCTTTCATACCCCTTTGAAACTCCTATGCAGCTTTCGAGGCTCAGGCAAGAATTTCTCGAACTTCTCCCTACCCAGCAATGCTTGCCACTCCCTGCTTCCTGCCCACACTGGATTCCAGGCAAGTCAGAGGTCCGACACTTTGTTGTAACATCTGCTGACCGGCTCTGTCCCTTACTGGCTGTGGGCTCCTGGATGGCAGGGACCATCTGATTTCCCTCAGAATCTCTACCCTCGGGGGCCGTCTCAACACCAAGTCAGTTCTCCGTGTTTGTGGAATGAATATCTGAATGTACTTGTGAGGTGCAGATGTAGCTTTATAGTTATCTCTTTTATTTCATTAATCACAAGGCACTGGGGTGGAGGAAAAAAATAATACTGGGCAATAGTCTTGGTTAGATCATCTTGCTGGAAGGCAGAGTTAAAGATCTTCCTCAAGGGCTGCGACTCCTGGGTGGCTCAGATAGTTAAGCATCTGACTCTTGGTTTCAGCTCAGATCATGATCTCATGGTTCATGAGTTCAAGCCCCACGTCAGGCTCTGCACTATCAGTGCAGAGCTTGCTTGGGATTCTCTGTCTCCCTCTCCCTCTGCCCCTCCTCTGTACTCTCTCTCCCTCTCTCTCAAAATAAATATAAATAAAAAATAAACATTAAAAAAAAAGATCTTCCTCAGGGGTGCAGAGAAGGGGAAAGAAGTTGGAACCTTCTAGGACTGCCACCTCAGCGACAGCTCAAAGGTCTGATCTCTTTGCCTCTGTTCTACCCACCCAAGATCTTAAAGGAGCAGCCAGTCCGTAAGTGAGGACAGTTCTCAACCAAGGGGTAGAAGTCTGCACCAAGTACATCAGGCCAGGAAGCAGGGCTGCAACCAGCACGTAGAGCAGCCACCTTCGTGGAAATTACAAAAGAGAGCCTGTCCTCCGCGTAAATGAGATGCAGGGCCCTAAGTGGAGCCTGGGCTGCGTGTCAGTCCTGCAAAGCCTCTCGGTTGTACCTGCGTGCCGGGCACAGGCTGCACCTCTGTACTTAGTCCCTGCACTGAAGGACATTTCAGACACAAAGAATCTCAGAGGTAGAAGGAAACTTCTACAGTTAGAGCCTGGCTCCAAGGTTAATTTACTCTGTTGGGCAGAGATGGGACTAAAGCCTGGGCCTGACCCCAGTCCTGAGCTTCCCTACAGCACTAAGCTGTCCCTGGCCCTCTCACCAAGTGATGGGGACAGGGCAGCTCTGGGCACGGATCTACTCTGGCTGGGACCCCAGGCCACCTGCAGTCACACAAAACCAGGATGCTTCAGTAGAGCGGGACAATGCCACTCTCTCCCTCACTGCTTCCCGCCCCCCCCCCCCCCAGGCTCTGCTGATATGGAGATGTAGGCACTGGGCAGGGAGGGGCACAGGCCAGGCCTGTTCGTTGCAGGGGTGCCAGCTGCAGGTCATGTCCTTCTGGGGAGGGAGGAAGGAAGGAAGCCCACCAAGGCACAGAGGTCGTTCAGGTTCCCACTGATTACATGAGAGCCTGGGGCCCGACGTTTACCTCCCAGGGCTGCTGGGAGGTTCAGATGAGGTCATGCTCACAAAATCCCACCAAAAAGCTGCGTGGTTATGAGGGGTCATTCAACTCACTATAGGGTGAAGGGGGCTAACTCCCACACCTAAAGCCCTAAGGTTCCTTGGGGTAGGGAGGGCAGCAGCTGGCCCTCTGTCTGGCAGCCCAGGGGAGTCAGTTTGTCTGGGAACAGTGAGCAGTCCTTCCCTTTCCCATGGAGGGTAGTGCTGGGTCGGGCAGCCAGCAGTCTCCTCTGACCTCCGCAGAGGGACCAAGGTCTACAAGGCAGTGGTTGTCAGACTTCAGCGTATAAAGGATCATCTGGGGTGGGTTAGGGACGGGGATGTGCCTGTTGAATGTGCAGGTTCAAGGGCCCCATCCGCAGAGATTCAGATCCAGCGGGTCCTTAAATAATACATTTTAGCAACACCCTTCCCCTGCAGGGGATCTGAACGCAGGTGGTGGATGGCCTGACTGCTGTTTGCAAGAGAATCTGCTCTCTGGAAGCAGAAAGTCTTACTGGTTGTATGGCCTTGAGCGAGTCATTTCATCTAAGCACCAGTTTCCTCATTTTGAAATGGGGAGGTGATGCCTTCACCGGGTTGTTCTGGGTTTTTAGTGAGATAATGTGGGCGGCTCAAGGAGCTGGGCGCTTGGCCTGTTGTGAGCAGTAGGTAAATACTGGTGCCGTTTTCTCTCCTCAGAGACTGAACCCTGAACAAAGGGGCCACCACTTCAGAGGAGGGGTGACAGAGGAGAGAGCCAGTGAGGGGCAGGGGCCGAGCTCCCAGGGAGCCAGCCGCCAGGAGCCGCCCGCAGGCTCAGACATCAAGGTGGAGATGTTTTTCCTTTGCTCAATACCATGCCCAGCAGGCCCAGCCTGGGGTGGTGATTAAAGCCTAGACAACACTACACTTGCAGAAAGGTCAGAACTTGAGCTAATTGAGGGGAAGGGCAGCTCAATTAAGTGAAGAGTCTGTACAGTGCACTGTTCCTCGAGCAGTGCTGGGTGTCTGTACTTGCACACGGACCAGCGGGAACACCGTAAGCAAACAACCGCCTGAGTAGGGAGGACCTGGAAGTGGTCCCCGGGAATCTCACGGTCATAGGGGCTAACGCAGCCCTGCAAGCGTGCCGTGGCAGGACAGAAACTCCCTCGGGGATGGCGGGGGGGGGGGGGGGGCGGGCTCTCAGCGCTCTGGGTACACCAGACTTACTATTGCCATCAAGGCTTCAACAGGCTCCTTTGGAATTATCACCAATTCAGCACACGTAGGGTGTGAACGACTGAATAAGAAAGCTTTGTGTTGAGCTCCCTGGGGTAAAAGGAGAGCAGAGCCAACAGGGAGGCCTGCACAGAGGAACCCTGCCTGGCCTCGCCCTGCCCCACCCTGGGCTCCAGATTCATTCTGCTAAATCCCTGGTCCAAGAGTGTATTGCAGGGGGACAAGCAGACTTTGGAGTCAGGGATCCCACGCTGGCAGGGAGACCTCTGAATTCTACCCCCACGGTTCCTGTTGAGGAAGCACAGGAATGCAGAGATTCCCCCGGATGGCCAGGCCCTGCCCTTTCTCGCTGAGCACACGGTAGGTGCTCAGGGTCAGCTTGATGGGATACAGCTCACTCAGTCCCTCTCAGTCCCTCTCCCTCCTGGCAGGTGGACCCAACAACACAACCCGAAACATGTCATTCCTCTGCTCAAACGCTGGCCCCAGGCTGCCTACAGAATTAAGCCTTTAGCCCAGCTGAAGACCCCTCACGTGCTTCCAGCCCACTCCCTCCCCTGACAATAAACTCCCACCACACCAGATGCTCTACGTTCTCCAACCGCACCAGCAACACCCCCCGCCCCCCCCCCCCCCCCCCCCCCCCCCCCCCCCCCCCGCACAACTCATGCCCTAACTCATGCTGCCACCACCGGAACGCCCTTTCGCTGTTGAGGGCCCTAATTCACTCTTCCCAGAGGCCCTCCCAGGATCCTTTCCTGTCCTCAGTCCTGAGGACGGGCGGAGTTGGCCCTCCCCGAGATGCTTGTCTGCTCAGGCCTGTGTCTGTCCTGAGCACCTGAGGGGTGGGGGCAGAGACCTGTCATTCCTTCCAATCCAGGACCTGACACTGAACGTTTCAACAACACCTCCGGAGTAGGGGGCTCCCCTCGGGATGCTGAGGAAGCAGTCTGGACCAGAGCCCTGGCCTACCAAGAGGGCAGAGCCAAGACCAGAAGGGGCCCTGTTCTCCGCCTGGAGGCCAAGTTGCCCCCATTCCGCCAGCAGGGCACGTGCGCTTTGTCAGCTGAAGCTTCCCAGCTGTCTGTAGCCATGTTACATTGTTTCAAGCTCACTAATTAGTCGTCATTAGCACCAGGCTCCCTGGATGCACTGGCAGCCGCAGGAGCCCAATTCCACCGGGCCAGGCTGCCTCCTCTCCCAGACCGCCTGGCCTCTGTGCCAGGCTCTGCTCCCGACCCCGCAGGTCAGGTCTCCCTGCTTGTGCCACTGGGACTCATTCCCCGTTGATGTGACCCTATGAGACCGTCTCCCTCTCAACACCCATACCCCCAAACTAAGTTGATGAAGGGGACAATACAAAGGAGACCCAGGCCGGCTCTCCAGAGACAGAGAAAAGACTGTACCCACGTGAGCAAGGTCAACTAATTCAGCCGTGAAGAACCATATGTGACCCGCTAGGGAGTAAGCATAGCAATTCTTCTTAAGATCCTAGGCCAGCTTTTCCGTGCCCCACGGCGGGCTTCTGGGATGACTTCCCTGCATTAAGTTGGTGTTAATTAGTGAAAATTATCTAATACAAGCTCGTTTTAACATTAGCTTAAAGCTAAACATAATTAGGAAGATAAATCAGCTGCTAAAAAAAAAAAAAATTCCGGTGAAGATACACAGATGATTTTTAGGATCGGCTGCTGGCCTGGGTTGCTGGTCTGGAGCTCTGAGTGCTAGACAATATGTGGGTGGAGCCAGGCAGGACTGGAAATTACCTGTTGAGGTATTTCTTGATCGATCCAAGAAGGCAAGGCAACCGGAACTGGCAGTTTACCCGGGAGGTTCTGAGCAGCAGAAAGGATAACTTTGTGGCCACTGCCAGGTGATGCTACCTGGGAGGGCTTCCCCAGAGAGGCACACGGAGAGTGCAGGGAGGGGTGCGTTGGGGAGTGCTGTCTGGAGGGCGTTGGGGTGCAGGGAATGAAGTGAATCCATGCATTCCCTGGCTCCGGCCTTGCACGACCCCACCCTTGGCCTGTCCACCCTCCCAGACTGGCTGCTTTGGCCGTCAGTTCCTGGGAGGCTTCTGCTCCCCTGCAGCTCCGTGGGAATCAGACTCGGTTCCATCCAGCTCCGCTAGCTACCAGCGGTGTGACCTTATCCTCTCTGAGCCTCAGTTTCCTCATCTGTAAAATGGAAAAGTTGCGGGCTTGTTGTGAAAACTAAATGAAATAATATATTCTAACAGAGCTGGCACTGCATGTCTGACATTTAAGTGCCCAAATGACAGCTATCGACCCCCTCCCCCAAATGCCCTACAGTTTGTCTTTTTTAGCTCCATTAGACTTAAGGTCAGCGTCCACGTTTTATTCCACTGTATATTTCTTGAACCTGGCATGTAGTAGGTCCCCAGTAAAACATATTGAATGAACAAATGTGTGCAAAAGGGAGTTAAGAACACTCATAGTCTGTCCTCAGAGACCCACCAAAAGGTAAAGCACCCTGATCCCTGCCACCTCCCCAAGCATCTGCTGACTCACTGCTAGAAAAGAGAACAAAAAGAATATTTATCTGGAGCCTCCCACATGCCCAGGCAGTACTTTGAGGGGCCCAACAGAGTGATGACCCACCGTACAGGCAGTGCCAGGAAGAGCTTCCAGATAATTGGAAACTTGGGCCAGAGAGACTAATAATTAGAAAAGCCATAGGCTTTATTCCAGGGCTCAGATTCTGGGATCATTAGCAAGTCCACAGACTCCACGGATTTCAGAGAAGGAAAAGCCGGCTAAAGCTGACTGGTCATAGCACCTGGGAGGCGAGGTGCGGTGGGGGAGGGATCTAGCAGGGGATCGCTAGAGTGACTCAGAGAGGTGGGGGTTGCTCAGGACACCACCAGGAGCACAGGCAGGCAATCAGCCAGGACCCACCCCGCTCGATTGCTCTCTGCCCTGCTCCCCACCTGCCCCCCCAGATTGGAATCCTGCCCAAGAACAGGCTCTGCCTTGTACACTCTGAGAAAAGGGAGGTGGACCTGGCCACCAGCCAAGGTGAGGCAGCACGCTAGGGATGAGAGTGTGGAAGGACTAGGGGTGCTGGCTGGGAACCCCATCAAGGTCTCAGCTTGTCAGTGAGGTCACAAGTCCCAGGGGGCCATTAAGAGGACAATATAGGACAATGGAGTATTACTCGGCAATCAAAAAGAATGAAATCTTGCCATTTGCAACCACATGGATGAAACTAGAGGGTATTATGCTAAGCAAAATTAGAGAGGCAAAAATCATAGGCCTTCATTCATATGAGGAATTTAAGATACAAAACAGATGAACATAAGGGAAGGGAAGCAAAAATAACATAAAAACGAGGAGGACAAAACATAAGAGACTCTTAAATACAGAGAACAAACTGAGGGTTGCTGGAGGGGTTATGGGTGGGGGGATGGGCTAAATGGGTAAGGGGCATCAAGGAGGGCACTTTTTTTTTTGATGTTTTATTCATTTTTTTTTAAGAGACAGAGTCCGAGTGGGGGAGGGGCAGAGAGAGACGGAGACACAGAATCTGAAGCAGGCTGCAGGCATTGAGCTGTCAGCACAGAGCCCGATGTGGGGCTTGAACTCACTGACCGTGAGATCATGACCCGAGCCGAAGTCTGCCGCTTAACCAACTGAGCCACCCAGGCGCCCCAAGGAGGGCACTTTTTGGGATGAGCTCGGCATTATACACAGGGGATGAATCACTGGAATCTACTCCTGAAATCATTGCTGTATATGCTAACTAACTTGGATATAGATTTAAAAACAAACAAACAAATATAAAATTAAATTAAAGAAATGGAAGAATATAAAAAAACAAACAAACAAACAAACAAAAAAGAGGACAATCTAGGTCCCCTGGAAGCTACCTACCCTCAGCTTCCAGGTGATGCCTGCCCCAACATCTCCAAGTGGAGAGAACCTTCTCACCCACTCGGCATAGGTCAGAGCACCTAGCAGCTGTGTACTTGTCCGTCTCTACGGAGCTCAACTAGTCTGTGAGCTTCCCAGAGCCTGGCTGGCAACAAATACACTTTGCTTCTGAAAGTTTTAGAGGGAAGAGGTGGCCCCAGAGGGCAGTACCCAAGGGTAATGGCATCTGTAGCAGAAGGACACAAGTCTTGAACTCAAACCTGGGTGGGAATCCCAGTCAGCCTCTTATGAATTCTATGATCTTGTACTTTCCCTGCACCTCTGGGAAGATAGCGCTTCCCTTGTGAGGTGTTGAGGAGTGGATTAATTAAAGGAAATAGCATAGCACCTATCTTTCAACAATGTTAGCCCCTCTTAATAGAAATCCCTTTATCTGCATACATTACTCATCTTTTTCAAAGCGCTGTCTCATAGTCTTGCTTTAGAGTCTCAGAGCAATCTTGTGAAAGTTAGAAGGCAAGAATTATCCCCACTCAGAGATGCAGAGACAGAAGCCCAGCAAGGTCAAATGATGTGCCCAAGGTCACCTAGTGGGCAAGGACACAGACAACTTGGGCAAGAATGAGGACACTCTGGCTCCTGGATCCCAACTGGGTACTCCTACCCTTGGCTGTGGCCTGGTCTCCTGAGACTGAGCCTGATAAACCTGGATCTGTTCCCCACAAGACCAAGAGAAGGTCATGAAGAAGGCACCCCTTTACTGAGGCCCCATCTTCGACCTTTGAGCTCCCTGGGAAACACCCGTCCTCAGAGGTTCAGGGACACAAAGTGTCAGATTTCAGAGGAACCCAAGCCTAGGACTCCTTCTCCCTCCAAAGAGAGAAACATGGTCTGTCCCCCTGTGCCCTACTGCCCACCTAGAAAGCTTTAGTTCTGAGGAATATTTCCAGACTGCCCTCAGGCTCCTTGGGCTGGGTCTCACAGCCAGCCAGCCCTTCTGGATGACAGTGCGAGGGGAACACCCTCGGGGATCCCCCGTATAGGAACCAGGGCACCTCTGCACCATCCTGTCCTGTCTCTGGCCATGGCAGATCCTAGAGAAGATCTTTGGCTGAGGACTCAGATGCCACAGCCCCACAAACAGCTGCTACCAAATCAAAGCCAACAGGTAAATGCAGGGGGCTGGGGGACAGTGGGAAGCCGGTCCTCTCTCACTCTAAGGAGGAAAACGGGAAGTACACCTGCACAGGATGCCCAACCCCAACAATGAGAGGTGACTCCTAACTCCCCTAACTCATCTGCTGGCTGCGGCATCCCCACTTCCAGGGAGGAAATTCGGCCACAAGTCCCTCCCTTGCTCTGTGAGAAGACAGAGAAGGCAGCAGTTACTTTCCAGAACAATTGACCTTTGTGGAATACTTAATTGGTATCCTTAGCTTTCACACAAATTTCTTGTTTTTCAAAACTAACCAGAAATCTAGGCATTATCCTCCCATTTTGCAGGTCAGGAGCCCAGAGCAAGAAGTGCTTTACCCAACGGACACAGCCAGTAATTGGCCAGATCTGGAGAGAAACCAAGACCTTTCAACTTAGGAGCCTGTCCTTGACCCTGACATGAAGCTGGGTCTCCACTGCTCAGAAATTCTGGCTCCCGGGATCAGTGACTGAGCATAAAGGAGAGACATTCAGAATCCATTCAGAAACCAATGGCCAAAGAGCTCAGGGCTTGGCGGGGATGTCGGGACAGGCTGGGGCAAGATCCCGGAAAGGCTGTGAAGCGCTCAGCCAGCCCCTGGAGCGGCAGCTGCACCATTATCCACCAGCCTCGGTGGGACAAGGAGCTTCCCGGGGCTCTGAAAGAAAGCCCGTGTGGAATGGTTATGTGTAAGGAAGAAGGGTCGGTGGGGGGCGGGGGGGGGGCAGACTTCTTTCTTTTTGTTTTTGCATCTGCTTCACGTCTATATCCCAATGCCAAGCATGGGGCCTGGTACAGAGACAGTGCTCAGTACTATCTACCTGATGGACTTGAATGAGGGAGGCACCGGCTGAGGCCAATAGGGGAACAGTGGCCAACAGTGGGCTCTACCCAGTGGCACAGGCTGCCACCTGCAAAGGCGAGGCTCCTGGCACCACGAGCCAGAGACCCCAAGACTTTGCCACACCCCCAGGTCATGTGTTCCCAGCTGTTCACCCCCATCAGCTGCCCAGACCTCTAACCAAGCTGCTGACCTGGCAAACCAGACATCTCCTGCTCTGGTGCCTTCTCCCAAATCCCTCTGCCCCTCCCCCCAATTTAGAGCATTCTTTTCTCTGCTGCCAGACAGTTTATGACAATGGGGATTAAAGGAATCCCCTGGGTAACGTGCAGTTCAGCAGGGGACTTCTCTAGACACTTGCTTTGTTGGAGGGATGGAGAGAAATGGGTG
Source organism: Panthera pardus (assembly GCF_024362965.1). Classification (NCBI taxonomy): domain Eukaryota; kingdom Metazoa; phylum Chordata; class Mammalia; order Carnivora; family Felidae; genus Panthera; species Panthera pardus. The sequence continues at coordinate 1,911,504 of NW_026526991.1, read as the reverse complement.
GCCAGCCACTCATACACATCACTGGCCCTCTGTGACTGCTGAGGCCCAGCGAGGCAGACCAAGAGGAGGAAGGTGGACTCTTGGCTCTTCCAAAGCTCTGGGCCCCCAGGGATAAAATGGGCTCTCCCAAAGCGAGCCGTGTGCCAGACACACAGGCGGGACAAACAAGGAGCCACGTCTGAGAACAAAAAGGTCACTTTTGGATTGAAAATTTGATAAAGTGCCAAGAAAGGGGTGGCGCCTGGGCCGGGCCCTGGGGGAAAGGGGACAGAGCTGTCAGCAGGCAGGGGAGGGTAAGGTCAGGCCTGTGGCTCACGCCCCTCTGTCCCCCACCAACCAGGCAGGTCTGGTCCTCTTACTGTGACAGGAATGAAGAGTTGCTGGTTAATCAAAGCTGCCTAGGCCACCAGCCTCCCTCTCTTGGGCTGTGTTTGTCATCTTCCCTGACCAGGTACCTGGGGAGGCTGTATAATCTCCTTGTCCTTGGTCTAAAGATAAGTCCTCTCACCCTTCTGGACCTCAGAGGCCTCATTTAAGAAATGAAGATAATATTCTGCCTCACATGATGATTGAGGTTCAAAGGTTGTGGTGGGCAGTGAAATGCATTTGGATGCGGGGCCCAGGAGTGCAGGGCCAAGGGTCAGTCCTGGAGATTGGGGGGGGCCAGTAAGTTTTCTATTCCTGAAGCATAGGCAATCTCTCTAAACCCATCCAGCAGCCTCAAAAATGGACACCACCGGGCACGTGGGAGCCTGGGTGCAAAGATGGGTGTGTGCAGGTACAACCTCAGCCTTCCTGTTGCGTTCAGACACGCTTGTAGCCAGGCCCCGGCATCAAAGGCCCTTCCCTAACCCGGGCCTGGGTTTCTGCCCCTGCTGCCACGCCCGCTGTCAGGCACTCATCCAACTGTATACTCTAATGATGGTTTAGTGGACCATTAGGCTACTTAAGAGCAGGGGTGCGTTTTATGTGTCTGTTTTCTACTAAAGTGCTTAGCACACAGTGACCTGGAGATATCTGTCCCATGACCGGATGAACACTCTCCTCCCAAATCACTAGCCCATCCAAACTGCACCTGCTTGGTCCTCTCACTTTGCCCTTGTAGATAAGAAGCAAAAGTTTCCCGGTCCACACGTGGTCTTGCTCGAAGTCGACCGCGCCCCGCCCCCCTCCCCTCAGCTCTCTGCAGTTACGATGAGATGATCGAAGCAGTCCACACAGTAGCCATCTCCCCTGGGCATCTCTGCACCATGGGACAGGCTAGGGACTCATTTCTCAGTCCCTGAAGGCAGCTTTTCAGCCTGTAGTTTAAGCAAAGTCCATCGTTCGGTGGCACTAAAACAAGCAGATCACTCAAGGGGGAAGGAACAGCAGGGAACAAAACCCCACCCCAAAGGTAAACAGGGCCAAATGTTTGAATGCCAGCTATCTAGCACAACCCCAAGGGCCTTCTTCCATCCACAGAGGCCTAGAGAGCAGGTAATTTGCTGCTTCCAAGGCGGTCCTCCCAGTTTCCCGGGCCACACCTCCACCCACTGGGCTGTGTCCTCACTGCCTCTGCCTCCCCCCCCCCCCCATCAGATTTTCAAAGTGTCCCCTAGTTAGGCTCCTTTCTCCATATCTCTGAGGCCCAGGTTCGAAACCCTCACTGGTCTTCGGCTGCGGGCATGTCCCGGCCACTCCCGTTTGTCATTCAGGAGTAAAAATGACAGCATCTCATGAGGTTATTCTGAAGATTAAATGAGATAAAATAGGAAAGCGTCTGGGACACAGTTGGACGTGCATCCCCTCCATAGTCGCCCTCATCTAATCATCTCTGGCTGTCCCTTCTGGCCTCACAGCAGGCTGACTCTCCCTGGAGACAAAGGAAACTCCCTGCCTCAGGGTGAAAAGGAAGGGGGAAGAATCTAGTGCAAACAAGCTGGGGTGAGGGTGAAGCAGACAGGGGTCAGAGGGTGTAGCCTGTAGAGCAGAAGCCAGGGATCTGGGTCTTTCCATAACCAACAACATGGCCTTTGGGCAAGCCCCTTTCCTCCTCTGTGCCCCAGTTTCCTCACCTGTGAAACAGGCCAACCTCTCTGGCCTGCCTATTTCACGTGGTCTTTGAGAAGAAGGTGCTGCACAGACGTGGGCGACAGTGAATACGTGGGGTCCAGAAGGCCTGGGAGTTGGGTGGACACAGGCAGGGTCAGAAGCTGCCTCTTCCAGGGGGTTGGTCACCTGCTTTGGACTCAGATCCTCGGCCCAGGCCCTACACAGTACTTAGCTCCCACCAGGGTAGCCCTTTCCTCCCGCCAGAGCTGCTTTCTCTTTTGAAGGAAAAATCTCTCATTCCTGCTCCTAAATTCCTTAACGGAGAAATTGCCCATTCCAGTGTCCTTCTCTTTCCCCTTTTCAACTCTGCAATTCACCTCCTTCAGGAAGCCCTCCTAGATTAGGCACATCAGGCTCAAAAACGCTTTTTTCTTCCAGCACATCCCTCAGCATTTAAGTTAACTCTTGGAGGGCAAACACCACAGCTTAAATCCTTCTATGGCTAGTGCTTGGCACACAGGGCACTCAGGAAATAGCGACTAGTTAAATATGTACATATTGGATGTGTTCACAATTGTTAAAGTTTCTGTTGTTAAATATTTAAAGAGCTAAGAACATTGCATTACACAGGAGACTCCTGACATCCCAATGGGACCAGCAGCCCCAGTGGGCAGGTGTCCTGTCTCTCCCTTTGGTAACAGGGCACATACCCCCAGGTTGTGACGGGGCTAGCTCCATTCAAGCTGCTTGGTTTAATCCTGCTGCAATGCCATCAGACAGCAGGGCAGAGTAGCACAGTGGTTAAGAGCAAGGACTTTGGCTTTCAAATCCTGGTGCAGCCACTTACTAGCTGTGTGGCCTTTGGCAAATACTGCTCTGAACCAAAAAATAAAAATAAAAAAATAAAAAATAAGGAAAATACCCATCTCACCTAGTTGTTGTGAAAAGCAAACGAGAAAATGAAAGCAAATTAGTAGCAGAGGGGCTGGCCCATATCAAGCGCTAACAAATCAAGGCTTTTAGCATCCCATCATGACACCTGACCCCTTACTCCAGCTGCAGCCTGCTGCATAGCACTGCCATTCTGGTCCTTTCTCCTCTTCTCAAACTGGCTTTTCTCTTTTGCAGAATGCAACATACAAAGAAAGCTCAGGCAGATAGGGAGGAATTTCTTAGGGAGTATGGGAAAGTTAACCCTTCCTTCCTTCTTCCAGGAAGCATCCCCCTTCCTGGAAGAGAAGCGCCGGGACTGGTCTTTCTAGATTAGTCTTCCCTGCCAGGCCACTTCAGCCTCCAGAGGTAACAGGACTCCAACCACATCCATTGAGTTGAATGAGAATGGTGAACCCAAGTCACTCCTGTTGTATATTCTGAATTGGGCACTAAAGGCTGCTGTGTGTTTTTTTTTTTTTTTAATGTATATTTATTTACTTTTTGAGAGGGGAGAGGGGCAGAGAGAGGAAAAGAGAATCCCAAGCAGGCCTCCACACAGTCATTGCAGAGCCTGATGTGGGGGCTCTCACGAACCGTAAGATCATAACCTGAGCTGAAACTAAGAGTCGGATGCTTAACCAACTGAGTCGCCCAAGCACCCCTAAGCTGCTGGTGTTTCTTAACAAATCTCTGTGTAGCGGGGGGTCAGATATAGAAAATAAAAATACAGAATGCCACATTAAATTCGAATTTCAGATAAACAAATAACATTTTAATATCAATATGCCCCATGCGATATTTGAGGCATATTAATACTAAAAATTATTTGTTGTTTATCTGAAATTCAAATTTAATGGGATGTCCTATATTTTATATTTTATCTAAAAACCCAACCAGGTGCCCCTACCCAAGGGCACAGAGTAAAGATTAAACTTTTCTCCCTGCCCCACAACCTACTGGCCCATCAGTATTCCAACCGGCCATTCTGAACATCCCCTCCTTTCAACCCCCAAGCAGAGTAGCCACAATAAGTGAGAGCTTCCCCCCACCCTCAGCCGTTGAGTCCAGTCAAAGTGTCCAGCACAGAGCCAGGCACAGAGCAGGTGCTCAAAATACATGTCTTCATTCATTCCTGGCTGCTTGACTTCTAGTACTGGTCCCCAGGGGGTGTGAATGCCAGGCCCCTGTTGACTCTGGGGGGCCTCCTAAGAGCAGCATGGCTGGGGTAGGGGTGTACAAGTCTCACTGCCCAGTTCCTCCGGATGACTGAAGACCAAATGAAAAAATGGCCTAAGATATGTTTTGTAAATCCCAGGGTCTCACATGGGTTATTGTCAAGACTTTGGAGTGGCCCACTTTCCCACAAAACCCTACAGCCCCCACCCTTCTCTACAGAGAGGAACCTGACAGGGAAGTAAAAGCACAGGGCAGAGGAAAGCCAGCCCTCTGGACACTGCAATAATGATGACAAACCACTGTCCAGCGCCTTGTAATTCACCAAGGTTCACATCCATCTTCTCTAGAGGCCTCACCAGTCCCCCTGACTTAAGGGAAGGTTCTGGGCCCATTTTCCTGGGGGTGGTCAGGAAGTCCTGCCCCAGGCCCTGCCTCTGATATTGGGCCTGGTCCAAGGGGCTGCACTTGGTGGGGGGGGGGGGGGGGGGGGGGCGCGGCCTACCTTCTGTGCCTGTTGGATCATCTGCCTGACCACCTCCTTGAGGTGGGGCGCCTTCTCCTCCTTGGGGGGGTGGGTAAAGAGGGTGACGCGGTTCACGCCACGGTAGACGCGGGTGTCGGTCCAGCCCAGGTCCAGCGGGGGCACCTCGGTGTCGGAGAGGTCGGGCCAGTAGGCGAGGGACTCTCCGGGCTCCGCAGAGGCCTGGGCCGGGGCCGGGGCCTTGGCCTTGGCCTTGCTCTTGCCCCGAGCGGCGGAGGAGGCGGCGGCGGCGGCGGCATCCTCGTAGGGGCTCCAGGCGGCGCGGAGGGCCTGGCGCTCCTGGCTGGAGAGGAAGTCCCGAAGCCGCTCCTTCTTGACCCGCTCGCGGTAGGCCTGCTCGCCGCCGCCCAGCAGCGCCTCCAGCGCGGCCCGCCGCCGCTCGCAGTAGTAGAAGGCGGCCTGCGCCTCGGTCACCCTCTCGTTCACGTGCGCCTCGTCCAGGCAGCTCAGCTGGGACTCGGCCATGGCGCCTCGGCCGCCCGTCCCGGCCCGGGCCGCGGCCCCGGTCCCACCGCCGCACCTGGAGCCGAGGGGCGGGGCTGCCTCACCTGGCCGCGAGGTCGGCCAATCCGCGCGGGCCGGGGCGCGGGCGCGGCCGTCGGGTGGGGAGGGGCGGCCGCGCCCTCCGCCAGCGGGCCAGCTAGCCCGGCTGGTGGCCTGGGGGGTTCCCAGGGGAAGCGGCGGGGCCTAGGCCTGCTGGGCCCGACCCGGGTCCGGGGCTCCAGGGTGGGCAGGGACCTGCAGGGGCGGGCGGCGGGTGGGGTGGGGGGTGGGGGTGGTGTGTGTGCTAGTTAGACGCACGTGAGGCCTCTGGCCCGCTTCTGCCTCCTGGCCCCGACCCTTCGGTGGCGATCTAACCCTTCCCGCCGCCTCGCCCGGCCGGACACGTAGCAGGCGGCGCGCGTTCATTTTCCCCGCGGTTATGGCCGCGAGCACGTGCTTTGGCCGGGGTGCCTCTGGGGCGGTGGATCTGACCACTCCCCTCGTTGAGGGTCTGGGGGCCCTGCAGCCAGACGGGATGGTGACGGCTGAGGGGGGCAGTCTGTGTGCAAAAGCAAAATGCTAATAAAACCCCCAGCTCCCGGACGCACATACATGTCCCAGTTCTGAGATCAGAGGGCTCCAGAAGCTCTCAATACAGCACCTTCACCACGATAAAAAATTCTTAAAAAAAAAAATCCAAATACTGCAAGGATGTAAGCAGCAGCGATCTAATTTCCCCCCATTTTAATTTGAAGTGATGTGTGTGTGCGTGTGTGTGTGTGTGTGTGTGTGTGTGTGTTTGGGCAAGACAGGCTGCCAGAGGCCTGATTACTGTATTAGTGATTTCAAAGTACATGTTTGAGCTCAAGGAAAAAAGCCGCGCGCACGCGCGCGCGCACACACACACACACACACACACACACACACACACGCATCACCAGCAGCGGGCTGCTCTGCTGTTTCCCATTGGATTAAATACAATCTTCTTAGTCATTAACATATTATTTTGTTCATGCACTGCTGTACAATTTGATTCTCCACATTCAAAATATTTTCAGATCATAGCAACCAAAGGTTCACATTTCTCCCATTTTATAGCACAGCATCTCAGAACTGGAAGAAGCATTAGAAACTAGTCCAACCCCCTCATTTTACAGCTGAGGAAATTGAGGCCTTGAAGCACGGGGTTTACCAGGCCTCCCAGAAAAGGAGAGGCAGTGCATGGGGACTATTGGGTTCTCTGTGTCTCAGAGATCTTTGCCCTACATCTCAGCCACCTTCGCCCTTTCTGCTTACGAAATGACAGAAGGTTCCTGAGGACCTGATTTTAAACCCCTGGGTATTTGAAGAGGTTGCTTACTATTTCTGGGCCTTCCTTTGATGGTGTGAGAAAATGAGGGTTAGATTTTCAAATATCTGCCACTGTTGTGACAGTTGGTCATTGTGCCACCTGGTGTCAGCCCAAAGATGGGTGGTGTTGGGCCGTGAGCTGCCTATCACCTTGGCACCCTTAGGAATTGCCCAGGCCTCACTCCTGGCAGCATTCTACTCTTAATTAATCTTTAAACATATTTCACCTTTAGAATGGAGAGCATTTAGTTTGCTTCCTAGTGATTTTGAGGCACTAAGAGATGCCAGACTGTGCTCCAGGGGCATAGGGGAGCTGGGGGGGGGGGGGCGTAGGTGGGAGGAACAGGGACGCCCAGGAGGATAGCACAGGTGTGACGAAAGTACTTTGATCAACTCAAGCCGCAGTGCTTTGGGCACAGACATTTACTCAACACCCGCCATGGGCCTGGCATGCAGTATGCACTTAGCACATAGTTCTTTAAAACAGAATGAATTAGGGCCAAGAGAAAGGTATGTGCATCGCGAGCTGCAGGGACTATGGGGGAAGGAATCATTAATCTGCCCAATGGGATGTGGATAAGAGTGGCTTCACTCAGCAGGAGGGGATTTTGAATAGAGTCTAAAGGATGAGATTTCAAGGGGACAGAGGGAGTGAAGACACTCCAGGCAGAGGGAGATGGCCAGAGCATCATGCTGACATCAGGCATATGTGGCTTCAGGTCAAGATACTTAACCCTCAGAGCCTTAGTGTCCTCCTCTGCAAAATGGGATAACAATGCTGACCTCCTGATACCTCCCAGATTGTTGTTGGGATTAAATGAGATCTAGTACTGACTTAATTAGCTTTTGTGTCTGACTGGTAGAAAAGGGTTTCTTTTATTTATTTACTTTTGAGAGAGACAGAGACAGTGCGAGTGGGGGGAGGGGCAGAGAGAGAGGGAGACATAGAATCCAAAGCAGGCTCCAGGCTCCGAGCTGTCAGCACCGAACCCGACGTGGGGCTCAAACCCACAAACTGCGAGATCATGACCTGAGCCAAAGTCAGACACTTAACTGACTGAGCCACCCAGGCGCCCCTAGAAAGGGGTTTACAACAGTGCTTCTAACTCCTGGGCATAGAAATCACCTGGGGTATCTTGTGAAAATGCAGATTCTGATTCAGTGGGTCTGAGGTGAGGCCTGAGATTCTTCGTTTCTAGCAAGTTCCAGGTTATGCTGGTAGCGCTGGTTCACAGACCACACTTTGCATAGCAAAGGTTTCAGAGTCCAGGGAATAAGAGCACGAACTTTCAGGTCAGGGCGGAATTGGAATGGAATCTCACTTCCTTGGGATAAGCTGTGTGTCCCTGGGAAAGTCATTTCCCTTTTCTGAGCCTTGGTCACATCTTCAGTGAAATATGTGCAATAAAATGTCCTCCCTTACAGGCCTTCATGAAAAGGGAAATAAGTGAATGGGTACATATTGCTTAGTGGAGTGTCTAGCCTAGCAGACAAGCCAGGAAAGGGTAGTTAGCGCTAAAGTGTGGGAAGATGGGACTGGAAAGAGAGGGACATTGGAGCCCAACTGTGGGGACCTTGATTTTTTATCTTATTCTGTAGCTAGAAGGGAGGCACTGAAGGTTATTAAGAGACGGATATGGTCATTAAAAAACAGCAGCAATTACTATGTGCCAGGCACTGTGCTAAATGTTTTATGGATCCTCCAAATGAATTCATGTGACCGTATTTAAAAAATTATTAGTATCCCCATTTTATTTATTTTTAAAGGTTTATTTATTTATTTTGAGAGAGAGAGCAAGCACGAGTGTGAGTGAGTGAGCAGGGGAGGGGCAGAGACGGAAAGGGAGAGAGAGAATCCCAAGCAGACTCTGGCTGTCAAAGCAGAGCCTGACTCAGGGCTCGATCCCGTGAACTGTGAGATCATGACCTGAGCAGAAATCAAGAGTCGGACACTGAGCCATGTATACCCCTCTATTATCTCCATTTTATAGGTAAGAAAACTGAAGCACAGAGAGGTTCAGTAGCTTACTCCAGGTCACCTAGTTAGTGAGTAGGAGAGTCAGGATTCAAACCCAGATCATCTGACTCCAGAGCTTGCCTACCCACCCACCTTGCTATACCACCTCAGTTGAGAATATTAGAAAGGGGCATTAGAAAGAGACAGTGTTCTCCTTGCTTAATCATTTCTTCATTCAACAAATATTTGCTGAATGCCTAGCATGGTGTTATGGGTTAGAAACCATTCATTCATTTACAAATCCTTACTGAGCCTTACTAAGCACAAGGCTCTGTTCTAGGTATGATGGTGCAGCTCTGAGCAAAACCAGGTCTTTGCTCACATAGAGCTCCTGTTGAAATGCAATGATTAAGAGCTGCTTTGTGTTGGGGCACCCAGGTGGCTCAGTCGGTTAGGCGTCCGACTTCAGCTCAGGTCATGATCTCGTGGTTCATGAGTTCGAGCCCCACATCGGGCTCTGTGCTGACAGCCTGGAGCCTGCTTCAGAATCTGTGACTCTCTCTCTCTGTCCCCTCCCTCGCTCATGCTCTGTCTCTATCTCTCAAAAAATAAATACACGTTAAAAAAAAATTAAGACCTGGTTTGTGTTCTCAAGGAGTACAAATGTTACGTGATATAAGTTGGAATTGGACAGAGGTTAGAATCAGAATAGAATATTTTAGTACTAGTTCATACTGGAAAAAATCTTTCCTAGATGTAACTGATATGAAGCACACTGTGGTCTTTTTGTAATATTCCCCTTTAGGGACCAATGACTTATTTATTCAACTAACATTTTTGAGTTGTGAATGTGTCCTAGATAACATGCTCGCCACTGGGGATTAAAAAAGAGGATTCAGACATGATAGCTAGCTGTCCTGGTGGCTCTGCCTTGTTTAGCTGGGAGTCAGATCCCCACAGCTCTCTTTACGAAGCAGGGGATATTGGCTGCTCTCAGAGACGGCATTTTACCGTACAATCATCTCATCTGATCCGCCCCTAATCTGGTGAAATAGACTGTGAAAAAGGATTCCAGAGGGGTGTTAACGATGAATAAACTGAGGCCCTGGACGACCTGTTCCAGGTTATCAGCTGGCAAGTGGAAACTCTAGGGCACCTGTCCTCGAAGCCTGACCCCCAGGCCTTCAAACACTCCGTGCGTTTTCACTGAGATTTTTAAAAAGCCTGAACCGTGGGGAAATTGATTCCTTTTATGCACAGGTTCTATCTACTTTGTGTCTGGGGATGGTCGATGAGGCGGTGACACCCTAAGAGAAAGCCTCTGGCCCTGTACCAGTCCCTCCTTCTTGGGTCTGGAATTTCCCTGAGCTGGGGGGAGCCTGTCAAACTGGCACTTCCAATATCGGAGGCCACTTTGCCCAAGGTGACTGTGCCTTCCTGAGAAATGCTGCTTCCTCCTCCAGCAGATGCTGCCTCCTCCCATCTTGGCACTCGTTCACCTTCCTCTCTCCCCAGGGCACGCTGCCGGCTGCCGGCTGTGTGTGCAGCAAAGATACGACACCTTGTAGTTAATGCTAATTGTAACTGTGTTCATCTCTGTGCGTGTCTAGCCCTCCTGTGTAATTCGAGTCCCAAAATAGCCCACTTCATGATAGATCAGATACCATTCTCCAGGGTTGACTTTTTTCTCCTCGGTGGGAATTTGTGTCATGAGCGCCTGTTGTAAAACATGGGGGACTCTTCATGGGCGCCTGGGTGGCTCAGTTGGTTAAGCGAACGACCTCGGCTCAGGTCGTGATCTCACAGTCCGTGAGTTCGAGTCCTGCGTCGGGCTCTGTGCTGACAGCTCGGAGCCTGGAACCTGCTTTGGATTCTGTGTCTCCTTCTCTCTGCCCCTCCCCCCTCTCAAAAATAAACATTAAAAAAGACCCTTTGGGGACCCTTCGTGCCTACTGCCTATGCCCAGAGAAGATGAGAGAATGAGAGGAGGTGGCTGGAGCTGGCACCGTGGAGAGGAGGATACAGACCCTAGGACTGAGCTAAATGAACCGTTTTCACCCCTGACCAGCTCTGCTGGCCCACAGGAAGGAACACAGCGAGGCCTCTCCCCGGCCAGTCATGACTTACTGAAAGCTTCATCTTTTCATTCATGAATGGTTTGCTGAGTACTGATTGGGCACTAGGCAAGTTCCTGTCCTCCCAGAACTTCCAGACTTGGGGACTTTGTGTCTGCAGCCTTGGAAGCATATAGGCTCCTCTCCCCAATCACTCTGCAACTGCCCCCACTTTCCCAGACACTCGGGTTCCCTGGTGTATCCGCACCTCCCTGCCACTCCTTCCCAGGCCGCTTCATCCACCCCTCAAAGGCCGGTGTCCCTGAGGGCTCATCTCTGGCCTTCTTGTCCTTTGGGCCACCCACGCTCCAAGGGCGGTCCCACCTCTCCCTGGCTGGAATGATTTTCATGCTTCCATCTCAGCTCTAGAACAGTCTCCATGACTCCATACCAGCTCATCCGGCTGCCCGTTGGTCATCTCTACTTGGACGTCCTCCCAGGCACCTCCACCGCCAGGGAAGTCTCCAAAGGAACCCACACCACTTCTCTTCAACCCCCTTCCCCCACTGTTCTTTCTGGATCTCTCTCCTCCAGAATGACACTACCATCTGCCTGGTTGCCCAAGTGGGAAACGTGCATGGGTCTTGACTCTTTTCCCTCTCTCACTGCTACCAGGCCAGAAGAGGCTTCTTCTGTTCTCTCTTTAGTCTTCTTCACTCCATCCTCACTGCCACCCAACCCCAGCTCCCCCAACCACCCCACACTTTTGCGAGAGCCTCCTAACTCAATCTTCTCCCCCTCAAATCCCTTCTAAAATGCAAATATAAAGGATAATTTCCCTGCATAAAACTCTTCCGGGGCTCCCCACTACCCACACACTAAAGCCCAAACACCTTGTGGCCATTTATGGCCCACCATTATGGTCCAAACCAATTAGATTCCTTCTATCTACTCCCCCTTCCTTGACATGTGGTGTCTTGGCTTAGGGAGCTCCCCCTGCTGAGATGCTTTCCTTTCCAGGCCACCAGCTACTTTTCTGAGTCTTCAGTTGGGTCACTCCATCCGTGGTTGTCTCCTGGCCCTCCAGGTCTGGGCTAGTGCCCTCACTTCATGCTTAGCCTCAGTTAAACTCAAATTCTGTATGGTAATGGTTTGTCTCCCCCCACAGGTGGGAGGTTCCTTGAGGGCAGGACGGTCTTCTTCATCACGGAGTTCCCAGGTATTGTACCTTAAATGCTGGACTTTTGCCCTGGTCCCCCCACTCCTCCACCACGATTTTACTTCAAACTGACTGGGAATACCTTCTTAAAACTGGATAGGATCTTCTCATTTCCCCTGGCATACAGTAAGAACATAACAAGAAGAGCCTGGAATGCAAAACGCGATTTCAAATGAATAGGATCCTTCTTTAGCCATTCTGTTTCACAGTGTGACTGTGTGTGTGTGTGTGTGTGTGTGTGTGTGTGTGAGAGAGAGAGAGAGAGAGAGAGAGAGAGAGAGAGAGAAAATCTGATATGTGTGATAGGTACATGACATAGTGGGTATTTTTTTAAAAGTAGGCTGTATGCCCCAACATGGGGCTCAAACCCATGAACCTGAGGTCAAGAGTCATATGCTTGGGGTGCCTGGGTGGCTCAGTCGGTGAAGCATCCGACTTCGGCTCAGGTCATGATCTTGAGGTTTGTGAGTTCGAGCCCCATGTCGGGCTCTGTGCTGACCACTCAGATCCTGGAGCCTGCTTCGGATTCTGTGTCTCCCTTTCTCTCTGCCCCTTCCCCGATCCCTTTCTCTCTCTCAAAAATAAATAAACATTAAAAAGACAAAACAAAAGAAATTAATCAATATTAAACGAAAGGAAGAAATTTAGGGGTGACTGGCTGGCTCAGATGGTAAAGCATATGATTCTTCATCTAGAGGTCATGAGTTTGAGCCCCACGTTATGCGTGGAGTCTACTTTATTTATTGTAATTAATTCATTAAAAATTTTTTAATGTTTATTTTTCAGAGAGAGAGAGAGAGACAAAGCGTGATTGGGGGAGGGGCAGAGAGAGAGAGAGACACACACACACACACACACACACACACAGAATCCAAAGCAGGCTCTAGGCTCTGAGCTGTCAGCACAGAGCCCTACACTGGCCTCAAATTCACAAACAGTAAGATTATGACCTGAGCCGAAGTTGGATGCTTCACCGACTGAGCCACCCAGACTCCCCGCATGGAGTCTACTTTAAAAAAAATCTTAAAAAAAAACAAATAAAAAAAATCTTTAAAAAACAGAGTTTCTAGAGTGGCAAATTCAGTTCCTCAGTCACACAGGCCACATCTGAAGTGCTCAATAGCCAATGGGACCAATGGCTATCATACTGGATAGTACAGATATAGAACATTTCCATCATCACAGAATATTTTTTTAATGTTTATTTGTGTATTTTGGGGGGGAGAGAGAGAGCACGAGCTTCGAAGGGGCAGAGAGAGAGAGGGAGTGAAAGAGAAAGAGAGAGAGCGAGAGAGCGATAGGGAGACATAATCCCAGGCAGGCTCCGTGCTGCCATTGCAGAGCCCAATGTGGGGCTAGAACTCATGAACCGCAAGTTTATGACCTGAGCCGAAACCAACGGACAAACCGACGGAGCCAACCAGGTGCCCGGAAAGTTCTTTTACATGGCATGGCTATAGGAACTCAAATGCAGGGACAGCTACTCCAGGGCTGAGAAGCTAGGAAGGCTTGTGCAGGGAGGTGGACCTTGGGCTGGGCTTTATAGGACTTAAAACACACAGAGGAGATGGCGGAGCGTTGGATGCAGTGGCGACTCCCAGGAGAAACAGGGAAATCGTGCCCTTCTTATTTGCATGCCGGCTCTAATAGGGACCTGGCACTAAGGGAATGTTGAACGGATGAACGAATACATGAATGAGTAAATGAGTGTAATGATCAAGGCAAATACAGGCGAAACTGACAAATTAATTTGGATTACGGTGTGTGTGTGTAAGTGTATTTGGTCTTGTATTTGTGTGTACATGTGTAGGTGTGTACACATGTGCACATGTATATATGTGTGCGCGTGTGTGCATGTGTGTGTACATGTGACTACACACATGGGAATATGTACGTGTGCACGTTGCAGGGATGGGGGAAGGACAGGGAGAGGCGATGGGCCAGAAATACAGGTTGCCTCATGAACGTTGTTGAATCTCTGAATTCCAGGGTGAGTTTGAACTTAGCTCTGTTGGCAGCTGGGAGCCACAGATGGTGTGTGAGCTGGGAAATGGCGGGATGTGCCTGGCAGAGTGCAGGGGACGGGCCAGAGGCAGAGAGAGCCCCTGGTGTGCTCCAACAACATGGGAAAGCCGGCTGCTCCAGTTCTAAGGCTGGGGAGGGGTTCAGAAGGAAGTCACGGGAAGGGATGGGGTTTTCTCTCACTTCTTCCTGGTAGTGGCACAGAGCTCCTGAAGTGGCATGCCCTGCCAGGCGGTGCAGGCAGCGTGGGGCGGCTTGAGCAATCTTCACCCCCGTAGGGCACGGAGCTGCTGACGAACCGCCTCCCCCTCCCAAGAGCTCGCAGTGCCGGGAACTGGGGTGTGTCTGAAACATTTTTAGACAAATTTTAAAACAGCTCCGGTCCCAACCAAGGGACCTGGGCTGGAATGACTTATGTAGTGTTTGTTCATCCCTGTCTTTGGGGACTAGACCGCAGGGCACAGGTGCTGAGCCCAGCCACCTCTCCAGGGCAAGGCCAGAAGAGCCGTGTCAGGAGACAGTTTGGCAGAGGAAGAGTTACTCTCTGAGGGTGGAATCCGGGAGGGCTTTGTGAAGGAGGTGGCATTTTCCCTGGCCTTGCAGGCTGGCTAGGACATGGACAGGGGGCAATAGGAAGGGTGGGGGACTCCAGGTGGGGGACCTGCAAGCTGAGTCAGCAAAGGAGGAATCTGCAGGGTTCAGGGCAGAGAGTAACCCAGAGGTCCTGCCTCCCTCTCACCACCCCGTCTCTGGGAGGCAGCTTGAACCTCAATCCAGAAATGGTGGCGGGGGTGGGGGTGGGGTAGTTTTTAGTAGAGAAGGTGCCTGATCTACGTGGAGTGATGTGTAAAGAAGCAGAGAGCCCGGAGGCAGGCAGAGCAGCCAGAGGAAGTAGCGGCCCCATTCTCCCTTCAAGAATCCCTCCTTTATTTGGCCCAAACCCTCAGCATTTTGTCCCTTGCAGGCCACTGTTACAGGGCAGCCGTCCCCTGGAAGGAGGCGGGCAAGGTCTACTCCCAAAGTTGATTTACTACCTCAGCAGGCTATCGGTGTGATAGGTGCAGAGAGAATCGCCCTGAGGAGGGCTGAGTACAGGACAGGCAAGTTTCAAAGGAGAGGAGGCCTTTGCAACAACATGTCGCTGGGGGTGGGTGGGGCGAAGAAGGCTGTTTCTGCCACAGTGGAAGGTGCAGTGGGGCCGCCCTCTATTTGCTAGGCCCTCACCAAGCAGTTCCTATAATTGTGTTTATGTCTCATGACACTTAGTGCTTTTGTCTCTGGTTCTCTAGCTTAGCTCCGAGAGGTCAAGTAACTGGTCCAGGCTCACACGGTCAGTGGCAGAGTCTGGACAGAGACGCGGATCTCGTCCAGAAAGCTCGTGCTTTCTCCACTTTTCCACACTGCCTGCAGGGGAAAGCAGGGGAGAGCTAGAGCGGAGGGGGGACTGGGGTACATGGTTCAAGGATGTACTTTCTCTATGGGACTAGGAAGTTCTAGAGTGCCCCGAATCACAGCTGGCAGCTGAAAGGCCACTCGCCCTGACACCCTACTCATTCTCATACCCTACATACAAGGTACGGATTCCTCCTTCTGCTCCTGACCAGGAAGCGGGAAACTCAGCTGTTGAGTGGGTGTGGAGAATGTTCCCTGATCTGACTCCAGCACCCCGGGCCACACTCAGACATAGCCCTGTTCTTCGTGTGTATATGGCAGGGGAAGGATAAGGAGCTGCCAAGACTTAGAACTGGAGGCAGGGTCCGAGGAAGAAGGTGGAAAGCAGACCAGCTGCTGGAGGTGGAATGGGTAGGGTCCAACCTCTCTTTTGGGGTCACAGGGGCCACCTGTGACAATGGACAGCAGATGGTGGTGGTGGTCCCAGGGAGCCAGCTGCCTTCGGGGGCCCCAGCAGGAGGCCAACTGAGGGTTAAGGGGGTGAAGCACAGACGGGGAACGGAGCGGCAGCCCATGACCACAGGCAAGATGGCAGCCAGTGCTAAGAGACTCCAGCAGTGGGGCTCTGGATTCTGGAAGGGGACTGGCATGAACTAGACAGGGAGGGGAGAACTTGGGTGCCACAGACGTCCCGGCACTTGGGCCTGGCTAGGGATCTCACTACAGGAATGAAAGAAGAGGCTGGGGCCAGGGCTCAGATCAAGGGCAGGATCAAGTAGCCAATCCTAGAGGTTTGTGCAGAGCCCCACAAGTCAAGAGTTGGCCCCAGGGGGCTGGGCCTGTGACATGGCTCCAGGGGACAGAAAAGCCAGCAGAGCCCAGGGATGGGCCTTTAGCCAGCCAGGTACCCTAAGGCGACACACCTATTATGGGACTTCCTTAGGAAGTCTAGGTTCAGTAAAGGACCCAGGGAGCCCCAGGGACTTGTGAATATCAATTTCAGAAGCTAAATTACTGTCAACAGAAGGGAGGATGTCCACGACTTTCATCTGTCCTACTAGAGACACAGGCTTGCTAGTTTCTCTCTTTTATCTTAAACACAACTCAGTCCATTCCTTTTCTGCGCCCGTCTTGAGTCATTCTTACCTAAAAGAGTCTGAGGATCAGTGTCTATTTAGTATATGCCATCTGCACGCATCAGTGGTTTAGAGCAAGAAGAGACCTAGCCCCTCCTTTATTTTACTGACAAGGAAAACAAGGCACAGAGGGGTGAAGAGATTTCCTGAAGGTCCAGTGGCCCAGAGTCCAGGCTAGGGACCACCCCCCCGGCCAATGCTCCCTTTCCCCTGCATCCCCCACCTCATCTGGACTTGCCATGGTAACCAAGCCTCCTCCAGCGTGGGAAGCAGAGGCTGCGTAGCCGTTACCTAGCAACTCCCCATAACCAGGTCAGAGCAGGGGGAGGGAGGAACCATGTGCTGCCCACCCTGGGGAATTCAGTCCCGCTGCAGTGGGATTGCCCACGTCAGAACATGGCCACAAATGACCCTGGATAGAGGCAAACCCGGAAGCCCCCGAGTGGAGAAGTCTCACGCCAACATCAGTGATATTGCCAGGATTGTGGCACAGACCTGGCTGGCCGGGGCCTCTGTCCCCAGAGCAGACACAGGGCCTCACTATGTACGGTTCTGGTTTCTGTGAATAGCATGGCAGCTGTCCTCACTAACATGCTGGCTTAATATGCACGTGGGAATCCATTGCGGAGGGCTGATGGAAGCGTGTGTGTGTGTGTGTATATGTGTGTGTGTCCATGTAGGCATTTCAACTTCGAGGGGAAAGCCGAGGAGCTATGCTGCCTCACTTTGCCTTCTTGTTCCTTAGTTATCCCAAGAAACGTTTATGGAATGCCCTGGTCGTAAGATTTGTGCATCTTTTTCTAACATTTCCCGTAGATTAGGTCTTGAAGGCCATTGCCCACTGTCACCCTACCCCACCCACTTCCTCCTTTGGGGCAGGGCTCTGCCTGGGTTCTCAGGTTCTGCCCCCTATAGGGTCCCTTCCATTGGTCTAAGGCAGTCACGGTGGTCTCATTCTCTTGGAAATGGCTGGTTTAGGAATGACATGTGATCTAGTCATGCCAATGGGATCCGAGGAAATGGCTGCCATATGACTTCTGGGAAAGGTTTTCCTCACAAATTTAAACTGACATTGTCAGTCCGCACAGGATGTCTGGTACTGCAACAGCCACTAGGAAGAGACACCCTTGATGTTCAAAGGATGGCATCGTTGAACCATTGAACTCAGCAAGCCAGGAACTGCCCTACCTCCGGCCTTGTATGCGATATAAACTCCTCGTTGCCTGAGATACTTCAAGTCAGGGTTTCACCCTCCTGATGGATACTCTTGCTTTCGTGGCCTCAGGCTCAGTCTGAGTGGGGCGCTCAATAGATGCCTGGACAAGGCTTGATATTAAAAGTAAAAGACCCAAAGGAGACAAATGTCCCTCTTGCTGAGTAAGTCAAAGATATGACTCCTTGGTTCTTTGTCTCCTAGGTTGGAACTAAAACGGAAGCTGCAACTACAGGACCAGCTTCTTGAAGGTTGAATAGAACTTCTTCCTGAAGGGTCCGAAGGCTTCTCTTACACTGCCAGTGCCTAGCACACTTCATTCATTCATTCATTCATTCATTCATGCAGTGGTGCTGAGTCTGGTTCCTCTCTGCTCGTGAGAGCCAACTGTGCACATCTAATCCTTGCTCCGGATTCACTGATGTCTTGTTGGTAGTTTGAAATCAGCCACGGTGGGGGGTTCTTTTTTAATTTTTTAATAGACTTACTTTGTTTTAGAGTACTTTTAGGTTCACGGCAAAATTGAGCAGAAGACGGAGTTTCCTTACACTTCCCACACGTGCGTAGCCTCCCCCGTTATCAATCACCCCCACCTGAGTAGTGCACTGGTTACAGCTGGTGAACCTACATCAACACATCATTATCACCCAAAGCCCATACTTTACCTCCGGGTTCACTCTTGGTGGTGTGCATTCTATGGGTTTTGACAAATGTGTAATGACATATGGCCACCATTATAGTATCACAGGGAATAGTTTCACTGCTCTAAAAATCTTCTGTGTTCCACCTCTTCTTTTCTTCCTCCCACCTCACCCTTGGCAACTGCTGATCTTTTTACCGCCTCAAGAGTTTTGCTGTTTCTAGAATGTCATATAGTTGGAATCATACAGTACGTAGCCTTTGCAGATTGGCTTCTTTCACTTAGTGCTAGGCATTTAAGGTTTCTACATATCTTTTCATGGCTGGATAGCTCATTTCTTCTTAGCACTTTATACCGTACCATTGTCTGGATCTCCACAGCTTAGTTATCCACTCACTTACTGGAGGACACCTTGGTTGCTTCCAAGAGTTGGCAATTATGAATGAGACAGTCATAAACATTCATGTCCAGGTTTTTGTGTGGACATGTGTTTTCAGCTCCTTTGGGTAAATACCAAGGAGCATGATTGCTGGATCATATGTTAAGACTATGTTTAGTTTTGTAAGAAACTGCCAAACTGTCTTCCAAAGGGGCTGTACTAGTTTGCGTTCCCACCAGCAGTGAATCAGAATTCCTGTTACTCCACATCCTTACCAACATTTAGCGTTGTCAGTGTTTTGGACCTTGGATTTACAATAAAAAAAAAAATGCTTATTTATTTATTTTGATAGAGAGAGAGCATAAGCAGGGGAGGGGCAGAGAGAGAGAGAGAGGGAGAGAATCCCAAGCAGGCTCCATGCTGTCAGCACAGAGCCCAACGCAGGGCTCAATCTCACTACCATGAGATCATGACCTAAGTCAGTATCAAGAGTTGAACGCTTAATTTCTGCGGAAGATGGCGGCGTAGGAGGACGCGGGGCTCACAGCGCGTCCTGCCGATCACTTAGATTCCACCTACACCTGCCTAAAGAACCCAGAAAACCGCCAGAGGATTAGCAGAAGGGAGTCTCCGGAGTCAAGCGCAGACGAGAGGCCCACGGAAGAGGGTAGGAAGGGCGGCGAGGCGGTGCTCGCTCCACGGACTGGCGGGAGGGAGCCGGGGCGGAGGGGCGGCTCGCCGGCCAAGCAGAGCCCCCGAGTCTGGCTGGCAAAAGCGGAGGGGCCCGACAGACTGTGTTCCGACAGCAAGCGCGACTTAGCGTCTGGGAGGTCATAAGTTAACAGCTCTGCTCGGAAAGCGGGAAGGCTGGAGGACAAAGGGAGGGAGAGCTGCTGAGCCCCCGGACGGCAGAGCTCAGCTTGGCGGGGAACAAAGGCCCCAGCGCCATCTCCCCCGCCCATCCCCCAGCCAAAATCCCAAAGGGAACCAGTTCCTGCCAGAGAACTTGCTCGCTCCGCGCAAACACCCAACTCTGTGCTTCTGCGGAGCCAAACCTCCGGCAGCGGATCTGACTCCCTCCCGCTGCCACAGGGCTCCTCCTGAAGTGGATCACCTAAGGAGAAGCGAGCTAAGCCTGCCCCTCCAGCCCCCGTGCACCTTGCCTACCCACCCCAGCTAATACGCCAGATCCCCAGCAACACAAGCCTGGCAGTGTGCAAGTAGCCCAGACGGGACACGCTACCCCACAGTGAATCCCGCCCCTAGGAGAGGGGAAGAGAAGGCACACACCAGTCTGACTGTGGCCCCAGCAGTGGGCTGGGGGCAGACATCGGGTCGGACTGCGGCCCTGCCCACTAACTCCAGTTATACACCACAGCACAGGGGAAGTGCACTGCAGGTCCTCACCACGCCAGGGACTCTCCAAAATGACCAAACGGAAGAATTCCCCTCAGAAGAATCTCCAGGAAATAACAACAGCTAATGAACTGATCAAAAAGGATTTAAATAATATAACAGAAAGTGAATTTAGAATAATAGTCATAAAATTAATCGCTGGGCTTGAAAACAGTATACAGGACAGCAGAGAATCTCTTGCCACAAAGATCGAGGGACTAAGGAACAGTCACGAGGAGTTGAAAAACGCTTTTAAACGAATTGCAAAACAAAATGGAATCCACGATGGCTCGGCTTGAAGAGGCAGAGGAGAGAATAGGTGAACTAGAAGATAAAGTTATGGAGAAAGAGGAAGCTGAAAGAAAGAGAGATAAAAAAATCCAGGAGTATGAGGGGAAAATTAGAGAACTAAGTGATACACTAAAAAAAAATAATATACGCATAATTGGTATCCCAGAGGAGGAAGAGAGAGGGAAGGGTGCTGAAGGGGTACTTGAACAAATTATAGTTGAGAACTTCCCTGAACTGGGGAAGGAAAAAGGCATTGAAATCCAAGAGGCACAGAGAACTCCCTTCAGACGTAACTTGAATCGATCTTCTGCACGACATATCATAGTGAAACTGGCAAAATACAAGGATAAAGAGTTGAACGCTTAACCAACTGAACATCCAGGTGCCCCCGGACCTTAGATTTTCTAAGAGCTGTGTCATTGTATCTCATCATTTTAATTTGCATTTCCTTAGTGACATATAGTGTTAAACATCTTTTCATGTGCTTACTTGTGATCTAATATCTTCTTCAGTGAGGTGTCTGTTCAGCCCTTTTGCCCATTTTTCATCTGGGTTGTTCATTTTCTTATTGTTGGGTTTTAAGAATTCTTTGTTTATTTTGGATAACAGTTCTTTTCTTTTCTTTTCTTTTCTAAGTAGGCTCCACACCCAGTGTGGAGCCCACTGTGGGGCCCAAACTCACAACCCTGAGATCAAGACCTGAGCTGAGATCAAGAGTTGGAAGCTCAACAAACTGAGCCACCCAGGCGCCCCTGGATGACAGTTATTTATCAGATAGGTTTTTTTTGTAAATATCTTTTCTCATTCTGTGGCTTGTCTTCTCATTCTCTTGACACATGGTAGGAATATTCACAACACAGAATCGGCAAATGTGACAAATCAGGGCTTTCCTTCAGAGAGCAGTTGTTAAACATTTATCAGTATACCAATGCATGTCTGCATCAACCATTTATTGGGTGAACTGTTTGTGCACTCAAAAATGTTCAGGGGCTCCTGTGTGGCTCAGTTGGTTAAGTGTCCAACTTTGGCTCAGCTCATGATCTCGCGGTTTATGAGTTCAAGCACCACATCAGAGCCTGGAGCCTGCTTTGGATTCTGTCTTCAGATTCTCTGCTGCCTTTTCCCTCCCTGCTCATGATCTGTCTCTCTCTCTCTTTCTCAAAAATAAATAAAAACTTTTAAAAACTTAAAAAAAAATGTTCAGTCCAGTGGGGGAGGCAGGCTCAATGAATCACTGACCATATTACAGAGTTCTGAATATCGGGATAGAAGCACAACAAGGATGCTATAGGAAAATGAAGGAGGAACATCTTCAGCAGCCGTGAAGTTGGGATGGCTCCCCAGTGGGCCACTTGAGCCTTGAGCTAAGTATTTCAAAGTGAGTAGAAGTTGCATGGATCCATACTGCCCAATAAGGTAGCCACTTGCCACGTCTCACTATTTAACTCACTCACACCAGCCACATTGCAAATACTCAAGGGCCACAAGTGTCTGGAGGCTGCCACGTTGGACAGAGCAGATAGAGAACTTTTCCATCATCATCACAGAAAGTGCTATTGGACTGCACTGATCTAGACAAAAAGGTGGGGGAGAGGCATTCCAGGCAGAGGGAACCGAATGGGAAAACCCAGAGTTCTGAGACAACATGACTCATTCTGAGGGGAGACGGGCATTGTGGCTAAACAAACAGGCGGCAGTCAGATCACAAAATGTCATTAGTGTCAAGCTAAGGAGTTTAAACTCTAGCCTGAAAGCTGATGGGAGCCTCTGGAGGCTTTTGAACAGAGGCCTGATGTCATCAACTTTGCATGTTAATGGAAATGGCAGTCAGTGGGCTGGATTAGAGGGGGCCAACCCAGAGGTGGAGAGACCGGTTCTGAAACTATTGCAGTTGCCTGGGAGAGAAGCAAGAGAGGATTGAAATGAGGCAGTGGCTGTGGCACAGATGTGGACAGAGGGCAGTGTAAAGAGATGTGGAGGACCCACTGGGTGATTGTGTCTGTCCCCTACGAGATGCTTCGTAAATAGTTGTTGGTTTAATGAGTGAATCAGAGCTGAGCCCAGATTGTACAACAGGGTACATGTCCCCTGGCATCCTAAGTGATATCTATTGCACAAACAGGTACAAATGCGTTTCTTTTCAGCTGAAGGAGGAAGGGGCAACAGGGAGAGAGGCAAACAAGAGAAATGGTGGGGAAGGTGGCTTCCTTTGTCCTGTGTGATGGAGAGAGGGCTCTGGTGAGAAGGGAATGAGCTGTGAGGGTCCCTTGACCTAGGAAGTGCCTCTCTGGGGGTCAGGGACAAGGGCTACTCAGAAGTAGGTACAGGCCATTCTCCACGCTTCCTCTTCCACGACTGCCTTGCCACGTGGACTGCAGGGCAGATTTGGTTTCCTGAAGGACTGGGCCATTTCGTCAGCAGACAGGTGCACAGTAGGTTGGCAGCATCAGGGAAGACACTTTCTGCAGAAGATGTTCAGGGACAATGGAACGTGGCCAGAGTAGGAGACATTAGCTGACTGATGCTTAAACACATGAGAGATACCAGCCTCCCTCTCTTGGACCCTAGGAAGTAACTGGAGATCTTGAGGGCCGTTGGCTAAGAGCTACTGTAACTTGGGCATCAATGTGAATATCACTTTGTTTGTATCTACACGTCCATGAGGCCCAGGACCTTTGGGTTATAGAATGAATGCTAGGTGACATGAGGCAGGTTTCACTTGCTCATTCATGAAGCAAATACTTGTTGAGCCTTCTGTGTGCCAAGCACAGTGCTACATGCTGCACCTACAGTAGTTCACAAAACAGAGATGATCCCTGCCCCCAGGGAGCTTACAGTCCAATAGTCCAACAGACTGGTATATGTGCTATTCAGGGAAAGCACCAGCAACCTCAAGATAATCCAATAGGAAGGGTTCTTTTAGATTAAGGCCAAGAAAGGACAATTTGAGAAAGTGACGTTTAAACTGAAGAGGGAACAAGAGGTATGAAGGCTTTGGGGACCGATCTTTGGGCATCTGGAGGCCAAGAGAAGGCCAGTGGGTGGAGGCGTGGCAGCCAGGAGGGGAGGGGTGCAGAGGAGGCTGGAGAGGGAGGCAATGCGAGACCTCACGGGGCCACATCAGGACTTGGATTCAAATTTAAGCACAGTGGCAGGGGAGTGACGTGATCAGACTTGTGTTTTACAAAGATCACTCTGGCATCTGTGTGAATGGACTGGGGATGAGAGAGTATGCAGGGAGAAACGTGTCAAGGCTTATTCAGTTGCCTAAGGGAGAGGTGATGGTGGCACAGCTGTGGTGTTGGGAGAGACGTGGAGGACCCTGAGTAGGATCGAGACAATATGTTTTCCTTGTGACCTTGTTTTGGTCTACACAGGCTGAAGTGTTAACTTTCGACAAGGCAAACAGCAAGTATTTGCTCATGCCAATCAGTGCCCACTGTGACCTGCTTCGCTTTGGGTGAATGAGATCTGACAGTGCCCCCGTCACATGGGCCATCCCCCTGCCTCCGAGCAGGACCACACCCGATGCGAGTCCATTTTATGTTCAAAGAATCCTGAGAAAGACGTTTCACAACTTCTGTAACCTCTGCTTCTCTTTAAAATAATCACTACTGGGAAACCCCTGTTTGTATTTCATCTGGATGCCTCTCACCCTAAAGTTGCTTGATTCTTGGTAGAGATGAAGATGCTGACAAAAGTCACCCGGCCATCAAACAGGAATGACGTCATAATGACAGTTCTGAGTCCCGTCTCTGCTCAGAGTGACTTATTTGTGAGCAACACAAAGAAGTGCCCGAATATCCCGAGAAAAGGGATCTAATTAGATTTTTGTAGCTTTTTAGCTGCGAAGTTCTTTGCTCTTGCTACTTAAAGTGTGGTCCGTGGACGGAGTAACATCACCTCAGAGCTTGGGAGAAACGCAGGGTTGAATCAGAATCTACATTTTACCACATTCCCTGGGCAACTCACCGGCACATTAATTTTGAGAAGCGCTGCCTTAGATCAGATGCCTAAGGCCATCTGAAAGCGGGTGGGCAGTGGCAGTTACCAGACATCTGACATGCAGCGAGCCTCAGCAGGGCGTTAGGAAAACCGAACTGGTTCAGCCAGAACTAGACTTTCTCTGGAAGCTCCCTGCCCCCAGGTCATGCACAGCATTTCAGCTGAAGTCAGAGACAAGGTGTTGTTTCCCTGATTGTGTTGTGGCTGGAAGGAGGGCCGAGTGGACTCCAAATGCTGTCAGGTAGAGAGCAGCTAGCTCCTCATGCGTTCCTCCAGGCAGCACCAGAGGCCCAGGGACATTGCTTCCCAACCCCCCCAGTATGGATAGTTTGGTCCTTGTCCTCTTAGCCTGGTCCCTAAGGGCCTTAGCTCCCTGTGGGTGGTTAGGATGATTCTTGCTTCCTTCTGCATTGAGCCACGTGATGTGCAGGGGCAAGGCTGTTTTAGCACCTCAATTAAAGACTCGGGCGGGGGGCGGGGGTGGGAGCAGAACATCCAGTTCCAGGGGTTCTGGAAGCCCTGCCCGCACTGTGCGGTCAACCTCTGCAGGCCAGTGACCCCTGCCCCTGGAGGGGAGTGTGACACAGACACGGGACACAGCCTGGCCAAACAAGGGCCCTGGGCGTATCACTGCTTTCTCGAGATGTGTTTCAAGGCACAAAATCCAGGCCAGAACCAAATCAGCTCCCTCTCTCTTCACTGGGGCTGGTACTCCCACATAATCAGACAAATGGATGAGGTTTGTGGGCTGTTTAAAGCATATGGTTTGTAAATACTGTAAAATCAAACATCACTTTTGGCTTTTATTTACTGTAACATGTTCACATTACCTAGCACCAAAATAGCTTTTAGGTCTTCTCTGCCTTGCTTTTCTTTCTCCCTGTTCGTTCCTCTTCGTTCCTGTGGTGTCTTGGTCCCTGCCTTCCGTGGCGTTCACGGCTCTGCTGTAACTCCTCCTTCCCCACCTGCTGGATCCCTCCTTCCCCTGGTTGTCAGCCGCCGGCCTGCTGACTCTACTCCAACGTCTTCCTCGCCTGTCCCACTTACCATCTTGCTCCCTTTCCCTCCCTTTGTGTCTCACGCTGCTCCTTGATCTTTTGAAACATCTCTGCTACCTTTTCCTTTCTGTTCTTTGATTTCTAAAGGCTGCGAGCCAGATGTTCCTTACCGTCACCTGACTCCCCCTGCCTCTCTCAGGCTATTTTCTCTTCCCTCCCAAGACTCACCACAGAGTGCCTTCTTTTCCCCCTTTTCTCTAAAGACAACAGAGGGATCCCAGAATCGTAGCATTCAGAGTCAAAGGGACGCAGCCTATGTTACCCCGACAGTTGCTTCTGAGCCAGACACTCTTTCTTCTCCTTTCACCCTCGATGACGGCTGCCCCCGTCACTCCTTAGAGCAAGAAGGGCTGGGGAAGAAGACAAAGGAGCAGGCACACTTCACCCCCCATCATTCTCCCTCACCAACACGTGCACCCAGCCTGTCACTTAGGCCTCATCACACACACACACCCTCTTCTCAGGTCTCTCGGCGCAGACGGGTTTGCTCCCAGGCTCCGCCAAAACACTGTTTCCTTCTCCAGGGTCCCTTCTCCCCAGCCAGGCCAGCCTGTGCTCCGCGACCCCAGCTGAGCCCAAGGAAACGTAATTCTATTTTGAGGTGGCAGGAGAGACAGGGGCAATGGGGTCCCTCTCCCCAGGTGCAGCTCTTGGGTCGAGGCTGGAGAGAGGACGCCAGCAATGACTCTACGGCCAGATCCAACAGGAAGCTCCCGTCAAAGCTGGCTCCCTCCCAGGGTCAAGTTCAGTCAGTCAACCGATCAACAATTGCTAGTCAATGCTCTTGTGGAGTGGGCTTCCCTCTCTGCCCCTGGGCAAAGCATCCTCAGGACAACGGAAAACCAATAGAGACCCAAAGAGACACCCTGGGAGTCGTAAAACAATGGCTTTAAAGCCCCACATTCTCAGCCAGGGCTTCTCCGAGCACTTTACAGAATGTAGATGCTGCTTTCTTGGTATCCGGGGAAACAGAGGTGACACCCAAGCAAGCCAGTGGGGATTTGTGAAAAACCCCCCATTTGCCAGTGCTGGGCTCCTCACGGTCTCTGTTTCTCAGGGCTGAGGAGCACTCCGGCGAGGGAGGCGAAGGTCCCCGCTGAGCACGGGGCAGGAGGCCAGCCTCGCCCAGGCCTCCAGGCACCCGCTGCTCCAGTCCCGTGTGGCCGCTCCTCTGGTCTCAGCCCGGCAGTGCCCACCCTGGTCGCACAGGAGGGACGTTGCCCTGCAAAACCTCAAGGGGAGCGGGGCTCGGAGGTAAAGCCGAAACATGGCCCCACCGAGTCCGGCTCCACCCTGTTGTTCTGGGTCCAACGCCGGGATGTGGATCTCTGCTCGGCTAGTCTCAGCGAAAGTCCCAAGACCAGGAGGCAGCGGTGCCATCTTAAGGACAGGAAGAACTTCGGTTTCATGTCTCTGCGCCCCCCACCCCAACTTTCCCCCTGCCTTCCACACACCCGCTGAGGGGAGAGCAGAAAAACAAGTACGAATAGAATTCTCCACCTGACTTCCTTTGATATCAACTAATGAAACGACCGCATCGCCAATAAATTACTATTATCGAATGCACGTACACATAGGCGCGTGTGGGCACACGCATATACACGGATGTACACGTAGTTCCAGCTGTTCTCCCCTGCCCCCTCTCTTGCAGGCAGCTTCAGACGAAAGCCTCGGGCCCCACCGGCAGGGGCTCATCGCATCATGGGGGCCACGTAGTTGGCGGGGAAGAGGCCGAGCTTGTTGT
Source organism: Panthera pardus (assembly GCF_024362965.1). Taxonomy (NCBI): domain Eukaryota; kingdom Metazoa; phylum Chordata; class Mammalia; order Carnivora; family Felidae; genus Panthera; species Panthera pardus. The sequence continues at coordinate 1,884,482 of NW_026526991.1, read as the reverse complement.
GCAGGCGGCCGGTCCACCAGGACGGGTTGGAGCTGTCCAGCACCTCCACCACCTCTCCGCAGCGGAAGCCCAGCTCGTCGTCCTCAAGGGCCTCGAAGTCGTACAGCGCCCGGGCCCACCGCACTCGCTGTCGGGGAAACACAGAGGGGTCCTGCCGAGCCGGGGCGGCTGGGCTGGCCTTGGGAGCCACGGTCACACGGAGGAGGCTCTGCGGCCAGACAGAGTCCTCCGTGAGCAGTCTGCCCTGGAGGCTGGCTTGTGGCTCTCCAGAGACGCCCCAAGCCCCGCCGGAGCTGCAAGCACACCTCGCTGCACGATATCAGAACTCCGAGACTCAGGACTTTGACCCGCGGAGATGTTATTCTCCGAGGCCCCAAGAGAATCCTGGACAACTACTCTCCCTGCATCGATAGGTGGTCTTTTTATTGTCTTCAGGGGACAGAGAGGATGGCAGCGTGCCCAAGCTGACAGCCCACGGTGCTAGTGCAGCCGAGGCAGATGGATCGCAATGAAAAAGGCGACAGATCTCCCTCCGCTAGAGCCGGAGCCAGGACAGGGCAAGGCTCTGCGGCCAGACGACGACAGACCGGGATCGGCTCTGCCCCGGGGACACCTCTCCGCCCTCACTTGCTGGGTTCCCACCACCTCCATTCTGAGCTCCCGGCAGCGTGTCTCTCCTGGAGGACCGACCATTTCCCTAAGTGCCCCTCTTGCCGCCTTCACTGAGCCCAGAGAGGGAAGGTTCACGTACCCCGGCCACTTGGAGCTGAACTGGGTCTGTGTGTCTCCGGTGCATGAGGGCGGCGTTCATTTCGCTGGCCATGCCCACGCCACAGTGCCCGTCGTTTATGTCAAGGCTGGTTCCCCGGCGTTCCTAGAAACACATGTAACGGAGGACCCTGTCACCGCACCACATCCCTCTCAGCCTTCACCCCCCCCCCCCAAACCCTGCGCCTTGCTCAGATGCCATGGACACAGCCAGTGTTCCAAGAATACTTGCTGCTGATGACAATAAGCCTCAGCTGGTGGGGTGAGGTGGAAGGATAGCAAAGGGACCTTCGGCTGTGAAGACCATGCCAGATTTCGTTCATTCAATCAAAGAATATTTATCAGGCACCTGCCCCGTGTGTAGTACTGTCCTAATCACCGGGGATTTGTAGCTGGAAAGAAAAGGTCCTTGTCTTCATGGAGGGTCAGTTTGGAGGGGAAACCATACACATTTAAGTGTAAAGAGAATGTCTGAGTCTGCCAGGGTAATCAAGGAAGGCTTCCTAGAGGAGGTGATACTTGGCCTCCAGCTTAGAGGAGGAGAAGGATCAGCCAGGAGAGGGCATTTTAGGCCAAGGAAACATCATATAAAAAGCCCCCAAGGTATGAGAGAAAACACAATCGATCATTCTGGTAACTAAAGATAGTGCAGTGTTGCTGGAATGTGTGTTTGCTCCAGGAGTGGGGAGGCTGGGGGGTGGGGGGTTTGGGGAGAGTCTGCAGGAAAGAGGCTGGGGAAACAGCTCACAAAGGGCTTCGTATGCCCTACTGAGGAATTTAGGAACGATGTTATCTGGCTGTATTGTCCGTCTCGGTAAGCGGCCCCAAATCCCATCTGGAACAAGGCAGGGGATAAATAAATAAATAAGCAAGGCTCTATTGTGGGTGTTAAACTGCTTTTCTTGTGGATCTCCACCGCCAGATGGGTTAAGGGGCTGACAGGAAAATGGAGCAACGGTTCGCTGAATACTCAGGGTAGGAATGTGCGTGCGTGCGTGTGTGTATGTGTGTTCAGGCGGGGAGCCAACGAATTCACAGAGACTTCTTTGCCAAGAGCAGTTCCTACATCACGTTATCATATTTCTGCCATTTGGGAGGTCCCGGGTCTTTATGAACTTCGTCAGCCCTGATGAGGCCGGGCCTCAGATGGCCCTCCCCCGCCCACAGTCCCAGGACCACGACAGACCCCCAAGCACGGATGGTTGTACGTGACACTGTAGGGAATTTTCCCACACTAAGTGGCCTGAGCCTCCCCTTCCCTACCTCACTGTGCCCACGTCATTGTTTGGAGGTACCTGATGAAAGTGGGGGTGCTGTAGATAGCGCTGCTGCTGTGGCGGTGCCGGGGGGTACTGCGAGGGAGGGGGCGCTGGATGATCCGACAGCTTCCGGTTCATCGACGGCCGGATTTCTTCTCCCCCGGGCCCGCTGAGGTGTGGGCCTCCCTGGGGCCTCCGGTCCAGGCTGTTGCCCCGGTGACCCTGGGAGAGCACGAAGGTGATGTGGTTCCATCCTCCTCCCGAATCTCCCGGCCCCACCCCACCCTTCTGGCAGCTGTTTCCAGACTTTGCTGGAGAGACAGCTCCAAGAAACAGCTGGCGGGGGGCGGGCAGCCTAAACACAACCGGTGACAGTTCGGGCCCTCGCAGTTTCAGAAGTGGCCTCTACGTTCTCAGATTCTCCCAGGTTGGGGATTTCGGGCCTTTGGTTCACTTTCCACGTGCTACCCAGTAGTCCCTTCCTAGCGGGCTTGTTTTTCTCTGTGTAATCAGGCTAAATATTCTGTTTCACTGACACAATGCCACCCCTCCTTATCTCGTGTTGCCACACCACGGGACAGCCTGCCCTCCCGATAAGCTCTGCCATTGACTTTGCGTGATTTTTAACTGTCATTTATAGCCTGGTGATAGAGACCCACACAGCAACCCTCTTGCAGCACCATGGAAACCAGGCCTGCCGCTGGGCATGCTGGGAAGGAGCAAGGCTTTTTGCTTAATGCGGCCATAACCTTGTGACTCAGAGGTCCTTTCTTGTTATTTTTATTTAACAATTACACAGGGCCCTGGGCTTCACATATGCCAGGCGCTATTCTAAGTGCTTTATTTGTTTATTTATTTATTTTGTTAATTAAGAAAAAAGTTTATTTGTTTGAAGAGAGAGAGAGTGTGTGCCCTTGAGCGCAGGGAGGGGCAGAGAGGGAGGAGAGAAAGAATCCCAAGCAGGCCCATGACGCTGGGATCATGACCTGAGCTGAAATGAAGAGTTGGATGCTCAACGGACTGAGCCACCCAGGCGCCCCTCTAAGTGCTTTACGAATATGAACTCGTTTAATCTAGTTTAATGCACTTTTATGCTAACTCTTTTAACTCTGCATGCACATCCTAGTAAATTAATACCTCTGTCTGTTTCTTGATTAAAATAACTCACAAGGTCTTTAGTTAACCTTTGTTTCCTTTCTGAACTTTTATGGGCACTTGTTGGGAACACCCTTTTTTCCTAGAACTGTCACTTCTCAAGCTTACAATTAACCAATTACCTGAAATGGTTTTCTCTACTTCCCCAGGGCATGTGTTGCTTTGAAAGTCTCAATGCCTTTTCAGATAACTTGTTTTCTGGGATTTCAACTATTCCAGAGAAGGCTTCTTCGTATAATACCCACCTCTTTCTTATAACCATGTCATTTCCTTTGAAAGATATTTTATAATGTGTGTGTGTGCGCGCGCGCGCAGGGGGAGGGAGGGGCGGTGAATTTACCTACAGGAGGCAACTTAACTTTTCCTTGGTGTTTACTATTGTCCAGACCCTATGGCAAGTGCTATCACTATACTGTCTTATTTAATCCTTACAACAGTCCAGGGGGGGAGGTATTCTTTTCTCTCCATTCTACAGATGAGAAATCTGATCCTCAGAAAGGTTTTTTAACTTGGCTAGGCAACAAGGACAGTTAGTGATGAAGTCAGGATTTAAAGCTAGGTTTGTCTGATGCATTTTCTATTAAAATGATACTCTAGAGGCACCTGGGTGGCTCAGTTGGTTAAGCGTCTGACTCTTGACCTCAGCTCAAGTCATGATCACACAGTTTGTGATCATACAGTGACAGCACTGAGCCTGCTTGGGATTCTCTCTCTCTCTCTCTCTCTCTCTCTCTGTCCCTTCCCTGCTCTCTCTCTCTTTCTCTCTCAAAATAAATAAACTTAAGAAAATAATTTATTAAAATATTTATATTTCATAATGTTCTAAGAGCAAGAATTCCAGGTCAATTTTTTTCCTCCAACACCCCCACCCTCCTTTCCTAGGACAAAGCTCTCCCCACTGCCTTAGTCCTAGACTCCAGGCTGCTCTCCAACATCCCTGTGTGTGGCCCCCTGGCCTTCATCTCTGGGCAACTCCTAAGCTAGGCTGAAAGCTACGATGTAGTAGTATTTATAATAACAAAATAAAGTATCTACAGGTAAGAGCTGATGTTTGCTGAGTGTTGTTTGTAGCATTGTTAGGAATGACGTAAGGGGAGGGGATACATTATCTTCTCCAACCTTCACAACCATCCTGTGGGCTAGGTATCACCACCTTCTGGTTTTACGGGTCAGTAAACTCAGGATTGGACAACTTTCCTAGGTCACATGGCTAGGAAGTGTTAAGACAGGGTTTAACTGAGATCTGACCTCCAGATCTGAGATTCTGTCTTCCAGAATACTCAGAGGACATGCCCATCAAATGCATTGCCTTGATGGGTCACATAGGACTCATGTTGCCTAAAATCTCCAGACTTGGGCTGATCGGGGCCTGAGGTGTACCTGATCCTCTCGGGTTCTATCCCTCAGAAAGATCTGCTTCTGTTTGGAGATGGAGGTCGTCCTGTAGTAGTCCACCAGCTTATTTAGAGATGGAAACTTCTCTGTCCACAGGAAGTAATTACCCTTGGTGTCTCTCATGACCTTGAAGTGCTGAACATCATCCTCATGCCTACAGATCAAGGAGAATCCACATTGTATATTACATCACGACAATGTCCCCACCCCCCAGGACTGACTGCCTCCAGGGATGCTGGAGTTCTGTTTGGGCAGGAAATGGAACCGCAGGTGCCTGCCTATCCAGTGGCAGGTGGGGCTGGCTCAGTTAAATTCTAAGGGGAGATTTGTGGGAGGGACCGTTCAGGACACAGGCTGCATTAGAAAGGATTTTTACATCAGCAGAAGATAATCTATTTTCTGACACTGGAGCCGACCTTTCATAAGAAAAAAAATGTTTCCAGGGTGCCTGGGTGGCTCAGTTGGTTAAGTGTCTGACTTCGGCTCAGGTCATGATCTCACGGTTTGTGGGTTCGAGTCCTGCATCGGGCTCTCTGCTGTCAGCGCAGAGCCTGGAGCCTGCTTCAGATCCTCTGCCCCTCTCTCTCTCTGCCCTTCCCCAGCTCGCACACTCTTTCTCTCTCAAAAATAAATATTTTAAAAAAAAGTTCTTTAAAAAAAAAAAAAGGAAAGAAAAAAATGTTGTGAGTGCTTTAATGACTACAAGGTTAAGGACTCTTTACAATGTTTGTTTGAAACGTGGCAATCCCTGAGTTCTGTACTACGCTAAGAACTCTGACAAGACTCAGAGGGGAGGGCTTTTCACCCCTGTGACCTTTCCATTATCAGAAATACTTTGAACCAGCTCCTTTAAGCCCATAAACTAGCTCTGGACAGTAAGAGACCACCTTGAGAAATTTGTCACAATCGGTTTTCTATATAAAGGCGATCTCTTGGTCTTGGTTTATGTTTTACATAAGTAAGGTTACAGAAGATTTTGAACTTTTAGGGGAGAAAAGTTATATAGCGATGTGGTGTTTTCATTGTAAAGGACCTCTGAGATCGGTTAGCCTTGTCTCCATGTTACAGATGAAGGAGGACGCTGGTTCAGAGAGATGGCGGGGGCTTGGCCAAGGCCACCGTGAGTGAGTGGCAGAGCTGAGGCAAGAACCTCGCTCTCTGATTCCAGTCTAGCGAACTGGGCCTGTCACACCGTGTACACATGCTAACTTCTTTTAGATCGGCACCTTTTAGCACCAGCTGGAAATATTTGTACCAGGATTGGAGAAATTGGATTTTATTCACCTGGAAAGGGGGACCTTGGCCTTTACTAATAGCTCAATTAGTAACAGCTCAACTTCTCAGTGTTTCTCCATCACCAAGTCCTTCTCTTTTGGATGTCAAGTTTATTTGTCAAACAGACATACATTTATGTCTAAAAATAAACTAATGATATGAATTGCCTGATCCAACAGAAAGGTCACGAATTTAAAGAGAGTTGGAGAGTAAAGATACCTCGGAAGGTTAGTGCAGGTTTCTTAAGGATGGAATCAGTGGTCCATGTTCAGAGGGGACAGGAATTATGACTGATCTTCAGTCTCTTATGTGCTGGGCTCTGCTCAGAGCCAGGTGAGCCTGCGCAGTGACCTCTGCTGGACTGCTCTGGGGTAGAACTGACTTTGCAATCACTGCATGGCCTTCCCCTTGGAGGTGGCCCCTAACAGATGCTTTCTTCACTCTAACACCACATGGCTTAATTCATTAAGTCATTACTCCTCACATCTGTGCGTGGAGGAGGAAATATTCTTGTGATATAATTATTCATCTACCACCTCTTAGTCAAAGAAACAGAGAGAGAAACATTAACCCTTGCTCTCTCATGAGCTGAGAGGACTGGATGTCAGGCTTGCAGCTGGTCATGTGCGCCCATGGAGAGAGAGTGGCTGCACCAATGTGTCAAGTTCAGAGAGGGGCCGAGAAAAGGATGTTACTCAGGGCTCCAGACTCTAAAACCTAGTGTTTCAGACCCTTAACAAATGCTAAGTGATAGGACTACAATTAGCTCTTAATTATCTTTGCATGACAGAAAGCAGATGTATGAATAAATGAAAATGATTTGCTTTGGAATATATTATGCTACATTTCTGCAAGAGATATAATCATGATTATGGCGATATTCACAAGGAGCTGCACTGGCAGAAGTCAAGGCTGACCGTTTTGGAGAATTCACCTTAGTGGAGGAAATATAAACCATAATTTCTGGCTGAAAAGCCACAGTCCACTTCATGCAAACCAAAGGCACCAAGAGATGCCCTTCAATGTAACCATTTCCGGGGTCCAGTCTGTAATCAGGGCCCTTAAGAAAGAGATTTGGTTGTAGGATTTATCAATAGAGCACAATTGCATTAAAACCTGACAAATTTAGAATCTGTGATACATCAGTGTAGGCCTGAGCTAAAATTTACTACTGCCTAAGCTGTGAAAAAAAAAAAAAGTTTTAGTTAAGGAAAATTAAGAGTTTAAGTAAGATTGCAAGGGCAAAGCTAATGAGACCAAGCTATTTTTGAGCACTTTAGAGGAATACGTGCATATGAACGGTTGACCCGTTATTTGTAAGTCCTTCCTACCTATTCCTTAAAATATCCATTCTTTCTAAAGAGTAAAGTGGCCTCAGTTCATTACCTGAGATTGGATTTATGCGCTTAAAGCACTAAAGCTGTATGCCTTTCAAAGCGTATTGAACAATCTGAACCAACATTTCCTGTCAATGAACTTGACAGGCGGTCCCACCACACACGTCTCCTCCTGCATGGAAATCAGTGTTAATTTATGCACTTTCACATGTGGCCACCACGCCTGATATGGGACTCGCGATTCCAGACAGGCTGACCACACGCAGTGTGCTCAGACTTGGGGTTTCTGAGTGTGGGGCTGTGTCATGTTTATGCCTGGACTGACTCACTTCCTCCTGGGCACGCACACGAGTGAGATTTTGCTGCTACCGTCCCTCACCCCAGCCCTCCTCGGCTCCCATCTGCTGCTGTCAGCTTGCTGCGTTACAGTGTGTTGACGTAGCCCTTCTTTTTGTGCCACCACGTACAACTACCTCTGTCCCCTACAGCAGTGACTTGGGATTTTAATTGTCCTCGGAGCCTTCTTCCGACATATATCAGTAGTTAAAGAAAAGGTTCAGATTTAAACCTCAAGACAGATGTGGACAACTGGGAATTCTCCCTTCCTTCTCCTGCCCCACTTCCTTGCACAAATACTCACTGAACACCTACTGGGTGCAAGGCACTGTTAAAGGCACAAAGATGAAATGGAATAAAATCTTGTCCTTCCAGAAGCACTTGGGCTGGAAGGGGAAGCAGATGAACATCTACATAATTTGGCCACAAACCAGCGTACTGAAGAGTTATATATATGTGTCATGGGAAGGAAATGGACGGCATCCCAGTTGATAAGATGCCTGGGCCCCTTGGCCACCATGCTCCTGAGCAATAAATAGGTCACATTCAAGAGGTCACCTCACGGCCTTAGCAGTCTGGGTTGGGGTGGCCAGTACCTGACGGAGATGGAGAAGTCCCCTGGGGAGCTCTGGCTGGCCCGGATGATGAAGAAACCAACCTCCTTGCCCATCAGTAAGTTCTCTGCCTGGTGTCGGGAGAGGCCTTCGTGAAACCATCTATTAGATGAGATAAAACCAGAGGATCTTGGTGAGTTGCCAGAGCGATGGAGGGGAAGGGGAGAAGGGATGAGCCAAAGGGACAGAGGCCGGGGACTCTGGTCAGTAGAGAGCAGAAAGAGGCCGAAGGGGGGGCCGGGGCCTCTAAAACCAAACACGTGCTCTAGGCGGTTTGCAGGCGAGGCAAGTGAGTGTTCCCCTGACGCACCCCCTTTGTTCCTTCCCTCTCTCTCGCTTGGAAAACCTGAATCATGGAAATGTGCCACTGCACCAAAATGGGACAGTGTGGGAGTGACTCACTGCGGGAAGCGGCCGCCTGCTGGCAGCTATGTGAGGGATGTCACTAGGAAAGAGCGCTGCAGGGACAGATGATGTGCCAGCAAGACAGGAGCCCCTTCAGGCGCTGGGGGACCGGAGCTGGGGAGCCGTGGGCTCTCCCCCAGGCTGAGAGCTCAGTGGGCCCGCCTGAGAGCCCAGGGGCCCTCATGATCCGGGTGGCATGGAGCAAGGCTAGCAGCGGCCAGAGAGCAGCGTCTACACAGCCAGCTCCGGGGCCCTCCCCCAAATCCAGGAAAATAATCTTTATGGTGGAAAAGAAGAAACAGGGGGGAAACTACACTTTCAGGGGAACAGTCAGGGTGGCAGGCAGCCTCTAAGTGTCGCAGCAGGTGGCAGAGCGCGTGTGAAGGCCAAGAGCTGCCATAGAGGCAAGGCAAACAGTAGCTGCAGCCTCAGGGCAGGTGGCCAGAAACCTCTCAACCACACAAGAGCGAAATGAGTGTTTGCGATCACTCAGCGGCCCTAAGTGGGACTGGCCCCATTTCCTCAAGGCGGCTGCTCCATTGTTGCCCCTGGAAGGCTAGTATGTGCGTCCCCCTAAGGTGAATGTCCCACACTCTTTGGATTCCTTTGTGAGCAATTCTCTACGCTCTCTGGAATTTAGGAACCTAGACTCCAGACAGAAGCACCTTATTCCAGACCTGGTGCTGCAGGCGAAGTTTCTTTGGGCTCTGAGGGGCTGGAAGCAGAGGGTTTCTGGTGGTCACCTGCCTAGAAATCCTGCCAGGATACCTGTTGTGCTTTGCTGCAGGGCTGAACAAGGGACTGCCCACCACAGCTTTTGCCTTGTGCAGGAAATGTAATGGGGCCGGGCAGAGGAATGGGCCACGCTCCTCAGCAGCCATACCTCAATGGAAATATTTTGGAAGAGGCAGCCAGCAGTTAGGAGATCGTTTAGAAAGTACACACTTATCCTCTGATGGGAGCTTGACACGTGACTTCAAGACTTGCAAAAAACGTCCACACGCTATATGTTAAACGAGTGGGCAGGGTTACGTTATTACGCATCATTCCAAAGCTATTCACTTGTTCATTCAACAGTTTTTATCAAATATCTACTATGTGCTGACCTGCTTCTGGGCACTCGGGATACAGTGGTGAGCAAGGTGGACAAGAGCCCTTGCTGCCACGGAACTTATGTTCTACCATGCTGAGACAGCGGGACCCACCAGTGGACCCAGTTGTTCACTGTGACCTTGATAAAAAGGTTTCAGTAGGAGGAGAGAAGTTAGAGATAAGAGTGCACACAATTCTTTTGAAGAAGGGGAGTGGTAGCTGGAAGGGGACTTGGGATCAAGAATGGTTTTTTTTGTTTTTTTTTTTTTGTTAGACGGGAGACATTGCAGCATCTTTGTGGATGGGAGTGACCCAGCAGAGAGGAAGAGAGAATTGATGTGAGACAGAGAGAGAGGGGAGAGTTTCTGCCAGAGGCACAGACGATTCTTCCCAAACAGCTGCAGGAAAGGCAGTGTCCCAGTAAGTTGCAGGAGGTGGGTGGATGCAGTGAGTCAGGTGGGGGGATGGGCAAGAGGGGCTTTTCCGGTGGCTTGATCGTCCCAGTGACCCTGGAAGGAAGGCCCTGAGTCCACAGTGCGGTGGGGGAGGGGCTGGAGGCTTGAGGAGCGAGAAGGTGTGAGGGGGTCATTGAGGAGATTACAGGGCAACATCAAGGGCTGAGGTCAGTGGTCATTCTGTCGGTTCAGTGGTCAGTCCTGGTTCACAGGGTCGCCAACACCGCGTGGGGTTTCTAACAGCCCTCTGCTCTTTGGGCTAGACTGTGACTCGCGGACCAGATTAGATTTCTATCTAACCTTTGTGGTCGATTCTTGAGACAAACGAGACCCAATCTCGATTTTTCTGTTTCCTCCTTAGGAAGGGAATTTCCTCTTCCCCCCACTCTGTTCTCACTGGTTTGAGCACGGTTTAGGGAAGGCAAGGAGCTGTGTGGGGTCCCTGGTGAGGGTGGAAGAGGCTGGGAGAAAAGACTCGCTCTGAAGAGGCAGCTTCTGACACGGGTGGCCAACAGCGCCCCCGGTGGAATTTGTGGAAACCCTGTGATTGCGGTTATAGATGAGTTTAGCTTATAAACCTAAAATAGGCGATACATGCACATGGTATAAAATTCAAAAGGGAATGCAGTGAAATGCAAATCTCCCTCCCACCCTGGCCTTCAGCTTTGTGATTCCCTCTCCAGAGGCAACCGGTTTTGACAGTGTCTTGGGTATGGATGGATAATTTTAGTGACTGCTGAAAAAGTAAGGGGAGTGTGAGTGGGTAGGCCCGTGTCAGCAGGCTGGAAATACTTACTCAGGAAACTGGATGTCTATAAAATTCTTGGGCACATATCCTTCTTGGCTCCCAAGCTCCGCCTTGAACCACTCCTCTTGGTTACTTAAGATCTACATGGAAGAGAAGGAAGGAAGGACAAAGATTGTAGGGAGGACGCCAAGAGGCACAAGAGAGGGGCTGCGGGGCAAAGAACACCCTTTCGGATTTAGAGGGAAATAAGCCAGAGAGACAACACAGGCGCTCCAGTGGGAGAGCAACAGGTTTGTCTCTAGAGTTTGGCTTCCTTGACCCCGAGCTAATTTCTGTCCCCTAGTGCCATCCACACATGGGACGCCACCGTGGTGTGACCTCCCAGACTCAGCATTCAGGGGCCTCTCTGCAATCCTTTCTCTTTATATGTTGGAAACTCGTGTGTCCCAGATCTCAGCATCTGAAGCTCCTCATGTGAGCAGGTGTTGGGAAGGCAAGAGCAGCCACTCCATGGTTTTTTTCTTCTCTGCTAGGTAACCAGGAACCTTTTAAAAATTTAATTTGTTCCTTTTTTTTTTTCAACAAGCAAATTGAAACTTAAACATCCAGTGGGGCCAGCTTTGAAAACAGTAACTGTCTGTGTTCACACTCCATGTGAGTGTGAGAGCTTGTGAGAGCTTCACAATTTGGACGTAACTCAAGATGTTTGGGATGCCTTTTCTAAACTTGCTTTTAGAGCCAGATCACAAGCAAAACCAGAAGTTCGGTCTCATTACTGTATGGTCCTTCTTTGACTGTGACCCCAAATGCTATCACTTCCCTTGATTACTCATATGACTCACCACTTGGCTCTATGTGGCTTCTGGTTATTTCAGAAAATAGTAGTTTCGCTATTAAAAGACAAATATTTGCCTCCATCCCCCACTGAGAATGTTTCTAAAGCGGGCGGCATGGACTTGAACAATAATGAAGATGGCAGAGCAAAAAAATGAAAAGAAGCTTAATGGTGTCATTGAGCCACTCAATTAGCCACGCTGGAGCCCTCCTGCTTCAGGACTTTGTATGAGAAGTAATAAATTTGCATTATTGTTTAAGCCGCATTTAAGTTTCTGTTTCTTGTAGCTGAAGACTCCGTAACTGATAGACATGCTACACTAAAGGAGAAAGCAGAAGGTGAGCAGGAAAGACTGCCTGGAGGAGAGGCCCTGGGGTTGCCCAGGCAACGGAAGGAGTTACCCAGGCAAAGTCAGACGGCGGCGGCGCAGGAACTTCTGGGATGAGAGGAAGTGAGGTGCATTCTGGGAATGAAAGGCTTCCGTCCCGCGGGAGTTTAGATTGTGGCCCCAGGGGCCGTGGGGATACCAGAGGTACAGGCCCTTGTAGCCCATGTTGGAAAGTCTGGGCTTCCGTCTTGAAATTTATGGGGAACCACTAAAGGATTCTGAGCAGGGACGTAACACAGCAAGAATTAGAGCCAAGAAAGAGCCCTGCATCAGAACGTGAAGACGGATTGGGGGGGGGGGGGAAGTCTGGGAAGGGAGTGCAGCCATCCCAGCGAGGGGCGAAGGGGTATTTGAGAGGAACCTGGAAGCAAAGTGTGCGGGATTTCATGACTGTTCTTGGAACCAAGGGAGAAGTGGACTCCGGGAGGGCTCCGGATTTCGCCCTTGGGAGACCGAGTGGGTGGTGATGGCTTTGCTAATACATGAAGAGAAGCAGGTCTGAGGCAAAACCCATGGGCTTCAGATTGCATGTGGGTGCATGTGGGTGAATCCAAGCTGCCCCCTGCGTCTGAGGAGAAAAGCTCAGTGAGCCGTTGGAGATGTGTGTCTGGGCTGGGCAGAGAGGTTGGGGCTGGCATTGGGGATTTCAGAGTCGTCCTATGGCAGGTGGAGTTGAAGTCTCAGTCCCACGGGTTTCTCTGTCCCAGAGAGGAGCAGAGATGAAGACGGCGAAGTAACTGATATTTCGAATATCACCCCCGGGGTGGAAGAAAGGGGCCGGCCCTCCGAGTTTGGAATTGAGAAGGCTTGGTTTCCAGCTTGGCCCTGTCACTCGCTGTGTGACTTTCTGCAGGTCAATTAGCCATCTGATAAATGGGGACAGTGACAACCAGCTAGCATCTCCCGAGCTGATGTGAGGATCAGATGAGCTCTGGTACCTCGAAGTCCTTCAGAAATTGCATCCTGAAAGGGGCGCCTGGATGGCTCAGTGGGTTAAGCATCTGACCTTGGCTCAGGTTGTGATCTCGTGGTTTGTGGGTTCGAGCCCTGCAGCAGACTCTGCTGACAGCTCAGAGCCTGGAGCCTGCTTCAGATTCTGTGTCTCCCTCTCTCTCTGCCCCTCCCTCCCTCTGTCTCTCTCTTTCTCAAAAGTAAATAAACATTAAAAATTTTTTAAAACACAATTCTGCAAAATGTGGTATTCTTGGGAGGGAGACCTCCAGCTCTGAAGGACATAGTAGGGTTTATAAGTTCTTTAAAGCATTATATGTGTATGTTTTGAATTTAATCACCTGTTCTGAAGAAATAAAAGTGTGTCTCATATTTGAGTTCTAGAATTGCTGAGGACAGAAAACTTTATAGTTTCTATCATCAAATATGACTGCTGGTATCACTAAGGACTCGTGGGTATGTGTATGCCGAGAGGGGGCGGAGTGGGGGGAGCAGAAAAATCTAGGTCAAAAAAAGCACTCGGAAACCCGGCACCGGTGCCCGGGATTCACACAGAGAACACAAGGACATTTCACTCCGTGCCTTCACCCCTCAACGTATGGCTTTGGAGTTCCTTTCTCCCATCACATGGGAGTGCGATGTTTGGGCTGGGTAGCAAATGTCAAACACGAAGGTGAGCAGGGATAAGGTAAAAGAGGCCATGTGGAAATTGGCTCATCACGGTAAGAACCAACTATGTACTTAGTTCTCTGACCTGAAACCAGCTGTAATTTTAGTAATTGTGGCTCACACCCATCTACCTCCTGTAGCAACTGAAAGATTATCCCACAATGGCGGCCATTTCTCCCCACCACCTGGTGCTCCGTCTGCCTAAGATCGTGTTCCCAGAGAGGTGAATTTACAGGCTTTTTATGGCGTATAGAAGGCAAGGTTTTAAAAGAATCTCATTTTCTGCAAAGAGGAGTGTTTGGGGGGAGGTGGTTTCCTTCTGCCGTTGTTGGCCCAGGGCCCCATACTTCCTGTTCTTCTCATCTCTCTGTCTGTTCGGTTCCCCCTATCTCTTGTCCCCATCATGAAAACTCGAGCAAGGGGTTCAGCCTAAACACATGAGGTTTTACACTTCACTTTACTGTATGTTAATTCGGATAATGTTGCCTACGAGAATAATTTTCTGGGTTACATGGCCTGAGAATAAGTTAGACGTGGGAAGAGGACAAAATGTACAGTTGGGAGAATTTTAAAATTGGATGGAATTATAGCTCTTAGAGGCATAGCAGAAATCTGAAGTATTGCAGTTAATTACATAGGATTAACTCTTCATGCTTTGAGGTCACTGTTTTAGTAGGAAGAAACAGGGCTGAGTTAGACACAGTACAGAAGCAGGTGGAAATGGACTGGGTCGTTTTTTTTTTTTTAAAAAAACAGCGGCAGATTTAAGAGGGAAAATGTTAAGTCTGGGGCTGCACAGAGCTGCAGGTCCAAGGGGTTGAGGCATGAACATAAAATTATCTGACTCCTAATGTTTCCGTCACAGGAGAAGCTGGATCGAGCCATTCGGCCAGAGTTCCCCGTCCACCATCTTGTTCATCGTCCTTTGATCGGCATCTAGTGAGCACCTGCTGTTTGCGCTTAGGTGCTGGGAATACAGAGATGAAGAAGCTGAGGCCTGTGTCCTGGGGAACTCACAGTCTAGAGGGGGTTAGCTGGTGGTGAGCTCGTCAGGCATTGTTTGTACCTTTTAGTGAAAAAGTCTGTTTCGTCTTTTAGCACGAAAAGTCTAGGATGAAAGAGCATCCCAGGAGTAAATTGCTGGGGCGGTCAAGAGCTGCTTTGGAAAGCAATTGCAAGATCTTGGGGCTTTGTACCCATCTCTGGAGCGGAGGGGCAGATGTTGCAGCCATACATAGAGACCCACGGGCAGGGCCACCGACCGCCATGATAGAGACATGCTGTGGGGTTCCGCCAACAAGCCCCTCTCCACTTTTCTTTCCATCAGCACAGCTGCAAGGGACAGAATTTGAAAAGGACAGGTTTGCCCTTCTGATGGAATTCTACACGAGCGTGCAGAAATGCAATTTAACAATTCACGCAGTTTGCGCTGAGCACCTATGTGGGGCTGTGACTCGCGTGGGGGCGCTGCTGGGAAGACACAAAGATGAACCGGCTTGGCTCTGCTCTCAGGGAGCTCATAGATGGAGGAAACCACCACTCATTCATTCACCAAATATTAGGGAGGGTCAACTTTCTGCTGTTTTGGACACTGAGGCAGACCTGGCCCCTGCCCTCACAGAGCTTTGGCGAGTGGAATAGCCAACACATGCACCGGCGGTCAGGATCCCACAGGGTAAGGGCAGTGATGGGAGGTGGGTGTAGTGTGCGTTAGAGCACAGGGGTTTGGCTGCTCATAAATAACCGTCTCGGGAGGGGAGATCAGCAGCACCTTGAATGACGTGTGTTGCCGTGCCGTGGAAGAGCTAAAGAGGGAGTGACTCATTTTGCTGGGGCCATAGGGGGTGTGGAGGATTAGTGAGGGTTCCGAGGCAGAGGTAGTCAAATATGCCTGTGGAGGAGAAAGGCATTTGGAGTGCGGGGAGAGTGCGAGAAACTCGGTGTATATATTGCAGCATGACCTGGGCATTACATACGCAAGGGTGTGTGTAGGTGCGCGTGCGTGTATGTATGTGTGTGTGTGTTCACGGACGAGAGCTTGGGGAGGTTGGGGAGCGGGTTGGGCCCAGGTGGCTTAACTTTCTATCAACTGGTAATGGGGAACCGCTGAATGTTTTTGAGCAAGGAGGTGATCTGACCTGATTTTTTTTCCCAGAAAGATCCTCCGAAGACTAGTACGTAGAATGATTGAAGGAGTAAGAGACAGGAGGTGATGAAGTCAGTCAAGGGGCTGTGGCGATGGTCTGAACGGTGGCAGGAATGGGCAATACTGGAATACGGCAACCATTCACGGAACATCCACTTTGAGGTGGGGCCATTACCTCTAATCCTTCCCCAAACCCTGCAAAATAGTTACGGTCCCCGCTTGCAGATGAAGGACAGTGAAGCTCAGAGGGGCAGGGGACTGATCCAGGGCCACACAGCTAGTCAGCTGGGATTCGAACTCCCAACTTCTCTGGCTCTAAACTCCTGCTCCTTTTTACTTCATCAGACTCCTCTCTCGTGAGGCAGGGGATTGCTTGAGAGATCTCAAGAAGAATATTCAGGACAGAGTAATGTTGAGGAGCGAGGCAGAGCTCCAGTCAGATGCAGAAGAGGGACAGCTAACGGTGTCACCTTCTACAGGTGGTATAGTAGTGTCATGCTATGATACATTAAGGAGATCACGGGTGGACTTGAAGGGAGTGTTGAGGGTAAGAGGCAGTTTCCAGAAAGTTCCAGCAGACTCAGTGGGAGGTGAGGAAGTAGAGGCACCAGCACAGGGAACTCTTCCTGGTGTTGGGAGCCAAGGAGAAGAAAGAAATCAGGAGGTGGACTGAGAAGCAGAGTTGAGGAACGTTTTTTTCTTTCTGCTTTTCTGAGGAATAGGAAACTCTTGAGCAAGATATTGGGTTCTGTTCGCAATGGGAGATGAGGGGGGGGAGTTGGCCCGTTGGCCTCTCTTGAGCGAGGACCCTGTATAGCGGTTGATAATCACATGGTCACAATATCCCAGAGAGAAGGGAGGGACTGCTCACCGTGTGGCAGATGCCTCTGTGACCTTGGTAAGATCCCACAGAAGTGAAGGTCGCCTCTTCCTGGGTGGGCGGCCCAGGTGACGTTTTGACCTTGAGAAGCTCCAGCATAGAAGGCACACCCTTCACAGCTATATTACTAGAGCTTGCAAGGTGAGAGCGGTTAGAAGGACGAATACTGGGGGTGTTCAAGTCCCAAACCAAGTGACTTTCTGAGTCACCCCGTCACGTACTGACAAGGCTCTCACTACGGCAAATATACTTCTTAGGGGCGAGACACTGGTGGCCTCAGTGTTGCTGTGCAGGCTGAGAAGGCCCATGTCGGCTGCTGAGGAGTAGGAATCAGGATTTCTGAGGGTGCTCTGTGGCCAGGCCGGTGCGGGGTGGGGGGTGGGCATTAGCGTCACAGACTCCCCAAATGGCCTGCAGAAGGGCTTCTGCTTTTGCTCAAAATCGGGGTTAAGATGTGAAGCCCACAAGTGTGATGCATGGAATGTGGAAGTCCAAGGCCACTTTGTCTCTGCACGTAGCCACAACAACTCAAGTGTGGGTGTTAGGCAGGTATTAAGGCGTCCCCGAGCGGCCGGGGTGTGCATGGCCTCCATTGGCCCACGTCTGTTCCAGTCATCTTTTCCCGGCTGTCTCCAGCCTGCACCCTCGGTTGAGTTTTGGCGACACTGAACCTCACAGTGCTCACTGAAGCCACGTGGGCTTGCTTACATCTGAGCTTCCGGTAAGCGTCCAGCCACGTTCCCTGCATTCCCCGGCCACAGGTGTTGCTGCAGCTTCCTGCCACCCCATCTCTCGAGTGGGATCCCTTGTTCCCTCACCTGTGCTCCCTGAGCACTTAGACGAGAACATCTGTAAGAGCCCTTTGGATGGATTTCTTTCCCTCTCCAGACCACAAGTATCTCAGGACAAGGATGGTGACTTATTTCCATCATGTACCCTGGTAACTGGCACCCGAGAGCTCAGACGGAACCCTTTTGATTGAGGTGAATTTCTCTTTTTTGAAAGAAACCACATGCAGTTCTGAAGAAACAAAGGCATGGGGGGAGCACCTGGATGGCTCAGTGGGTGAAGCATCTGACTCTTGACTTCGGCTCAGGTCGTGATCTCACATTGTGTGAGTTTGAGCCCCACAGCCGGCTCTGCACTGTCAGTGTGGAGCCTGCTTGGGATTCTCTCTCTCTCTCTTTTTCTCTCTGCCCCTCATCCACTCGTTCTCTCTCTCTCTCCCTCTCCCTCAAAATAAACAAATAAACTTAAAAAAGAAAAGAAAAGAAAAAAAACAAAGCCATGGCTTGTTCGATGAACACAGTGACCAGACCAGAGTAACCCAAACTCCCCCGCGGCTCCCCGGGGCCCCACGTCACCTACCTTCAGAACATCTCCGGTGTGAAAGCTCAGCTCATCCTCGCCGGAGGCGGTGAAGTCAAACTTGGCAATGGCTTCCATGTTGCGATGGGAAGCTGGAAGAGAGGTAGTGTGTTTATTGTGCCTTTCTGTCCAGGGAAGGGCTCAGAGCAGCGGGCACCTAGCAGTCTTAGCAGGTGGTAGGCGCTTGGCCGAAGGTCTCCGGGCCTGAGAGGAAGACCCAGGTTCGCAGGGAGGGCTTTTGTTTTTGTGGACTCGCTGCGGGAGGGAGCCTGTGGGATCTGCCTCCCGTCGTTCCCTGAATCCCCAAGCTCCAGGAGCGGGGAAATGAAGGCCAGCAGCGCCTTCCCCTTTCTCCTCCCTTTGCCTGCCCGGCCTGTCACCATCTCTGGGGCATCTCTGTTCCTGGTTGATAAGGATGGAAGATTCACTATCATCTCTCACTTGGGGCCCGAGGGGCTGGAAAGACTGTTCTGTAAACATCGTCCTGAGGCTGTCCCTTGGCAGCTATGTTTAACCGGGCGGTGTTAATTAGACAGATGCCATTTTCTCTTTTACATCTGAATCATTTAAGAGAATTAGGCAGCATCGGCCAGTGGGGAACTTAGCATCCTTCCACATGGCTTGAGAGTGGAAAACATTCTGGCTTTAGAGTCAGGGGACTCGATTAGTCAGATTCCTTATTGCATTATTATAGTGTAAGCCAAGCACATTTTGAAAGATACCGTTATAATTCCTCTGAATTGAGTTAAAATGCCCCCACCCCCAGTAATACGCAAGGCCTGTGTAAAATAAGAAAGTTAGCCTACAAATGAAATACAGTTGTTGTTGTTTTAGGAGACGGGGGGCGGGGGGGGGGTAGGGAGGGGGGGATGTCATAGAGCAGAGTCCTGGTTTTGTTGGTGAATAGCTGTATGTTCTTGTGTAATAACTAAACCTCTTGGAGCCTCAGTTTCTTTATCTGTAAAGTGGAGATCATAATATTGAACTAATAACCATGTGAGATTAAATTCAACAATAGACGCGGGGTGCCTGGGTGGCTCAGTCGATTAAGCGTCCGACTTCGTCTCAGGTCATGATCTCACAGCTCATGAGTTTGAGCCCCACATCGGGCTCTGTGCCGACAGCTCGGAGCCTGGAGCCTACTTCTGATTCTGTGTCTCCCTCTCTTTCTGCCTCTCCCCCGTTCGCACTCTCTCTCTGTCAAAAATAAATAATCATGAAAAAAATTTAAAAAAAATAAATTAAACAATAGACACAAAATGTTGCATGAGATAAAACTAGGTAGTCTTTCTGTCTTTAAAATAATTGTATTTGAATGAATTTATCCTCAGCAAAGGGAGCCTGGCCAAAAAGAGCTCAAAAACAGAAAAGACAGAAGAGTTTTCTTCTGATTTCTCCCATCTTTTATGAACTTTCCTCTTTGGAATTTGATGCCTATTCTCCAAGACCTGCAAGTCCTTTGTTTCTGTGCTAAGACAGTTCGCTGTTGGGACAGTCTTGGAAGCTGTTGTTTGGCATTTACGTTTGTCAGAATGTGCCAAAGTCTGAACCCCTTTACGTCAGTGAACTCACACCTAATGACTTTCAGTGACCAGTCAACCAGGACCACAATCACCCTCTCTGTGGGAATTTCCACCCAAGTGACAAGATTTAGGTGACTAAGGAAGGTGGCTGCCCGGTGGGGAGGGTGCGGCACGCAGAGATCAGGGGATTAAAGCCACTGCCACAGTGATGGCAGCCAAGTGACCCGTTTCTCTGACTTTCCACATTTGTTTGGTCTTCCAAAGGTAATTTGTAGAGATGACGATTACCCATCTGAAAGATAGATATTGGGCAAAAAAATATTTCAGGAGCCCAAGCAAAATGTCATAGTTAACTGTGTGCCAAAATTTATCCCCGCCCCCCCCACAAAGATATATACTTTTTGTATCCTTTCTTCAGGATCTGTCCATCTAAGGCAAATTAAAGTTGTGACCTAGGATGGCCCACTCAACAGGAAGGAGTATTCTGCCCTCCTTAGTGAGTGCTAAATGCTTTTGCTGATTTGCTTCACCCCGTGGCTTTAACATGAAAAGCCTCCCCTAATTAAGGCCTTGCTTTGAGTTTGCAGGGAGATGTGGTGTCTGTGGGTCACCCTCATGGTATTGACACAGATACTGGTCACCTCAGGAGATCAAGTGTCAGGTGAATGGTCCTGAAATCCAAGATCCCATTTCTATGCAAATTTACCTTAATAAGCAGGATGGAGACAAGGGGAGGGCAAATGCTAAACATATTAGAAAGTCACATAAATTAGGGATGCAAAAAATATCCAAGGCATGCTCTAGATATGACCTTGAGCTTGGGAAGATCTTTCCTATGTTACATGGAACTCGGATCCGGCCTGGGTGCTTGGACCAGGCTGGCCGTGCGTAACTTCCGTGAGGAGGTGAGGCAGCGTTGCTCCTGAAGCACCAGCTCTCTCTCTGCCTTCCCCCCGGGGCCCATAACAGACCTCCCCAGCTTATAATATTAATCCTGGCTCTGAAAACCCAATGAAACCAGGCCCACTCTTAATGAGATCACTTTGAAAAAATTTGTTTGCCTCCCATTTCCATTTGTGAAATGAAATCTGTTCAGATGCTCTTTGGTAGGAGGGAGACGTTCAGCGGGGAGTGGGGGAGTGTTCTAGTCTCGTTGAAATCACGGCGTTTTGCAATTTCTCCCCTTGCATTTACTGCTCCCTGCTTCCCTAATAGCAGGGCCACCCCCCCAGGGCTTGGGCTTCTGTTTGGTCATAAAAATGCATGGAAATTTATATCCCATTTGTCTGTACCCATTAGTATTAACTTCGAAAACTTTTGAATTACCACCAGGGAAGAAGAACACTGAACTACCATATTTTGCTCCGTGTTTGTCCATTTGTTTTATAGTCAGTACCTTCCACCAACGCATGATGCATCGATTGATGCTGGCCACCTCGGGAATTCAAGAATGCAATGGAGCCTTCTAGCTACTGTGTGCAGTTACTGTGCTCCTGACCTCAGGGGGAGATGGAGAGAGAGACATCTCTTTAAAGAACCTCACAGACAGATTAAATGTGCGTTTCCTTCCAGCGCTGAGCTTCAGAAATGGCTGCAATGCTACCTGCTGGAGAATGTGAACTTGAGGTGACAGTTTCCGGAGGCAGTCAAGCCACCTCCATCAGCTTCCCCCACCCACCGCAAGCCCGTTGACGACGCCGTTTGCCCAGGAATCCTGCCTCAGAACCATGCAGGGCTCCTGCCCTTAATGCTGGCTCTGCCTCTCACCCTCCCTCTGTGTCTCTCTCACTTTGCCCCTTTATGGATTGCGCACAATATCCATTAGCAGCCCCGTGACACAGATCTACGCCATTTGGCGGCACAGGACTTCCCCACGCATGATTTTCTCTGCCCTTGCATTTCCATTTAGGCTTCTTTCACCACCAAAACACCCGAAAAACATCCAGGCTTAGATACCAGGAATGTATGTCCACTTCTAAGATAGAGTCACCACAGAGGATGAAAACAAAAGCCACAAGACGGCTCTTTAAAAGAGCCGCCCTGTGAAATCCAGATTAATTGGATGTGTTCAGAAACACGTAGTTACTGTCGAGATGGTACCAGGCAAGAAACTTCTTGAAAGATTTCAGCTCCTCCTAAGTTGGCTATGAATAGCCGCGGCTTCCGCTTTATGCATCTCTTAAAAAGAGCAATTGCATAACACCGCAAAGCTGCTGGAAGATTCAGGCTCAGGACCCGAAGAAAGAAGGAACGGGGTCCTATACTGAACTGGCAACACCACTTCCTATTTTGTTGGGGGAGAACTCTAATTTAAATATGATATGACTTGCACTTGTAATTCAGTTAAGCTAATGTGTTCTTTTTTTTTTTAAAGAGAGAAACATTGCTCCTTATAAATATTGTGATTTTTATTAATTTGCATCTTGTGTATGAAACGAAGCGATAGAATAGTGATGAGTTTACACGTGAGGACTTTAACTGCAGTTACCAAGAGGAGGTCGGCTAAAAACGTAAAATTCTCCCGGCGGGTTAATTTCACGTAATGCAGAGACTTGGAACCCACGGCATTCCTTCTATTTGTCAGGCAAAGCCCCTCTTGGAGACAATGAGAAGGTAACGCAGAACGCTTACTCTCCCCGCTGAATTGGCAAGGTCAGCTCCATTACTTTTCAGCAGTAAGAAACCTTACACTACCAGGAAAAAAAAAAAAAGATTATAGCTAAGCCTCACGGTACACAATAGATATGTTCTCGGAAAGTTATTAGGAATAGAGTATTTGTAAGTGGAATCATATTAGCATGCATTATAGAGGCTCACTCCATAAAGCAACCCCATGGTGAATCCCTTTACAAAATGAAAAGGAAAATTTGTTATGCAAATAACTGCTTTTACCTTATCTGTTTTAAATGCTGGGTTTTCTTGTGTTGAGTCTTAAAACAGAGCACACCTGTAGATCCTTCCGACACCTCCCACCGTGGGTTAAATGTTAGTTTCCCCTCTTCTTAAGTCCCAGAACGCTTTTTAAAAGCCTCTCCTATTGATATGTAACATTTCACCTTGGAGTATAGAGTAGCAGTCGGCAAACCTTTTCTGGAAGGACCAGAGAGTAAATATTTTGGGCTCTGCGGCCCATACAGTCTCTGCCACAACCACTCAGTCGTGCAGTTGTAGCCCCGAAGGCAGCCTGAGAGAACAGTAAGGAATGGGTGTAGCTGGGTTCCAATAAAACTTCGAACACCGAAGCTTGAATTTCATATACTTTTTACATGCCACAAAGTATTCTTCTTCTCCTGATTTTTTCTCCCATTTGCGAATGTGAAAACCATCTTGGCTCATGGGCAAACACATGTGATGGGTGGAATTTGGCCTACAGGCTATACGTTGTGGACCCCGGGTACAGGTGTTTATATGTACATCCTACTTCCCCTAATAGTTTGTAAACTTCTGGAGGGGAAGAGTTGTAGCTTAGTGGACAGAGTGTGGGCTTAGGAGTAGATGGGCCTGGATTTAAGTCTGAGAGGTGTCACTCATTTTCCCAGCGTCCTGTTTATCCATTAGCCAGGAGTAACCGCATTGACTCCAGAGGGGTGTTAATGCGTATAAAGACGCCGGCACACAGTAGGCGTTCAATAAATGGTAG
Organism: Panthera pardus; assembly: GCF_024362965.1. Taxonomy (NCBI): domain Eukaryota; kingdom Metazoa; phylum Chordata; class Mammalia; order Carnivora; family Felidae; genus Panthera; species Panthera pardus. Next base: position 1,861,243 of record NW_026526991.1, on the reverse strand, counting down.
GAGTGGTTGCTGTCGTTTACCCTCAGATTCCCTACCGTATCGAACCGGTGCTTAGTAGGCACCTGGGAAACGCTGAGTGAATGAAAACGCGATCAGCAACCTGCCCTCAGAATTATAACTGTAATTGATTTCCTTGGGGAAGGGGCAGCAGACAGAGGACCCATTTACAAGGATCAATTAATTTTCCACTCGAAGGTGCCCTGACTTCTCGGCAAACTCAGCCGCAGATAATAAAACATACTCCCACACTAGAGGTCTGATTTATTTAATCCAATAGAGGGCAATGGTGCACCCCAAACCGTGGATTCCATCCCGTAAATTTTTTTTTTTTTTCATCTTGAGTGCCCGCAGTCTTTATCTAGGCAGGTTTGGTGATTGTCCTCATTGTCTCCTGTGTGTTTTAAGGCGTGTAAACTTTAACATTTCAACGAGTCTCAAGCCCCTACAGCACATGAGTTACTTTGCCGGGAAAGAGCTAGAAGCCATCTGCGATTCCTGGCTCTCTGACACTTAAATTCCCTGAGTTTCCTGGAAAGGTGTTTCTGCTCCTCTCGGAGTGACTAGACCCTCACTCCCGCTTTTGAGTCTAGGTTAATGATTTGTGTTGGAACCCCTACGGTGTGTTTTTCTTTCATCTGAACTCTAGAGCTGTGTTTGGAGACTTTTTGCCTTAGTTGCCTTTTCTTGGGCGTTAGACGTCGGACCAGGACACTGAGAAAGGTCATAGATGGCCCTTCCTGAAAACGTGTAGGCTTAGGATGGACAACTACCTTAGGATTCACCTGCTGGCTATTGCTTAAATATTCTCCTAGGGACTCACATCCATCTCTTTTGGAGAAGAAAGTGAGAAAAAGGAAAGAAAAAGGCTGAGCCTGGCCAAGAGATCAAGGGCTGGCCTTTCCTCAGTTGGGGCTTTCAAATGACAGTTTTGCTCTATTCTAAACCAGCGGAAGCCCTGCTTACAGAATACCTCTTAATCAGCTGGCCATGTTGAAGATGTTAGCCTTCTCGCTGAAGGTCTAACAAGGCGTACGTATTTCTTTACTGTGCCTGCTCTTGAATTACTTCTAACTCATCTTCTGGAGCCTTTAAAATAGAAACCCTCAAATCCTATTCTAGTAAGATCCTCCTTCTGGTTTCTCTGGAGATTCGGATCTGTGGCCACGTGTAGAGGCTAAGTGGGAGTTGAGGCAGCACCAAGCTTGCAGATAGATAGCCATGTCCTTGGGAATGGCCGTCAGGGGCCTCTGCTTTCAAGGATTTACGACCAACAGCTCCCATGCTTATCTAGACCTCCCCAGCCAGGGACGCAGGACCATTCCTCTTTAGGTTCAGGATCTCAGGGGAATAAACAGCCTTCTCTGGAGGACCTGGCCTGTTTCCACAGGTGTTCTCTCTAAGGGACATAAACATTTCGGACTCTACGGCAACCAGAGTAAGCAAAGACAAGTGAAATACACTCCACCAAACCATTTCTGGCTAGTTGGCTGAGATTTTAGTACTCTCTAAGAGCCTCCATTTTAAATGATTTTGCACACATGAGACGTTCTTATTTTCCTCTTGTCCCTAGGTGACTCATTATTTCCCCCTCCAAAGCCCTAGGAAGGCACAAATCCCCCCCGCATGACCGGCAGGGAGCTAGAGGGGACCTCCACGGCCCGTCCGAGAACATTAATTCCTCGGTGGTTGATCTGCTGACGCAAGTCTTGAAGACGCAAGGAAGTGGCTCAGGAAGAACCCCCAGGGTGTGCTCCGTCTTCCCTGCAGGTGTGTTTCCTACGTGACAACCATCCTCTGGCTGTTTCACCTCGGCTGGAAGCAGCCACAGGGCTGTCTCTGATGACAGGTAACTCACGGGCAGCGGGTCCTGGAGCGAGAGATGAGACATGGGCGGGAGAGGTGTGCCGTTCTCTCCTCCCCGTCTGGGACGGCATTCTGTTACCCCCTCAGCAAGGCTGGCTTCACCCACCCTGACCTTGGGATGCTCTCTACCAGTGCACCTCCTGTAGACCCTCTGCCAACCTCTTAGGGTCTCAGTCCACCCTTTGGCCTTGCCTTGAGATGGCTCCCTATTTTCCATGGGAAAATATTTCCCATGGGAACCATCTCCTCAGCTTGTTTTTAGTTTTGGGAGCCAAATAAATATATTTCAAAGATGTGCAGACAAACCTGACACAACTGGAGAGTCCCTCTAAATCCCTTATATCCTTATTTAATCAAATTGCTGTTCTGTAGGTCCCTGCCTGTCACTGTGGATTAGGGAGATTTCACTGGTCTCAAGGATGTTTTCCTCCTTTTTAATTAGCTCCTCTTTTCCTGCTTAAGGTTTTTTTTTTTTTGGTTTTGGGTGGGGAGGGAGGGCGAGGGGAAGGGAGGAGAAGGTGGAGACAAATCAGGAGAGTGTCCCTGTGCATGTCCCCTCCCCTCCCCTGCTCTTCCTTCTGGTTATTTATCAGCCTACTCTTCTGTAATCCACACCAGTCTGGCCTATCAAACTTAACTTTCTTTTCTTTTTTAAGATTTTATTTTTAAGCAATCTCTCCATCCAGTGGGAGGCTTGAACTCACAACCCCGAGATCAAGAATTGCGTGCTCCCACCGACGGAGCCAGCTGGGTGCCCCTCTCATTTATTTATTTATTGATTGATTTATTTTCCAAGTTCAAAGCACGTCACATAAAATTTCACTCGCCCTCCACCTTTTTGTAAGAAAAAATCCTTTTCTTTAAGCGTAATGTCTACGTTCTATCAAACTCAAGCAAATCCTATTCTCTTTTTCCTAACTTGCCATTCTCTGCAAGGCAAGATTGCCAGCAACAGTGGAGAGGCACAGACCTGGCTGTCAGAGAGAGACCTGGTTTCAGATCTGTTTGGCCGCTTCCTTGCTTGCTGGGAAAACTTACCCCCCCCCCCCGCCCCCCGCCTCAGGTTCTGCATCAAGAATTCAGATAATAATCCTCATTCCCAGTGTTGCCAGGGATAGGCTCATCCTTGGCATTCGACAGTTCAGTGTCTCTTTCTCCCATCATTTTGCATCTCACCTATCTACTTCCCTTTCTTTTTTTTTATTAAAATTTTTTTAAGGTTTATGTATTTTTCAGAGACAGAGAGGCAGAGCGTGAGTGGGGGAGGGGCAGAGAGAGAGAGACACAGAATCCGAAACAGGCTCCAGGCTCTGAGCTGTCAGCACAGAGCCCGACGCGGGGCTCGAACTCACAGATGGGGAGATCATGACCTGAGCTCAACCGACTGAGCCACCCAGGCGCCCCTCTACTTCCCTTTCTTGTAAACAGTCTCCAAACCGTTTTTAGAAATCCACCAAGCCTATGCCACGGTCCAGCTTCTTAAATCTCTGTTTTTGTTCACTTAACCCCAGGTGAGCGCTAGCTTCTCTCTACTCCCTATGGAGTCCTGGCTCCAGCAACAGCAGAAGGTACGACACAACGTCCTGTAATCAAGACAATCCCGTAAGTAAAGAGAAGAGACAGCCCAAACCAAAGGGAAGTGGCGAAATGGAAGGCTGAGAAACAGAAGACTGATTTGGTTTCTAAACTTTGCCCTCTGCCCGGAGCTCAGTGACTGCACTGCTATCTGTAAAGGGAGCCCCAGGACAGCCACGCAGGGAGCTCACGCAGACCGTGCCTCACCCAAGTCTAGAGACCAGAACCGGCTGAGACTAAGTTCCATGTATCCATGTGGTCTACCATGGGCCAAGGGCCTCACCTGCACTTTGCTACATTAATATGATTATGGTCATTATTCCTAGTGCTACCCGACCGCCACTCCCATTTCATAGTTGGGAAACTGAGGGGGGCGATTACCGTGCAAGTCTGCTGGCTGGCGAGGCTGTGCTCTGTTTCCTTCACCGCGGTGCCTCTGCCGGTCCTAGCAAACCTGGAAAGTCCTGCACTAGTTCAGGGTAATTACCAACGAGCTCAGGGCCCCCCAGACCTTCCTGGGTGGCTGTCCTTCAGCCAAGAAATTGATGGGAGCAATTCTCACACACCCGCAAAATTCAAGCCCGTTATTTCTGCCGCCTCCCGAGGCTGAGCTATCACTTGCTGTTTCCTTGTTTTATCCTGATTGTTCCCTAAAGCAATAACAATTGTCTACAGAAACACCGTGAATCCCGCTGGCAAAATCCAAACAAGAATGGAGCATGAAAGATACCTGCCCTCCAGAATCAGAAATTATTCCACGAGCCCTACAAGAAGGGCAGGAGGGGGTGGTGGTGGATGTGAGTGGCGGGCAGCGAAGAGACAGACAGACATTTTACAAATCCCCAGGCTTCTCCTTTCTCCCCAACTCCCCCTTCACTTCCTAATTTCTATTCACATCATGATTTCTCTTCAAACGTATCACCGGCATTTTATGGTGCCTTCATGTTCCCTTTTCCTTCTCTTCCCGTCTGTTCACTTCATGTTTGTGTTTATCGATTTGGGCTCTGAACGCTTGGCTCATTTGTCATATATTTGAAAACCTCCGTCTTCTGGCCCTGTCGTCGCCACGGTTGCAACATCGCTCCCAAATGCTATCAGTCCGCGCTCAGCACCCTCTCTCCTTTCCCTCAGTCTGCACTCGGCGCTACCTTAATTCTTATTTGGGCAAAGCACAAAAGCAGAGAGTCGATGACTGTGTGGTCACAAGTGCTTTAATCTTCTTGTCACTTTTACTTACATTCCCAAGCCCCTATTTATTATTGGAATACGGGTCATTTTTTAATTCGCTGGTCTCAAAGCTTGCAAAAGTGGACATTAACCCGTATAACAGTTTACTTTGCTTCATTTGATAAGTCTATCCCTCAAAAGTTGGAGGTAACTACATTTCTACATACCCAGTCGCCCCATAAAGGCACTAAAAAGCTGCCAGTAGGAGGGATGCTAATGCGCCTTACTTCCATCCGATGAATAGTCAACAATTATTCTTATCTTTTTTGGAAATGTAGGTCATAATTTGAGTTTGCTTGAACTGAGGAACGCCTGTATTTGCTTTGCTTCAAGTAGTCTCTTTCTTTTTAACTGCTAGTTTTGATGCCCTAACCCTCAGACTCTCAAAGTTGGACGCGACCCGGTCTCTCTCTAATTTATTGAGATGACAGAGAATGGGCAGAGGGGAGGTTGAATTGGAAACAGTGTGGTGCATTGGTTATATTGGAGCAAATGTCTCACTGTAATTTTCAGTTTGAATCCTTCCCTAAGGAGAAAAAAACCAAAAGGAATGTATAAAGATGACGCTCACAAGTCTCAAAATCTTGTGACTGTCCCTGGGTCCTCCACCACCCTCCGGGTGACTGGGCTCAGGCTCCTGGCTCTTCCGGTCATTTCCTTCAGGTAACACCACCGTCTGTCAGTGCTCTTCTCAAAATGCGTTACATAGGTTTGAGCCCAGTATTTAAGGAAATGGTCTCAGCCCGGCTGAGCGGAAGGACACGTTTGATCCCTGCAGCCGCACGACAGAGCTTTAACCACAGAAGTCTTCTGTGACACCGCTGGCCGTCGGGGTTCCACAGCAAACCAGGAGGACAAAAGCACCAGGGTCCCCCAGCGTGAAGAGGGGCCACACCAGGCCTCTCCACTTGTGATTCTGCGAGAGGCTTTTGGGAGCCAAAACGTGAGGTTCAAACGTCGTCTTTTTGGCTTAGATCTTGTTTGGGGCCTCGCCACTGGCCAGGTCTTCAGTCCATCGCCATTGTCTGGGCACGGATTTATATTCCCCCACTCTGGCTTCTCTCCCGACTCTTTCCGTACAAGCAAGCTTAATGCCTCTGTGGCCTCTACTCTGTAATAAATGGAACACAGGCTTTGGAGTCAAGAACAGCTGGGCGAGGGTCCTGCTCCTTCCTTCACCAGCTGTGTGATCGCAGGCAAACTGGTGATCTCCGAGCTCAATTTCTTACTGAATGACTCCCTCCAGGTTGACACGAACGTATTCATCGACGCACTCTGAGGATTGACTCCGTACCATTCTCCATGGTTTTCTTCATTCTGTTCCCTGGGAGCTCATGAAAAATGCACCCCAATGCCTTCCTGAGATCAAACTGGGACACGTCGGTGGCCCTTTCGTTACGTGGTGCTCTAATAACCTTATAGGAAAGAACGTAAACCAGAGCAGGGTCAGCTTCTCTTTCAGGCCCATACTCAGGGAAATGCAACGTGGAAGAAATTTGTCTTTTTCACTCACTTTCCCTCTTTTGTGTTTTCTGTTCCCCACTCCTTGTCCATTTTCCTAGCCTGTTGAGTTTCCTTTTATGTCTTTTTTTTTAATGTGTATTTACTTATTTTGAGAATGAGAGAGAGAGAGAGAGAGAGCATGCATGCAAGTGGGGGAGGGGGGCAGAGGGAGAGAGAGACAATCTCAAGCGGGCTTCCTGCTCTGCTCAGAGCCCAATGTGGGGCTCCACCCGCGACAGTGAGATCGTGACCTGAGCTGAAGTCAAGAGTTGGACTCAACCGACAGAGCCACCCAGGCATCCCCTTTTTATGTCTTTTAATTAGGCTGCTGTCTACCATGCCCCCATTCACCCTCTCCCCCATCCTGCTTGCTTGATAGAACAAGGACTCCTGGGTGTTGAAGGTTTCTGATTCACACTTTCTGACAGTCATTTTCCCACTCAAGAATCAATGCCATGTTGTCGCACTACCTCCCAGATCTGCTCAAGACTCTCCTCTTGCCATTTTAGGTCTGCAGCAATCTCTTCCTCATCCCATGGGGATCTAAGTCCAAATGGACTTCAGAATACCACACACCCATGCACACATGCCTTAGGAAATGGCTTCTCATTCTCCAAGCACTCCCTCTCCATCCTCACCTCTGCAGTGGTCTTCCTTCCGTCACCTGACTCAGGTTGCTATGTACCATTGTGCAGGTTGTTTAGTGCACAAGGGCCTGTGGCTCAGCCTGCCGTGGGGGCTAAAATCCAACCGGCGCTCTTCTATCAAACTTTGAGTCCTGATGTGGGGCTGCGTCTGCCCAAAGTTAGGGGCACACTTTTTCAACTTAAACAAAGGCATTGGGTCTAACTGCAACTGTTCCTTCTAAACCTTACTCGGGGTCTGCCCTTGTCATACCCTATGCTCTTCTCCTCTCTTGATCTTCTGGGGGACTCAGCGTATTTACCCCTCGCTTGGTGCTGCCGCCACATTCAGTGAGGTGGGCAAGCACCTGGCCTTTTGGAGTTTGGCTACTAGAATTCGAGTCCTGGCTGTCCCGCCAGCTATCTGGGTGATCTCGAGAAAGTTATTTAATCTCTCTGGGTCTCCGTTTTCTCATCTTTAAAACAGGAATGATAATAATACCTGCCTTCTAGTGTTCTAGTGAAGATATTTGAATACTTGAAATACCACCCAAAGCACTTAGAATGGTGCCTGGCACATAGGAGGCGCTCCGTGCTTGCTAGCTTCCGCTACTTTGTGCATATTCCACAATAGCTAACAATGACTGAGACAGGCTGTGGCTCACGGAAAGTAGGAGCGAGGAAATGTAGCCCTCGCTAAGTAGGGTCGCTAGATAAAATACAGAATGCCCGGTTCCATTTGAATTTCAGACAAATACTCTAGTGTAAGTATATCCCAAATGTTTACCTTCTCCACAGGAATCTCAAAGTGGTAGATGGTGCCTTGTTAAGACTAATGGCAAGCAATCATTTGACCTTTCCACCCTGTCCTGTCTATTCTCTCTGCTGTCCTTCACATCACACAATGCTTGCCCTGTTAGGTCTCTGACATAAAAACTGGGGAGCGGGCCAATCTGTGGCATGAGACCCGCCATCTTGGAATGGAGCCTTTAGGTGTTCCTGTGAACGTTATGGTTGGCATGTAGAAGCATATATTCTCTCATTCGTATATGCGGGGAGCCACAAAATGTCATACTTCCCACTTTCTCTGCCTTTCGTGTGTTATTTGCCACTTTCAATGTTGTGTGGGCCAAAAAGCACGCTCTTCCTGTTATGCGTTCTGAAATACTATGTGTTTTGATAAGTGGGTTTTATAGATTGGAATTTCAGTTTCTGTAAGTGAATTTTCTTGTAATCCATATTTGTGTTAAAGCAGGAATCCTCTAAGCCTTCTTACGTATTCAGATACTTCTCTTGTGATTATTCTGGCATTTCACATCGTTATTCTCAAATTCACTATCTGCTCTCTCGTATCTATAACTTGTCAAATTTTTCCACGCTTGGCATTTGCACCACAGTAAAAAAAAAACTCCTGGGCACCGGCCCCAGTGAATTATTAGTAGTCCTGTCACATAGTCACCAGGTTGACATTTACTTATATTATCTGTGTCTCTAGTCCCGATGACAAATAATCCTTGAATTGGTTGCTGATACATCATCCTTTTTTTTATTATTATTATTTTTAAATATGATTTGTGCTTTTCTAGAGCTTTGCCTGTTCCTGGCCACTGTAGAGGAAGCTACTGAACCCCCAGTGGTACCAAATGGGGTTCTGTTCCCCTCTTGATCTTCTCTTTTTTATTCTCTTTTATTTCTAATCCTCCATTACTGACTACTTGTCCAGACCCTTTTCTCTGCTAACTCTGTCTGCATGGCCGAGGAGTGGTGATTTCTCCTCAGTCTGGTCTTCAGATTTTCTGCTGCTTGACCTCACTGGGCTTTCACTCTCCTTACCTCTCTCGGGACTATCTCCTATGCTTTATGCATTCGCTCAGCAGACATCTACTGGGCCCCACTTTGCGCCAGTCATGGTGCTCCGTGGGGATCCAGAGTGGATTAGAGAGCGGTCCTAGACTTTAGCTGGCTCCCAGTCTTGATGGAAAGACACACAAGTTGACCAAGCAAGTGAGATCAGTTGAGCCAAACCTCAAGTGGTTGAGGAGCCCAGAGGAGAGTTCCTAACCCCCCTGGGAAGGGTACAGGTGCAGGAGAGACAAGGGGGAGCTTCCGGAGTGAGATGACAAATAAACTGAGCCTTGCAGACAGGTCGAGGGCACATACATCACCGATGGAGGGAATGATCCATGTAAATAGGAGTTGGGGAGACCATCTGGTTCATTATAACCATAGTGGATTGGCGTGAGATGGGATTGGTGATTGGTGGGGGGGGCAGATCATGAAGGGCCTTGTACAGCCTGCCAAGGACGTTGAACTTTATGCCAAGGGTGAGGAGGAATCACTGAAAGGGTTGCTGACATTTGCATTCGGAAATGTCCAGTCTGGTGCAGCATGAAGGACTAGAGGGCGAGGTGGAGCTGCAGACAGCCAAACCAGTGCAGTGGTCAGAAACGGCGAGGGCCTGAAATCTGACGGCGGGAGACTGTGCTCCTTCTCTTGACATTGGGTTTTGATTCCAGGGTAAGTGCTTTACGTGTTATCTCATTTAACACTTGCAAGATCCTGAGGAGTAAGTCCTGTTATTATACCCATCTGATGCATGAGGAAACTCAGGAGCAAAGAGGCAACAGAATTGCCCAAGTTCACATGTATCGAGATACGGCAGGGCCAGAATTCAAATTCAGCCTGTGCACTTCACTAACATTGTCCCTGGTGTCTTACTTCGACTAACTGGCGGTGGCTGAGAGGCAGAAAGGAGTCTAGAGCAGTGCTCTCCGGCCGAAATACGCAAGCCACAAATGTGAGCCACATATGCGACTTTAAATATTTCAGTAGCACATTAAAAAAAAAACAACAACTCATTTTTAATAATTCATTTAACACAATATATCCCTAATACTATCATTTCAACATGAAATCGATAAAAAGTACTACTGAAATATTGTGCATTCTTTTTTACTGGACTAACTCTGGTGTGTACTTTATAATTACAGCCCATCTTAATTTGCACCGACCGTATCTGAAGTACTGAATAGTACATGTGGCTGGCAGCTACCATATTTGACCAGTGTGGGTCCAGAATGGCTCTCCCATTTCTGCTGTTGATGATACGGTAGACGGTGATAACATTCTCAGAGTTAAGGGACCATCGGAGGAAAAAGATAATTTGGAAGGAGTTTGAAAGGCTTGGGAAACACCTAGGTGGAGATTCCTAGTCAGGGGTTGGATATATAGGTGTGGATCTCAGCGTAAAAGTCTGAGCAGACATATAAAGTTGGAAGCTATTGCCAGACAGGTGGTTATTAAACCAGGGTTAGAAGGAACTCACATGGGGCGATTATGTACAAGGACTGAGCTCTGGAAACACAAGGAAGGGATGGACATCTCGTGTAGGTGGAGGGGCTCGCTTGTAGGTATCTCCTCTCAAGTGGGAAGGAAGGACGAAGGGACTGTGATTGCAGAAGGTAAGTTTGTGTAGGTAGAGAGTGGGGAAAGACAGGAAGTAGGCCTTCTAACCCAATGTTGGCAGGGGTTCTCTTGGCCCCTCTGCTTCCTTTTTCTCTTCTACAGAAAAATGAGCCCTTTTATGGCTGACTGCTCACAAGATCGAGATGCAAAAAAGGGGAGGAAGAGGCAAACAAAATGTAAATGTTTGTTCAGCCAGGAAGTAAAAACCAACACGAGCGCCCATTTCTCCAATTGCCATTCCATACTCTCTCTCTCTCTCTCTCTCTCATTAAACTTTTTATTTTGAAATAACTATTGACCCACGGGAAGTTACAAAAATTTGTCTCCTGTCCTCTTCATCTTCTTCCCACGGGGGTGACATCGTACGTCACCACGGCATGGTATCAGCATCAGGAAACTGACATTGGCGTAATGCTATTAAGGGGACTTTTGGCTTTTCTTTGATCATTTCCTAGTAGGAAGCACCCTGAGTAAAAAGAATCAAAATGAGGTGAGATGTAATTAATGCCCCATCAGGTCCAGAACTTCATGTGTGTTCAGGAGGGTTTATCCCTGTAACTAAGTGACACGCGTCAAATACAATAGTAAATGCCACCTAAATGCCCAGGCCCCAAATACCTTCTTACAGCTGTCTGTAAACTTGTACCAACATTACGTGGTCAGACCAGACTCTTCACTGCCTGTTTGGCTCCATCTTGTTATGGAGAACAGCAAAGAACAGAAGAACAGACAGTTCTGCTGTTCCCATCAGGATCTATAGTGAGAAGAGACAGGAAGGTGCCCCAAATCGCACTGCTGCATGGCCCAGGTCTCCGTGACTACAGAACACAGCCTCAGTTTCTGACATGGCGCTATCTCTTGATAGATGGCTATTTCATGCCCCATCTGCACAGCAGAAAACCAATGGGTTAGGAGAGTTAGCACAAGTGACTCCATCCAACTTCCATGCCGGGAGGATTTCAGAGGAATCCGCAGTACCCGATACGACAGGTTCCTCAATAAATGCTAGGGGTTTAATTGGACCGGCCTACAAAACAAACAGACCCAAAGGATACAGGCACAGTCCTCAAAAGCAGAATCAAACGAAGAAAGAACCAAGAAATCTTCTTGCTTCAAGGAAACAAAAACCAACGAGAGAAAATTAAGCCAACTTGAAGGGAACAGGGGCTCTCCATCAGCCAGGGTTCAGCCAAGGCGAATAACCCATTAATTAACAGAGTGAGAGTTCCTCTGTATTTTTACTCTCAGTGGTAATTTGCTAACCAGTAAATATGGAATGACTTTTTTTCTCCCTTGGAGATAAATGAGCTCTGGTTCTCCAAAAATGATACATCTGGCAAGAGGTAGAAAACAGAAAAATGAAGTGTTTTGTCCATTAAGACTTGAAATTTCAGCAAAATACTTATTTCTGGTAGCTAGGTAAAAAGAATTTGACAATTGGCCTTGGCAATTCCTGAACAGCTGAAGAAGGAAACATTTAGCAGGAACAGGCTGGATAAGGGTGGTCAGATGCCTCAGGCTGAGTGATCTCTATAAATTTATTTTGTGTATCTACACCTTGCCTTATATTGTCATGTGTCATATCCGTGCTACCAGTAATAAAATCGTTCCTGTCAAAGTCAAGACAGGCTGAGAGCAATTTGCAGTTGTGAAGAACTACGGGCTGCAGGGAACAAACAGGACACAAAGAATTGGGGGGGGGGAGGGGTTCCTTACTCTGTTGTAGCCGTTGGAAAGGGTCTCCCGCCCACAGGTGCCAAGAACAGAGCAGCACTCACAGGTCAAGTGTAGAGGAAAAGAGCTGAAATCAAGTCGGCTCTATAAATGCTGTTATCCGATAGTCAAGGATGAGAGAACAAAAGCCATGGGTTGGACGGACTGGCCCTGCGTTGACCAGAATTGAAATTCAGCCCAGGGATCAGTGCTTTTGTTGACCTTCCCCATGACAATGTGTTTCGGCCATTTGTATCCGACCAAGCCATTTGTTTGGGGATGCAGCCTGCATTTTTAAATCTGTGCAGATGCTTACACAGACCCTGCTCTCCAGTCAGACGAGAATGTCACCAGATGTGACTAAACGTGCCTCCTTTTTTTAGCCGTTTAGATGTGAGAAATCCCTCCCATATCAGTCCGCTGCAGGAAACTATTTTTATCAGGGTCTTTCAACCCCAGCTCTGAGACACATGACAGATATTCCTACAAAAGTTCCACGGTCGACAATGAAATAAACCTCGTGCCAGACAGACTCGTACGTCAGGGAGGCAGAGAGGGGAGTGAGTTCTGTCTGCGATCGCTTTGAACTGTGGATAAGCTAAGTGGGGGAAGCATGGCAGACAGGGCAGAATTAAAATGTGATCAACGCAGCATCTGGTTTCTCTTCTCTATTCAGCTTCCACAGAAGTGAACATGAAAAAAGGGGAAGGAGGGAGGAGCAAAAAATAAGGAGAGACAGGGCCCCTTCTGGGAAAAACAATTCTAGTTAGTCCTGAATTCTCAACTGTGAATTCCGCCTCAGGAAGCCAGTGGCCACTTTCACTGAGAGCACGTGGTGACAGAAATGCTCAGTTTGATCCAGGCTGGAGCCAGGCAAGGGGTGGCAGCTTCTGCCTCGATCTTTCCGCTGTCTCCCTTCCCCCTTCCAATCACAATAAATATATTTATACTCACTTGATTATGTCAGCCAGACAATACTCCCCTAATTGGCAGCGATCAGGGTTCCAGAACTGCTTGGGTGAACCTGCTGTCTCTCCATCAGGCAGAACAATAAGGGGCCACTAATGCAGTCCCCATTAACAATTTCCGGTGAAATAAAAAACAGTCCCCTGACTCGTGCATGGCAATGAATTTTCCTAACAGCTCCTAAGAGCCAACCCTTCAGGAACTCAGACTTACATGAACCTGCCCAGCATAGAATGCTTGTAGAAATCCTCCCCACCCCCAGCTCTAGTGCATAGAAGAAAAACCATAGCCACTTCCTTCTGCTGGAGGTTCTTTTGTTCTTTTACTCTTTTCGTTTTTCTTCTACAGGCCTTATGGAGCTAACTGTCATTTTTGGTTCTCGGTTCTTTGTCAATTTCAGGGACATCTGGTACACAGTTTACTGCATTTGCTAGCTTTGGTATTTGTAGCTAGGGAGGCAGTCTTTGCTGTGTGTGCATGTTCATTCCACATGCATAATTTACGCACACATCATTTGGAACTTGAGTGCCGTCGTATATTTTGACATTTAAATGTTGACGACCACAGTGCCGATCGTAAGCAATTGCTTCATAAATGTTTATTAGATGAATGAATGCACCAGCAAGGCGAATGTCATTCATTCATTCGTTCATCAGGCATTGGAATGCCTAGTAAGTGCCAGTATGTGCCTTAGTACGTGCTAGATGCTGGGTGTTCAGTGACGCATACCCACAGTCCCTGGCCGCAGGGAGCTCACGGTGGAAGGGTGGGAGCCCGGCAGGTAAACAGGCAATTGTAAGACACCACGGGGACACAGCGAGAGAGCCCCGGGCAAGGTAGCGCGGAGCTCTCGGGAGAGAGACCTTAGTCTACCTAGGGCAGGGGCTGAGACAGCGGTGTATGTAGAGGGGTGTCCTGAAGGTGGTGAGGCTTGAGCTGGGGCTGTAAAGCGCTCCAAAAGGGATGGCACAGTCAAGGACAGGACACGAGAAAGAGCAGGGTGTGAGCAGAGGGCTAGAAGCTGGAGGGCGTTTTGGGAAAGCGCCGAGGCCAGGAGTTGACAAAAATAAAGTAGAGCCCAGGCAGGATCTGGAGGGAAGGGGTCTGGGTGGAGTAAAGAAAGGAGCTTCAACTTCAGTTAGGACCCAAATTCCTCTGGATGGTGCCAGAATGTGGACACACACACACACACACCCCAAAGCAGACTTTGGACCTGCTTTGGAAGCATTGCTGAAGTGCAGTAAGGAGATCCCGTCATGTCCCACACCCGTCACTCATGAGCTGGCTTCTGTATGAGTAAACTGAGGATGTGGACTTTGTGGGCTCTGAGGTTTGCGCAGAGACCACACCTGGGCCTGTTCCCTGTGCAAACCGTGGGGCTCTGAAGGAATGAGGCCACCTCTGAGCAGCACGCAGTATCACAGCATCGCTGCCTTACAGGACAGAGATAGGCAGGCATACTGAGTGCGATGCGGCAGAAATCCTTAAGAAGTATGCACAGGAATGTACCGTGTGATGGAGATAATCTTACTGTCCCCAGCCTAGGTCAGGGTCTCATTATCTCAATTCTGAAGAATCCCCAATTAAATGCACAGCACGGATCCCCGCTTGATTACATTTCTCTGCAGCACCGCTTAGCTTGTATCCTTTCTGCTCAAAAGCTTGATGACTCCTCTTTCCTTATAGAATCAAGCACTAAGTTCTGAGAGTGACATCCGAGGCCGTCCCCAAGCTGTCCCGTGCCCTACCTGCTACAACCTTCACCTCAGCCAGGTGGGGCCCCCGGCAATGGCGTCCACGCATGGCCTACGTGACACCATTTACAAGGCATGGCAGTGCCTTATAATTGCCTGTTGATGTGCCTGCCTCCCACCCTCCTGCCTCCTGCTTTTCCTTCCTCCAGACCCCCACTAAAGGTCCAACTCAAATTCAAGACGATCTCCTCTAGGGACGCTGTCTGGTTATCTCTGGACCCTTGGGAATCCTGTGTGACACTATGTTGTCCATTAGTGACCGGGAATTTCACTTGGCGGTTTGTGTCTAACTTCGCCAGCTAATTTGTCAGCTCCAGAGGGTAGGAACCAAGCCTCCTCCCTCTTTGTAGTCTATGGACCTAGCTCAGTATCCTGCTCGTGATAAATAATTGCTGGTGATGGCTTTCCTACACTATAGCTTCTAGGAGACCATTGAGTAAAATCCGTGGGAGGGATGATCATCATTTTGTTACCACAGCGCTGTGGCCCAAAGTTCTTTTTCCCTCTTCTTGAAAAATCTTGGAGAGAGTGGTTTGCTGCCACCATTTTGGAGTAAAGAGAATGTGAAACATTTCTGCTAGGATTCGTAAACAGTATTTTCCAGGCATTCCTTCAGAGCTTAAAGTTCACCCAGGAACGAGCTATTTCACAGATCAAAAGGCGCATATATGCAATCCACCGGGAGCAATAATCACTCTGCTAAATTTAAAAGGGAAAACGGTTGAACCCTCCAGCTTGAAAGTAGAAATGGTTTAGCATCACACGACTGAAGAGGAACACGAGAGACTTACTTAATTTTTGGCCCCCAACGTTTGGTTTTTATTGTACGTGTTCCATTGAGCAGCGCATGGGATTTTTCACAAAAGAAGAAATGGCGTTAAATCAATAAGGAAAATCACCATTTCCTTAGTGATCCAAGAGCATTTAAGGAAGCTGAGCTCTGCCAATATGTACAACTGTGCAGAATTTGTAACTGGGCAGTTAAAACCACCATCTAAGCTGGCAGCTGTGATTTTCCCAGAAGCAGAGCTTCAGAAAGAAAAATAGCTTTTAAACTTCAGTTCCAGTTTTGCAAATTGGATCTGTTCATGAAAAACCGTTTTAAGTCCCAGGGTCTCTCTTTCCTCATTAGTAAAGGATATGATTGTTTCTTTTTACCCACATGGAAATTCATTCATTTACTCCACAAATATTTATTGAGTACCTATCATGAATCAAACACTGTTTTAGGTGCTGGGGAAGCAGATGTGAACAAAAGAGGCAGAGTCCCTAACCTTGTGGAGATGGTCTTCTGGCTGGGGGTGGGGGGTCAGATAATAAGTAAACAAATAAGTAGACACCTACTATGCCAGGCATAAATAATGGAAATAATGCTACCATCTTATTGTACTTGGAAAATTAATTTCTAGAAAATTAAAAATGAAGACCTCTCCATGAATATTATCTTAGCTCATATATGTCACATATATTAAGAGGTATTTTAAAAAATAACTAGTAAAGAATACATAGATTACTCTTTACACGTGACTTTGACATTCCCTACTGACTTTCCAAAGGGTGGGCAGCCTTGTGTCTCTGTATTTTTCCTAGACCCCAGGCCCCAGTCATAATAGCACCAAGGAAGGTTCCCGGGTGACATGACGTTCACATTGTCCCTAGGTGTTCCATCTTCCCCAAAGACTCTCCTCCTCCTTTTTCCAATCCTTGCCACTCGATAGCGTGGCTCCAAAGTCACTTTCTCTGTGTAACCTTTCCAGACCCACCAAGTAGAGCTGAGTTCTCCCTCCCTTCTGCCCCAAGGGTATCCTGGCACTTTCTCAGTCAATTACATCATTTAATGGAAGATTTTTGCAATGATTTGTTTACTTCTGTATCTTCCCTCCTAAGCTGTAAATTTCTCCAAGTAGAGAGAGTCTCGTTTGTAATTTTATAGCACAGCACATTGCCTGGCACATAGTGGGCCCTCGATAAACATTTGATGAATGAACGAATGACCTTCTGTCTCTTCTGTTTTGGCTTGTGCTGAGCTATGCAGATGAGAATGAGGTGACTGTGGCAATGTGACAGAGGAAAACCAACTGACTAATATGGTAAAGACCTTTAGTTTGCTCTTACAAACAATGGATTTTAAACATTTGAGCTCATGGGCTGCAGATGATAAGGAATTTTGAAACCAACGTTTCCTAGATGATATTTCTGTGTGTACTAAATCTGGATGGTTGAGAAGTTCAAATAAATGATTAAAGCATGTAAAGCAGAACGATTAAGTCATCTGGATCATCTACTGCAGGAGAGAAACTTAGAGAGACTTAATAATGGTTCTTAATGAAAGGAGAGATTGTATTCCAAGGACAGCTAAACATCCTCCCTCTGCATGCACACAAAAGGAGACAAAATGAGGTTACAGTGCTGGGAGACTTACGGTAAAAACAAAGAAGTCAGTTTCAGGTGGGATGCGGGAAGTCATCTCAAGTTATTGTTGCAAATAACTCACATGTTGTGGAAGGCTTGCTCAGAACCAGGCATCGTTCCAAATGTTTTACCAGGTGTTCTTTCACCACAACAAACCCAGGCAGGTCCGTTTTTTGGATGTATTTCTCCCATTTTACAGGCGAGGAGATGGAGGCGCCATAACTGATGGTTAAGTAACTCACCTGGGCGGCACAGCTGGGAAATGGTGGTGCTGACGCTCCAGCCAGTGCCGCCTGGCCCCCGAGCTGTTGCTCTTACCTACTCTGCTTACGGCTTTACTAGAGGCTGAAATAGAAGCCAGACAGACCCTCGTCTCAGGACGGAGACCTAAAACTTAGCCCACGGAAGCTCAGTAAGTTCCTGTGGCTCCTTTAAATTTGAACAAGAAAATCCTTGAGCACATAAACTGTCCTTCATTGCCAGGGCAACTAGTTTTCTCATGGGCTTCACTACACCAGTGTGTGTGTGTGTGTGTGTGTGTGTGTGTGTGTGTGTGTGTTTGGTGAAATTGGAGTACCTGCTTTTCTTTTCTTTGTTCTAGTGAGTTGGTCTACCAGCTCGTCTTTCTAATGAGATGTTGTGTTTTGTTTTGTTGTTGGCAGTCCGCACACATGGTTTAAGCATCCACATGTGTGTGTGTGTATTTATAAGAGCAGACACCAGTCGAGTCAAATTTAGATGTTATGATTTTAGCTCCATAGTGATGGAATTTACTCTTGGGGCTGAAAAGTCAGCATCTCCTCTGTTCTTTTTTTCCAAGGCAACCTTGTTTAGCCTGCCCTGGGGACATAAGCAGGGGGGTCATGGGCAGCACCGAACAGGGGCAGCTTGCTGAGCAACTCAGATGCTGAGCACAAGGAAGTCAAGGCTCCTCTGGTCCTCGTGCTGTGCCCCGGCTGCAGGATGCCTGGAGGCTTGCTCCGGTGAACCAGGGCCGCCCAGTAGGAGCCCTGTGAAAGGGTGTGAATGAGTCACTACACTTTTCAGGTTGACTGAGATGACTTCTGTTGATTTTCTTCGAATTTAGATCTGTTATCAGTGTTCACACATGGGGCCTAACGGGAAGAAGGGTGAACATTTTCTTGATAGTGCCTGGCCTTTGGCAGGGTTGTGATAAGATTTGGGTTAAGATGTGACTCTGCAGGAATGTGTAGGTCAGCATGTGTGTCCCGGGGTGTGCTGAGGGCCTCCAGGGGGCATGCTTCAGTGTCCTGAGCTGGAAGGAGACCCATCAGGCTAGGTACAAATGTTTTCTGATGTTGTATACGAGTCGCCTGGGTTGGTACTTACTATTTGAGGGCATCTGCAGGCTCTGGGAGTTGGTCAGACTTTAGGGGCCATAGTTTGGGAGAAACACTTACTTTTTAACATGGGTCCCCCACCATGACTAGATCAATTATTGGTGCCTTGGTTAAGGGTTTGGGTTCTAGAAGCTCACTTAACTTTTCTGGTCTGTTTCCCCATCTATAAAATGGATATGACAATGGTACCCACCCCCTTGGGGAGGGCTCAATAGATTAATACATGTCAAGAGCTTGGAGCAGTGCCTGGTATTTAGTTAGCATTAAATCTGTATTTATATTGATTCACACATCTTTGTTGATACAGCTTCATATTTGGCAGAGGACCAGTTTCAATGCTTGTGCAAAATAGGTGCTTAGTAACTATTTGTTAAATGTTGAAGGAATTAGAAGAATGGATTTAGTGGCATACGTGAATGGCAACTTGTTTTGATTTCTCGGGAACCTATAATTTTGGGTCAAACTGGACACTAGATTTAATCCACTATAGAGAAATATTTCAAAAAAGTGGAGTTTTCTGCAGTCAAACATCCATTTCTGCAGAAAAGAAGGGAATGGAGATGATGGTTTTGCGTGAAGATCACAGTGGGAATGGCATGAAAAATTGAATGGAAGGACAGGTAGCAGGGTCCATGACTCTAAGGCAAATAAAGAGAAATATCTAATATAATCAGACACTTTAAAACTACAAACTTATGTTAATTTTGAGTCTACAAAAATAAAAATAAAAAAAACAGGAGTAAAATCTCTGACCTGTATTTACCTTGTATTGATTTTCTAACAATGACAGCTTGAAATGAATAATTTAATTTAAAAAACAGAAAGAAAATGAACAGTCTAATGTTTTAGGACCTGGTACGTTTTAAGAGTGCATTAATATTAGGTTGAATCGTATGAAATTGCCACTTCTTTTGGTGAAAAATGGTCAGACATTGTCAATTTCATACGGTTCAATTTAAGTTTTTTTAAATGTTTATTTGATTTTGAGAGAGAGAGAGAGAGAGAGAGAGAGTGAGAGAACGAGCGTGAGCTCGAGCAGGGGAGGCAGAGAGAGAGGGAGTTACAGAATCCGAAGTAGGCTCCAGGCTCTGAGCTCTCAGTGCAACCCCTATGCGGGGCTCGAACCTGCTAACCACGAGATCATGACCTGAGCCGAAGTTGGAGGCTCAACTGACTGAGCCACCCAGGCGCCCCATCATATGGTTCAATTTAATATATTTAAGCTAACTGACACTAAATCAAAACACTATGTTACCTTGCCCTTTATTGCCTTTTAGCTATGGCTATAGAACTGAATTGGCCAATTTTATTTGTCTTAGCCTCTTTTGCCTCTCAGAATTTGTGCACAGTCGGTGCTAAACAAATCTTTTGTTAATTGAGTGGGGTTTCTGTTATCTTCTCTCAAAAATTAGGCCTAAATTTTGTTACACTACCTAATGCCAAGACTGCCCTTAAAATATAATTAACAAAGTGTTAGCTTCATTTCATGTTTCATGATTTAGATAAATCCTTTCTGTTTCTTATTTGGGCAGCACTGGGAAGCTAATTTATACATTATTAATATAATGTACAGGCAAACAAGACTCTGCTTGTGCACACAAGCCATGACAAGAATAAATTCAGGTCAGATATATTTTTGCAATTAAGGAAAAGTGTTATTATAATAATGAGAAATGACTGTGTATGTGACATATCTCTGCACAATAAAATGCATTATAGACTCATAAAGGAGGTGAATGGCAGAATCAGGCAAGCTTTCTCCTGAAGGTTCCAATCATTTAGGACTCGGTCGAGGCATCCAAAGCGCCCTGCGATGAACTGAAAATGATAACCTTCAGGATCCCCAGGAATGAAGAGCTTCATTATTATTCATATAAGATTTCATAACAGTTGGGATTGGTCCAAAAGTTAGGAAACGTACTGAAATAACTGAGCAGGCAGCATGAAATGATTTTCAACGCAGAAAATAAAAATCTTCTATGGGGGAGAGGTGGAGAATGTTCAAGGAAGAGTGTGAATAACCCATGAAGTATTACACCTGCTTGGGCCTCAATTTTCCCCTATTTGTTACCTACCCCCTGGAAAATATTCATTCCCTATAACATCTGTGGCTGCAAGGGTGAATGGGATCATGCCTTAAAATGAGATGCATTTCTTAGAGGGAGAAGCCAGAGTTCGAAAATGCATTATTTAGGGTTTTGATTGACCCAGAGCCGTGAGAACAGCCACATTGCATAAGCAGAGCTCTGAGAAAACAGAGTTGCTTTCGTTTTTCAAACAGAAGAACCACAGTCCTCTGTTTATATCCTTAGACAAATCAAAGAAATGTGCAAGAGAGGGCTCACGAAATCACCAGTTTTAACTTTCCCCCCAATGCCATGGATTTTTCTTAGAGATTTTTCCCCCTGAGTGTGAGGCACGCACGAGTCTGCTCGGTCTGTGCTGTCTAATGAGATCCCAGCCCAAGGGGATGAGTTCCTACAATAATGTTGTAATGCTAATTACATTTTAGAATGGTTAGGGCAAGAATAGTTCCAAACATACTCGAGGTAATAGCTGGTCCTATATCCAGAAGGTCAACAGCTCAATCAAAGAGAGAAAAAAATGAGCATATCTTAAGAAAGAGTTCAAGTGGTTTTATACAAGAGCTCTCATTAAGTCTACAAGAACACTTAAAATACTGGTAGAGAGAGGTAATTCTATATTTCCCTTTTTAACTCATTGAAAGCCCCCGATTTCAGGGTGCAGTGTCTGAACACAAGAAGCATCTGGCAGGTGAAGGGGAGGTCGTGTGTTGTTAAGGAGTTGGCTGGAGTTTTAGGCTTGGGGTCTGTGCCAGGACCGCAGCACAGAGTTTGACAGAAGCGGGGCGTGGACTGCTGATGAAAAAGCAGAGGTGAGGCTGGAGAGTTTGGTATCAGATGAGGGCTCTGGGCCAATCTTGCAATACAGTAACGACACAGCTTTAAACTGTGATGACAATAAACCCCTCAAATAATTGCGCATCAAACCGCTATCCACAAAATGACCATCTGCTCTCAGCAGTGCAGAGTCCATAATGGTGTTGGATCTTTTCCCCATTTTCTATGATTTCTTTTTTTTTTTTAATTTTTTTAATGTTTATTTATTTATTTATCTACTTTGAGAGAGAGAGACAGTATAAGCGGGGGGGGGGGGGGTGCAGAAAGAGAGGGGGACAGAGGATCTGAAGCAGGCTCTGTGCTGACAGCAGAGAGCCCCATGTGGGGCTGGAACTCAGGAACCACGAGATCATGACCTGAGCCAAAGTCGGATGCTTAACCGACTGAGCCACCCATGTGCCCCTCTGTGATTTCTAATGAACACAAAAGAGGAGCAATCGGAAACTATACCCATTGCTTTCTGTTTTAGATGGACTGAAGTTATCTTTCATTTCGAAGTGCATAGTGTTTTAATCTATTTTTAAAATATTTATTGAGCACCTATTACGTACTTGGCAATAGTCACATGGCTAATCGTTTTAGAGATAATTCCTAAAAAAGACTTTCTGCTCTGCCAAAGATAAAGTATTAAAATAACAAAACAGCTCAAGGATTTTTTTTTTAATGTGCTAAAAACTGGTGCTTTTCATCCTCCAAGAACCCCCCCCCCACACACACACACTCTGCACAAGGAGATCCTTTCAATAAGGGTGCGATGCAATCTGGCATTGTGTGAAGCATAGTCTAAGAACTAACAATTTCAGGGGGACCATGTTCAGTAGAGAAAATACAACTAAGCTGGAAGTGAAGAATGATTTTTGTAATTTAAATTACAGGAAAACTTCAGGGCTAAAAATCAGGTGACAATAAAAGTTACTTAACTCACTTCAAAGTAGGAGTTTGAAATGTACAGGAAAGGACAAAGAGGAGTAATAAAAAGCCTCTATGACCCCACCATGCATGGAGTCTTTGCGACTCTTTTTAATAGGCCCTGTTCCATTTTAGATGGGTTACGTGAGTGAAAATATTTCCATGTCTGAGACCAGTCTCTGGGGATAAAACCTTTTTTGGAGGCCATTTTTGGTCCCTGGAATCCCCTGTTAGCCTCTGGCAACTCTACTTTGAGTTGTTACTGGCAGGGGAGGGCCTGGCAGATGCTAGCATGGATCCTGCCCTTCGGCACGTCATAGTCTATTTGAGGGGATCGAACCCCTCATAAATAAGGCTGACATGAGTGCTGGGGAGGAAGACTGATTCTGTCTGGGGAAGGACTAGGAGGAAGGGGCAGGTTTGGGGCTAGCCCTTCAAGGCTGGCTTGGATTTAGGAAGGTGGCTATGTGGGGGATGGGGTAGCTTCAAGCAAGAGGGAAGGCCTTGTTCCAGAATGGCGAGCAGACATGGTCCTTGGAACCGAGTGTACGTTCTCAACAAAATGGGTGTGCTCTGGCTGTAAAAGACGTTGAGGGGGCCTCTAGCTTATTGATGGGGAGGTCAATGCCCTAAATTCTCTCATTTCCTTTTCCAACTGTGCTACTGAGTCTTACTGAATTTTTATATATCATCCAGCTGCTTTTTAAACCCTAAAATCATGTAATACGGTCATAATTTACCTTTGGAGAGCATGTTACAATTTATAAATGGCTTTTTTATCCACATTATTGCGTTTGATCCACATAACAGCCCTGTGACACCACAGGCTCATCTCCACAAGCTATTTCCTTTGAAAGTAACTACTACTTATAGAAACTACTAGCTATAGAAATCTGAAAAATTTCCACTAGCAGCCTTATTGTGTTAGAAGTGCACACCAGGATAAAGTCAGCAATTTGGGAGAAATGAAAGAAAGGGTCCTGAGATAGATAGCGATGGAGAGTCACAGGAGGATGATGGGAGTGTGGCTTTGGAAATGAGTGATGCAGAAGGTAGAGAGGATAGAGTGCGTGTAGGGTAGCGGTCCATTAGGGGGTGGGTGGTGGTACTTAGCACAGTACCGAACACTCAGCAAGCCCATAGTCAATACCTGTGCCACCACGAGTGGGTGTTGGGTGTGTATCTTGAGCAGTGCTAAGAGCACAACTCAAAAATATAAAATGGTGGCTTTTAGAACACGGGTACCGAATACAATGAATATTCTTTTGTAACATTGAGGAGTGAAAGGGTGGGTCAACCTGGAGGAAGGGAGAAATGCTCATCTCCTTTGATGCCTCTATGTTGTCTCTCGTTCTGCAACATCTCCATCTATGGTGACTTTATAAACTGCCTCTCACATACCGAAGCAGCGCACTTTTGCAACTACTTTGTAGCAGCTAAAACAACCAGGACACCGTGATTGCTGTAATCTAGTTGGAATGAGTCTTACTGACTTTGGGTACATCAACATATCCATTTAGCCTGATGCAAATCAGTTTACTTTTCTACTTAGAGACATGATGTGAAATGAAATTAATCCAGTCGCAGCAAAGTGAGCGAATTCACTTGAACAAATCCCTTTCTGTGGAAAAGAATTTTGTTTTGCAGCTCATTTGAAACAAAATCCACATGGCAGTATAATGCCTTCTCTGGAACTGAACAAATGCATTTATCCCAGTTTTATTCACAGCTAAATTCACATCGGAGCTATTTTATATGATAGCGTACTCTATTGTCCTCAGGTGAGGGTCACGGTGAAAGTATTTGCAGAATACTTTCTGCAGTGGAACTTAGCCTAAGGACTATCACTCCAACTGGACTATGAACTCAGCAAAGAATGACAACTCCTTCGAGAGACAAAAGAGGCTAATGAAAACCAACAAAACCCAACATGTATCTTTTTAGATTCTCTCTTCTTTGCCTTCTATTGTCAAAGGGGCAGTCAGCACGCAGTATACATTTACTAAGTACACTTTGGTGGTGACTATCACAAGCAGGCAGGACTCGGAGAGGATTCCAGACAATATCAAAGGGATTAAGAGGTTGGGGAGAGGATCTTAGGGTGCCGTGCTAATGCAATGGAGATTCTTTACCCTAGAAAAGAGAAGGCTGGGTACGGCCATTCTTGGGTTGTTCAGCATACTGAATGTTAGCACATAGCCACCCTGGCTGGATGAAAGAAGGCCAATTTACATCTCATGAAGGGGATTTGGGCTTAGGAATGGCGAAGAAGCTTGACTGAGATGGATTATAAGGTATCAACGCAATCTTTAAGACATCTTTCTCTGGAAATTTTACAGTTGAAGAGTAGATAATCTTTCTGAAATGATTTCGGTGCGGTGCAGCAGGGAAATGACCCCAAGGACCTTGTAAGCTCTATTCCAGTTCTTCTCCCATGATTTTTCACCAGCTGGTGTCAGGACCTGGCTTGATTCTTGCCTACTGTTCCCCGTAGCTGGAAGCACTTGACCCCTTCCTGCGAGTCTACCGTACTGTAAACTCAGCACTAAGCCTTTTCTCGGTTGGGAGGGATTTAAGAAGCTCACTGTGGCTGAACGCTTGGCTAACTCTGCCTCAGGTCACCCCCTGCAGCAGCCGGGCTCAGAAGTGTCCCAATTCTAGCGAATGGGACTTTGTCTTGCTCCTAAGTCCCTGTTTTACTGGATTTACCTGAAATCCACTGTATCCTCCCAGGCTAACACCTGAAATCCTTTGTTGTTTTCCAGGCCTAACACCATTTGCGGATCATATCTAGTATCCACTCTAGGACTGAAGCTTTGTGTCTCTCCAACCTCCCCCCAGCTCATCTCTGGTGTCCCGTCTCTGAACCCCATCCCTGTTCCCTAAAGCTGACTGTCTTTGTGCACAGAGCACTGGTGACCATGTGTTCTAGATGTCTCTTTTCACCTGTGGCTGGATCCCCTACTCCCTTCCTCCCATGTCCCTACCATCATCATTCAGGCCACTGCCAGCCTATCTGTTCTCTGGCCGTGTTGTGACATACCACAAAGCTCCATTTTCCCATGGAGTTGTGTAATGTATGGTTGCACGTCTGACTCTTTACCTACAAACTATATACCTCCGTAACAGGTTTTCTCAACATTATTACTATTGACATTTGGGACTGGTTAAATCTTTGCTAAGGGGGCCGTCCTGTGCAATGTAGGATCCTTAGCAGCATTGCTGGCCTCCACCCACCAGACGCTGGTAGCATCCCCCACCCCAAATTATGACAATGAAAAATGTCTCCAGGAATTGCCAGATGTCCCCGGCAGGGAGGGGATATCAAATAGCTCTCTGTTGACAACCCCTGTTCAACAACAACTCAGAAAGTCAAGAGTGTTTTAAAGCCAGTGATATATACTTTGAGAAATAGTTGGATGTATATAAACTCTTTAAATCTGGTAAAATTTTAATTAACTACTCTAAACTCTTAATCAACACGAAATGCAATTTTACAACTGTATTATGATACAAGACAGATGCTGGGTAAAGTGGGGTGAAAACGCTGTACTGTAGGTCAGTTCTTCTCATATGTTATTGTGCATAAGAATTACCAGGGGAATTTTCTTAAAGTTCAGATTGCGGTTCTGAGGCAGGGTCTGAGACCCTCATTTCTAACAGGCTCTTTCCCCTGGTGTTTGAATAGTTGATAGCAATGCCATAGATCAAAATCACTGGGGAGGGGGAGGGGAGGAGCTCTTTGAATCTTAATGATTACAAGGTCATGAGAGCAACATTAAAATTTGCATTAGAGTGACAGATTAGGAAAATGTGGATGTTCCCTGCACCTTTCTGTAAGAAAAAAAAAAAAAAAGTGCTCACAAGTGTGAGTTTTGAAATGTAACATTTCGATTAGCTGGAAATTAGACATGTTATACAAATTATTGTGAGTTCTCTGCTTTGGCCGGGAAAGAAAACCTATGATCTGCTAAGCTAGTTTGGTAAGACTTTTAGGGGTTTCCAAAGGTCTGACAGAAACCTAAACTTTAAGGTCTTTGAAGTCCTTATTTTACTAACGGAAGAGGTTGGGGTAAGGATGCAGCTGGGGAGGGGATGGAGAGAGAAGAATCGCTTTAAACCAAGCTTTGCGACCAAACAGATACACCTTATCATGTTTACTCAAATCACAAATAACTGCACTGAAACTGTACTGACATCACAAGATATTACCATGGCCCCAAATCAGAACACTCAGCTACAGGTTGAAAACAGTTGCAATGAATATTACTATAACGGACAGTGGTAAGCATAACCAAATCTCCCAAAAGCTGCTGAGAGCCTGAAATAACATTTTCCTCCTCTCGCATGATATGCCTCTAAGGAACTTGTACTTAGAGTTTTGTAGACAGCGGACTCACTGTTGTACATCCTTGGGAAGGAAATGGCCGTTCACATTTCTTCCCAAGTCAGACAGACTGAGGCTCACTTATCTGTCTAAAGATGTAGATTTGTCCAGGGTTGCAGACAATTCACGGATAGGAAGAAGATAATGAAGTCCTGATCCTTTTTGAGACCTGTTCTGGGGGATCCAACATGAGACTAGCTATGCCAGCAGCAAATACCTGCTGGGAGACAGTACTAGTTTGCTAGCTCTAAAATAATTTTTAACTCTTTATTTATTTATTTTGAGAGAGAGAGAGAGAGCGAGAGCTAGAGCAGGAGCAGGGGAGGGACAGAGAGAGGGAGACTGAGAATCCCAGGCAGGCTCTGCTCTGATAGTGCTGACGCGAGGCTCGATCCCACAAATCGTGCGATCATGACCTGAGCCAAAATCAAGAGTCGGTCACTTAACCAGTGAGCCACCCAGGCGCCCCTGAAATATTTTGATAGGTTGTTATCAATATGACTTAGTACGGTAGGGATAAATGTCTTTGCATTTAAACCTCTGTGCCTAGGCGTGTGTGTGTGTGTGTGTGTGTATGTGTTTAATTAATAGCATAAGTAGAGAATAAGGAAGATCTGGCTTAATAGTAACGCATGGGAACTCATGGGTTTTAGTTGACCACAATTTCGGTATGAGTCAGCAGTGTGACACAAATGCCAAAAAAGCTAATACAATCTTGGGCCATGTTAATAGAAATATAAGGTCTAGAGCAGGGGAGGCAATGACTCTGTGGTGTTCTGCATTTGCCAGATGGCTCCTGGGGCGCTCTGTCCCATTCTGGGCACCATGATCTAGGCGGGACCTTCAACTGGAGTCCGTCAGAGGTGGGCACTTAGAATGATGATGGATGCAAAATCTCATCATGGGAGAGGAGTCACAAGAACCAAGGATATCAACGTTTGAAGAAGACGATTTAGGGACATAACTGGAAGTGAGAGAAGAGTGGGCTATCTGGGGAAAGAGCCCGAGGCACGGTTTCTAGTGGCAGAAGTAAAATTTCTGGCTCCTCCAGGAAAAAAAAAAAAACCATGAGAGCCTTCTCAACGCTTGTCATTTAATATAAGTAAATGGATAAAATAAATGGATCATCAGCGAAGAAGAGCCAGTTCCTCCCCTGATTTCTGTGAAGGATGCAAGTGTGTGCATACATTTATGCCTCTTCATCAAGCCACCTCCCTCTCCTGCAGGTGCACTTCCTCCAGAAAGCTCTTTCTACAAAGTCCTCCTTGTCCCACTTGCTCTGTTATCTCGTCGGCATGAGTTGGGCTCCGTGGTTTTCATTTGCCCAGTTTCCCTAACAGCTTGTATGTTCCTTAGGGGAAAGGAACCATTTTCTTTTGTTTTTATTACCCTAAATGTTCTTGGTACCTCTGGGTGTCGTGAATTAGGGATTGAGGGGATGTCTGCTGACGGTAGCCCAAAGATGAATTAAAGTAACCAGACAGGTAATTTTTTATAGCATCTATATGACAGAGCATTACAGCTTGTTCTCTTGATGATAATAGCACCTAACTGACCCTTCACTTCATGAAATAATTTGAGCTGACAAAGTTGGCTGAGCAGTAAATCTTACTTTTCCCTACATCTTGCATTTTAATGGACTTTATTTATGTATTCATTTATTTTTTGAGATAGAGAGAGAGATTGCGTGTGCACTTGTGCAGGCAGGGGAGGGGCAGAGGGAGAGGGAGAGAGAGAATGTTAAGCGAGAGAATGCCCAGCACGGAGCCCTACATGAGCTTGATCATGACCTGAGCCTAAATCAAGAGTCAGACGCTTAACCCGGTGAGCCACCCAGGCGGCCCTTTACATCTTGCATTTAAAAATAAAAACTGTGTATCCGTGCTGGAAAAAAACCAAAATGTTCTATCTAAGAGCACCATCTGCCTGGCTCCAGGTCTTAGGAATTGCTCTCCAGCTAGGGCATTTTTTTGACTTTACACTTTCTCCTTCTTTGTTTATTTGGGTATTTCCCAGGTACCAGTGTCACCATCATACAAGACCTAGTTGATGAAGTGAATTAGTAGTCTACTTACCAATACTGGTCTAAGAGAGAAATGCCATAAAAGGAGTTTGACTACACAAGAAAGCACCATCTTATGCATTTTATAAATGAGATATTGCATATTCATGTTATGTCAGAGGTAGAGAAGTGCTTTCGGGGTAACAATGCATGTCACTTCCTAAGTGTCCTGTGTAGCAGGTTAAAGAATGGTGTGGTTTCACTCAAGGACAGAGGAGGGGATAGGGCACGGTGGGTCATCCACAAAGCTGAGGAAAGAGCACAGAACATAGGAGCAAAGAGCAGACTGCTCTCATTGCTGGACAGTGTTTCTTCCCACAGTCAATGACCTGACACGCTACTGAGCAAAGTATATACTTCTCGGTACGAAGGTGCTAGAACTCCATTCGCCAGCCTGAAGGTCATTGAGAAAATTCACAAAACAAAAGGACTGAGCAACGGGGTTCCCGATTTCGTGTCTCTGGCTAGTCATCACAAATAAAGATTTGTGGCAACCTTCCTGATGGTTGAGGTGGCCGGCCCAGCCCTGTGGATAGTACTAGGCTCAGGCTGGTCCAAAGGCCTAGGGCAGGGCGGTTCCTGCTACGCGGAGCAGACCTTCGGTTCTCAGGGTCTGTCCGGCAACTGACACAGGGAGCATGAGAATTTTCTGCTTGTTTTAGCTTCCTAGAGAGACTCAGAATTAAGCTGGGACTACACCATGGATTTTGTGTCCTTGGCAGCATATGCGACGGACATTTTTTATAAATCTGAGACAAACGCTGACACGAATTTGTCCTAATTACATGGACCCAAAGATTCTCCAGATATCTCCCCAAGTAAAAGGCTCGGTCACGTCCTTTCTACTTGCAGGGCTTCTGTGTTCAGCGCTGCAGGCCTCTCACGGGTCTCCGATTTCCAAGCACATTTCAGGGACGTTAAAGGAAATAACTCTTAATAATGAAAAATCAGATGGAAGGTTTAGGTCTTTCAAGAGGAATAACCTTTATAGAAGGATAAGGTTTATCAGCCCCAAATAAGTCCATCATCATTATTTATTTCCATATTATACTCGGAACCAACCAAGAGGGATAATAAATAATCGTGGTATGTCTGTCTGAGGCAGAGCACAGAGAGCAAATCCGCTGCGAGGCAGTCAGCCCCGCAGGGAAATGAAGCAACCAGCCGAACAATGAACAAGCAGCCCACAAAAACACTATTATGTTTATAGCTTCTAACGGGATTTGATATTGCAAAGGGACCCATCGTGACCTGGACACCAGCTTGTGTGACCTCCAGAGAAGGATGAAAGGTCTTGCCATCTATGGCAGAAAAGGTCATTTCCCTCTGTTCTCAGACCCAGGGGGGTCAAGTAGTTCGCAACAGAACCAAAAAGGCTTTGGAGCACATGGTCTAACCTCTCACATGACCGCGAAGGAAACTGAGGCCCAGAGAGATTACGAGGCCTTGTTTAGAGTCACGCAGGTAGTTTCTAGGAGAGCCAGCATTCAGATCTCCAGAAGCCCATCAAGGGTTCCTGTGTCCCCAGAATGCTGTGCCCGGACCGGTGTCGTACAAGGAGCCGTGCGTACCCACTTCACAGCCTTGGTCTTAAGTCTTGGCGGATGTTAGCAAAATGACCTTGAGAGAGTCACTTAAATTCTAGAGCGTTGCTTTTCCCACACTGCAACACTGGAGGTAAAATATGTGGTGTGTCTACCTCAAAGATCAAATGAAATAATGTGTGCACACTCTTTTGAAAGACTTTATAGGGCTCAGGATAAAATAACTTCAGATAAAGGAAAATTTTCTTGTCGAGGATGTATGTGTAGACTCCAGGGGAATTCATGAAACACTAGAAATTCTGTATAAAGTTGCATATGGATGAGTGCTAGACACCCCCCCTCCCTTTTTTTAATCTCCCTGAGGAGTTTCTATGGCTTCCATCAGTTTCTAAATGTGTGGCTGACACTCTCTTCTGACCCCTACCTTACCACTGCCAGTAAGAATCTATGTGCTATGGATATCAACATATTTATGATCAACTTCAAAGCTTGACGTATTAAAACTTGACCGTATTCATGTATTTAATGTATGGCTGAGATTTTCCTGCTGGCTTTGGAGATTCCATAATCCGTATTTTTAGAACATAAATCTATTCAGGGGAGGAAAGCTAATCTGACCTCACATTTTACCCCATAAAAGACGGGAAACCTATGGCCTATAAAATGACGAATAGAAATTTTTTTAAATTGATTAACTTATTTTGAGAGAGAGAGAAAGAGAGAGAAAGAGAGAGTGTATACAAGTGGGGGAGGGGCAGAGAGAAGGTGAGACAGAATCCCAGGCAGGCGGAGCACCATCAGCACAGAGCCCGATGTGGGGCTCGAACTTGGGAACTGTGAGATCATGACCTGAGCTGAGATCAAGAGATGGACATTTAACCCACTCAGCTACCCAGTCTCCCCAGTGAATAGAAATTGCAAATGACCAATCAACCAGGGACTTTGTTGTTTTTTTTTCCCCTACTTGTGTACCTCCCTCGTAATATTTCCTGGTTATCTGAAAGAGATTTCTTTAAAGCCATATTTAACAAGTGAACTATCTACTTATTATTTACTGAGTTCCTACCGAGTTCTCAGCAGTTTGCTTCCAGTATTTTCCCATAAAGCACTAGACAAAAGACACAAATCATAAACCCTTTGTAGGCTGCCGCATTACGCCCGTGGTTCTGGAAGGCTGAGCGGCGTGGAGAAAAACAAATGAAAAAGTATTATTCATGACCAATTGATCAATTAGGCTGCTTTTCATTAAAAAACATAAAAAGGCAGAACCAATTTAGCAATGACTGTGTTCGAAGTGCATAAAAACATTATTAATGTTGGATTTTTTTTTTTCTCATTTATTCTTAGTTCTCTTTAGAAAATTACACTTGAGAGCTTTCTGTAGGGCAATTGAGGGAGTGGAGAAGACAGTACTGGAACTCTTTTGTAATGCTGATGAAGGTGCAGGGACGGACACTGGTTTTAAGGCCTTTTCTGCATACAGTTCTTTGTTTCAGAAGCAGAGACTGCCTTCTGGAATATCTGAGAGTATGAGATACCCGACCAGGGAAGTTACCTACTTGTAAGACTCATCCATCATCCCATAAAGAAATCCAGTGGGAGCTTTTATAAATTTGACAATGGGTATCCTCCTGTGTTTTAGTGGTAAAATCTTATACGGTACAGAAATGTGGAAAATGAGAGGGAGTTTTTTCCCCTCTTGACTATATCAAAATACCATCTCCTGCCCCAGGGCTCTGCGGACTCATAACTTCCCTCTCGTATTATTCCTTTCTGTTTGCTTCCCTCCTATTCCTTCATGGTTCTATATTTTTCAGTTCCTAGTGGCATCTTTTGTTGAAAGTTTCTCATACAGAGCCTTAAGCTATGTAAATGAAATAAGTATCCTCATCTATGCTTAATGTACTGTTATCATTCAGATGAACAAAACCTAAAATATATCTTGGCTCCCAGATTTTCGGTTACTTACAAGAACTTAAAACGTGGGAGGTGGTGGCGTGAGGTCCTGTTACTGATTCCCATTTGGTTCCATTTGTGTCACTTCTCATTAAATGGGCCTGTCTTCAGAAAGACACCATTTTAGGGACTTCACATGTATAATTTACAGTTGCTCCTTGAACAGTGTGCAGGTTGGGACACAATCGAAAATCTGTGTATAACTTTTAGGGGCGCCTGGGTGGCTCAGTTGGTTGAACGTCCAACTCTTGATTTCGGCTCAGGTCACGATCTCACAGTTCATGGGTTCGAGCCCCACGTTGGGCTCTGCGCTGATAGCGTGGAGCCTGCTTGGAAATTGTCTCTCTCCCTTTCTCTCTCTGCCCCTGCCCCGCTTGTGTGCACTCTCTCTTAAACATTAAAAAAAGAAAAAAAAAGAAAAAAAAAGAAAATCTGTATTTAACTTTTGACTCCCCCCAAACATAACTACTGATAGACTACTGTTGACCAGCAGCCCAGCCAATAACATGAACACTCGATTACACCAACTTTGCTTGTTCTATGTATCATACACTGTCTTCCTACCATGAAGTAAGCTAGAGAGAAGAAAATGTTATTAAGAAAATCATAAGGAAAAGAAAATACATGTACAGTCCTGTACTGTAGTTATGGAAGAAAATCCAAGTGTA
This sequence comes from Panthera pardus, assembly GCF_024362965.1. Lineage (NCBI taxonomy): Eukaryota > Metazoa > Chordata > Mammalia > Carnivora > Felidae > Panthera > Panthera pardus. The sequence goes on along the minus strand of NW_026526991.1, from coordinate 1,828,334 downwards.
AGTGGACCCGTGCAGTCAAATCTATGTTGTTCAAGAGTCAACTATATTTAGTTTCCAAAACAATGCGATGAGATAGGTACCTTTATTACTCTCATTTTGTAACTTAAGAAACGAAGGCACAGAAAGACTAGCTTGTCCCACCTGGCCCAGGTAGTACCTGGAGGACTGGCCCCAAACCCACAGCAAGCACCCAGTAAATGTTCCTTACTATCGTTGTTGTAGTTGTTACTGCCTGAATGTATGCATTCAATAATACCTGCTATTGTTGCTAAAAATGACGAATTTGTGTGTCTAATCCTTCTTCGAAGTGTACAAAACATGGATATGATCCCTCAGTGGAAGAGTCGGTTTTGGCAAGGATTATCATCTAATGCCATCAGGTGAAGTTTGTTGGGAACTAAGGTGCTACCCCAGCACCAACGGTCACCTCCTCAGGTAACTCGTTAATTGCAAAGGTGGAGAAAGTACCTTTACAACGAGAGCTCCCTGGAGTGAGGTCGCTACCTTGAGCCATAATCAAACTGAGAATCCCAAATAGACAGACAACCTGGCACTATGTGCCTCCTGATGAGATGTGATATGGAGCAGCTTGTAAAAAACGCTTACTTGAAATCTAATCAATGTGTTAGTCAAAGCTTGGAGTTTACAGGAAATACAGGGGGCAGAGGAGTAAATTAAATGACACCATGAGGGAACAACAAATCCAGAACATGGGGCATTCTACAAGATAACTGGTCTAACTCTTCAAAAAAATCCAGTTATTAAACAAGAAGACGTAAAGGCCAATTGCAAAATGTGCTTTTCTTTATAAAAATTAGATCCTACTTTGTTTTTAAAGGTACAGAAGGTGTTTGGAGGTCAGATGGTGAAGGTTAGATACGGTCTAAATATTAAATGATATTAAGGAATTAGAGTTCATCTTCTAGGTATAATGTTAGTATTGTGGTTATATAGGAGAATGTCCCTATTCTTAGATGTATACCCAATTATTGAGGAGTGAAGTGTCATTTTGTCTGCAACTTACAAGTACTTCAGAAAGAAATGCAAAAGGATGGAACACATATGGTAAAAAGATAGCAGTTGGTAAGCCTAGCAGGCGAGTCTAGAGGTATTCGTTATACTAATACTTCGACTTTTCTTTATGTTTGGACAATTTCCCTCACTTTCTTCATAAAATGTCTTACATCGTCTTTGGAGAGCATATAAGACTTTTATCCTCCTGTACTTAGTAATAATTTCTTTTCATTCTCTATAATGTTTGTCAGTGAATGCATATTTAAAAAGAAAAGTGTTTTTAAAAATTGCTTACTGACTGTCTATTGGCTCAAGCTTCTTGAAACCTAATATTAACATTGTTGAAGAGAGCTCAGTGCCTAATACAGGGTCTTAATACATAGCAAATGCCCAATACATGTTTGTAATGCTTACTTGTTAAATTTATTTTGTTCCTGAGAATTTTAAAGTGGCAGGCGAAAGAAAGAAAGGAAGAAAGAAAGAAAGAAAGAAAGAGAGAAAGATGGAGACACATGAGGCTGTGTTGATCCTTTACAGATCAAGATATGCCTTAGCAAATACTCAAAATGGACAAAATGGGGGCCAATCAACCCCATCTTTTGATTCAAATAACTTAGGTCTCAAAGATTCTTGACCAAATTTTGAATTTGTTTTACGAGGGTATGAAAATGAAGAGTCTCTCCCTAGGATGAATCCAGCAGCAACTAACTGTTACTTGTTTAAGAATTGGTATTATTCTCTGAGAATCACGCAATTTGTGGGAATCGAGATCAACTTCACCTCTTCCAGAAGGCAGCGGTTCTAAAGGAGATGGTTTCAGGCAGTAAGGGATATATATTTTATATAAAAGTGGAAAGACAATGACCAAGTTTCAAAGAAATAATCCATAATGATATAATTTTGCATTTTCATAGTGCCTTTTTCCCAAGGCACTTAACATCTGTGCGAACTCATTTATTCTTATAGTATCCCAATGAAGTAGGCTCTATGAAGAGCAACTGAATTAGACTTATGAAAGGAATTTCATCAGGACCTAAGATGCAGAAGATATTCAGAAGAATATCATATAAGCAATGGAGGTATTACTCATATTGATATTGAGCAAATTGATAGCCTCCCTCCCCTCTGTGTCAGTAAAGTCATTTTAAAAAAGAACCTATCACAATTTAGGGAAAATAAGATTCCTGTTTACTACATGAGAGACACTCCAAGTCCAGTCTAAAAAGGTAGTTTTATTCAATGACACAGGCCTCTGTCTACAAAAAACAAAGTTCTCGAAAAGAGTCCAAATAATCATTTTTCAAACTTGAAATCTAAATGCACTTAGATGGCTCTAGATTTACATGGTGTTCTTTGTTTACCAGTGGATCCTTTTGTAAAGAGGTTTGCTTTAATATTATGTTATAAACATGAAGTTTTATAGACAATATTGGGTCTACTTATAAGCAGAATCTACTTATATTAAATGCTCTTTCTGAAACCAAAAATAACAAACAAAAAGGTGACCCAACTAAAGAACGAATCAGTCGATGATAAATGCAGTTGTGTAGAACAAAAGTTGCTTCGGCCTGAGGATTCCCACCCTCAGACGACATAACATGAGCACATGCAATCTTTTCCATTGGATTTTTAGACCCTAAACATTTCCCTCTTAATTTATCTGGGGATGTGTGTTTTCAGTACCGTGCAGATGAAGTTACACATACACTGGTAACAAGGCCTCATTCCGGGCACGTAAACACGGTATTTTTAAGTTAGGGGAATCCTTGGTGGGTATACTCAACCCTCATATTCAGGAGCAGTTGGGACAGAGAGCATAAAGGAGTTTGTCTTCAGACTCGATGCCTGAACTGGACACCATCCTAAGGACATGGCACTAGTTATCAATAAAGAGACAAAGATTGACGATGTTCTCTCAAAACCTATTTCATTGTAAAGTTTTCTCTTTGTAAAGAAATCCAAAGTGGTGTTCTTTGTAAAGGGAAGATAAATATTAAGAGAAATAGAAATGTAAGTAAGACAGCAATCCTGGCCCCATCGTGCCAACGTTCACTCATTTCTGCGCAGCCCGTCATCCCCACCTTCAACAGGGATTGAATGCTGACTGTGGAAAGGGAGGATTTCACCTCTGTAATGGGTCTCAAGTCCCTCCCTGGGGTGGCTCAGAAGCCAATTAGTGGAGAATTTTGTGTGCTGGGCTAGGTAAGGAACAAGTTCCTTTGCTGGAAATTGAACCCCATCACCACAAGCATTGAGAAGGCCAAAGATTCACAGACCTTTGCTGATGGACCACAATGTGAAAAAGCGATATTTAGAGAGCCCATGGGATTCATTTTAATTCAATTTGACTCACAGAGAATATGCTGCAAATTGTAAAACTGTTCAAGATCTCTAGAGTATATGGCCCGGTGTTGTATAATGACATACCTTTTTGAAGAGAAGAGGTTGAGTCTATGTCTTGGCTTTGACACCAAGTTAATAGAATCCTCTCTTGCAAGAAGGAAGGTGAAGTCTCACGTCAAAATTACTGCATGTCAGAGTACAGGTCCACCTTGTGTCTTCCAAGGACTGCATTAAAACAGGGTACAAGCTCACAGATCCATTAATAGTGTTTCCTTCTCTGCCTTATTTCTTACTCCCTCCTCCAAACTACCCCCCGTTAGCCCTGTAGTCTGTAGGCAAACCACACAGGAACTAGCAGATACAAGGGCTACAGAGAGTTGGGCGTGAGCCTTAGATTATGCGGTTTTGTTTTCTTGCTGCCAGAGTTGAACTAAAATGCAGGAGGTTCTCTGAAACACTTTTGCTTCTTTTTGCTTGGTTTCAATTTTAACAATTTCCCCCCCGAACAATTATGTTCACATAAGAAAATCTCTAATCCTAGAGATGATCCAGCAACAAAGCTGCTGCCGCTCTGAAGGAAAGCTCCCATTTCCTCTTAGTACATTGAAGAATCCAGAGAAAAATTAGGACTTCTTCGGGGAACTTATTTAATATCACCCTGGGATCACTCACAAAGTTAAAATCCCAGCGAAAAATGCTTTCTTAGTACACTCAGCCCATAATATTATTCTTAGTCCATAACATTACCCTTAATGGGGGGAAAAAAAGAAAGAAAGAAAGAAAGAAAAAGAAGCAGGAGTTTTGAGCCAGGATTAGTTCTAACCCCAGTTTTGCCAGTCAGGCACGAGCTGGGACTGGTTACTTAGATTTTTGAGATTTCCCTTTCTCCTGAGTTGGTTGGGCTAAAGGACTCCTAGGATTTAAAGATTTTTCACTGACCTAAGGTTGTTGTCACCTTTAGCTTCCTTTGTTCTAACCTTAAAATTTGTAAAAAAAACAAAAAAAACAAAAAAAACCCAAACAAACAAAAAACAACGTTCCCCCCCCCCAGTAGGTTCCCATACCAAGTGCAGCCTGTGAAGGCCTCTTCCTCTCTTTGCTCTTGCTAGAGAATGGATTGCCAACGCTGCATCTTTGCACAAAATAAGAGACGTTGCTACTTGCTACGTGATACCAGTCAGAGTTTAGGGACTGGGCCCAAGAGAAAGAGGGAAATGTTGGCTCACAGGCTCTTCCTAGCATTAATTCCTTGAAGGCTAAGAAGGAGGGAATCATATAAGACTCAGTTTGGGGGCACCTGGGTGGCTCAGTTGGTTGAGCATCCGACTTTGGCTCAGGTCATGATCTCAAGCCCCACGTTCTTTGAGTTTGTCAAGCCCCATGTCAGGCTCTGCGCTGACAGCTCAGAGCCTGGAGCCTGCTTCAGACGCTGTCTCCCTTTCTCTCTGCCCCTCTCCACTCATACTCTGTCTCTCTCCCCAAAATAAAAATAAGTATAAAAAAATAATAAGAAAAATAAGACTCAGTTTGGAGTTCTAAAATTTAGACTCACGCTACATTATGAGATGATATCCTTTTTTAACTTTTCGCCCCCTTGTACCTAAATCTTGTTTGAAATTTCCTTTTTTTGGGAGGGGGAGTTCTCCTTGGTTATAATTGCTCAGCAATTTTATTGAAATGGAAAAGAAGAATCTGGTTTGGAATCATCAGCATATTTTGGTCACAGTAGGTGCTCAATAAATATTTATTGAATGAGTTAAAGGAGGTCATTTGCTATTCCCAACTCCTTAATCCAGGATTTTCTTTTTGTTAATGCAAGCTTGTTAAATAATGCAAGTTGTGTCTGATCAGAGTTCCCACTATTTCCACAGGTTATTAAGATAGAATTTTAAAGGTAACAGCAGGTCATGGACTTTAGAACAATAAACATCTCAACGTTGGCCTTAGTGTTCTTCAGACTTCATGGCCTAAGGACCTTTTTGGATTCCATCATTATACCCAGTAGCTTCATAGCCAGTTTTCAGACACTGAAATCCTCTGGTCACAGTCCTATCCCAAGTCAGTGGTTTCGAAGTTGCTGAACAGTGAGAGTGGGAAGGAAGGAGAAAAGACAAGTGGATAGACAAGCGGATACTGTAGGAAGTATCAGGGTGTTTTCAGCTTGCGCTGTAATGAGGAAGCTGCTTTTCCACAGGGTACTACCCCTCGGGGAGCAGAATAGAACCCTTTCCCTTACAAGTGTGGGACGGAATGCAGAACAGGAAAATCTCAAAAAAAGAGAAGTTACTTCAATAGTAAGTAATGATCAACAGACATGTTATAGAGCATATTGACAGGAGAGTGAGGCCACTCTACTGATCTATTTCATGGATGCTCTGTAATCGAGCAAGTGCAAAGGCAGAAGCTAAGAATAAAGACTCTAATGCGAGAATGCTGGCACAATCCTGGGACACTCCGAAAATATCAGCAAAATTGGGAGGATTCAAGAATATGTGAAATCTGGACTTCTCCATAATAGAGAAATTTTCTTTTAAAACCATACTCATTTAAAAAGTTTCAGCAGTTCCTTTTGAGGGGTCATTGTTAGTATCAGAATTTCTTGTACATAATTATGTTTAACTTACCTTTATGGTAAAGGGTGTACTTCTCATTCAGTAGTACAGATTCAGACATTCTCTTTCCATTCATTCAGTAAATAAAGTTTGAATACCCACTCTGCATTAGGCCTATTCTAAGTGCTGGGAATATAGCAGGGAACCAAACATAGTCCTTGCCCTCCTGGATCTTACCTTCTGGCAGCCAGAGAAATAATTACATATATCAGATGGTTGTACTACTATAGAGAATCATAAAATGAGGCAAGGGTTGGAGAGAGTGTAGCTGACGTTGGGGGGGCGGGGGTTGCAATTTTATTGGGAGATCAAAGGACGTTTGAGCTAAGTCCAGAACAAAGTGAGGGAGCCAGGCTGATGGCTCTCTTGGGAAATAGCTTTTGCAGGTTTAGGGACCGGCAAGTGCAACGCCTTATGGTGGGAGCGAGCTTGATACAATGAGTGAGAAGGAGAGGAGTCAGGATGGAGGTGAGAGAGAGAGCAGGGGCCGGAACACATAGGACCTTGCTGCTCATGGTTTTATTCTGAGTCAAACAGGAGCCGATGGAAGATTTTGAACTGGGGAGTTACATGATCTCGCTTGGGTTTTAGGCTTTAGAAGCATCACTCTGATTGTTGTGTTGAGATTAAATCATAAGGGAGCAAGAGGAGAAGCAGGGAGAACAGTTAGGAAGCTACTGCAAAAGTCCTGGCAAGAGAAGCCAGCAACTTAGGACAGGTGGTAGAGAGTGGAGGTGGTGGGAAATGTGTGAATTCTGAATATACAGGGTGACCACAAAGTCTGGAAACATCAATGTTATTACTTTCCTGTGAATTACACTGTGGCATTGATGAACCATTTATCACCTACCAACCTCATATTACCCAGACTTGGTGGCCACCCTGCATTTAACGGTGAGCTGATGATAAGATGCGAAGTCTGGGCGACAAAGAGGGGTGTCAATGGTGACTCCAAGGTTCATGGCCTGAGAAGTGAGAAGCAAGGATGTGTCATCACTGAGATGGGGGAACAAGCTTGGAAGATCCAAAGTTTGGTTTTGGACATATTAAGTTTGAGATGTCTATGAGAAAGACCAGTGGGGATGTCAAGATAGATATGAGTCTGGAGGTCAGGAGAGGTTAGTGCTGGAGATAAAAACTTGAGAGTTGTTGAGAGAGATGGAATGTATTTAAATTTATGAAACTGGATAAACCCACCCAGGGAATGGATATTGATAGAGAACAGACCCCTTCAAAGTTGAGAGGTCAGAGAAATGAGAAGGAACCAGCCAAGGAGATGACAAGCAACGAGATCCTAGAAACCAAGCGAAGAGAACTGTTCACTTTTACAAAACTCCAAGTTCAGGGGGGAAAAAACCACACCAAGTCATAATTGTAAAACCGTGTATTTGGTGAGCTACAGTACTGCACCTAAATTATGGTGCCCCCAAATGGAAGAAAGCAGAGAAAGGCCTCTCACATTATGTCACTTTAATGAAGTTAATTCCACTAGGTAGAGAACACTTTACAGTTTTGCTGAGCCTAATCAACTCTCTTTCAAAGACATCCGAAGATCCATTCCAAAAGGAGGAAATGAATGGGTTTGAAAAGGAAAAACTGGGATCCAACCTTTTCAAACTGCACCAGGTAGACTTGTGACTGAGAATGTCAATGGAGGGACGCCTGGCTAGCTCAGTCGGTGGAGCATGTGGCTCTTGATCTCAGGATTGTGAGTTCGAGCCCCACATTGGGTGTAGAGATTACTTGAAAATAATATTAAAAAAAAAAAAAAAAAGAGGGGCGCCTGGGTGGCTAGGTCAGTAGCCGTCTGACTTCAGCTCTGGTCATGATCTCGCGGCTCGTGAGTTCGAGCCCCACATCGGGCTCTGTGCTGACAGCTCAGAGCCTGGATGGAGACTGCTTCGGATTCTGTGTCTCCCTCTCTCTGCTCCTCCCTCACTCATACTGTCTCTCTCTCTCAAAAATAAATAAACATTAAAAAAAAAAAAAAGAATGTCAATAGAGCTCAACATCAAAGACCAAAAATTGGTCCTTGGGGTAGAGGAAAGGGCATAGATTGGACACTGAAAATTTGGGTCAAGTTCCAGCCAAACAGCTTGCTGGTTGAATATCTCTGGGCAATTTGTGTAACGTATTTGTTCCTTCAAACTCAGCTCAAGTTCACCTCTTCCAGGAAGACTTCTCTAATTATGTAGATTTAGACAAATCCTCTTTTTACTCCCCAAACATTTTTATCACAGCAACTTATTATAATTGCTAATTTATTTTTGTCTTTTTAATTAGACTATTACTTCTTTGTATTCCCATAGCTCAACATCATGCCTGGCCCTTAGCAGGTGCTCAATAATGTAGAATGAATGCATGTTCCCCAAACTCAACTTCCTCATTTGTAAAATGGAATAATTATACCTACTTTTCAGAGTTCCTTTGAAGTTTACATAAGATATGCCTAGAAAAAAATCTTCATAAACTATCACTCACTATATAAAATACTTGCTGTCTGTCCCCCACTGTTTTATAGAATAACAGCTTAGCATGGCATTCAAGGCCCTGAACAATCTTTCTAGGCTACCTTTTTAATTTCCCTCTGGCTACTATCCTCACTCCTCTAAATGATAGCCAGCTAAGCAATATTATAAACACACCAGCTTCTTTCATATCTCCTGCCATTTTATATTATAATTACCTACCTACGTGTCAGTACTGATCGTGAGATCTGTTAAAATAATAATTATGATTGAAGTCGTAGGAGCTAAAAACAAAGTTACTTTCATCTGTGAAGAATTTTGCTATTGTCTAAGTCTATTCCCTCCATCCTGGCGGAATATCGGCATAGTCTTTGAAAACATGGGCTTGATTATATTTTCAATGCCTACCAGGTAGGATCACCTAGCAGTATGGACAAGGTCTTTCATGACCTGACTTTCCACTGCCGTTTCATCTACCTTTGCTGTTCCACAAATAGCCTTTGAGAAGCCACAGGAACTGCAGGACTTGCAGTCTGACCAAGATAATAGGCTCTCTCAGCTTTCAAGTCTTTACACATGATGTGTCCTTTGCCTCTAATGGGCTCCTCCACTTTGTCTATCCAGTGAACTCCCTGTCATCCTTTAAGATTCTGATGCAAAGCTTTCCGTGAAACCTGCCCTTAAATACGCCTTGGCAGAATTAGATGCTCTCTCCTCTCTTATTACCAGATACATACCTTGTCACAATCCTCTGTGACGGTGCCTGTCACCTCCACTAGTCTGTAAACTCAGGCAGCATTGGACTCATTCTTCCTCTCTGGGTCCTTACGTCCTTACAGCTTAGCGGGATCCCTGGCACGCAGTGGGCGCTCCGTGAAGATCGGGTGAATATTTCAACGACTGCGCGTCAGCGGTACCCGAAGCCCTCACTGGAGGCACTCTGTCACTGCCCATCACACACACTGCTCTTTTCATCCCTGGAAAACTACCATTATTACACTCCTTTGAGGTGGAGATCAGCTGCGGGTGCCGGATCCAGTCAGTTAAAATACATCGGTAACACAAATTGTAAAAACTTCTCTTTGAAAGGAGGAATAGGGCAGCATCATAGCCCCGTAGGTTGTGAAATGAAGACATTTGCCTTCATCCCACTTGATAGCCCCAAGTTGGATCATTTTAACCCCTCCCGTCCCTTTTGCTGGACGCCCTGGGAGCAGCGGGCACCAGACCTCCCACAAGCCGGAAGTGAGGGGCCGGAAGTGAGGAAGCGGAAGTGGGGAAAGGCATGGGCGCTGGCGCCCGGCCGCAGGAGGCGATCAGCCTGGGAACGAGGGGCTTGAATTTGAGCAGAAGTAGGCCCCGACGCTGGTGGCTGGATCTTCCCCTCAGGTAGTGGATTCTTGTTTGTGGGTGCAGGCGGGCATGGAGGGGCTGCTCCCTGCCTCCTGTCCGAGGCCGGTGCCGTCGCTGTGCGGGTGCGGGCGCGGGCGCTAGGGGGCCGAGGCCACCATGCTTTGCGTGAGGGAAGGCCCCCGCTGTGTGACGCCATCATGTCACGCCCTTCTTCTAGAAGCTTCTGTGCGGCCCAACCTTCCCCTCCAAGTGAACTGCGGGCTCGCCGACGGCAGTCAGTGGGCTGGTTCAGCCGTGTGACTCCATGTGACTTAGGGCCTGCGTCGCACGCAGTGGTCGTTCTGAAGTGGTTGTTGAATGAATGAAGAAATGGATGCCAAGGAAAGACCCCGTCTACAGGAAGCTGATTCTCTCTCAGCCTTCACCCTTCATGTTCAGAATTCTTTCTGGAGCGTCTCATTTCTTCTTCTCGACAGTTCTTTCTGTGTGGTGATTATTCTTTATGCTGCAGATGAGGGAACAGGGGCTCAGAGAAGTTGTTGAGCCTTGATTAGGGAATGGCAGAGCAGGACCTCAAATCCAGGCCTTTGGAATCCTAATTAATGAGATGAGGTATGCGAGGCGTGAGTACATTGTGAGCATTCCAAAACGAGTAGCCCTTTATTCCGGGAGGGGTCTGTGTCTTGTGCATCTTCCCCCCGTTTCTTAGAATGGAGTCTGCTACATGGTAAACTAGAAAGCTAACAGTTGATTGAATTAATGAACATACAGGAGGGCTCCAAAAAGTTGGTTTCTCTGCCTCTTGCCGTATTCTTCCCATCGAAATGGTAACACCTCCTAATGCCATCTTGGTATTCTCTGCAGTCACTCACCCATGACAGTCTTGTCCAGAACTTTTTTTTTTCTCCTGGGTAAACTTAAGTCTATAGGCAGAACCTATAGCACTCTCTTCGTAGCACTACCCTAAATGGATCTTTCCAGATGCCGCTTGCGCTCGGCCTCTTCGATGCTGCCCTTGTTATTGTCCTAGGTCGTCGGGTATAGTCCCTTTCGGCTTCTCCATCCCTTGTTCTTGATTCTGACATCCAAAGAGTTTTGAAGACCAGTTTTTCCCTCAACTCATTTGGCCGCAAGACCTGAATTGAAGCGAGCCATTTGTCTTTATTTATTCCAAATACGAACAAGTTTTTGCAGTCATGTTAATGTTTGTTTGTTCCGAGCGCGCCCCCCCCCCCCACCCCACACCTTACTGTGGTTATCATGTGACTTATGGTACAGGCACTGCATTACCCTTCAAAAGTCTGAGAAAAAACCTTGGGTTTGAATTCCATAATGTCCCTTGATAGCTTACAGGATTTCCTGTTGTGATCAAGGTAAAGTTGGGGGAGGAAACAGCGTTTGCCAAAGCATTGTGGAAGTGGGTAACTCTAAAAAGAGAACCAAGAGACCTCATCCCGTTGTTTATATTGGAATTATTTAAGGAAAAAAGCCCCTTAACCAGACACTGGTTTTTGCATGTTGGGATCATGTTTTAGATTTCTTATGTCATCCACAAAGCAATACAAATGGTAGATACTCAAGAAATACTTACTGATTAATTTGAAAAGATTTGCTCCACACTCTAGGATTTTACTTGACAGTTACAGGACTGTAATATATTTTTCGAAATATCGTGTTCATAATCCAAAACTGCGGAGCCAATGCAGGTTTATCCCAAAGCAGAGTCACTCAGTCGTTTGGGCATTCACTCAACACCTGTTTCTCGAGTATCTACTATGTTCTAGGTACCTGTTGGGCAATAGGATTATACTGCCTTGTAAATAAGATGGTCATGGTCCCTGCCGTCACGGAGCTTCTAGTCTGGTGGTGAAGAAAGCAAATGACAAATGCACAAGTACAGATCGTGGTAAGTGCCGTGAAGGAAATAAACCTGGTGCAGAAAGAGTATCTGGGAAGATCTAAGTAGTTAGTGTGCTTGCTGAAGGCCTCCCGGAGGAGGTGACCCAGCTCTGTGACATAGAGTATCTTACTTCCCTCCGTTTCTAAGTATTCTAGAGGTTAGGGTAGCCAGACAACCAAAATTCAGGTGTGTAAATTTACCCTCTCAGGCATCACTTCTGTCTCAGATGTCGTATCACCGTAATTACTATCTCAAGTCTCTGATGGTGTGAGTAAACTGAACATTTGCATGTAGTCCGGTGTCTAAAACACATAAAACCAACATACAATTTACAACTAACACCAGCTGAACTTGTTAATCTGAAAAGAAGCCAATAGCAGAATGGTGTCTTACATATTCTCTGGTCGTGTCATAAAGTACTAATGCATTAGTAAAATGATAGTAATTCACCTAGCCAGACTTTTTTCTTCGGGGTTTTACTAATGGTTGGGAATGTATTTAATTTCAGTATAATGTCAAGCACCTCCATTTTAAACTGCCCTATTGGATTGAAGCCAATTATTTAGATACTTTCCTGGGGCAGAAAATTTATTTAAGAAAGCATTTTTCAAATGCAATTTAGAGAATATAGGAAAACCTAAAAAATTAGGATTTTCTTCCTCCAAAATATAGATAGGTAGCTAGACCAAAAAAAAAAAAAGGAAAAACGAGCGTGTTTGATGACTGTTGTTCATCAGCAGGTTATGATTCTAACAGGTTTGTTTTTTTTTTTTTAATAGACTTGTGAGGAAACAGATCAATATTTGTTGCTCTAAGCCAGTGTCACAGTGCATCTCTGCATTGACTGAGCTTTGGTAGAAGGGAAAAAAGGACAATAGAAAAAGAAAGCCCTCATGGTTGAAAATTTTAATAGCTTATTGAAACACATTATAAATCTGGTTTTTGCTGCAGGAATGAGTCAGATAAAAATGCCTGTGTTTGAAGTGCAAACAAGAGAGAAAATCAGAAAATTGTAAAAACACACAACTTATTGTTTTCTTCCTAGGGTTGATGATGGTCAATTAAATGTTAATATAAGAGAAATGTTAATTAAACTGATACATTTTCTATCTTGCGTATTTGAGGATGTGTTGTACTTTTACCAAAAAAAAAAAAAAAAGTTGATTATCCCCTTCTCTTATTTTTTGAAAAAGAAGGGATAACTCATTTAGTTTGCTTCTGAAAATTTATGTCTTCCTTAAATACACACACAGAAATTGATCAAACCTGAGCTGGGAGTTGTGAAGGTCAAGGAAGAAAAACAACACTGAAAACAAGACAAATTTGTTATGGATTTTAATGTTTTTCTTTTGTGTGTGTGCCGTTTCTCTAGTAAAATCTGATTATAGATCGTTGAGGCTTCACTGGCTCTGGATGCTTGTCAGGGCTCAAAATCAATTTAGTGCATGATCTCGGTGGCCATCGGTGGTGAATCACCAGGGAAAATGCAAACCAACTGACCCACCTTAATGCAAAGCAATGACAAAGGAGGAAGGGAATGGTTTCATGTGAGCTGTGAATTGATCAGAAGCATCGTTTAAGGTTTTGGGGCTGCAGATCTCAAAACCTTCAAACCATTTAAGGTTTTAGCGTATTTTGTGTCAACCTCAGTGGGCACGCTTTGTGCGCCCTTGTTCTGGGATCTGACAGATCCCACTGATAATCACTCCACGTTTTAGGGAAGTTGTTACCCCATTTGAATTACACTATTGACATTGTTTAGTCCTAAACACATACTTCCTTTACTGAAGCCCAGTAAAGAAAGTAATTTAACCTTTTCCTTGACCTTATTAACCTTACACATGGGTCGAGGGTACCCTGAGTTAGATGTGGAGTCTGCTGAGGTGCAGCTCCTTGCATTAATGGTCCACAACCCTCCCTACTTTCAGATTAACGAGAAAGCAGAACATATTTAGATCTGATTCTAGTGACTTGTAGTTCTAAGAAGAATACAACCACGGGGTCACTTGATGACGCTAAGACTCAGTCGTTAACCATCTTAATTACCTTTGGGACACACTATTTTATACAAGACAAGTCTCAAGCATGAGATGTCAGAGCACAAGTTCCATTTTCTTTGTTTTTAATGTTTATTTATTTATTTTTGAGAGAGCGAGCGAGCAGGGAACAGGCAGAGAGAGAGGGAGACACAGAATCCGAAGCAGGCTCCAGGCTCTGAGCTGTCAGCACAGAGCCCCACGCGGGGCTCGAACCCACGAACCGTGAGATCACAACCTGAGCCGAAGCCAGATGCCTCACCGACTGAGCCACCCAGATGCCCCCCCAAGTTCCATTCTCTGAAACTGACTTGCCCACTGTCCATGTAATGCTTTAAGATAATTTTATTTCTGGCCAAAGAGGTTGAGTGATTGAGTGAAAATTTTCTGCAGAAACGTTTAGGACTAAAAACACCACCTGTATTTCTTCACATAATATGGGCCAAGCCCTCATGAGAGATTTTCCCATACAGCTCCTAGGAGAATTTTATACAGTGCCCTCAATTCTGGCTCCTGTAAGTGAGGGGCTGATTTCTAAGTAAAACTACATTTCTCACACTGACTTGGTCTTCTGTAGACTTCTCAGAAAAGCTTTCACTTACCTATTTTTTGTGCTTTGCTTTGCAGGAAATTGATGCCTCGTCAAAATGGAGATTAATCATTTGTGTTTGGGAGCAGCCGAACTGGGGGCCAATTACCTCTCAATTTTATAAACCAATTATATGAACTCCTTTTCCGTTGCTCCCACCCCCGTCCCACCTTCAAACTTCTTACCGATGGCATTCAGGAGGCAAGTGAAAAACTTCATGAAGAATTACTCAGATGCCGAAATAAAAGTCAGGGAAGCAACTTCCAATGACCCTTGGGGTCCTTCTAGTTCTCTCATGTTAGATATCAGTGACCTGACTTTCAACACAATTTCTCTGTCAGAGATTATGAATATGCTATGGCAGAGACTCGGTGACCATGGGAAGAGCTGGCGTCATGTGTACAAATCCCTTACGCTCATGGATTATCTCATCAAGAATGGATCAAAGAAAGTTATCCAGCATTGCAGAGAGGGGTTCTGTAAACTTCAGACACTAAAAGATTTTCAACACATAGATGAAGCTGGAAAAGACCAAGGTAAAAGCAATGTCTATGGTGTGCCACTAAAGATTAGACGTTTGGGAAGGGATCGTTTTGAACCAGGAGCTGGGGGAAAGTTATTCTCAAATGTATTAGCTCCCTTTCTCTGGGACAGTTACAGTTTCCAGAAGACTTCGTGTTGACTCTTCAGTGCCTTAGAGAGCAATTTTCTTTCAAAGGAATGTGTAAAACTAACACATGTAAGGTTCCCGATAAAACGATAGCTCGTAGAAGATGAACAAAGTGAATAAAACAGGAAGCATGGCAGCTTGGTGTAATAAGGTCACTGTAATTCACAATTATAACTGGACTGGAATTTAGTCATAAATGTAAGGAAGCGTTTCCACAGACTCCAGAATCCTCAAAGACTATCTAGATGGAAGTATAGGAATACAAAAATTTAGGTCATAAAATAATTTTGTCGGGGGTGGAGGAGGAGGTGAAGTAGGGAACAGTTATGGGGAATACCAAACTGAGATGACTTGGAAACGTCTGGTATTCTGTAATGCTAAAAAAACCAAGCATTTCCTCCCCATCTAATGTAAAATTATAATTAGCATTTAAAGTGAATAGTCTTATGAATCATGAGAAAAGGATACAATTCAGTGCAGTCTTTGTGTGAAGCATACATTTTTAGAATAGACCTTTTTTAAGAGCAGCTTGAGATTTAGAGAAAAGATTTACAGATTTACACAGAAAGTACAGAGTTCCCACATACCCTTCGCCATCCGCACACACTGCCTCTCCAGTTAACATCTCGCATTAGTGTGGTACGTTTGTAACAATTGACTAATAACCAGTATTAACACGTTCGCTAAAGTCCTTTGTTGACCTTAGGGTTCACTCTTGCTGTTCTGTTCTGCGGGTTTTGAAAAACGCACGTCGTGTACCTACCGCTCCAGTATCATAATAGTTTCACTGCCTTGAAAACGTCTTGTGTTCTACCTGTTCCTCCTTTCTCCCCTGCCTGGAACCCTTGGTAGCCACTGATCTTTTTATTGTCTTTATAGTTTTGCCTTTTCCAGAATATTATGTAATTGGAATCATATACGATGTAGCTTTTTCAGACTCCTTTCTTTACTTGACAGTCTGCATTTAAGATTCTCCCATGTCCTTTTTATAGCCTGAGAGCTCGTTTCTTTTTCTTTTTTTCTTCGCATTTTAAAAATCAGCTTTATTGCAATATAATTCACATGTCAGACAATTCACCCATCTGAAGTCTACAATCCTATGGTTTTAGGTATATTGTTAACTTTTAAAAATTGGGATAAAATGTAAATAACCAAATTTGTCATTTTAAGCATGCAATTCCGTGACATTAATTACATTCACAGTGTGGCACAACCATTGCCACTGTCTACTTCCAAAACTTTCATCACCCCAGGCAGAAACTCCATTAACTGTGGGGCACTTGAGTGGCTCAGTTGGTTGAGCGTCTGACTCTTGGTTTTGGCTCAGGTCGTGATCTCACAGTTTGTGAATTCAAGCCCTGTGCTGGGCTCCATGCTGACAGTGTGGAACCTGCTTGGAAGTCCCTCTCTCTCTTTCTCTCTCTCTCTCTGTCCCTCCCGTGCTCACTTTCTCTTTCAACATAAATAAGTAAACTTAAAAAAAAAAAAAAAGCACCTCCATAATCATTGGGCAATAAAGCTCTCCTGCTAATCTCTAATCTACCTTCTATCTCTATAAATTCACCTCTTCGGGGTACCTCGTGGAAGTGAATCATATAGTATTTGCCCTTTTGTTTTTGGCTTATTTCACATACTTGATGTGAACTTCATTCTTTTTGTAGCTGAATAACATTCCATTGTATAAACATACCACATTTTGTTTATTCATCTGATGGTGGATTCTTGGGTTGTTTTCACATTTTGGCTATTGTGAATTGGGCTGCAATGACAAAAGCCTTCGAGTGTCAGTTTGAGCCTCTGCTTTCAGTTCCGTTGGGTGTATGCTTAGGAGTGGAGTTGCTGGGTCGTATGGCAATTCAATGTTCAGCTTTTTGAGGAACCAGTAACTGGTTTTCCTTAGCAGCCGCGCCATTTTCCATTCTTACCAGCAATGTAAGAGGGTTCCTGTTTTTCCATATCCTTGACAACACTTGTTATTGTCCATCTTTTTGATTAGAGCCATCCTACTGGAGGTGAAAAGTAGTATCTCGCTGCGGTTTCAATTTACGTTTCCCTAAAGACTAATGATGCTGAGCATCTTTCTATGCCCTTGTTGGCCATTTATATATCTTCTTTGAAGAAATGGCTGTACAAATCCTTTGTCCATTTTTAATTGTGGGGTTTTTTTTTTTCTTTTTATGTGTTGAGTTTTTTATATTCTGGATACAAGACCTCTATCTTGTGACTTGCAAATATCTTCTCCCATTCTTAGGTTGTCTTTTTTACTTGCTTGATTAAATTTTGATGAAGTCCAGTTTGTCTGTTTTCCTTTGGTGCTCATGCTTTAAGTGTCATATGTAAGAAATCATTGCTTAATCTAAGGTCATGAAGATTCTCACCTATGTTTTTTTCTAAGAGTTTCAATGTTTTAGCTCTTCCATTTAGATCTTGGATCTAAATTTTTGTGTATGGCGTGAAGTAGAGTTCCAGTCTCATTCTTTTGCGTGTAGATATCCAGTTGTCCCACTACTACCTGCTGAAAAGACTATTCCTTCCCCCATTGAATTATACTGGCACCCTTATAAAAATCAGTTGACCATAGATGTAAGGTTTTATTTCTGTACCCTCAATTAAAAAAAAAAAGTTTATTTATTTATTTTGAGAAAGAGAGAGCATGAGCGGGAGAGAGGCAGAGAGAGAGAGAGGGAGAGAGAATCCCAAACAGGCTCTGTGCTGTCAGTGTGGAACCCGACGTGGGGCTCGATCTCATGAACCAGGAGATCATGACCTGAGCCAAAACCAAGAGGCAGATGCTTAACTGACTAAGCCACCCAGGCATCTCCTGTTCTCTCAATTCGGTTCTACTGATCTATATGTCTATATGCCAGTGCCACACTATTTTGATTACTGTAGCTATGTAGTATATTTTGAAATAAAGGCGAGTCCTCCAGCTTTTTTCTTTTTCAATAGTTGTTGTGGCCTTTCTGGGTCCTTTGCATTTCCATATCAAATTTAGCATTAGCTTGTTAATTTCTGTAACAAAAAAAAAAAGCAGCTAGAATTTTTATCAAGATTGCACTTAACCTGTAGATCAATTTTGAGAATATTGCCATCTTAACAAACATCAGTTCCTCCAATCCACAAACACCAGATATCTTCCCTTTAATTTAAGGTCTTCTTTCTTTTTTCAAAAATTTTTTAACGTGTATTCATTTTTGAGAGACAGAGAGAGACAGAGTGCAAGCGGGAGAGGGGCAGAGGGAGAGAGGGAGACGCAGAATCGGAAGCAGGCTCCAGGCTCTGAACTCTCAGCACAGAGCCCGATGCGGGGCTTGAACTCACGGACTGCGAGATCATGATCTGAGCTGAAGTCAGTTGCCCAACCAACTGAGCCACCAGGTGCCCCACACCTTCTTTCATAAATCTTTTGTAGTTTTCAGTGCACAAGTCTTACATTTCTTTCGGTAAATATAGTCATAAGTATTTTATTCTCTTTGGTGCTATTGTAAATGGGATTATTTTCTTCATTCCATTTTTAGATTACTCGTTGCTAATGGATAGAAATACAACCGTTCGAGTTATTTTTGTATATTGCTCTTGTATCCTGCTACTTTGCTCAACTTGTTTATTAGCTGTAATAGTTTTTGGTTTTTTTTTTTAAAGATTCCTAAGGATTTCCTGCACGCAATATCATGTCATCTGCACATAGAGATAGTTTTACTTTTCCTTTCCAATGCGGATGCATCTTATTTCTTTTTCTTGCTTAATTGCCCTGGCTAAAACCTCCTGTACAACGTTGAATAGAAATGGTGAGAATCAGTTTCATTCCTGATCTTGAGAGGAAAGCTTTCAGTCTTTCACCATTAAATATGATGTTAGGTGTGGGTTTTCATAGATGCTTTTTATCATAAGGTTGATGGAGTTGTTTTGTCTTGTTTTGTAATGTTTAGTTTGAGAGCGAGTGCATGCGTGCAGGCAGGGGAGAGCCCAGAGAGAGGGGGATAGAAGCTCTGGGCTGACAGCAGAGAGCCCGAGGCTGAGGCCAAGGCAGGGCTCGAACTCACAAACTGAACCCGTGAGGTCATGACCTGAGCCAATGCTTAACTGACTGAGCCACCCACGTGCCCTGCTGGAGTTCTATTGTTTGTCGAATGTTTTTATAAGGAAAGGCTGTTGACTTTTGTCAAATGCTTTTTCTGCAGCTACTGAGATGATTATGTGTTTTTTCTCCTTTATTCTGTTGATACGGTGTATTGCATCGATTGATTTCCATATGGGCACCAACCTTGCATTCCTAGTATAAATCCCACTCGGTCATGGTGTGTATCCTCTTTATTTTTGAAGTGTTTACTTAAGGTCCGGTGTGACGTTTAATGATATTGGAGAACATCTTCTTGGTTTTTGATCATGCTAGGCTTTTTAATCTCAAAATTGTGAAGTCATCAACTTCTATGGGCATTAAATTAATCACTAAACATTAAAATAAAATACTGATTAAAGTTTTGCATCCCCAAGAATTAAGTTTTAAAAAGGCCTAATATTTTGGATAGCAGTGAATGGAATGTAATCATTTTTGTACTTTACAGAGCAGCTATTTTATCACTGTGCTGAGCACTATGATGATTTTTTTATTTTTAAAAAGTGGAAAGAGAGAGGATCAGCCCCTACTCTGAAGAGTTTGTGAGCTGTTTTGAGAGATAAAGTAGATAAGCATGAAATTGTAAGCAAGCTTGTTTATGCATTTATACCTTTTATAAGGTATGGTATATTTGGATATGTTTAAATTCACTATCATAAAGGTTTTTCAGATTTCTTAACAGCTGAGCTTAAGATCAGAGAAGTAAGCACATGTATACTATTTTGGGCTTTGAAAATATTCTTGATGACTTGGTAGCATGAAAAGAGCAAGAAACATGCAAGTGAGAACTGAATTGTCAACAGAAGCATCGTATATTCATTTGTTGATTATGGAAGTGACAGTGGTTATTGATTGGTAACATTGGCACACAGTATTCTTTAAGTTAATAGATATTAATTAGTGAAAAATAATTCTGTTGGGGGAAAATATTACCTATTTCATCTTTATATTTGACACATTTCTCTTTTTGTATTTGTTTCCTAATGAGTGTAACATACTAGAATAGTAGTTCTTGGCATAATTTATACATAAACATATATACACACACACACACACACACACACACACACATATACACATATATGTGTATACACATATATGTGTGTGTGTGTGTGTGTGTATACAGATACATATAGATACAGATATAGATGTAGATATATGCATAAAATTTTGTGACTGATAGGGTGTGTGGTCAAAATAATTTGGGAGCCACTGGCTCTTGGGATAAAGTCAGGCCTCTTAGCATGTTCCCAATTGACATTTCTACTCTTATTTCCTTAGTCTTCTAAGCTAACATATTGCATCCAAGCATTCCTAATGTATTATTTGCTTTCACATCTCTGTGCTGATACTTCAGATGTTTCTTCTTCCCTGTACTAGTTGTTTCCTGCTGTCTGTTTGTTGAGTTCCTACTTAGTCATCAGATCCTAGCTCAGGAGGCTTTTCCTCTATATCTCCGACTATGTCTTCTTTTCCTTACTGGGAAGAATTAATTGCTGTGGCGTTTTATTCATAATATCAGTGAGGTGTTTTTTACAGTATATTTTATCCACTTTATATATGTGTGTGTGTATATATATTTATCCTTAACTAGATTCTGAAGGTACATGTCATGTGATAATCATCTTTTTACCAGCAGGCCTTGGCACGTACTAGACCTCAGTAGATTTTTATTGAATGGAAGTCATAAAAAAAGCAAAAGACTTGAGATAGGAAACGTGATCCCTGAAAAACTACTCAATAAGAATGATTTTATTGTATCAGAAAAAAGCAGAGAGTGAAGTCTGTATTGAGAAATTAACGGAAGAGAAATTGTAGCGATCCAAGTGATCTGTAGCTAGATCCCACCTGAGATACAGGCTGTCAAGAAGAGGCAAAGAAAAAAAGATAAAAATAGAAGAAATTATAGAAAAAGACTTTTGGGGGGGTTTCCATGATTGGCTTCTACACTTGCCGTTCCCTTTGCCTGAGTGTTCATCCTCAGATACCTGCATCGTTTTCTCACATACTTCAGATCTCCGCTGAGAAAGTCATCTTTTTAGTGAGGCCTCTTATCTACCCTATTTATGAAAAATCAGCCCCATCCCACAATTGCACTGATAGGCCCTAGCCACCTTCTGTTTTAGTTTTCTTCATAGCTTTTCTTATCTGACATAGGGCATGTTTTATTTTATTATTTATTGTCTATTTCTTCCTACTAAAGCATACGTTTTATGAAGGCAGGAATTTTTTTTAATTTTTTAAAATTTATTTTATTTTTGAGAGAGAGAGAGAGAGAGATAGCAAGGGGAGGAGAGGCAGAGAGAGGGAGAGGGAGACAGAATCCTAAGCAGGCTCCATGCTGTCAGCACAGAGCCCGATGTGGGGCTCGAACTCACTAACTGTGAGATCATGACCTGAGCTGAAATCAAGAGTCAGATGCTTAACCAAACTGAGCCCCCCAGGTGCCCTGAGAGCAGGAATGTTTTATGTCTGCTCTGCCCATGCTCTATTTCCAACATTACAACAGCAGCTATCATACAGCTCATGCTCAGTACTTCATAATAGTATTACAGTAGTCCCCCCCACCCCCATTTCTTAATGTTTATTTATTTGTGAGAGAGAGACAGCACACATGGGACGGGCAGAGAGAGGGGGACAGAGCACCTGAAGCAGGCTCTGCGCCGACAGCAGAGAGAGCCCGATGCGGGGCTCGAGCTCACGAACTGCGAGATCATGACCTGAGCGGAAATCGAGAGTTGGGTGCTTAACCAACTGAGCCACCCAGGCGTCCCTACAGGAGTCCCCGCTTTATCTGTGGTTTCAATTTTCACAGTTTCAGTTACCCGTAGTCAACTATCGTCCAGAAGCAGATGAGCCTCCTTCTGATATGTTGTTCAGAAGGCAGGTAGTAGCCTAGTGCTATGACACAGTGTCTCCATCATTCGCTTCACTTCAGCTCATCACGTAGGTGTTTTATCTCACATCATCACATGGAGAAAAGTGAGTGGAGTACAATAAGGTATTTTGAGAGAGAGAGACCACATTCATGTAATAACTTCCATTATGGTATAAGAATATGGTACAAGAATACGGTATATTCTTATAATTGGTCTATTTTATTATTAGTTGTTGTTAATCTCTTACTGTGCCTAATTTATAAATTAAGCTTCATCATAGGTATGTGTGTGTAGAAGAAAACACAGGTAGGGTTTGCTAGTATCTGCAGTTTCAGGCATCCACTGGGGGTCTTGGAAAGTATTCCCGTTGGCTACAGGGGGGAAAAATTGAGAAAACAACTCAGAGAACTTGGGGAACAGGAGAAACTTGTTTTCAAGTAGTTTGTTAACATTTCAAATGACTTTCCCAGTGTTTCTCTTCAACCTCCAGACAGTTTTTCAGATGAAGTAAATTTAAAGCAATGAGTCTAATTGTTAATCTGAAAAAATTTATAATAAATACATGATTGTTACTGTGTTTCCAGACTTTGGGGGACACTCTGTATTGTATTTATTGTAGTTCTTTTTTTTTTTTTTTTTTTTTAGGTTGACAATTGGACACATTGCTTTATTTTTTTTTTAATTTTTTTTTTAATGTTTATTTTTGAGACAGAAAGACAGAGTATGAACGGGGGAGGGGCAGAGAGAGAGGGAGACACAGAATCGGAAGCAGGCTCCACGCTCTGGGCCATCAGCCCAGAGCCCGACGCGGGGCTCGAACTCACGGACCGTGAGATCGTGACCTGAGCTGAAGTCGGACGCTTAACCGACTGAGCCACCCAGGCGCCCCTGGACACATTGCTTTAAATTTAGAGGTACTTTACCTGAAACAGTGTCTAGAATGTATAGAAAAACAGTGAATGTATTAACGTAAAATGTAATTAGCATACTATGTAAAAATAAGTTTTTTTTCTGTATTCCCTAACTTTTTGGACCCCCTATATTAGCAAACAAGTTTATGACATTTAACTATGTGACAAAGACTCTTCTAACCACTTCATATATGTTAACTCATTTAATCTTCATAATAACCCTTTGAGACAGTTGCGGTATTGGCCCCATTTTACTGAGGAGGAAAGTAAGGGAGAAAGAGGTTGAGTAGCCAGTTCACACAGCTAGTTAGTGGCAGAGCCAAGATTATAAGCTCGATGTTTTGGCTCCAGAATCCACGTTCTTACCCACTACAATACATTGTTGAATGACTGACGGACTGAATGAGTGACCTTCTACTCCACCCTGTCAACCTGTGTCGTGTCTCCAGACTTGATCTCGCATTTAACTAGTTACACGTGGCAAGGTGGGACACACAGGAAGGACCTGAGACCTAAGCTAGTTCTGCTCATTAATCTGGGACAGGAACTGAAAAGTTTATCCTTTTTTGCATCTGTTTAAGTTGTTTTAGGTCAAAGATGGTACAAGAAATGTATACCTTATAGTCTGGTGGCAATCGTGGCTTAAAAAAAATCCTTCACGCAAATCTAATTTTATGGTCTCGGGCAACTAGCTAGACACAGTTGGCGTGATCGGGCCAGTTTCTTTTCTCTTAGATTTAGGGCCCATTGCAAGGTAGGCTCAAACTCATCGGGAAGGGGGCCATGTTCCTGCAGGAGACTCAGGGTCTCCAGCTGATAGTCCTGAATCTCCTTGATATTCTCAGGTAGAGTAGAACATTGTCTCTGTTGTGTGCACAGCGCCTCTATACCTCTGTCATGCCTCTGTCAGAGCACATTTATATACATGCCTGTATCTCTTGCAAAACTGTGAATTTCTAAAGGGCAAGAGCAGTGTCCCTAGCCCTTATTACATGCCTGGGGGTGGGATCACTCAATAGATATTAGATGAATGGATGATTAATATCCTAGTACTTTTATACTTTTAGCGGGTTTATAGCAACTCACTTTCTTTTAGGAATATAAAAAATATAAATGTCAAAGTCGATTCCTTTAACAACACAATTCCCATTTATTCACTATAAATTCCTTTTAAAAATAGATTTTTAATGCTAACAGTGCTTTATTGAGATATAACTTATATACCACAGTTTGTTTACCTATCTTCTGTTGATGAGCATTTGGTGTGTACATAGTCCTTGGCTATTATGAGTAAAGCTGTTACGAACATCCTTATGTAAGTTTTTTTGTGGACATACATATTCAGC
Source organism: Panthera pardus (assembly GCF_024362965.1). Lineage (NCBI taxonomy): Eukaryota > Metazoa > Chordata > Mammalia > Carnivora > Felidae > Panthera > Panthera pardus. The sequence goes on along the minus strand of NW_026526991.1, from coordinate 1,804,096 downwards.
TCTCTTGGGCATACACTTAAGAGTGGCATTTCTGGGTCATAGGGCAGGTGTATATTTAACCAAAGTCGTCTTCATTTTTTTTAATGTTTATTTTTGAGAGAGAGAGAGAGAGAGAAAGCACAAGCAGAGGAGAGGCAGAGGGAGAGAGAGAGGGAGACACAGAATCCCAAGCAGGCTCCAGGCTCCGAGCTGTCAGCACAGAGCCCGACGCGGGGCTTGAACCCATGAATCATTAGATTATGACCTGAGCTGAAGTCGGACGCTTAACCGACTGAGCCACCCAGGCGCCCGTAGAGCATTTTCATGTATGGTATATCATGTGATCTGACAATACCTTATGAGGAATGAAGGATGTGTATTATCTCTCTGACACAGATGAGGCGCTAACGCTCAGATTGTTCTTTAGGTAAGGTTGCACATTTCATTAATGACTGAACATGATTAATAGTCTAATACTCTTTGGTCCTATTCTATTATTATGCTAGGCAGCCCCTCCTAATTGAGTTTTAAAAAATATCCTAACAGAGTTTCACTGAACTACTAGAGTGAACTTAATTCAAAGGGTCTGAAAAATACCCAATTGAATGTTTCACACCATCAAATTATTTATTTACAGAAATTATGGTATTCCTTTTATAAAACCGATATAGGTTCTCAGAAACATGTGCATTAAAGTTTATGTACTACGTTATTCTCAATTAGTTAAGTCCTGAAATTGCAGTTGATTTCATTTAAATGGGCCATTGTATATACACACACTCATATATTTAAATTCGAGCTAGATTTCTTTTGAAAGGTACATTTTAAAAAGACAGCTTTTCAGTGTTGTGAAAAAGTTGTGTTAAGCAGTTTTACTAGAAGTAGCATGCGTTGGTGATGTTACTGCCTTTTTTGTTTTCTACTGTCATCATCAGTCATCCAACTTGGGAAATTAGACCCTTCACATTTATATCCAGCGCTGATTTTGTTCAGGCCTCAAGGACTGGCCCTTCCCAATCAGCTACCCATTTGCTCACGAAAATTAAATGTCTTGGAGTGACATTAGGAACTAATAAGCCTTGTATGCCAGAGTTAAGAGATACAAACTAAAATGTAAAAAGCAAACTCTCTGGAAGATGTAATACATTTATTTTAAACTTTTTTTTTAATGTTTTTATTTATTTTTGAGACAGAAAGAGACGGAGCATGGGCAGAGAGAGAGGGAGATGCAGAATCCGAAGCAGGCTCCAGGCTCCGAGCTGTCAGCACAGAGCCCGACGCGGGGCTCAGGCTCATGGACTGTGAGATCATGACCTGAGCCGAAGTCAGATGCTTAACTGACTGAGCCACCCAGGCGCCCCTGTAATACATTTATTTATATTTATATTAGTTTACAAGTTATTAAAATCAGTTGTTTTTGAGGAGGTTGTTTTTTGAGTTCAGTTTCTCAGAGAAGAAAGGAGAAAGGAGAAACGCGTATTTGGGCCAGGAAGGGGTTTAGAGAAAGACGGAACATGGGCAAGTAGGAGAAAAAAGGAATGATTGGGATTTCCCTTTCAAAGTGACTGTGATAAATTAAATAGAGGCAAGATCTCTGGAAAGAGTGAGTTCAAGAGAAAGAAAATAATCTGAAAACGTGGAAGAATTGATTTAGATATTGGTCAGCTGTGTCAAGGCTCCAAAAGCGGAGTCAAATCTGAGGGTATTCTTGTACAGGAGGGAGGGAACGTGGGGGCATGAGATGGGCAAATCCCAGGCAGTGTGGTGTAGTGGCTAAGCACGCGGCACGGGGGGTGCGTGATGTACCTTACAAATTCATCAGACTTGATTTTCTCCCTACAACGGTCACACAACAGGAGTCCAAATTCTCTAACCACCGAACCTACCTGATAGATGGTGGTGGGTTGATTAGCTAATGCAACGGAGTTGTGCTCGTTTACAGAGAGGTGGGTTCATTAACACAAGGCCACTGACCAAATGTGATTTCCTATAACCAACATTTTTGTAGTTTTGATGAAGTCATGAATTTCTTTTAACAAACATGCGGGCTTTAGGTCATCATAAGCCTGTTCTGCTATTGTTAAATAAAAGTTATATTACTATGATGGGGCGCCTGGGTGGCTCAGTCGGTTAGGTGTCCGACTTTAGCTCAGGTCATGATCTCCCAGTTTGCAGGTTCGAGCCCCGCATCGGGATCTGTGCTGACAGCTCAGAGCCTGGAGCCTGCTTTGGATTCTGTGTCTCCCTCTCTCTCTGCCCCTCCCTGGCTTATGCTCTGTCTCTCTCTCAAATATTAAAAAAAAATATTTTTTTAAGTTATATTGCTGTGAGTTTAAACAAAATCTTTATACCTAAAACAGTTGAGTATTTTGGGTCACCCTTCGCTCCTTTTCAACAAATGTAGGTGTTAGTAATCATGACAGCAAGAAGCACACCTTGAATCTATTTAAACTTAAATATACCTGTCCGGCCAGTCTTCCCACGTTCCTCCTTGCTTCCTGTATGCACATGGACAGCAGAGCAGGGCAGACAAACAAGGGAGAGTAACCAGGTTAGCACTTCGGTGCTATGTCAATACAATCCTTCTCTTCTCAATCTTGTCATCAAATAAAAAAGCTTACATTTGTGCACTGAATTCAGTCAAAGAAATAAAAGTCTGCGTTTTGTTATTTTTATGGAGCCAGTCTCTACCTTCCAGCTTATTATTAAGTCTGTGACTTTTGGAGAGTTTTTTTACTCCCCGTAAACTCACTTGTCTCACCTGTAAAATGGGCTTCGTGCGGATGTGAGATAATGTCTGAAAGTCAGGCACATAGTAAATCGTCAGTTAATATTAGCTAATGCTGTTAGTCCTTGGCATATTTCGACTTTAGTTAATTTTGTTTGCCGCAGTGTATATTCACGTCCAAATAATGCTCAGTACAACCATCAGGAAGGGCTTTTCCGTGCCCCGTTGCCGCAGTTTCTGCCAATGCACTGTACCTTGTCCACACGTCTGCTGAACACACTGCTGGAAGAGCCATCTGGGTGTCCGCCTTCACTGGACTGTGGGGTTTGGAGGACTGAGATGACCTTATTGGTATCTCTGTTTCTTCACTTGGTTTGATGCAGGTGCCGAATGAGCGCTGACCGAATGGCCAGCGGGCTATTGTAGGTCTGAAGAAGGGACTGGTAGCTTTGGAGAGTTTCTCATTATCCTAGACGGTCTTCTGTTTTTCTCCAGTGTCTCTCCATATAGGTTTGTTCTTTTTTTTTTTATTTTTTTTTATCCCACTTGGTCTTTGGAGATCATTTTTGATGTGAGGATTCACGTCTTTTCTGTAAAATTCCTAGCTCCTTTTGCTCTGAATATTGCTTTTTTGTGATGACCTTAATTTTCTTCTTTTGGAACTTCTTCTAGGTAAATACCAGGACCTTGCAATCTGTCCTTTGTGGTTTTCGCGTAGTCCTTGTTGCGGATATGACTCCTGTAATAATCTCTCTTAATCGTATTTATTTTAAAAATCTTGGTTTAGGATTTTAAAATCCTCTGACAATATAGAATATTGATTTATAGAAGATCTTATAGAATCCTGTAGAACGTTGATTTCATTTGGAGTGAATGCATGTGTTTGTTTGTTTTTAAGTTTATTTTAAGTTTATGTTAGAGAGAGAGAGAGAGGAGGGAAGGGGGAGAGAGAGAAGGCACGAGTACGAGCAGGGGAGGGACAGAGAGGGGGAGAGAGAGAGAATCCCAAGCAGGTGCCGAGCGCCACCCAACACGGGGCTGAACTGAAATCAAATGTCAGACGCTTAACCAACTGAGCCACCCAGACACCCTGTGAATTTACGTTTTGACTGCTGCTTTTATCAGCCATCTTTCATTTAAAAAAAAAAATCTATTTTGGAATTTTAGTTTCCTGCCTTATTTTGACCAAGAGGCTCTTCCCCCACCATTCATGTTTACCCCTTTACGTTGCTTTTTCCAGTTCTTTCCACCCAGCTCCCTCAGAGCCCCCAGCGCAGCCCTTGTAAAGGTAGCTCAGGGCTCGTGCCCTGTGACAGAACCGGGATGTCTTAGACGCAGGTGGCGGTGACTCGGTTTAGTTCCCAGTCTTGAGGCTGCACACGTGTCTTCTAGCTTCTAGACCCACAGCTACAAATAAGTGACAGCCCAGGAAACAATTAGCAGCTGGTTTTGTCCCTACTATTTCTTTTCTTCCCAGCCTTCTCTCACAAACACGGATACCTCCTAACATCAAAGAGGGAGTAAGGCCGGCTCTGGTCCCCTAACACGTGAGGAGCTGAACTCCTGGCTGCCAGATCAAGAGCCCCACAGCCTTGAGGCCTCAGCCGTGCTGACCACCCTTCCATTTCTCTTCCGTTTCTGGTTTGTGGAGGTTTCTATCTTGTTTTGGAGCCTGGCAGTGTCTGTTAGTGCTGTGTATTTGTTGCGGAGCAGAGGGGTACTTTGAAGCTTGACTTTACTGTGCCAACTTGACCGAGGGGTTTTTTAACTGGAAAATGCCTTGATCAGATACACTGTTGGGGGTGCTTCTCCCGACCCCACACCCCCTCGCCCCTGGAGACACTGTGGAGCACAGATGGTGAGGGAGACTCCAGATAAGTCCATAATTCAAAACACCGCGGGCAGGAAATGAGCAGAGCCTGAACTGAGGGACACAGCGAGGGGGGAAAGATTTAGTGGGTACCATCAGTGGACACGGGTTACTGCATCTGGGGAGGTGAATGTTCATATTTCAGGCTTAGAATGGAGATCAACTTGACTGAGAAAGGAATGGAGGAGGAAAAGTAAATTTTGATTGGTTAGTGGGTCAGGTATGGAGGGAGGGGCGTTAAGATGTTTTATGACCACTGTTCCAAGCCTAGTACATGTTCTTCTAGAAGCCTGGTGCATCTCTTTGCCCGGCATCTTTGAATTTACCACATTTCCAAATCCCTTTATGTGATGTTCCTTTGTGAATTTACAGAGACTCCTCCCCTGCATCTGGAAGATGTTTCCTCAGCACGTTCACTCACTTATTTCGCAGACACTTCTGAAGTATCTTAACAAACAGGTATAGCTCTGGCCTTCATGGACGTTATGCTTTAGTGGAGGAAAAAGACATTCAGCAAATAGATAGGCAATTGCAAACCGTGCAAGTGTCGTTAAGAGACAAGTGTAGATGCCGTGAGAGTTGCGTGGAAACCTGGCTTGACCACGTGTGTGTAGGGTGAGCCTGGAGGGGCTTGCTCTCCCTCAGTAGAAGGCTTCCTGAAGAAGGGAAATCAGAGCGGTTCCCTCTGCCTGAATGTCCGCACAGCTGGCTTTCCCTTGCTGTTCAAGGCTCAGATGATACGTTATGTCCCCAGTACGACTTTCCTTCCCTTCACCACGGCTTGATGTTCAGCACCTCACTGTTCTTTATTTCCTGTAGAGCTTTTATTTTTATCGGAAATTATCTCGTGTGGGGATCTCGTCTCTTTTGTCCTCACTTGTGCTTCTAGACAATTCCTGAAACTGAAATGTTCAAGAAATGATTAAATACTGCATAAGTGAATAAGCGAATATCCTTGGATGTTGGTCTGTCCCTTAGTCGCTCTAGTGATTTGTATGTCCTTGGCCTCGGCCTCGAGTTTGGGAAGCCTCCGCAAGTTGGCTTTCTGTTCGTTCATTCTTCTGTCCTGTTGACTCTCCCCTCGTTCCACCATGCCTTTCTGATGGGGGGTTGCCAGTGGTAGCATCCCACCCTCTGGCCAAGGTAACGGGCATGTGACTTTCAGGCTGGGCCGAGCAGCGTCATTCTCCTGGATTTTTCCAATTTGAATGAAGGAAGAGGGAGGCCTCTCAGGTGGCACGGTGTGAGGCGTGAATCCAGAGCTATCTGTGCCTATGTCCACATTCAGGTGGAGGAAGCCAGTCTGCAAGAGGAGAAAATGAAGGCATTACACACAGAGAAGAAAGGATGGGAGACGGAAAAAGTGTGCTGGTACTTTTCCAGTCTCTGCCTCTCCTGTGCCTGAGGCCCAGTCACAACCCCTGCTTTTCCCATGGCCGGTTCAACTTGAGTTTCTGTCGCTTATCACCCAAAGATGCCTATTAAAACGGAACGTAGCTTCATTTTTGCTTTACCCTGCACCTCTTCTAACAAGCTTTACATCTTGACGTATCCTTCGGTATCAATCTGTTTCATATTTCTCTTTTCAGAGACTCCATGTTTTCTCCCTCCCTTTGTCTGTCTCTGTCCCTCACCCTCCCAACTTCTCCCCCCTTCTTTGTCTTTCTCTCTTTCAGACCCAGAGCAGGTGCTGCCTACGTTTGTTCTATTCCAGTACAATTCTGTTTTAGTACTATGTTCTCCCTTTCCTTTCAGAAACACATTGCTTAGCAGTGAGTAGATGCCATCCTGTTATTACCATTGTTATTAGTTAATTCACCCTTGAAGCCGGTTTATTGGGTTCTTGGATTTTTTCACTTTCAACTTTAACGCTTGAGAACAGCCGGGTTTCTACCCTCCAGCATCTCAAGGATGGGTGTGGGCAGGTAGCCAGGGCCGTGGGCGGCCTTGAGTGAGAGGTGGAGTACTGTGGCTTGACCTTCCCAGTGCCGTAGACTGCTACCTCAGGGAGGAGCCCTGATATTTCGGGGGAGAAGTGCTTCGTCATCGTGGCTGGCTTTCTGCTTCACGGATCTGCTCCGACCTGTGAACTTTTGCAGCTGCTTTTAAGTCCCGCCAATTCACGCAGCCTCCAAGTCAAATAATCGCCGTCTGTCCCGTAACTTCTAGTTCTGCCCTTTTCTAGTTAGGGGTGTCGCAAAAAACTATTTCAGGCCAAGCAACTTTCTCAGGCAGCTACACTGTAAGTCGGCGCTCAGTGTCTATCATCCTTCTGGTTCCATTTGCACTGTAGAAAGGAGAATATTGAGACTTTTCGGAATTTGCTCCTTTATCGATTCATTTACTCAGTAGCTATTTATTGAGTAGCTGTTATGTGCCAATCATTCTTCCAGCCACTGGAGATACCGGGTGAATGAGGTTCTCTGCCCTCATGGAGCTTGTATTCTAGGTAAGGAAACGAACAGTAAACAAGTAAACGTGTGTGTGTGTGTATGTGTGTTCGTGTGTGCAAACCTGTTTATACCAATAGCAGGTGGTGATAAAACAGGTAAGGGAATAGAGAGTGATGGGGATGGGACTATTTTAGAGAGGGTGGGAAGAAGGAAGGCTTCTATGAGGAGGTGACATTTGAGTAGAGACTTGAACGAATTGGGGACCTATCCATGCAGAGTCCCTGGCAGAAGCGACAGCTAGCCCAGGGCTTGAAGGAGATAAAGAGCCTGGTGTAATTGAAGAATAAGGCAGTCGGGGTCGCTAGGGTAGAGGGAGAGAGGGGAAGCGGAAGGAGATGAGTTTGTGAAGGTTTTCACCCCTTCCTCCAAACAGCTGTGGCAGTTTTCCAGGGGAAAGTAGTGTCTGGCATGTCGCCTGTCCCCAGAGGCTGACAGTCACAGCAGGCTTCTGTCGTGCGACACTGAGTGGTAGCATAAAACACCGTGAGATTTTTTTTGTTGTTTATGGGCTACACATTAATCATAGGAAATTAAGGGTATTGAGAACGATATGGTTCGCAGCAGTTACAAAAGAAGTTTGGAAGGAAGAAGTGACTAAGAAGTGAGATTAAGAGTAGATAAAATAGGGGCGCCTGGGTGGCTCGGTCGGTTAAGCGTCCGACTTCAGCTCAGGTCACGATCTCGCCGTCCGTGGGTTCGAGCCCCGCGTCGGGCTCTGGGCTGACAGCTCAGAGCCTGGAGCCTGCTTCGGATTCTGTGTCTCCCTCTCTCTCTGACCCTCCCCCATTCATGCTCTGTCTCTCTCTGTCTCAAAAATAAACATTAAAAAAAAATTTTAAAAAAAAGGTAGATAAAACAATCTTGGAAAAGATGGCAACTTGAGCAAAGGTTTCCGACACTGTCCTTAGCAGTCCTTAATGAAACGACTGGCCCAGAGCGTGTTGACCTCTTTCGTCTGCATACACCATGCAGCTGACCATTTCTCATTATTCCTACTGCTAGTAAATTATAATTGGATACATTACCACTTTAATTCATCACACTTGGAGCCCAAAATGAACATAGTAGTGGCTCTTTAGGGACTTTTCAGTTTACTTCTGGAAGAAGGCTTGGGAAGACAGGAGATAATACGAGTTTGTCTCAAGATGTGGAAAGGTAAGTGATTTTCCTTGATCATTTCTCCTGGGAGGGGGTTGAGAATTGTAGTAATGATACTATATATTTGAGCAGGTATACTTTTGTATCTGTGAGTTACACTGAATAGATCTGCTTCTCCTGGTTTTCACATAGAAACCTGAAGCCCAGACAGACGACCTAACAGAGTCACACAGATGGTTAAGGACAGCGTCTTGGTTAGGATTCTGATCTTAGACTATTCGTCTGGCACTCTATTAATGGCATCGAGTTGTTTTGATAGGATGTTATGTCAAAGAAAATCTAATTGCCCTCCCTACTCTTCTCCCGCCCCGACTGTACCCCTTTAACGTAACGGATGTTAACAATGTTGTGGGTACACAGCTGGCTGTCTGCCTGCCCATCCATCATCCATCCAGCCATCCATCTATTTCTCTACTTCTCTCTACTGGATACATACATAATGCTTGATTTTCCCCTGTGCTTTCCAGATTTGAATCATACCATGCATATAACTTTAAATCTTTAGCTATATGTCATGGTCACACATCCAGGTCAGTAAATCTAGGTCTAATTCATTCCTCCTCTTTTACACCTATATAATTTGATTATAGAGTATGTATTGCTTTTAAAAAGAAAGAGCATATTTAAAGTGCAAAATGTCGGGGAGCGGGGTGCCTGGGTGACTCAGTCAGTTGGGCGTCTGACTTCGGCTCAGGTCATGATCTCACGGCTCGTGAGTTCAAGTGCCACGTGGGCTCTGTGCTGACAGCTCAGAGCCTGGAGCCTGCTTCCGATTCTGTGTCTCCCTCTCTCTGTGCCCCTCCCCCGCTCCCACGAGCTCTCTCCCTCTCTCCCTTTCTCTTTCTCTCTCTCTCTCTCAAAAATGAATAAATATCAAAAAAATCAAGTGCAGAATTTCATGTCAATATGGTGATACGATTTAATCATATACTCGCTCACTTCCTAAAGTATCAGAAAAGGGCACTTACTGACAATTCCCATGGGACTTAGGTTTCCTTGTACGTTTTTGCTCCAGATTTTTTTTCACTTTGCTTAACGTTGCTTACATTTTCCCCCCGAATTTTCTGTAGAATAAAAAGTCCTCGCCGCCCTAAGGCGTATTTTCTTACCGACGCAAAGCCAACGTGTTTTTCAGGCTATCATATCCGGGAAAAGTCTAAGCAAGTCATGACACTGCTGGTGGATGAAGAGCTGCTGCACAGAGAGAGGGAAGCAGCGTGTCGGACGAGGCAGCGAACCTCCCACTCCATGACATTTCCTAAAAGATTACCTGGTACGGCTAACACCCCAGCAGTATGTGCCTCTGCCCACACACCAGAAATCCCTGCCTCGGAGAGGAAACGTAAGCTGCTTAAGGTTGCAAGGCAACGTAACACAAGTACGTATAACGAACGTTGGCCCCGAGTGTAGTAGGTATCATTTAAGAGCAATGAGAAAATAGAAAACGTTGGGGTTTGGTTCTGAGGTATTAATACAATATAAGTGCCACCATTACCGCATTAGGCGTCATGCTGTACGAAACAAAGACGAAGAATAATACTCAGTGGAAAAATGTGTGACCATTTTCTGAATGCGATGATCTGGGATTCACATAAAATGGGATTTTGGGGCTTGAAGGGTATTCAGGTAGTGACTTACTTATTTGGCATCATGATTCACTTTAAGATTTTGATCATCACTGAAACGGGAGACTCAGGGTCTGGGTGTCTGTGCATTTTGTGCTGTTTGCTCCTACCGGTTGAGAAACTGACATTTTCTTCAATGTGCCTCGGAATTCTGAAAGTGCTCTAAAACTATTATGAGACAGTACCTTGTATTATATAACCCTTTCCTTGGTCTAAAATTTTAAATATGAACCAAACTTTTTAAAAAAGATTTCTTTCAGGGGCATTTGGGTGGCTCCGTTGGTTAAGCGTCCGACTTTGGCTCAGGTCATGACCTCATGGTTTGCAAGCCTGAGCCCCACATCGGGCTGTGTACCATCAGCACAGAGCCCGCTTCAGATCCTCTGTCCCCCTCTCTCTGCCCCTCCCCAATTCCCTTGCTCTCTCGAAAAAATAGAAAATAAACAGGGGCGGGGCGCCTGGGTGGCTCAGTCAGTTAAGCATCCGACTTCGGCTCAGGTCACGATCTCGCGGTCCGTGAGTTCCAGCCCCGTGTCGGGCTCTGGGCTGATGGCTCAGAGCCTGGAGCCTGCTTCCGATTCTGTGTCTCCCTCTCTCTCTGCCCCTCCCCCGTTCATGCTCTGTCTCTCTCTGTCCCAAAAATAAATAAACGTTAAAAAAAAAAAAAGAAAATAAACAGGGGCACCTGGGTGGCTCAGTCGGTTAAGCGTCCGACTTCGGCTCAGGTTATGATCTCACACTCCTTGAGTTTGAGCCCTGCATCGGGCTCTGTGCTGACAGCTCAGAGCCTGGAGCCTGCCTCGGATTCTGTGCCTCCTTCTATCTCTGCCCCTCCCCCACTTGTGCTCTGTCTCTCTCTGTCCCTCAAAAATAAATAAATGTAAAAAAAATTTTTTTAAATAAAAGAAACATTAAAAAAAGGGATTTCTTTGTGATGTTATGATAGAAATCAGCAGGAAGATGCAATGATCTTTTCTACTAAATTTACTAAAATGTAACGGAATATCATTGTGTTTGATCTTCTGTGGTACAAACCCCGCTGATAAGTTTTGTATAAGGAATGGACAGTTTGAGGAAGCAAAAGCATTAAAGAAATGTGACTCGAAGCATTTTCCTTTGAAAGGGATGAAACTTTGTGAGGGATGTAGCAGGAGTAAAATAGAATTAAAAGTATTTTCAGAGGCTTGCCTCCTGGCTTTATCATGTAACTTGATTAAGCAAGATCCTGAAAGAGCTTCAGGTGTTCAGGATGAACAGATGTTTCAAATGTCAGTTACGTATGGAAATTAAAAGTGTGAATAATAATACCAACACAGACTAATCCTGCTAAAAATCACGAAAGTACTTCTCCGACTCGGTCAGGAGTTCTCGAATGTTCACTCAGTTTGTATTTGTGTGGCCTGGAGATGTGGAAAGGCAGGAAAGGATAGTAAATGCTATCCACATGCTTCTAAACATAGTGGAATCTCTTTCTTTAGGTTAGCCGTTCCTTTGAAATAAACCTCTTGGAGAGATAGAGACCCATTCTTCAATTTTCTCATGGAAGCCTTCAACTCAGACTAATACGACAAAGGAGTAACAGAATAAAACAGCCAATTATAACTCACCCAGAGTCTTCACCCCTTTTGCTATTTCTGTAACCTTTCTTGGTCTTCCTGCCTCCATTGCTTTTCTCACTTCCTTTCTCTCTTTTTTTTTTTAAGTTTATTTATTTATTTTGAGAGAGAGAGAGAGAGAGAGAGAGAGAGCGCAAGTGTGTGATCAGGGTAGGAGCAGAGAGAGAGGGGGAAAGAGAGAATTTAAGCAGGCTCCATGCTGTCAGCACAGAGACCAATGTGGGGCTCGATCCCATGAACCGTGAGATCATGACCTGAGCCGAAACCAAGAGTCAGATGTTGAAAGTACTGAGCCACCCAGGAACCCCCCCCTTTCTCTTTCATTATAAACTTACTTCAAATAATTTGAACATTTGAAATTTGAAATTTGGCTATCAAGTGGAAATTTGGAGCTATAGCAGTGAATAAAACATAGTCCCTTTCATCATGGAGCAAATATTTTGGTGACAGAGACAGATACTAACCACATATAAACGAAATAGATATAAAATATTACATTCGTGACAAGTCCTGTAAAGAAAAGGAAGGCAGTGTCAGGGGACAGAGAGCGATAAAGATGACTTTCTTTAGGTCAATGAGTAAGGGAAGGCCTTTTGGAGGAGGTGAATATATAAACAGAGACTCAAATGAAGAAGGAAACAATCCACGTGTATCTGGGGGGTTCCAGGCAAAGGGAACAGCAGGTGCAAACAGTTCTGAAACTGGAATAAGTTTGGCATACTTGACTGAAGCTTAGGAAGTGAGTCTTTCAACTGCTACAGAAGTAGCTGAACTCTGAGCCATTTTTATGATTCATCCAAGGAAATCAAGTATTATTGCATTATCGTCACTGCTTTTTTTCCTAACCCCAAATGATATTTTATAGCTTTCTGACTCATCTTATTCACTAAACTGAGTTCAGAATGCCTTTTGACTACTTTTAAATAGTCTATCTACCTTTAAATGAAGTTTTGCTACAGTTAATTTTTTTTTTTTTTTATATCACAAGCATGTGTTGAGTATTTACTGTGTGCCAGACACTGTTCTAGGCCTGGGAAGCAAAGTGAATGTATTTCTGCTGTCTTGGGGGTTATATCGAGTGAGGACTTTCAGTCTGTTTTAAAAAAAAATGTTCCAAAGAGTTTTAGTGATGATGGCATCATTGAAATGAATTTGTAGTGAGAGTACTATTTCAAGTGAGTAGTGAATGTTTGGATGTAAAAATGTGGTAAATTTATTAAAAATCTGTTAAATTATCTAAAAATTTCATTTATCCATCACTATGCATGTATACACATATACATACGGGATATGTAGATGTGTGTGTTTGTGTTCAAAAATAGTAATTGGATTAAATAAGCTTAGCAATACTAGCCATTTCCATGTAGGCATTTGAATCTGAAGCTGTATTTTAAAGGAGGAAAGGAAACTGACAATTTGGTGTGTGTGGGTGGGGGAGGGAGGTAGGAAAATAAATTGGAGGGGCATTTTTAGTGGGACAGAAGACGTAGCAAATGAAGACTTGGAGATAGGTGGATCTCTCGGAATTAGGTATTCCCATAAGTGATAGTCGAAGAGGCCACAAAAATGTTAATGGCTTGAACATAAAAGGATTTTTTTTCCTTTCTTCTAAAAAGAACCAACAACTAGATATTCTAGGACTGTTATGGCTCTTCATGATGTCGGGGACCCAGGGCTCTTTCTGTCTCACTGCTCCATCAAACTCAGCATGGAACTTCCACTTCCTGATCCAAGATAGCTGCTGGAGCACCAGCCATCACATCTGCATTCTAGCCAGTAGGAAGGAGGAGAGATGGAAAATATGAATACTCCTTCCCTTTAAGGACACTTCTTGAAGTTGCTCATAACCTTTTTGGCTTACATGTTGTTTAGCATTTAGTCAAATGGACACTGCTAGGTGCAAGAGAGGCTGAAAAATGTAGTCTTTATATGGGACAGCTATGTGCTCCAAAGAAAGATAGAGAAGCTGTGGTTAAGGAAGAAGGAAAGAATAAATACAGGGAAGAGTAAATAGTCCCTACTGTAGTGACAAAGAATACAAACAAGAAACGAATTAATCATGTTAATACATAGTTGTCAGACTAAATGGAATCGAGACCATAAATTTGAATATGTAGAAAAATGCGGACAGATCACTGAGAATACTCAGCACCGTTCGTAAAGGATGTAATGAGCGGTATTTGGAAATTTCGATTTGATGCGACTAGGAACCATTGTAGGCCTTGAAGAACAGAAGGGATGTTTAGCTTAGTCACAGAACTTAGCTTTCTTATTACTGAAAACAGCTGTTTGTGGCAGATAATTCTTATTGCTTTGTGTAGAAATGAAGGCGATACGAATTGAAGGGAAGCTCTGTAAGAGACAGTTGTTTTAATCCAGCATCCTGCTCTCGGGTTATTGAAATGAAGGAAAGGTAATGTTTCAAGATAGAATAGAGAGAGGAAATGGGGTAAGTAGGTGATGTATTGGAGAAGAAAGAGAGAAATTGAAAACGACTAACATTTAAGCTAGAGAGGCAAGTGATGGTATCACACAGGGAAATTTCCATCAGGATGTATTTAAAGATGTCTCCAAATTATTTAGTTCCATTGAAATGTGAAATTGAATGCATTGCTAGAAATCTGATTCCCAGGCTTTAGGATCTAGAGCCGAAACAGCTGTGCCGAGCTTCTTTGCGGTAAATTAGCAAGGGAGAAAAGGTACTTTGGAGAAGGTGTTAAACACACATTACTACTTCTACTCCTTTTTCTTCTCTTCCTAGATGTTTCCCCCAAGTTTTAATTGTGGTAGATAGCTTGGATAGTCTTTGTTTAGGTGATTTTGTTGTTTGGAGGAAGAGACGAACTGAACGATAATTGTTGCCTGATAGCAAGACCGAAAACTGTATATGCACTGTTATAACTCAGCTTCTCTGAACTGTAAGCCCCAGGGTTACGTCCTTTCCTTAGAGGTGATAATTTAAAAAGCTGTCGCCAGAGGTGTTGCTTACAACCAGACCAGCGAAGCATTCCCTGTGTTGGTCATCCGATCGATCCTCCATAAAGAGCTCTTTAGTGGTATTATCCTTTGCGATGGAACTTGTATCAGAGAAGGATTACTCTGGTCTATGTTAAATGTAATAGCCCTCTACATCACGGAAATATTGCCCGAAAAATCATTTATGTTTCCTGTTGGACCGAAAGCAAAACTTCAAAATACTTGCCATGCTTTTCTAAGCAAAAACACCAGTGTTAGTGTTGCTTCCTGCAGTGAACTTTGTACTAACGGAGTTGACCTGGAGTCGCGCTCGGTTGCCTTGTCACATACAGTCTAGACGGCAGGGCTTATGGTACAAATGGGAGTTCCTACTAAATCATCTGCATTGATGAATGTCAAACAGCGATTTTTTTTGTAACTTAAACAAATGTACAAAAAAGAAAATAACAGCAACTTATATCTCTGTCACCCTAAACCAACCACCACTAACATCTTAGAATATTTACTTCCAGTCTGGTTACTTTTCTTCTTTTGTTTTTGTTTCAGAAAAATCACTCTATTCTTGTAAAAACAATACAAACTCGAAAGTACTAAAGAATCAATCACTTCCAATCCCCTCCCTCCTAGCAAAATGAAGTTTTGCTACAGTTAATTTTTTTTTTTTTTTTTTATATCACAAGCATGTGTTGAGTGTTTGCTGTGTGCCAGACACTGTTCTAGGCCTGGGAAGCAAAGTGAATGTATTTCTGCTGTCTTCGGGGTTATATCGAGTGAGGACTTTCAGTCTGTTTTAAAAAAAACATATAACTCGTATCAGATGAACATAAATTCTAGGCATTTTTCTGTGCATATACACATTTAGAAAATGGATAACTAGAGAGAAATTTTTTTTAAATTTTTTTATTTAAAAAAATTTTTTTTTAACGTTTATTTATTTTTGAGACAGAGAGAGACAGAGCATGAACGGGGGAGGGTCAGGGAGAGAGAGGGAGACACAGAATCTGAAACAGGCTCCAGGCTCTGAGCCGTCAGCCCAGAGCCCGACGCGGGGCTCGAACTCACGGACCGTGAGATCGTGACCTGAGCCGAAGTCGGACGCTCAACCGACTGAGCCGCCCAGGCGCCCCGAAATTATTTTTATAAAAGTGGAATTGTACAAGATGCAATTGTTCTTGCTGAAAAATATTTTAGGCCTACTCCTGGCGGTTAGACTTGCCAGGGGCTCCTAGAAACCCGTTTATTGCACAATAACCAAAGACCCTAAATGACAAACCACCGAGACATTTCTGGCCTCACTAGAGGTGTGGGAAGTCTCCAAAGACCTTGCCTTCCAAAAATTTAAATTAATTAATTACTTAAACAAACAAAATAAGAGCAGGACATGTGAGCTGGGGTCAGAGTGACTTGGAGCTGGTGCCTGTAGGACACTGGAGGTGTCTGCAGGGGTAGAGGTGTTTAAGGGCACTTGTCAATGGTTTTTTTAAAAAACGGTCTTGGGCCTCACTTGAGCATCGTGAAGGAAAGACCCTCGAGAGGGCACTGAAGTGATTCAAGGCAATTTTCTTTGGAAGAATAAAGCTCATTTCATGAGTTAGTCCCACAGGATTCCCACCAATTAAGATCAGACAGTGAGCTCACCATCTGTGTCACCAATCCAGGAAAGAAAAGAGTAGCCTATTTAGTCCCCCAAATATTGTAGGTAGTAGAAAGGTCAGATACACGACGTAGAATAGCTATGTGTTTAAGTATTTAGATAAGGAAAGAATACAATCATGCTGTTGTTTTGGGGAGCCTGTGCACGTGTAGGGGAAAGGCATATGGAAAATCTCTGTATTTCCCTCTCGATTTTGTTGTAAACCTAAAACTGCCCTGAAAAATGAAGTCTTAAAAAAAAAAGACATACACACAAGCACAAGTGTCAAAACTGGATTTATCCTTCTCTAAATTAATCTGATTATTCAAATGTCAGTTGTATCTGCAATAGCCTGGCTCCTTGGGCCAAACCAAACTCTAAAAATTAGAACAATTTTACTTCAAAAAAAAAAAAAAAAGATTATTAGGAATGAATGTAGGAATTTGAAACATGGAAACTTACAAAAATGAGAAAAACCACTGAAATCAAAATTTTAATTTAGTGAACTGGAAGCTATGTCCAAAGGAAAACACCGAAACAGCGTTAAGACATAGAGGACACATCTGCAGGGGAATGACAGTTACCACGCCAGTCACCTCTCCTCTTCAGCTACAGCAGAGGCGAGATGACAGTGATACAGCATTTTCAAAGTGCTGAGAGAAAATAACAGCCTATAATTATGTACCCAGCAAAACTGTCATTCAAAGATAAGGGTGAAATAGTCACTTACAGGTAAATAAAAAACCTGGAGCTTACCACCACGGGACCTTTGTGAAAGTATATACTTCAAAAAGAAGGAAAATTATTCCAGGGGCACCTGGGTGGCTCAGTCGGTGAAGCGTCCGACTTCAGCTCAGGTCATGATCTCGCGGTTCGCGAGTTCGAGCCCCGCGTCGGGCTCTGTGCTGACGGCTCAGAGCCTGGAGCCTGCTTTGGATGCTGTGTCTCCGTCTCTCTCTGCCCCCTCCTCCATTCGCACTCTGTCTCTCTCTCTCTGTCTCTTAAAAATAAATAAAACCTTTAAAAACAAATTTAAAAAAAAAGGAAAATTATTCCAGAAGAATGGTTGGAAATGCAAGAGGGAGTGATTAACAAATAATAAGTATGTATATGAAATAAAATGAACACTTGCTGTGTAAAATAGTAATGTCTAACTTTTGAGTTTTAAAAACAGACAACTAAGGGCGCCTGGGTGGCTCAGTCGGTTAAGTGTCTGGGGCCTGCCTCGGATTCTGTGTCTCCCTCTCTCTCTGCCCCTCCCCCACTCAAGCTCTGCCTTTCTCTCTCTCTCAAAAATAATAAACATTTAAAAAATTAAAAAAAAAAACAACTAGAATAGTGGGTAGCCATGGTATGTAAGTTGGAAGTGAATCTATAGAATTAACTGTTCTCAGATCTTGCATTTTTTGTGAGAGAACGGTAAAGATATTATTTGACTCTCAACTTTTAAAGGTAAATGTGCATGATAAACTTGAAAGGATTAACACCAAAAGGAGAGAAGTAGAATGCATACATCCCAAAGTAGGGACAAAAATAGAACGAGAAAAAAAAAATAAAATTTTATAAGGGGCAAGAAGCATAGATAAAGTGGGGTTGATGGAAATAACAAAGGTAAAATGATAGAAATAAGTCCAGATATATTAATAATCACGATAAATATAAATGGATTAAGCTCATCTGTTAAAAGGCAGAGATTGTCAAATTGGGACAAAAGAAGTCCGGATATACGCTTCACACAAAAGTCCACATAATGGTTAAAAGCAAATGGGCGACTCAGTTGGTTGAGCTTCTGACTCTTGATTTCAATGCAGGTCATGATTCCGGGGTTGTGGGATCAAGTCCTGCATTAGAGCCTGCTTGGGAATTCTCTCTTTCCCTCTGCCCCTCTTCCTGGCTTGCTCCCTCTCTGTCTAAAAAATAAAAAAGAAATGAAGTAAGCAAGTAAATAAATAAATGCAAATGGGTAGGAAAAGATGAATCAGGCCTATACTAATTTTATAAAGCTGGTATAGCTATATTAGTATCTGACAAAATAGAATTTAAAGCCTAAAGCGTTATTAAGGACAATGATAAAAGGCTTAAGTCCCCAGGAAGACATAACATTTCTAAATGTCAGTACACACCCAATAAAATAACTTCAAAGTATATAGAGCAAAAAATGGTAGAACTACAGGAAGAAATTGAAACATATATCATTATAGCAGATGATTTCAAAATCTCTCTCAATTATTGATAGGCCAAGTAAATAAAACATTTTATTTTTTATTTATTTATTTAAAAAAAATTTTTTTTTAACGTTTATTTATTTTTGAGACAGAGACAGAGCATGAGTCGGGGAGGGTCAGAGAGAGAGAGGGAGACACAGAATCCAAAGCAGGCTCCAGGCTCTGAGCTGTCAGCACAGAGCCCGACGTGGGGCTCGAACTCACGGACTGTGAGATCATGACCTGAGCCGAAGTCGGACGGTTAACCGACTGAGCCACCCAGGCGCCCCAATAAAACACTTTTAAAGGGACTCCTGGGTGGCTGAGTCGGTTAAGTGTCTGACTCTTGATTTCAGCTTGGGTCATGATCTCATGCTTGTTAGATCGAGCCCCACCAGCGGTCTCAGCGCTGGGTGTGGAGCCTGCCTAAGATTCTCTCTCCCTCTCCCTTTGCTCCTCCCCCCACTCGAGCACACACTCTCTCTCCAAAAATAAATAAATACATGAAACGTTTTTTTAAATATGGATTTTATAATTGATTATGTTCTAAAGCCAGTCTTAACATTTCAAGGAATCTGTATTACACAAACCACTTTTTCTAGCAAAAATGCAATTAAGTTTGATTTTTAAAAATGTACATCAAAATTTTTCATATATTTAAACGTGGAAGTATTCCTTTTAAAATCAGATAGAGGGGCGCCTGGGTGGCTCGCTCGGTTGAGCGGCTGACTTCGGCTCAGGTCATGATCTCGTGGTCCGTGAGTTCGAGCCCCGCGTCGGGCTCTGTGCTGACAGCTCAGAGCCTGGAGCCTGTTTCAGATTCTGTGTCTCCCTCTCTCTGACCGTTCATGCTTTGTCTCTCTCTGTCTCAAAAATAAACGTTAAAAAAAAAAAAATTTTTTTTTAAATAAAATCAGATAGAAAAAAATGTTCCCATTCTCTTTGCTTCTGTTCAGCTTTGTACTGCCCCTAACCGTCACAATAAAATAAGTAAGACAAATTAAAAGCATAAGTATTGAAATGGAATAAAAATATACCTGAGATGATAGGATTTTCATATAGAAAACTTGAAGGATCTATAGACATATTAGGAATAATGAGAGGGGCACCTGGGTGGCTCAGTCAGTTAAAAGCATCCATTTCTTGATTTGGGGTCAGGTCATGATCTTGCCATTAATGGGTTCAAGTCCCACACCAGGCTCTGTGGTGACAGCCTGCTTGAGATTCTTTCTCTCCCCCTCTCTCTCTGCCCTTCCCCTACTCACATCCACATGTATGCATGCTCTCTAAATAAATAAATAAATAAATAACTTTAAAAAAAGAAATAATGAGAGTTTTAGCAAGATGGATGGCTATTATATCAAAATATATAAATCAAGTTATATTTTTTTATGTATCGGCACCAAACAGTAAACACATTTTTTAAATACCATTTATAATAGCAAAAAATCATTATTTACTTAAGGATAAATCTTTTACAAAGACGTACAAGATCTATACACTGAAAATTATAACACTTAACAAATATGTGAAAGATGACCTATACAGATGGAAAGATATTCATGTTTGTTTATTGAAAAACTCAAAAATGTGAATATCAGTGGTCTCCAAATTGCATAGGTTCAGTGGAGGTTTTCCTCAAGCTTGGCGATGCTGGCATTTTAATCCAGATAATTCTTTGTTGCGGGGGCTGTCCTGTGCCGGGTAGCATGCTTAGCATTACCCCTGGCCTCTACCCACCAGATGCTACTAGCACACATCTCTCCCTGTTGTGAAAACCAAAAATATCTGCAGACATTGTCAGATGTTTCCTGAGGACGAAAATTGCCCTCCGTCGAGAACCACTGATTCAGTGCAATTGTAATCAAAATCCAAAAAGGATTTTAAAAATTGAATGTAATGGGCTGATTCCCAGAGTTATCTGGAGTATCAAAAAAAAGCTATCAAGAATATCCAAAACATTCGTGAAGAAGAAAAAGATGGGGGGCTTGCCTTTCTGGATAACGAGACTAAAGCAATCGTAATCACGACAGTGTGGTATGGGTGCGGGGATAGGTGCGTGGGCCAGCGGGACAACTGTAGGACCCAGCACACAGACTTGTACAACTAGGTTATCTTCACGTATGACAGAGGTGGTGTTTCACATTGGTGGGGAGAGGGTGAACGACTTCATAAATAATGGTGGGGCAATTATTTACCTATATCGAAAAAGTGAAATTAGGTTTCTACCTCTTACCGTGCACAAAAACAAATTCTAGAGGAATTAAGTACTTAAAGGAGGGGGGGAAAAAGAAGGACTTCAAAATGTTTAGAAGAAAATAAAGGAGGGGGCGCCTGGGTGGTTCAGTCGGTTAAGCGTCCGGCTTTTGACTTTGGCTTGGGTCACGATCTCACAGTTCGGGAGTTCGAGCCCCACATCTGCTGTCAGTGCAGAGCCTGCTTGGGATTCTCTCTCCCTCCCTCTCTCTCTGCCCCTCCCCTGCTCGTGTGCTCTGTTTCTCTCTCTCAAAATAAGTACATAAACATATTAAAAAAAAAAAAAAAAAGGAAAGGAGAATATCTTTTTTACATTGGATATGGAAGGATTTCTTAAACGTTACCAAAAAAGTACAAGCTATCGAAAAAGCATTTGTCCGTTTGACTCTTGCGGTAGGCAGAAGACTGAGAATAAGCCCCAAGGACCTTTGCCTCTATGGAATCTCCTCCCCTTTGAGGGGGGGTATGACCTGTGAATGAGAAGAGTTATCACTTCCATGATTATGTTACATTGTACGTCACAAAGGGAGTATCCACATGGGCGTAATCCAATCGCACCAATCATTTGAAAGCAGAGTTTTCTCCAGCTGAAGGCAGAAGAGGAAGTCCCAGATTCCAAATGGGAGAAGGATTTGACGCACCCTTACTGGCTAGAAAACGGAGCGATAAGGAACGCAAGTGGCTTCTAGAAGCGGAGACCGATTGATCCCCGGTGGCCAGCCAGCAAGGAAAGGGGGACGTCGGTCGTACAACCACAAGGAATCGGAGTTCTGCCAACAACCTGAATGCTCTTGGAAGTGGATTGTTCCTCACAGTCTCCAGATAGGAGTCCAGCTTCATTGACGCCTTGATTTTGGCCTTGTGAGACCCAAGGCAGAGAACCCAGTCAAGCCTGCCAGGCCTGGCCTGCTGATCTACATAATGAATGGCTGTTGTGTCTTAAGCCAGTAAGTTTGTTGTAATTTTTGGCGGCAACAGAAAACTAACAAGGCTTATTAAATTTAAGAATTATCTCGCCATCAAAAAACACCATATAGAAAGTGAAGACAGTCCCACACTAGGAGAAACATTTCTAACATATGTAAGTGACAAGGGATTATCCAGAATATATAAGGAACTTCTACAAATCCATGCGAAAAGGACAGCCTCACTGAAAACTGGGGGGTGGGGGGGGGGGGCAGATATGGAAAGCATTTCCTAAAAAAAAGAGGGAGGAAACACGTACGGCCAAGAGACGTTTTTCCAAATTCTCAACCTTGTATTGTGATACAGTAGCAACAATTCTAAAATAAAATATGTGAAAATGCACAATTACAATAACTTGAAAAACCATCTAATGCCATATTGTGAGGAATGTCCTTCTGTTCCTTGAAGTATATTTTCTTGTGCATTTGGAATCTATTTTTGGCATGCCATCTTCCTCTCTCTCTCTTTATTGCTTCCCCCTCCCTTCTTTCTCCTCTTCTCTTATTTTCCTCCTGGAATGTGTGTCCTCAGTTCCCAGGTCCTTTCTTCACATCTTGCTGCTGCTTAGGCAGCTCCCTCTAGGCAGTCTGGTTTTTGTTTTTAAAATTTTTTTTCAACGTTTATTTTTGAGAGAGACAGAGACAGAGCATGAGCAGGGGAGGGGCAGAGAGAGAGGGAGACACAGAATCCGAGGCAGGCTCTAGGCTCTGAGCCGCCAGCACAGAGCCCGACGCCGGGCTCGAACTCACAAACCACGAGATCATGACCTGAGCCAAAGTCGGACTCAACCGACCGAGCCACGCAGGCGCCCCGAGGCAGTCTGGTTTGAAGGCAGTGTAGAGTAATGGTGAAGCACTTAGGTCCTGGCACCTGACCGACTGGATTTGAACCCTGCCTCAGATTGTGTGGCCTGTGTGCCCTCGGACATGCTGTTTCATTTAGCCTTTGTGCTGCAGTTTCACCTTCTGTAAAATGGGGCCGACAGAGTGTCTGGTGTAGAATTGTCGTAAGGAGTAAACGAGGCGATACAGGTCCAGCACATACACTCTGGCAGTTATTTGCTCAGATACACTTAGCGATTTCTCGATGCTTCCCACCATGACTGAGACCGGTTTGTTTTCGCCACCAAGTTGCAGTTTGTGTGCTGTTTCTTATTTTATCCCTTTTTTCTGCAGCAGCGAGGAAGGGGGGCCTTCAACAGGCCACACGCGATCTTGTTTAGCGTATCTGGGCTCTGCTCTGTCTTCTGAGCCTTTTGCACAGGACCCTGCTCGTTCTGTCTAGTTGGGAAATATGTCCCGGTGCCGTGGGGGCAAGAGCCGCCCTGAGCTTCAGATCATCCGCCCAGTCCAGCGTGAAATGGTAGTTTTCACTTCCGTTTAAAGCGTCAGTGTCTTTATTTACTCACTCGGTTACACCTTTTTTTTTTTTTTCTTTACCCATTTCCACCTCTTCTCAGTCATAAGGAGGGGAAAAAAGGATTGTCTCCTCAGTTCCCCTGTTTCCGGACATGAGGATAGTGATGAGAAATCTCCGAATCTTTGCAACTCATCCCTATCACCTTGGTCAGCAGTTATTTTCCTTTTAAAAACTCCTTTCGGTTATATCTGTTTCCATGTTAGATTGCTGTTGTAAAATTTTTTAATTAGTTTTGACTTAAAAAAAAAACTTTGTCTAATGTTTGTTCATTTTTGAGAGACAGACAGAGAGCAAGCAGGGGAGGGGCAGAGAGGGAGGGAGACACAGAATCCGAAGCAGGCTCCAGGCTCTGAGCTGTCAGCACAGAGCCCCATGTGGGGCTCAAACCCATGGACCGCAAGATCATGACGTGAGCTGGTCAGATGCTTAGCTGACTGAGCCACCCAGGGCCCCCTAGTTGCAACTTTTTAAAAACCTCTTATTCAGTTTTGGGTGATGGAAACTGTGTTGCCGTTTCAGTATACTCTTAACCTGGGAGTCGGCCACTGAATACTTAATCCTGCTCGCGCAGTGACTGTCTGCTCGTCTTTGTAGCTGAACAGTGAACACGGTTGGAGCATTTTCCTGTTCCCCATTATTCTTAAGTAAGAACTACCGGCAGTGTCTCAAATTTTGTGTGCTATTGTTAGCAAAACGCTGAAGTAAAATGGCCTTAGCTCCTTTTTTAAGGTCTCCTGCAACAAAAGTTTGTCCTTTCTCCCCTTTTCTTGTCTGCCTATTTAAAATTGCATTTTTAAAATCTGCTTAAACATCTCTGCTTTCTTATTCTGTGTCTTTTTCTGTTTTCATTGAAAAAAAAAAATAAAAGCCTTTTCTCCACTCACCTCAGAATTCACCTTTCAAAAGAGATTTACAGTGCTCACGGGCTGCCCCCCGTCTCTCGGCAGGCACGTCTCAGAAGCAAACAGGAACAGACAGGTGGTGTCTATAGTGGATGTTGTGTGGCACCCCCAGATCCCCTCTTCAAGATCAAGGCACTCATGCCCTCAGCTGCTGGGAAGATTGGTGGCTGAAGGGTCTCAGCTCAGCGAAGAGAGGCTGTTGACTCAAGACCTGTTGGACGCGGGCAGGCTGCTCCCTTGCTTCGAGGCAGGACACCTGTGAAGAGCCATCCCAGCCCCACAGCGCCTGGCAGGATTGGCCAAGGCCTCTGCCGCAACCCCATTACAGACCAGTTTCTCCCCTGGCCCCGTCCTACCTTCCAGGCTCCTCGTGGGTCCCATTGCAGAGAGCACTCCCTAATGAATCTCCCTCTTACACATTTGAGCCTTGGGATCGGTTTCCTGGGGGAACCCAACTGGCGACCATGGCTTTTCCTCAAGGTTTAAAACATAGGAGTATCATAATTTGTGTCTGTGCATGAAGAAAGAGAATTATACAGCAAACGGCGCAAAATGTTAACAGTTGGTTAACCTGGCCGAAGAGAGTATGGGAGCTCTTCGTACTCTTCTTGCCGTGATTTTTGTGTACGTTTGAAATGACTATAACATGGAACTTGAAAGAATTAAGACAAGTATCAATCACTTGCAGATGCTTAAGTGCAGTCATGCTCCAAGACAGGGAAGTTGGTAAGGTTCCAGACTCATGATTCTGCAAAAGTTAGATACATAATCATCATGAGACTTCCATAGCTTACCAGTTCATTAGCCCACCGCGCATTTTCTTTGATGGGTGCGTTTGTTCTGTTTTGTTTTTTGTTTTTTGTTTTTTTAAAAGCTAATTGTGTTAAGTAAATGACTTAATTTACTTAAATTACCTACACTGATTGAAAGGACACTGTCAATCCGTAGCAGCGACGTTTATTAGATGCTAAATAATAAGTGGAACAGTTGGGGAATTTACTCAATTTGTGGAGCCTTCCAGTTCCAGAATGTGCCGTTGCCTGGTGAATGTCCGATGGCTTGGATGTCAGTTCGGTATCTCATCTAAGAAGTACCACGGGGTCTGCCGGTTCTGCTCTGCGGTATTATCTGAGCGGTACAGGCTCATGAAATCTACCGCCTCTCTCTCGATGGTTTCCTCACGGCACCTCCAGCCCTGGTATCTAACCTCTCATCTTCCAAAGAGCCGATAGCATCACGGCTTCCGTGCCTTCCCTTCCTCCTTTGGGGTTTCACAATCACACACACACAAGTCCTCCCGGCTTGTGACTTCACAGTCTCAGTTGAGACAGAGCGTATGAGATCAAAGGGACTTCATCGCCGCTCCGGGACTAAACGTGTCCTCCCTCTCCCTTTGCTTGTGAAAACCCAGAAATAAGTGTTGTGCGGTCACCTAATTCAGTTAAGCACACGTCACTTCCAGCTGAAGTGTTGCGCTGATGCTAAAACAATTTCTAAACGAATTTCCCGAGACTCGCTCTATTCCAACTACATTTCTTCTTGCCCCTAGAAGATTATTTCATATAAGTTTGTAATATTTTAACTATTCTAGCCTGAAATGCATCTCCAGATAGTCAAGGTGTTTTGTTTTTTTCTTTCACAGTTCTTGCTGTTATTCAGTTTTCCTCATATTTTACTTCAAAACTGACTTCCTGCAACTGTTATCAGTCTACCTCTGTGATGTCTAAACCTAAGTCCGCATCACTTCCAGGATAATTTTATTGCTCAATACTCAAAGAGTGGTAAGAAAGGTGGCTTCTGGGGCGCCTGGGTGGCTCAGTCGGTTAAGCATCCGACTTCGGCTCAGGTCATGATCTCGCGGTCCATGAGTTCGAGCCCCACGTCGGGCTCTGTGCTGACAGCTCAGAGCCTGGAGCCTGTTTCAGATTCTGTGTCTCCCTCTCTCTCTGACCCTCCGCCGTTCTTGCTGTCTCTCCCTGTCTCAAAAATTAATAAACGTTAAAAAAAAATTGAAAAAAAAAAAGGTGGCTTCTGATGAATCACATGAAAGTACATAGATGATCTAAGCCTCAAACCAGTACTGTTTGCCAGTATTAATTATAAAATCTCCAAGTCCCAAATAAGTTCATCTTAATTATTCATGTTCATGTGAAGTGACGAGAAAATTAAAAGAACGATTAATTGCGAAGTCCTTATTCTTTCTTCGGTATCTTTGGCATGTATCATACTCGCTCCTTTTTGCCCGCATAGTTCCTCCTGCTTAGGATCATTTCTCATTCACATTCACCAGGATCCCAGCCATCCTTCAAAGGCTTGTTCAAATTTTACTTCCTATTTGAGGCATGTTCTGACTACTCTGGGGCACACAGATTTTTTTCCCCCCGTAGGATGTCTATTCCTAAAGTTAGCTAATTTAAGAAAGCTTGGCATGGTATTGTTTTCCTCTGGTTGTTTCCCATAAGTCCGTATGTCAGACTTATCTCCCGAGTCAGACTGTAAACTTTCTGAAGGCAAGGATCACCGCATCCTACACCATTGGTTTTCAAGCTATTTTTCTTGGATAGCCCCTGCAAGATTTTGAAAATGACATCCGTCCTTGTTCACTGTTAAGTTGGCATGTGAAATTGCACACTAAGTAACTGCAAAGGACAGGATTCAAAATATTGAGATTAAAGACCAAAGAGAGCAAAGTGAAATCTAAAGGAATCTAAAATGCTCTTGTGATCGATACCTCCAGTCGTTCATTTGAAAGAACCCACGAGGTCTTTAACTGTTGGAAGTTTTGCATCATTCCCTTTACTCCTTGAAGTCATGTTTCTCTTCCACGTCCCTCATAGGACTCCATCCTAATAAAAAGTGTTGTTATGCTTGAAAGTCTTCTCTACATTAAATATGTATGTAAATGGAAATTATTTTTCTAAATTTTCTATGGCCAGAGGCTTTGAAGTGGTAAAGTATTCTTTCTAGATTGACTTGTCATTACAATTACTTTTAGTACACAATTGATCAAAACCCAAACCACATAAATGTATTATAAATTTTTATAAATACTTACTAAGCATAAAGAATAGAGTTTTATTGGAAATACGTGTTTCTATGAGATACGTGGAATTCTTTGTTTACACACGTGAATATTACTTATTGCTAGAAATAAGCAAGGTTCAGCATAAATTCTGTTTCCCTTTTACATTTTTATAGGTGGAAATGCTGGGAACACTTGTTCACATAAAATTTTAGGTGGGAACAGAAGGTGTTTTACTACAGCATTGTCACTCCGTTCTATGAATTCCTTTCAGGCAACATGCCAGAATTATATATTGATTTATTATAAAAATGTTTTTCATCTCTTGTCAACTGTTAACTTGATTAGGTCTTTCTTCAGTGTTGTTGAAAGCAAAGAATTGGAAACAACCTACTTAGAAAAAGATTTGTTAAACAGTCATTAGGGGTAATTTACTTTCTCAGTTTCTGAGAATAATATCGAAAAACCTTTACTAAAAGTTATCAGATGACTATTAATGATACTAGTCACACTTAAAAATTTTTTTTAATGTTTATTTATTTTTGACAGAGAGAGAGAGACAGAGCACGAGTGGGGGAGGGGCAGAGAGAGAGGGACACAGAATCCAAAACAGGCTCCAGGCTCTGAGCTGTCAGCACAGAGCCTGACATGGGGCCCGAAATCATGGACAGTGAGACCATGACCTGAGCTAGAGTCAGACGCTCAACCGACTGAGCCACCCAAGCACCCTGATACTAATTACACTTTAATTTAACCCAATACACTCAGAAAGTGGAAAAAGAAAAATATTCATTCTAATGTACCTGTCAATATAATTTTTAAAACAATTATTTAAAATAATTTTTAACATTTTTTTTTTATTATTTCTTTTAATGTTTATTTATTTTTGAGAGAGAGAGACCGTGTGCAAGCAGCGGAGGGGCAAAGAGAGAGGGAGACACAGAATCTGAGGCAGGCTCCAGGCTCTGAGCTGTCAGCCACAGAACCTGATGCAGGACTCAAACTCACAAACCTCAAGATCATGACCTGAGCCGAAGTCAGACACTTAACTTACTGAGCCACCCAGGTGCCCCTTACACTTTCTTTAGAAAACATTTTACTTTGTTTGTTTAAATAGACATGTAATAGACACTCTGGTTGTGTTCACACTCCTGAATTCTTTTCCTAAGAGAGATGGCAAGGGCATGGAGCCTTGTCGGTTTGTTGGGTTGATGAAATGAGGTGCCCCGCCGCCCTCCCCCCTGCCCCCGGCCCCATGCTTTCCTTCTTTCCTCTCCTGAGACTCTTCCTCAGAATGATGCATCTCTGACAATAGCTGGGGATGAAAAGCACAGGACATTAAATGGAAGTTGTTAAATACAGCTCCCCCATACTGTATAGTATGTCTCAATACCAAACATCCCAGGATGGATGAAAATACCCTGTTACTCATGCCATGCGTTGCCATTAAAAGAACATGCGTAAACAGAACAAATTGTGGAGCTTTACTTTGGGTTTTTCCAGCCTTGATTAAAAGAGGATTCCCTGGGAATGCAAGCTGGTGCAGCCACTCTGGAAAACAGTATGGAGGTTCCTCAAAAAACTAAAAATAGAACTACCCTACCACCCAGCAATTGCACTACTAGGCATTTATCCAAGGGATACAGGTGTGCTGTTTCGAAGGGACACATGCACCCCAATGTCTATAGCAGCACTATCAACAATAGCCAAAGTATGGAAAGACCCCAAATGCCCATCGATGGATGAATGGATAAAGAAGATGTGGTACATAGATACAATGGAGTATTACTCAGCAATCAAAAAGAATGAAATCTTGCCATTTGCAACTACGTGGATGGAACTGGAGGGTATTATGCTAAGGGAAATTAGAGAAAGACAAAAATCATATGACTTCACTCATATGAGGACTTTAAGAGACAAAACAGATGACCATAAGGGAAGGGAAACAAAAATAAAAACAGGGAGGGGGACAAAACAGAAGAGACTCATAAATAAGGAGAACAAACAGAGGGTTACGAGAGGGGTTGTGGGAGGGGGATGGGCTAAATGGGGAAGGGGCACCAAGGAATCTACTCCTGAAATCGTTGCACTAGATGCTAACTAATTTGGATGTAAATTTTGAAAATTAAAAAATAAAATTAAAAAAAAATCGATAAGACAAAAACAATCCAGTAAAAAAAATGGACAAAAGAGTTCAAGATAGTGTTTACAGGAAAATAAATGTAGGCAGCTTTTAAGCATATGAAAATATGCTCAGCTTTGTTCCTTCATAGTAAGAGAAATACACATTAACCAGAACAATACCATTTCCCATTTATTATATTGTTACAAATCTGAAAGTTCCATAACACAGTGTGTGCGTTGATGGAGGGCAACTTGGAGATTGCATCTAAATTGGAAATGTAATCCTTTGACCCACGGATTCTATATGTAGCACTGTAAATTTCACATATATTCGCACACATTAAAAAAGACGTACAAGATTTAAATAAAGAAATACATACATACATACATAAATAAAAAGGATTCCCTATACTAGTCTTTTCTACTATTGTTTGGTGTTTAGAGGTTCTTGCGTTTGCAGCATAAAGGAAGATGAGACACAGGAAGGTGGCGAGAGGATAGGCCTTTCTTTGTAAAGCGGGAGGAAATTGATTAGGAAAGGGAAGGAGCTGGGCGCCTGGGTGGCTCAGTTTCGCTTCAACTTAGGCTCACGGTTCCTGGGTTCCAGCCTCTCGTCGGGCTCTGTGCTGACAGCTCGAAGCCTGGAGTCCGAGTCTCCCTCTCTGTGTCTCCCTGTGTCTCGTCTCCCTCTCTGTTTGCCCCTCTCCCGCTCGCTCTCTGTCTCTGTCTCTCTCTCTCTCAAAAATAAATAAGCGTTTAAAAAAATTACAAAAAAGGGGCGGGCGCCTGGGTGGCTCCGTCGGTTAAGTGTCCAACCTCAGCTCAGGTCATGAAAATGGCAACTACAAAACCATTCAGCAAAAACGTATAAGCAGAACTATCCATTTATTTTCATCGGCATATTCTCTTATGTTGAAAATTTTTTTTTAATTTTGTTTAAAAGCAGTTTCTCATCATCTAACCTATAGATCATATATGTGACCACATGAAATTCGCCCTGCAGTAATAAGGTTCTTTTACATCTTAATTAGACTGATTCTAGTTGTCATTCCTACTTTGCTAAGAATAATGTTCAAAGTCTGTTTTCTATGCTGTATTGTACCTTATTTTTAAAAAGCTGTTTCAAGTAATGAAGTGTAAAATAAAATTGTCGATGGTAGAAGAGACTAGAATCAAAGTTGTATTTTTAAATCTGCCTGAATGAGTCGACTATAATACAGGGATACATTAAAATGACCATTGGCAGATGATGTATATGTTGCAGACAAAACGGATCTTCCGGAGTAATTAACTTAAAAATTGCGAGCTAATGTAAAACCATTACGATTTTTTTTTTTGCCAAACTGAAATCTTAGCTTTCTGTTGTTGACAGAAAACGCCTCCAAGGCGGGATTGAAACAAGAGCAGCGCCAAGACATCCATTTGCCTAGTGGGACTGTGTTGTCCCAGGAAACACCACCAGTCAAGATGAATGTTTGGAAATCAACAGAGGTAAGTCACTGTGGCAGTTTCCTGTTGCCGCTGTAACAAATGACCACAAACTCAGTGCCTTAAATCAGCACAGATGTGTCATTTTGCAGTTCTGTAGGTCAGAAGTCGGACACAGGACTCACTGGGCTAAAATCAAGGTATCATCTGCAGCCTGCCTCCCTTTCTGGAGGCCTGAAGGGAAAATTTGTTTCCTTGTCCTCTCTGGCTTCCTGTGTTCTAAGAGAACACTTGTCTTTTAATTTTGCTGTCTTTTGTTTTACCCCGTTTTAAATAAGAATGAGGTTAAATTACGAAAGTTTTCCGTTAAAGCTCATGCTGTAGAAAAAATCTTCCTAAAGAAATTCTTCTTTATCCTAATAGAATAAAGCTCTCTTATCTTTTCTTCTAAATGAAATCCTTGTGTCCTCTAGAATTTTACCACATACCGTAAGAGGGGAGTCTTACTGTCTTTATACCTGTGGATAAACAGTATTTAATTTATTGTACAGTACATCTCTCTCTACTCATCTAAAATAACTTTTTAAAAAAAATTTTTTTTTTTTAACGTTTTATTTATTTTTGAGACAGAGAGAGACAGAGCATGAACGGGGGAGGGGCAGAGAGAGAGGGAGACACAGAATCGGAAGCAGGCTCCAGGCTCCGAGCCATCAGCCCAGAGCCTGACGCGGGGCTCGAACTCACGGACCGCGAGATCGTGACCTGGCTGAAGTCGGACGCTCAACCGACTGAGCCACCCAGGCGCCCCTAAAATAACTTTTTAAAAGACTTCAGGAAGTTGCAGAAATAGTACAGACTCCCGTGTACCCTTTACCCGGCTTCTCCCAATGTTGGCATCTTATATAACCGCGGTGCAACATCAAAATGAGGAAGTGGATGTCGGTATGTTACTGCTAACTAGATTACAGACCTTATTCAGTTTCCAAATTTTTAATTCACTATTCAATTAAAAAAAATTTTTTAATGTTTATTTTTGAGGGAGAGACAGAGACAGAGCACGAGCGGGAGAGGGTCAGAGAGAGAGGGAGACACAGAATCCGAAGCAGGCTCCAGGCTCTGAGCTGTCAGCACAGAGCCCAGATGTGGGGCTCGAACCCGTGAACCGTGAGATCATGACCTGAGCTGAAGTCGGATGCTTAACTGACTGAGCCACCCAGGCACCCCTCACTAGCTGATTTTTTAACCTCCATTTGTGTGTGTGTGTGTGTGTGTGTGTGTGTGTGTGTGTCTGTAGGGGGAGTGCTATGCAATTTTATTCTAAGTATAGATTCATGTAATCACCAAAAGAAATCCCTCATGCTATCCACCCCATCTCATTCCCCACACCCCAACCACGTCCTCCCCTGACGACCACTAATCTTTTCTCTATCTTTATAGTTTTATTATTTCGAGAATGCTATGTAAATGAATTCAGACCATATGTAATCTTTTGAGATCGTTTTTATTTTTTCCACTTAGCATAATGCTCATGATATCCATTCAGTTGTGAAGTTTTCGTGTCTCTGGGATAAATGTCTAGGGGTGTGATTGCTAGGTTGTATATTAAGTACCTACTAAATGTGGTAAGAAACTATCGACCTGTTTCCTAGACTGGCTGTACCATTTTACATTCCCACCAGCAGTGTAGAAGAGACCCAGTTTCTCTGCCTTCTCACCACCTTGTGGCATCACCATTTTTATTTTGGCTATTCTAATAGGTTTGTGGCGATATCTCATCATGGTTTTTAGTTGATGTTTCCCAAAAGGCTAATGATGCTGAACATCTTTTCGTGTGCTCGTTTGTATCATTGTCACTTCTCTTTGGTGACAGATATCTTCATATCTTTTGCTCATTTTCTAATTGGACTGATGATGGTTTATTACCGTTGAGTTAGGAGAGTTCTTTGTATATTCTGGATACCAGTGTGTTTCTACTTGTGCTCTCATCCGTGAAGATGTTCATCTTATTTTTGAGCATGACCTGTGTCTTTAATTTTCACATTTGTATTTTTCTCTTTCGTTGCTGTGTGTTTGGGGAGGGAGGGTATCCCCAAAGTTTGAATTTACAGAACCATCTTGACTGGAAACCTGTTCCACTGAAGACTATTTACAATGATCTCATCACTCATTTGTTTGTCTGTTTTATGTGTGTTTCTCCTTCTAGAAGGAAAGCTCCTTGAGAGTAACGGCCATTTTAGTCTTACTCATTACTGAACCTTCACTTGCCAAATTTTTGTTAATGAAGAAATGACTGAACGGTAGACACTCAATTTTAACTTCCTTCTCTTCCTCCCCTGTGAAAGAGGCTTGTTTGGTCTTCTGTTTTGTTTAGCGTTCCCTGCCACAGTTCCTATGAGAGTGGCTGGAATTATTTATTGACCTTCTGTTCCCAGCCCTTTGCCTGAACCCAGTTAGGCATTGGATTTACCTGATTTTCTAGCAGCCCCGAAAAGTACATAAAATTAAAATTTCACTTCTCCCTAATTGCATCACAGCCCGCGGACTGAAAGAAAATACGTAGATCGTTTTAAAAGATATGACATTAAGCAAAATTATTTTTATTATTATTGTTATTTTTAAAAGTTTATTTATTTTGAGAGGTGGGGGATGAGGGGAGAGAGAATCCCAAGCAGGTCCCTCACTGTCAGCACAGAGCCTGATGTGGGGCTCGAATTCGCGAGCTGCGCCGAAATCAAGAGTCTGACGCCCAACAGACCGAGCCACCCAGGCACACCGAGCAAAATTATTTTTAAATACGCGGTCAGTTTTGTTTACTGCCGATGGCTTTTAAGGGAGAAAATAGACTTGAATAATCTTACATGCTTTGGAGCCTAACAAAGACATAAAGTGCCACCTAGCTTTTTTGTATCAGTCCCCAAATTCTCATTATTATTGTTTTTTTCTGACTTCAGAGGAAACCGCTGTAATTGATTTACATCGTTCAGCATCTTATATCAGTTAGCAAAAAATGGTGCCCTTCTCTCAAAAGAAGTTTGAAGTTAGATTTCTCTTTCTCAAAGCATTACTACATCATGACACTATTCCATCATTTTACTGACAAGCATCTCTCTTATTACTGTCAGGAACATTTGATGTGACCCAATATATCCTCTCCAGAAATCTGCTTTTGTGGCAGAAGACAAAACCCACCAGGCTGAACAGTGAATCTAATTGTTGTTGCCAAATGTACTACATGTACATTAAAATTCTCATGTTCTTAATACAGAATGAGAAAGAAATGATACTGTTGATTGCTTAGGCAGATGAAGGGGACTTAAAAATATCTTGTAAAAACTTTAAATAGAAATCTCTTTATTCTCTTTCTACAAATGAAAGGATGATCTAAAAGCAGTAAATAAAATTCTTAACAGAACAGGGCATTCAAAAGCAGAGCAGAGCTTGCTTGTGGTACTTTCAAAACTCAGGAAAGCCTTTAAACGTACAGCACTTAGACATGGGTATGTGTTCTCTCTAGGGACTGCCCAGAATCTTTATTATTGAATTTGCTAATTAATAAGGTTATTACGTAGCCTTTCACCACCTCAAGAGACCTTCCTCTTTTCCTGTTTGAGGAGATTCAACAATGAGGGTTATGATTTTCTTTTTCTTTTTTTTTTTTTTTTTTTTTTGGTCACAGTTGTTTCTATAGTAACAGATAAGGATGCTATGAATTGGTTCCCGCAGAATTAAAGCTGACCAAAGCCTTCAGTCTAGTTGTGAGTTTGGAAGTGACGGGAGATAAATGTTTATTTCCTCCTGCTTCTGTTTATTATTTTGTTAAATGAAGAGTAAACAGTTTTTATCCTTGGGCTTATTAGCATATCATTTATTATATTTGCAAAACTTTGAACTCGTCAAAGCTGTTAGGGAAATGGAAATTGTACCTATTCTAATCATGCTAATTCATCATCCCCTTACTTCGTTTCTGCATCATTGCTTTATGCTGAAAAGCCCTTTTTTATTTTCATGTCTGTACTTTTATTCTTTTCAAGTTGGAAGATACTTGCTGGAAAAAGTTGAAATAATACGAAAGGGTAAAGGGTGAAAAACAAAGTTTCTTCTTACTTCTCTATACACCTTCAGTTCCTTCCCTTGGAGGCATCCGTTACTAACTAGGTTCTTAGAAATTTGGGAGGGAAATTTTCTATGTCCAGACATTTCGTTTATCTAAGGATTCATTCCGTATATACTGCTCTGCAGCATGCCTCGAACTAAACAATGTATCTTGGACATCTTTTTTTATTTATGTAATAAATGCAAATTTATTCATGTAATAAATGCAGTCCTTTGGTGTGTGTTCTTCCACATCTTTTTCGCTAAACTGTAGATCATGGATGTCTTTCTCTATCCGTGTGGATAGCGGTGCTGTATTCTTTCTTATTTTTAAAATTGTTTAATGTTTATTTATCTTTTGAGAGACACAGAGAGCGAGTGGGGGAGGGGCAGGGAGAGGGAGACACAGAATCCGAAGCAGGCTGCAGGCTCCAGGCTCCGAGCTGTCAGCACAGAGCCCGACGCGGGGCCTAAACTCACAAACTGCGAGATCATGACCTGAGCTGAAGTCGGATGCTTCACCGACTGAGCCACCCAGGCGCCCCTAGCTGTGCATATTCTTTTTTTTTTTTTTTTTTTTTTCAACGTTTTTTATTTATTTTTTTGGGACAGAGAGAGACAGAGCATGAACGGGGAGGGGCAGAGAGAGAGGGAGACACAGAATCGGAAACAGGCTCCAGGCTCCGAGCCATCAGCCCAGAGCCTGACGCGGGGCTCGAACTCACGGACCGCGAGATCGTGACCTGGCTGAAGTCGGACGCTTAACCGACTGCGCCACCCAGGCGCCCCTAGCTGTGCATATTCTTGATGCATAAATGAATCTTCGCTTATTTGGCCATCCCCTGTTGGTAATCATTTAGGGATATTTTTATGTTTTTGTCTATTAAGAGCAATATTGTAACAGCGGTTCTTGTACACGTTTTATATGATGCTGTCCTAAAAGGGGACTCGCTGAAAGATTATATGTATCTTTAGTTTTGAAAAGTACTGCCAAACTGTCCTCCCAAAAGTTGCACCAATTTATGCCCACCAAAAGCATAGTTTTGCAAATACTGAGTATTATCAAACTTGTACACTTTTTTGTCAGTCTGAAAGGTGGGAAAAATTTGTTTTAATTTATTCCATTGTAATTACAGGTAAGAGTGGAAGAACTTTTCACATGTTTCTTGGGGATTTGTGTTTCTTTTTGTTAAGTTTATTTATTTACTTAGAGAGAACATGTGAGTGGGGGAGGGGCAGAGAGGGAGAGAGAGAGAATCCCAAGCAGGCTCCTCACTGTCAATACAGAGCCCGATGCAGAGCTCGAACTCACAAACCGTGAGATCATGACTTGAGCGGAAGCCAAGAGTCAGACACTCAACCGACTGCACCACCCAGGTGTCCCTGTGTTTCTTTTTTATTGTTAACTCTATTCATCTCCTTTGCTCGTTTTTCTGTTTGGTTTCTCATCTTTTTGTTATCAGTTTCTAAGAGCTATTTGGCTATTAAATAATTAGCTCATCGTCTGCTTCTTTATCTCTTTATTCATTTCCAGGTTTTCGTGTGATTTTTTTTTATTATTTTTATTTTTATTATTTTTTTAACGTTTATTTATTTTTGAGACAGAGAGAGACAGAGCATGAACGGGGGAGGATCAGAGAGACGGAGACACAGAATCTGAAACAGGCTCCAGGCTCTGAGCTGTCAGCCCAGAGCCCGACGCGGGGCCCGAACTCACAGACCGCGAGGTCATGACCTGAGCCGAAGTCGGCCGCTTAACCGACTGAGCCACCCAGGCGCCCCTCGTGTGATTTTTTAATTTTATTTATGGCTTTTTTTTTTTTTTTTTTTTTTGCCTTTGCAAAGGGAAAACATACCGCTCTTTCTTTGTCTCTTTTTTTCCTTACACACCTGCCATCGCACTTCACTTCTTTGGTGTGTGTTTCTACTCACTTCTGCTGTGAATCTAAAACTGATCTAAAAAATAGCTTGTTAAACTAAAAAGCCAGGGTGATATTTAATAAAATCTTAGACTAGGGAAGGTCTTTCTAAGAATGACCTTCTTAGAAAGGTCACTATCTTTCTGACACAAGAGACGTGGGTTTTCCACACACCCAGCTGTTGTCTACAACACTAGCTGGGTGTGCTGCAACTTAACTCGATTCTGACACTATCTGCCTAAAGATGGCATCAGATTTCACAGGCTTAAGTGCCCAGTCCCCAAAGCTTCCTTTCCCCCACCTCCCATTTCAGATGCCAACTGCACATCTCGGGCTGTCACCTGTACTTCTGACCTGCTGTAAATCCAGGGTCCCATGACCCCCTCCTCGGGTTTGATCACTCGCTAGAACAGCTTAAGAACCCATGGAAATATTTACTCGCAGATGCTGCTTTATTATATAATAAAGGATGTGATAAAGGGTACAGATGAATTGCCAGATGTAGAAATACACAGGGCAAGGCCCAGTAGTTTCCCTAGTGCAAGAGTTTCTGTCCCCATGGAGTTGGGCTGTGTCACCCTCCCAGCATGTCCGGTATTCACCAACCCAAAAGCTCTTGGCACCGCAAACATTTGGGACTTTTATGGTGGCTTCATCAGATGAGCGTGAGTGATCCTTTATTCCATCTCCAGTCTCTCTCCCCTTCCAGGGGGATGCGGTGTGGGACTGAAAGTTCCAGGCTTCTAATCATGGCTTGGTCTTTCTGGTGACCAGTCCCCATCCCGAAGCTGTCCAGGAACCCACCAAGAGTCACCTCACAAAACAAAAGACACTCTGAGCTCCCAGAAAATTCCAAGTGATATAGGAGCTCTGTGTCAGGAGCCAGGGTCAAAGACCAAATATTAAAACAAAAGATGCTCCTAGCACTCCTCTCACTTAGGAAATTACAGGAGTTCAGGGGCTCTGGGCCAGCACCAGGGACAAAGACCAAATATATATTTATTATGACTCCGATATCACAGCCTTAAAGCAGTCTTTAATTTTCATTAAAAAGTAGTCAAATTTGCCTTTCCATTACGGCTTCTAGATTTTAAGTCATTCTTAGAAAGACCTTCCCTAGTCTAAGATTTTATTAAATATCACCCTGGCTTTTTAGTTTAACAAGCTATTTTTTAGATCAGTTTTAGATTCACAGCAGAAGTGAGTAGAAAGTAAGAGATTTTTCCATATCCCCGATGCATACCCCCACCCGCCTCTGCCCTGTATGACCTCCCCCACGATTAGCATCCACCCCAGGGTGGTACATTTGTTATAATCAATGAACCTAAATTAACACTCATTATCATCCAAAGACCACAGTTTACATTAAGGTTTGCTGTGTGTTCTGTGAGTTTTGACAAATGTATGGTGCTACGTATCTGCCATTACAGTGTCGTAGAGAATGGTTTCATTGTACTAAAAATCCTCTATGTTTCATCTATTTATTCCTTTTCCTGCTAACGCCTGGAAACCACTGATCCTTTTACTGTCTCCTTAGTTTTGCCTTTTTCAGAAAGTCATATGGTTGGAATCATACAGTATGTAGCCTTTCCAAACTGGTTTCTTTCATTTAGTAATATGCATTTAAGATTCCTGTGTCTCTTTATGGTTTGATAGCTCATTTCTTTTTTTAACGCTGAATAATATGCCATTGTCTGGGGGTGCCTGGGTGACTCAACTGGTTAAGCATCTGACTTTTGGTTTCAGCTCAGGTCCTGATCCCATGGTTTGTGAGTTCAAACCCTGCGTCGGGCTCCACACTGACAGCATGAAGCCTGCTTGGGATTCTCTCTCTCTCTCTCTCTCTCTCTCTCTCTCTCTCTCTCTCCCTCCCCCCCCCCACTCATGTGTGCACTCTCTCTCTCTCTCTCTCAAAAATAAATAAATTTTAAAAAATATGCCATTGTCTGGATGTACCACAGTTTATTAACCCGTTCACCTCCTGAAAGACATCTTGGTTGTTTCCGACTTTTGGCAATTATGAATAAAGCTACTATGAACAATTGTGTGTAGGTGTTTGTGTGCACATAAGTTTTCAGCTCTTTTGGGTAAATACCAAGGAGTGCAATTGCTAGGTTGTGTGGTAAGTGTATGTTTAGTTTTGTAAAAAACTACCCTAGTTCTTTTATGCTTTAATTTTTAAAATATAGTTAAATGCTATCCATCAAAAAATTATTTAATGAATGAAGAGTGTTAAAGATTCACCTTTAAATTTGTATTTTTACAAATGATAATCAGTTGTTTCAATGCTGTTTGTTGAACAATCCACCTTTTCCCCATTGACTTGAATAGTGCCTTCTATCACACAATAAATTCCCATTTATGCTTACCCCCATTCCTGGATTTTCTACTTGTTTATATTAAAGACGCAACATGCATAGATCAGCTGTAACATTTAAAAAAAGAAAGAAGGAAAGGCTACGTATAAAGGGAAAGAAGGGAATAAGGGAGGAGAAATAGAAGCTAAATTTCTTTGATTGTACCGTGATTTTAGATTTGTCATTGGAATCCTGGAAATATTTTTGCATAATTACGAAACAAAATCGAAGTAAAGAAAGTAATCCTTTAAAATGTAAAATACAATTAAACAAATGTTCCTTGCATTCGGTTGGTGTTTTTATTCTAAGATGTTGGTATTTTTGATCTGAGATTATTGTGAGCATAATGTGGGATGAATCAAATGAGTGGTCACGTGATCCTCTATTTGAATCATCTTTGGTGTCCTTGAGAACTGGGATTCTCGGTGTGGGGGACAGGAGATAACGCGTGTAAGATAGAAAGAAGAGATTGTCATGACCTAATAGACCCGAATTGGATTGAAAATATATCACTGTAAACTCATGAGGAATTTTACGTGAAATGTTTTGGGAAAATAAACTAAATTATTCATAGGCCAAAGGGGAAGTCTCAGAGGAAATTTAAAAATGCATCTAACTGGGTAAGAAGGAAGCACAACTTATCAAAATATAGGAGGCATAGGTAAAGTAGTGGTCGGAGGGAAATTTATAGCACTAAATGCTTAGATTAGAAAAGAGGAAAGGTGTAAAATCAATAATTAGGTTTCTTGAAAAAAAAAACTAGGAAAAACAAAATAAACCTACATGAAACAGAAGAAAGAAAATAATAAAGATCAGAAATTAATGGAATTAAAAGCAGGAAAACAGTTAACAGAGAAAATGACTGATGCAAAAGCCAGTTCTTTGAAAAACAGAAAAATGGATAAGCCTCTAGCAAGACTGCCAAAGAGGAAAGACACCGATCACCAGATCAGGATGAAGTGGGATGTCACTGCAGTTCCTGTAGCTATCAAAGGACAATAAAGAATTGCTACCAACAACTTTATGCTCATAAATTTGACGATTTAGAAGAAATAGAACAATTTCTCAGAAAGCAGACACTACGAAAATTCAAAGTAGGTGAAATAGAACCTGAATAGTTCTGTAACCATTAAAAAAATTTTTAATGTTTATTTATATTTGGGGGGGAGGGGCAGAGAGAGGGAGACACAGAATCTGAAGGCTCTGAGCCGTCAGCACAGACGTGGGGCTCGAACTCACGAGCTGTGCGATCATGACCTGAGCCGAAGTCACATGCTTAATCAGCTGAGCCACCCAGGCGTGC
This sequence comes from Panthera pardus, assembly GCF_024362965.1. Taxonomy (NCBI): domain Eukaryota; kingdom Metazoa; phylum Chordata; class Mammalia; order Carnivora; family Felidae; genus Panthera; species Panthera pardus. Next base: position 1,764,066 of record NW_026526991.1, on the reverse strand, counting down.
CCCTGTAACCATTTTGTTTTTAAGTGAATTTGTAATATAAGTCTCCTGAAAAAGAAATCTCCACGTCCAGATGGTTTTACTGGAGAATTCTCGAATAGACACTATTTTTACACAAATGTCTTTCAAAAGTAGGAGGGAGTACTTCCCAGTTCATTTTATGAGGCAAGTATTGATGCTCTGCTACCAACCCCAGAAAAAGACCATTTCTTGTCTTACAAAAAAAAAAAAGCCATTATCTCTCATGAAATGAGAAGCAAAATCCTCAAAAAACAATTATCCAATTGAATCCAGCAATATATATTTTTTTTTTTTTAAATTTTTTTTTTTTTAACGTTTATTTATTTTTGAGACAGAGAGAGATAGAGCATGAACAGGGGAGGATCAGAGAGAGAGGGAGACACAGGATCTGAAACAGGCTCCAGGCTCTGAGTGGTCAGCACAGAGCCCGACGCGGGGCTCGAACTCACTGACCGTGAGATCATGACCTGAGCCGAAGTCGAACACTCAACCGACTGAGCCACCCAGGCGCCCCTCCAGCAATATATTTTAAAAAATTATACACCAGAACCAAGTGGGATTTAATCTAGTTGTGGCTCAACATTTGAAAGTCAATGAATGTAATTTATCATGTCAACAAATTAAAGAAGAAAAATCATAGGATTTTTGTCAGTTGATGGAGAAAACATTCAACAGCACGCAATACCCATTTATGGTAAAAACTCTGCAACTAGAAATAGGGACTTTCCTTAAATTGGTAAAGATCATCCACACAAAACCTGCAATAGCATCGTACTTAACAGTGAATGCTTTCTTTTCAAGATCGGGAACAAGGCCAGGACTTATTCCACATAGTACTAGAAGTTCCAGCCACTGCAATAAGAAAAGAAAAGATGTGTAGAAGAAAAAATAAAATTGTCCTCATTTACAGATTGTCTGCATAGAAAATCCCAGAGAGGCGACAAAACCTTAGAGAACCAGCTAGTGAATTCAGTAGGCATGGAGGATACAAGATCAGCATACATAAATCAATTGCATTTTTTATCTTTTTTGTTTTTAATGTTTATCTGTTTCTGAAAGAGTGAGTGAGCGCAGGGGAGGAGCAGAGAGATAGAGAGACAGAGCATCCTAAGGAGGTTCTGAGCTGTCAGAGCAGAGCCTGATGTGGGGCTCGAACTCACAAGCCGTGAGATCATGACCCGAGCCAAAATCAAGAGTTCAATGCTTAATGGACTGAGCCACCCAGGCACCTCTGAATTTTTTTTTTTTTTAATCTTGATTTATTTTTGAAAAAAAGGGAGCAGGGAGCAGCAGAGAGAGAGGGAGACAGAGAATCTGAAGCTGGCTCCACACTGTCAGCTCAGAGCCTGACTTGGGGCTCGAACTCATGAACCATGAGAGCATGACCTGAGCTGAAATGGGACGCTTAACTGACTGAGCCACCCAGGCACTCCTCAATTGCATTTTTATGTACTAATAGTGAACATGTGGAAACTGAAATTAAGACACATGCCATTTGCAATTACTGCCCCCCAATGAAATCCTTAGGTATAATTGTAACAAAAACATGTATAGCATCAGTATGCTGAAAATTAGAAAATACCGATGAAAGATTTTAAAGACCAGTCAGTTAAAGACATACCATGTTCACAGATTGGAAGACTTGTCATAGTAAAGATGCCCCTAACTACTCTATAGGTTTAATGCAATTCCTATAAAAATTCCAGCAAAGCTTTTTTTTTTTTTTTTGAGACAGATAATAAGCTTATTCTAAAATTTATGTGGAAAGGCACAGGCTCTAGAACAGCTAAAACTAAAGTGGAACTAATCACTCTGCCTGATATTAAGCCTTCGGCAGCTACTGCAATCAAGAGAGTGTGGAATTGGAGTGTGGTATTGAGAGTGTGGAGAGATAGACACCTACGTCAGTGGAACAGGAGAGAGAACCAAGAACTTAGACCCACACAAATACGGCCAATTGATTTTTAACAGAGGAACAAAAGGAATCCAACGAGGGACAACTTTTTCGACAAATGATATTGGGGCAATTGGACATTGGTATAGGCAAAACCATGAGCCTCCGTTTAAGCTTCATATAGAAATTCAGTCCAAGTAGATCGTGGACTTAAATGTAAAATGTTAAACTATAAAACTTTTTTAAAATACTGGAGAAGCATCTTTGGGATCTAGGGCTGGCCAAAAACTTGATCCCTAAAAGAAAAAAAAGTTAGACCTCATCGCAAAAAGATATAAAAACAAGTTACAGACTGGGAGAAAATGTTTGCAACCCACATATCTGGCAAAGGACTAATATCTTGAGCATTAAAAAAATAAATAAAAACCTCTTGGGGCACCTGGCTGGCTCAGTGGGTAGAGCATACGAAGCTTAATCTCAAGGTCGTTGAGCTCAAGCCCCATATTAGGGATGGAGCCTACTTTTTAAAAAATTAAAAATTAAAAAACTAACCTCTCAAAGCGCAACAGTTAAAAATCCATCACCATCCAATTAGAAAATGGGCAAATGACAAGAACTGTCCCTTCAGCAAATACAAACAGCAAATAAGCACATGAAAAGATGTTCCACCTCATCACCCACGAGGAATATGTAATTGAAACACACAATGAAATATCAAAATGGCTAAAGTAAAAAGTAGCGACAACACCAAATGCTGGCAAATGTGGGGAAATTGGATCGCTCAAATATTACTAGTGGGAATGTAAAATTGTAAACCTACTCTGGGAAACCGTTTGCAGCGTCTTATAAAACTAAACGTGCAACTACCATAGGACTGAGCAATTGCATTCTTAGACCTCTATCCCAGCAACATGGCAACTTACTTTCATACCCAAAGCTACACACAGTGTTCACAGCGGCTTTATGTATAATAGCCCAGATCTGGAAACAATCCAGATGGTCCTTTGACAGGTGAAACAAACTGTGATACATCTATACCATGGATACCTACACAGCAATAAAAAGGAACGAGTTGTTAATGCATGAAACAACATGGATGAATTTCTGGGAATTATGCCAGGTAAAAAAAAAAAAGCCAATTCCAAAAGGTTACATCCTGTATGGCTCTATTTATATAACATGTCTTCAAATGTCAAAATTATAGAAATGGAGAAAAGATTAGTAGTTGTGGGGGGCAGGCTATGGTAATAAAAAGGTACCAGGAAGGGTCCTTAGGGTGATGGAAATGTTCTGTATTTTGACCGTAACAGTGTCAATATCTTGGATAATATGTACTGCAGTTTTTAAGATGTTATTTTTAGGGAAAACAGGGTAAAGGATACATAGGGTCACTCTGTATTATATCTTAATACATGTGAATCTACAGTGATTTTAAAATAAAAGGTGAATTATAAAAAGGGGCGAATCCCTTGGAAAATGGTTTGGCAGTTTCAATGAAGTTACATACTATATATTTAATGAAGTTAAATTCATATTGAAATATATGAATTCTATGAATTTGTATATTTAATGGAGTTAAGTACTGTTTAACTTATCCTATGACCTGCCCGTTCTACTCCTGTGTAAATATCCAGGAGTAATGAGTACACTTGTCCATAAAAAGATTTGTGTAAGAATGTTCACAGTATCTTTATTCATTATAGCCGAAATTTGGAAACAATCCAGATGTTCATATGGAGGAGAATGGATAAACAAATTGTGGCATATTCCTACAATGGAATACTTCTTACAAAAAAAAAGGAACGGATACACACAAAATATGGATGCATTTTTTTCACACATTGTGTTAAGCAATGGGAATCAGATACAAGAGAGCACGTAGCGTATGATGACATTCATATGAAGCTTAAGAACAGGCGAACTCATTGCTACTGATGGAAGATAGACGCTGTTTACTGGTAGTGGGAGGGTGGGACCAACTGGAAAGGAGCTTGGGGGAACTTTCTGGAGTGACAGAAATGTGGCTACATAGGTATACGGCATAATGTTAAAACCTATTGAACTCTACCCTTAAGGTTTATGCATTTTACTCTATGTCGATTATACCTTAAAGCACCATAAAACAGATCTTTGTTCATAGGAGGAAAAAGACACGTCAACTGATCCCACCATATGGACTTTATTTGAATCCTCTCTTGGACAAGCTATAGAAAAAAACTGCTTAATAGCACTCATGAGAAATTGAAAAGATGAGGAGTTTGTAACTGATGACATTAAGGAGTTGGGAAGTTTATAGGTATAAAATAATGTGTTAAAGAGTTCATGTCATTTAGAGAGAGGCACTGAAATCAGTGATGTATCTAGGATTGGCTTCACAATAAAGCCAATGAGGACTGGTAGGATGTAAATGAAACCAGATTGGCCATGCATTGATTTGTTTAACTGCGTGGTTGGATTGATTATCATCTGTGTTTTACTCCATGATAAAAAGTTAAAGTTCTAAAATTTAGTACAAATAGGAGCACCTGGGTGGCTCGGTTGGTTAAGCATTCGACTCTTGATTTCGGCTCAGGTCATGATCTCGTGGTTTGTGAGATCGAGTCCGGTGTCTACCTCTGCACGGACAGCATGGAGCCTGCTTGGGATCCTCTCTCTCCCTCTTTCTGCCCCTCCCCTGTTTGCGCGCATGCTCGTGTACTCTCTCTCAAAAATAAACAAACATTGAAAAAAAGATAGACACAGGTAGCCTTATTATTGCCAGTAAAACAGAACAATCAGCCTCTGAGATAGTACGCCCTAAGGATGCTCAGGGAGTGGTGGGGAAAGTTCATGCCTCAAACAGAAGCGTTGCTACTCTGCAGTAGATGTCTTCGTCAGGAGCGAGGATCTCCAGGGTAGAAAACCACCCTACGCTCAGTGCACACCAAGTGTATAAATAACTTATATTTAAGTTCTTTCCATTAAAATGGGTTTATGTTAGCACATATAGACACAGTGTATCTCCATGAATTGTCCATCTGTTTTACCAAATTGAAGCAGAGGGATTAATTATGTTTTTCAAACTTCATGTGCTCTCTTATTTTCTTTAAGGACCTGATGTTATTTTATGAGGATGATCCAAAGCCAGTTTTGCCCACAATTCCTCCTCCCATTACCTCATCAACTAAATGGTTATCAGAAGAGCAAGCAGACGTTTGTCACCTCTGCGATGCAGGTAAATTGGGTAAAAATTAGAAAGTTTACTCAGAAGCATCAATACGAAACACTGGGAAAGGAGTTGCTTTTCATCAGATTTTATTTTGTGAAATATAGCAATAATGGCTTTAATTTAACTTTGGTAATGGGGGATGGGACCAGCATGGCTGAATTCAGCCCACACATAATCCTATAATCTTATTTTGCCATTTGTTTCAGTGGTTTTTTTCCCTATTTTGCTTTCTTTTCTTTTTCACCATTTCAAAAATTAGTTACCACAGTCAAACCTCTTACGAATGCTTTAAAAAAGCAGAAAAATTAATTTGAGTTCCTTTTTTCGTTTGTATGGACATCTCTTTGATAACCAAGCTTTAGGCCAGAATGCATGGGATCCCCCAAACTGGCTAATCGCCTCTTGAATAATTAACATTACAGGGGGTACAGTATAAAATGATACAGACTGGCCTCCAAGAAATTACACTATCAAATTCCAACTGGGTTCTGCTGCTGTGAAAGACCCGATTGATTCACCATGGCACCACTCCATACTGTCTCTATTTTTCAGAAACTCTCAATTTTTGATACATTCTTCCTCTTGCTCTTCTCAAAAAATAGGACTCAAGACCTTCTGCCAAGTTGAGAATGAAACGTTCTCATTAGTATGTTTCATCCCCTCATTTGTCTTTGCTTTTATATCCATCCGGGCATCTTCTCCCTCATTGCAGAGGTGGCTCCTTATGTTCTGAGTTTCGTCTTCTCCCTCATCTTTGGGCCACGCACCTCGGTTTTCTCCTTATATATATCCCCAATATCCAAAATATATTTAAAAAAACCCTGTAGGTTATTAGTGTAGATTTCTTTTATACATTTGCATTTATATAATTTTCTTATAAAACCGGTCCTGAGAATGATGATGAGGATGTTTCAACAAACACAGAACAAGAAGTTGTGGGTTATGGTGATATTTGTAAGTGCCAGGATGGTATGACTCACATGGATAATTAGTTAAAAGTGGTTACCGTTTTTTAGACAGCTTGCTCTGTCTTCTTAGAATACGCTTTATGTAAACGGATCCAGATCCAGAAGCTTGAAAGAATAGTAAGGAAAACATTTTTGTGATCTAATATTCCCATGTATCCCCGCCCCCCTCCGCCGCGCCCAACATTTTTTTATTAAACTTCATTTTTAGAGCGGTTTTAGGCTCCCAGTAAAATTGAATGGAAGGTACAGAGATTTCCCCATACACCCCTGCCCCCAGACAAGCACAGCTTCCCCCACTACCAACACCTCACATTTGTTGCAATCAGTGACTATACATTAATGCTTGGTTATCAAAGACGATAGTTTACATTAGGGTTCTCTCTTGGTGTTGTATATTCTATGGGTTTTGAGAAACGTATCCACCGTTTTAGTGTCATACAGAACGTTTCTCCCTTCCTCCTAACACCCGATACTTTGTCTCCACAATTTTGCCTTTTCCAGAAAGTCATACGGTTGGAATCATACTGGATAGCGTTTTCAGACTGACTTCTTTTATTCAGTAACATGTATCTTAAGCTCCTCTGTGTCTTTTCATGGCTTGATAGCCCATTTCTTCGTAGTGCCGAATAGGATATGATAGAGTATTTATCCATTCACCTGCTGAAGAACATCTTAGTTGTGTCTAAGTTTGGGCAATCATAATAAATAAAGCTGCTGTAAATATCCATGTGCAGGTTTTTGTGTGGAAATAAGTTTTCCCCGCCAACATTTTAATACAAGTGAAATTGAATATAAACGAGGCTCAGAGGAAGCCTTTAAGAGGAAAAAAGTCACAAAACATGTCGAGTGAGGGATGAGTCCCCCACGTTACTTGGTTAGAACTCGTCTTAATTGGAGAAGCTTCTCCTATTTTTGAGTCTTTCTCTTCTCCCGTCTTTCCTTCACACCAATCTCAGAGATATCTTGCTAAAATGCAGATCTAAATGTTTCACTTCTCAGCTTAAAAACTTTCAGTAGTTTTCCGCTACCGATAGCATGTTTAATTTTTTATGCTGTCATATGAGATTTTCATGGCCTGCTCCCAGCCAACCCCTGTAACCTCATCACACAATACTGCCAATCCTCACGATGCTCTGTGACATTCTATTACCTGTATAGTTTCTTCTCCTTAGAAAGTCTTTGTTCCAGTTACTTCGGCTGGGTAACACATTGCTCTAAAACTTTGTGGCATAAAATAAGCATTTATTCCGCTCATGGAATTCTCTGGGTCAGGAATTAGGACAGGGCACAGTGGGGATGACTTAGCTCTGTCTCATGACGTGTGTTTGGGCCTCGGCCCGAGAACACAAAGGCTGGGGATGGGAATCATCTGAAGGCTCGTTCACTCGTGTGTCTGGTGGCTGGTGCCCACTGTCGGCTGGGGGCCTCAGTTTCTCTCCACGTGAGACTCTTCGTGCAGTCTCTCCACATGGGCTAGTTTGGGCTTTCTCACAGCATGGTGGCTGGGTTCCCAGGGTGAGCGTCCTGTAAAAGAAAGGACCAGGCAGTAGCTGGATCCTCTCAAAAGTCATGCTGTGAGACTTCCTTCCCATTCAGTTCATCAAAGCAATCACAAAATCTTGCCCAAGTTCAAGGGAGAGGGAACATAGACTCCCACCCCTCCATGGACAAGTGTCGATGTCATATTGAAAGAAAAGCATATGGGAGGGTGTGTGTGTTAGTACAGTCATCTTTGGAAAATACAGTCTGCCACGGTCCTCCACCAAATTATGGATGCTTGACAAAGTCCTATTGAGACAGCCAGGCCCAGCTCAAAGGTCACTACTGCTAGAAAATCTTTTCTACACACGAATTTTTCTTTTCACTGTGTCCCTGTGGGACTTTGCCTACAACTTTAGATTTGAATTTATAGTTGTGTATCATTTTATAAGTTTGATTTATTTTTAATTATGTAAGTAACAAGTGAATATACTCTTATTTTAAAAAATTCAAACAATATTGCTAGAGTCCAAATCCTCCTTGACTGTCCCTTACCCCAACACAGTTCCCTCCCCAGAGTTACCTGTTATGATCAATTTGTTGGTTACTCTCTAGGCCTTTCTCTGTGCATTTGCACACATACATGTACCTTGAAAAGTATGTAGAACTGACTTTATTTTGTTTCAGAATATTCTGTATTTTTCTGAAACGTCTTAAAGCAACGTCACTTGGCCATCCTACAGATGGCCTTTCTTTTTAACTCCTATATTGCCTGGGTGTTACAGTTTATTTCCCTGCCGGTAGACAGTTTGGTATTTTATATTTTTCACTATTACACTATTTCAATAGTACACTATTATTTCACTATTTTCACAATATTTCACTATTATTTCACTATTCGATATTACACTATTACAAATGATGCTTCAGTGAATAGCTGTGTGCATATATGTGAGTGTTTATTTAGGGTAGATAGATTCCTAGAAATGGAATCCCTGGGTCATAATATATGCCCATTTTCATTTTAGTTAATGCTGCCAAATAGCCCCTCAAAATATCAATACCGATTCACACTGGCTTGCGGTATATAGAAGTACTTATTCACACACACCCTCACCAGCACTTGATTTTTTTCAAGTCTTATATTTTTATCGCTTGGAAAAGGTTGCATTGCATAGTAGGTATAATTTGCATATTTCCATGTGTTAACTTGATATTTTTATTTCTTCTTCTGTGCATTGCATGCTTATATCCTTAGTCTTTTTCTTTTGGTTTGTGTGTTGTCGATCATTTAAATTCAGTGATTTTGTAGCATTTTTATATAGGTCGCTAACCTTAAGAATCAAAACTGCCCTTTATCTTACCAGCAAAAGATAGGGTTATTCGGGAATAAAAGAGAATTTCAATTCAGGACAAACGAGCTGAGGCAAAATACAGGCAAGCCCAAGGAATGAAGGAGAGGTACACTTTCTTAAGGAGAAAAGGAGTAGTCGGGAAGGCTGTTAGAAGCTTAAAGGCCATTGGAGTAAACTGAGAGTTCCAAGTGTAATGGCTTCTCATTGACTGAGCTGTTGTTGGGAGGGGAGGGAGATATGGAAAGCCTCTCTTCCTCTTCCCAGTAGTATGCGCCTTCAAGGTCAAGTCCTGCTCTTCTGTCGGGTGTGCAATTGACTAGAGTGGTAGGGCGTGAGAGCTTCTCCTAGGGAAACCTCCGGACTCCATTTTAGTGAGGGTTTCCGTTACTAATTTTCACACTGTTACTAATCCTTTCTGTGATTTATGTTGCAAATATCATCTTCTAGGCTATGAAGTGTCTTTCAGATTTCTTTACAGAAGATTTGTGTTTTCTTGGTGTTTTTGTAGAAGTCTGATGTTTTATGTAGTCAAGTGTATTATTATTTCCTTTCAGAGCTTTTGTTTTTTGTTTTTGTAAATTTATTTTTTACTAAAGTATAATTAACATACAGTGTTATATAAATTTCAGGTGTACAACGTAATGATCAGACAGTTCTGTACAATACTCAGTAGTGCTCACCATGATAAGTATAGTGACCATCAGACAACTTTATTACAGCCTTATTGACTATATTTCCTGTGCTGTGCTTTTCATCTCTGTGCCTTATTTATTTTATAACTAGAAGTTTGTACCTTTATCTATTCCATCCCCCCACCTCTCCTCTGGCAACCACCAATCTGGTCTCTGTATTTAAGAGTCTGTTTTTTGTTTCTTTCTCTCTCCGTTTGTTCCTTTGTTTCATTTCTTAGATTCCACACGTAAGCTAAATCATATGGCGTTTGTCTTTTTTGTGTAACTTTCTAAAGAAGACCTACAGATGGCCAACAGACACATGAAAAGATGCTCAACATCAGTAATCATCAGGGAAATGCAAGTCAGAACCCCAATGAAATATTGCCTTACACCTGTCAGAATTGCACTGTTGGTGGCGATGTAAATTAGCATAGCCACTGTGGAAAGCAATATGGAGGTTCTTCAAAAAATTAAAAATATAAATACCATTATAATCTAGTAGTTCCACGACTGGGTATTGACTCAAAGAAGACAAAAACACTAATTCAAAAAGACACGTACACCCCTATGTTTACTGCAGTGTTATTTACAATGTTCAAGACATGGAAGCAACCCAAGGGTCCATCGATAAATGGATAAAGAATAGATAAGATACACACACACACACACAAGAATATTACTCAACCATAAAAAAGAATGAGATCTTGCCATTTACAACAACGTGGGTGAACCTACAGGGTATAACGCTAAGTGAAATAAATGGAGAAAGACAAATACCATATATTTTTTTTGTGTTTTAAGAAGGCTTTCCCTACACCACATTCATAGTATATATTCACCCATTTTTAAATTTTGTTTTAGTGCTTTTATTTTTTCAATTTGAGAGAGCGAGAGCCCACAACCGGGGGGAGGGGCAGAGGGAAAGAGAGAATCTTAAGCAGGCTCCATGCTCAGTGTAGGGCCCAACACGGGGCTCGATCCCATGACCCTGAGAGTCAAGAGTCGGTTGCTCAACCGACTGAGCCACTCAGGTGCCCCTGCTTTAGTTATGCTTTAATCTATGTGGATTTAAAGGATTTGTGATGGATTCTAGATATGGTCAGTGGGCGGCCAGTTGTATCAACATTTATTGACTAGTTTATTTCTCTTCACTGTTTTGAAATGACTCTTTAACCTGTACTAAATAGTATCTGTTTATCAACTCTGTTCTGTTCTGTTGATCCATTCTTCCAGTCGTGGTCTGTTTAATTTTTTGCAATTACTGTAATAATGTGCGATAGTATGAATGTATTCTATTTTACTTAACCAGTATTATATTAAGGGTAACTTAGGTTATTCCCCTATTTTTGTTATTATAAATGATGATGAAATGACCTCTTTCTCTCCTTTCAAATAAAGTAGGCTTCTAATTTATTTTGCTACTATTTATTATTATTTATATGATTATTTGTTTCACAATTTTACGCAAACTCTAAAATACATTATTCTGAATTTCTGTTGACAAATTGTGTCTAGTTCATAACTTATCCTGTCAACAAATGGTTCTAATTTCCATGTTATAATTTCAGCGGCTTCAGCCCAAAGGCAAAAATAAAGAAGGAGAGTCATTCCGTACAACATCCTCTTCTCCCTTGCCTTCCCCCTTCTTGGGCACACCGTGATCTGCTGTTCACACTGGCCAGCAGCATGTAGGCATACTTACCCCTCGCTAACTCTCTGTCTTAGCTTCACTGATCCCACCCCTTTCTTTCACTCTCTGAGTGGCCACTCATTTGAATTTTGTACAAGTTCATCATTCTCTGCTTTCTTTATAGTTTTACTACATACGTTTATGCTATAAACAGTAAGTTACTTAGTTGTGTGTGTGTGTGTGTTTTAAGTTATTTATTTATTTATTTATTTATTTATTTATTTATTTATATTTTGAGAGAGAGACAGAGCACAAGTGGATGAAGGGCAGAGAGAGAGAGAGAGAGAGACACAGAATCTAAAGCAGGTTCCAGGCTCCAAGCTCTCAGCACAGAGCCTGATATGGGGCTCAAACTCACGAACCATAAGATCATGACCTGAGCCGAAGTTGGACACTTAACCCACTGAGCCACCCGGGCGCCCCCAGTTTGTTTGTTTTTTTTAATTTTGTTTACATTTATTTATTTTTGAGAGACACAGAGAGACAGAGTACAAGTGGGGGAGGGGCAGAGAGAGAATGAGACACAGAATCAGAAGCAAGCTCCAGGCTCTGAGCTGTCAGCACAGAGCCCGACGCGGGGCTCTTACCCACAAACTGCGAGATCACGACCCGAACCAAAGTCGGATGCCCGACCGACTACGCCACCCAGGCGCCCCCCACCCCCCACCAGTTTTTATTTTTAAGTACTCTACACCAACATGGGGCTCGAACTCGCAACTCTGAGATCAGGAGTCGTGTGCTCTAGCTACTGAGCCAGCCAGGCACCCCAATATGTTACTTAGTTTTACGTGATTTTAAACTTTACCTATTAAATGGAGTCATTTTGAATTTATTTTTTGTGACTTCCTTTTATCACTCAATAATATGTTCTTAAGATTCATCTATGTGTGTGTAGGATTGTCATTTGTTTCCACGAATACTGTTCAGTATTTTACTGGGTGTGTGCATTAGAATGTATTCATTCTGCTCTACTATGGTCAGTACGGTGCCAGGTTTTTTTTGTAACGTGAACAGCTGTGAACATACTTCTACAAGCCTCCTGGTTCTCGTGGACAAGAGTTGCTCTAGGGCATATGTTTGGAAGTGAAATTGCTGAAGGTTCAATATGAGCGTCTTCAAGTGTACTAGATAATGCCCAGCTGTTTTCCAGAGTTTTAGTTTTCCCATGCCCTCACCAACCCCTTCAGGTCGCCATTCTTGGAAAGAGAAAAATTGCCAATCTATTGGGTGGGAATTGGTATCTCATTTGTTCTAAAACCGTTTTTTGATAGTGAAATTGAACACATTTTCATATGCGTACGGTTCATTCATGTTTCCTCATCTGTGAAATGTCTGTTCATGTCTTTTTGGCCATTTTTCTATTTGGTTGTTTGTCCTTTTCTTGACTGATTTGTAGGAATTCTTGATCTATTCTGGAGGCTAAACATTTCATTTTGTAAATGTCTTCCCAGGTTGTGACTTGTCTTTTCACTTGGTGAAGACTCTTTTGAGTAATAGAAGTTCTCAATTTTAATGAGGTAGAATTTTAGTCTTCATGGATGCACTTTTTGTATCTTGTTGGGTTTTTTTTTTAATTTTTTTTTTTTAACGTTTATTTATTTTTGAGACAGAGAGAGACAGAGCATGAACAGGGGAGGGGCAGAGAGAGAGGGAGACACAGAATCTGAAACAGGCTCCAGGCTCTGAGCTGTCAGCCCAGAGCCCGACGCGGGGCTCGAACTCACGGACTGTGAGATCATGACCTGAGCCGAAGTCAGACACTCAACCGACCAAGCCACCCAGGCGCCCCATGTATCTTGTTGTTTTAAAAAACTCTTTCTTATCTCAAGACTGTAGAGCCTCCTTCTGCTTGGGCTAAAAATTTCATAGTTTTGCCTTCCACAATTAAAATTTTTACGCAGCTGGAGTTGGTTTTTGTGTGTGGTTGAAGCGTGAGTCCAGTCTTAACTGCTAAATGGATAACCAGCTGTCCCCACATCATTTATTGAAAATTCTGCCTTTTCTCCACTGAGCTGCCATGCTGTTTATATCCTTAGCAAGTTTGCCCATTCGTATGGATTCGTTTCTGGACTCTATTCTGTTCCAGAAGTTATGTGACTATTCTTGCACCCACAGATAGTTTCAATTACCCTATCTTTGTGATAATTTTTGATCACTTCTCCCTCGTCAGGAATATTTTGTCTCTTTTTAATCCTTCGCTTTCGCACATAAAAGCTTGTCAAGTTCTTGGGAAAAAAAAAAAAATGAGTTTCGATTGGCCCTGCCAATCTGTTACCAGACTCAGGTCCTTGGACCCAGCAATGGCAGAAATGAGGCTGGACCCAAAGTACAAAGGCACAGACAGGCTTAATTGGGGCAACAGCTTCAGCTGAAGGGAGACACCGTCGTGACAAAGGAGCCAGACCTCAACAAAAGCTAGGGAAAGTTTTAAAGGACCTGAGGCAGACGAGGAGTGACATCTAAGCATGTAGGGGTGGGACATCTAAGCATGTAGGGGTGGGACAATACAGGGAATTGGGCACGCAGGCACAGTTAGCTGCTTCACACATTGTATGATTCCTCTGACAGCTAAGTATCCACCTCTGGGCGTGAGTTTTAGCCTCACAATAAGGGGGAAGTGGGTGAAAGATCAAGTTTGGTGACCTTTGTCCTTGGACTAGTTTGGACCCGTTTAGACTTGCTCCTCGGCTGATGCTTTGCTCCTTAAGAACAGCGATAACAGCCAGCCAAGAGTGTCTCAGGTGCACGGGGGGCTTGTTCCCAAGGTCTCTGACTGTCTCGAATCTTTACATCAATTTGGAGAGGTAACACCTTTACAACATCACATCATTCTATTCATTTAAGTCTTCTTTAATATATTTTATGCTTTTTCCCCATAGAGATCTCCTATATCTTTTGTTAGATTTAGTCCTAGGTACTTTATGTATTTTTCTTGCTACTGTAAAAGATATTTTATAAATTGCATTTTCTTTCTTTTTTTTAATTTTTTTATGTTTATTTACTTTTGAGAAGGAGAGAAACAGAGTGTGAGCAGGGAAGGGGCAGAGAGAGAGGGAGACATGGAATGTGAAGCAGGCTCCAGGATCTGAGCTGTCAGCACAGAGCCTGATGAGGGGCTTGAACTCGTGAACTGTGAGATCATGACCTGAGCCAAAGTTTGACGCATAACCAACTGAGCCACCCAGGTGCCCCTATAAATTGCATTTTCTAATGGTTGATGGTGAAAATGAGTGGAATTAATTTTTGTATGTTGACTTTATAACCAGTAACCTTGCTTAATTAACTCTTACCAATTTTCCTGAGTTATGTCTAGATTCTTCTGGGTTTTTTATGTTGAAAATTGTACCCTCTGTGGATGATGGCAAAATTGTTTTCTTTACTTATAAGCCATATGCCAAAGTATTGTTTTCTTACTTCACCATGCCCGGTAGAACCACTCTGTTGAATGAAAGTGTGATCATGGGCTTCCTATACTTGGTCTCTCTCTTCAGAGAATTCTTTCAACATTTTGCCATTAAGACGGGTTGGCTGTATGTTTTTTGGCAGATCTCCATTCCTCATTTGTTAACAGTTTTATCACGAGTATATATTGAATTTTCTCCATTTTCAGCGTCTATATTAATGGTTATAGATTTTTCTCCTTTGAGCTGTGAATTTTGTAAATTAGTTAATTTCCAAATCTTAAGACAACCTTGAATTCGTGGAATAAACTCAATTTGGCCATGACTTATTCTCTCATAGGTAAGACACGGGCTTTGATTTGTTGACGTTTAGTTTGAGTTTTACCTCTACATCTAGGAGTGAAGTTACCCAGGATTATCTTTTCTGATATTCTTTGTCATGTTTCGATACCGAGATTTTGCTAGACTCCTAAAAAGAGTTGAAAAGCATTTGCTCTTTTTTAAGAATCCAGTTTGTGTAGAGTTGTTTGTGAGATGCCAGTGTTCACTCACGGTGCTGCCAGAAGGGCTGCAGGCAGGGGAGGCAACTCTGCACCCGGATATGTGCGTCCCCCAATGAAGGCAAAGTGCAGCTTCCTTTAGAGCGGAGAGTTCCGGTACAGGGAAGCTGATACCAGGTAACTGGCTGTTTTCCCCAGAAAATGGCGCCGCACTGGGGGTGTAGCAGGAACCTCTAATGTTGACAGCTTGAGCATTCAGCAGTTGGGTAGCCAGGTCACCTTGGTCAGGAAGAGTTAATGTCAGGGGAGCCCACGCATGGCCTCCATCCCTGCCACGTGGCCAAAGCCTCATGAACAGCCACTGGAGTGACCAGGAAAAGAGGATGATTGGTGGCCAGTAAACAGAGCGTCTTGCCCACCCCCTTTTTGAGAGTCTCCCCGTCCCCCGGCAGGCATTTCTATGGGGCATGAATCTCTTGGCATATACATCCTAAGAGGTCCACCCACGTGTTTCTTTGTCACCAATCCTGTCACCTCTGCCTCATCCCTGTGATCCTCTCCACCCAAAGATGACAACCGCTACAAGCTCTTCAGTGAGGCTGGTGTCCCATCACGGTACGTTTTTTTAATGCCGTGCTGAAGGGACTGCCCTCCAGGACAAGTAGAAGGTGCCTGAGCGTGTTGTACGTGATAGATCCCTCCCAGCAGTCCTGTCTTGTGGAGCCTTGAAGCTTCCTTTACAGGATGTCAGAGAAGTGCCCTTTGTTCTGAAGGCCATGCCTGAGTCCTGTATACGATGCTGTCTCACTCTCTGGGTCTCGCTCTCTCTCTCCCTTTTTCCTCGTCCCGCTGAAAGGTTAGAGTCTAGGGAGGCTTTCCTGAACGCTTTCTTAAAAATCGACATACCACCACCACCATTGGCGCTCCCTATGCCTCTTCCCTGCTCTGTTTTCTCAGTAGCACTAATCATCATCTGAAGCATGTACGTATTTGATTCAATAAGAGACTGGTCCGATACAGGAGTCCCCCAGACCACCCACAGGTATCAGAGTGAGTCCGCCATTAGCAGAGCTCTGACTCTGGGCTCTGCTCTTTGCCACTTCTAGGTATATACGATGCTTTGCGAGCAGTTGCATACGGGTTTTGTGTGTCGCTCATGAATTGGATGCATTGTACTAGTGTCTTCTGTTTTGAGGGCAGTTGCTGTATGCTTTCACATTTTTCTGAAAGAGGCTTTATATCATCAGAGCATTACAACGTGTGCTTTGAATTACAGAACTGCCTATAGAAATTTGAGAGGTTATCGACATGGCAACTGTGCATTATATGCTCGGTATTAAGAAATCCAATTAAAACCTTTTAAACTTAATCATTTCCTCTTTTTTACTTCAAAAATACAGGAAAACATGATTCGCACGTGTAGAACGGACATAAATGAAAGTATTAAAGGCTTCCATTGAAGTGAATGAATAGAGCAAATCCACAATCATTTGCAGTGGAAGTCAGTTAAGTAATTGAAAGACCGGAAGGATGTAACTACATTCGAAGATGCCACCTTTTATTTGTCACACGGTGGCCGATTTTTTTCATCCTTGTGATGATGAAAGGAAAGATTAAGAGATGCTGACTTTTGAATTGTTTAGGAATTTTTAGGTCAAAAAGCCATCCGGCCTAAATCCTTTTCTACGTTACTAACGAGTGTGTGTATTATACATATGTCACATAACCCCTCCAACATCCCAAATTAGGAGAATCAGACTTAATCTAAAGTACGGTGACAGGTTCATCATCAGAATGACTGAGCTCTCAGTCCCAAGTGGACTTTATTTGAATGGAACAAATGGCTGTATATCTTTTTCCAAAAAGGAGCAAATTGTTCCTGCTACAAAAATTTCCCAAATACCTACCAGGTGCCAGCCATGGTGCTAACTGCGTGATAGTCGATGATAGACAAGATCCCTGCCTTTACGGATCTCCCGGTCGAGGGATCGAGTCCAACCCGACAAGTGAGGTAAACGTTAGGATAGGCAGGACGGAGAAACACACAGGAGGGCATCTACCCATGACTTCGGGTGTTAGGAGAGGTGATGTCCAAACTGGAACCTGATAGGCAATGACAACATGGCCAACGCTTACCTTGTGTGTGCTGAGTATCCTTGTGAGCACTTCGATTCATTCCATCTTCATACCATCTTACAAGATAGAGGAGGAAAACCCACACAGAGAGTTTAAGTAACTTGCCTAAGGTCACAGAGCAGAGTTAGGATCTAGACCAAAAGTGTCTGATGCCAGAACCTATGCCAGAGTGTTTCAGACCTTTCGACTGTGATCAAGCAGAAATGCCTTTTATGCCGTGACCCAGTACGTGTGGACTCACACCCTAGTTTCACAAAACAATAGTTTTGGCAATGTACTCTGATCTATTCTATTTTATTCTAGGCAGTTTTTTTTTTTTTTTTTTTAAATACTGGATGTGACCCACAATTTGACTTCACAACCCGCTGAAGGGTCACAACCCCCAGTTTGAAAGAGAGCTCACTACACTATTTTGCCCACTATGCAGAAGGAACCAGACCAAGTGAGGAGAAAAGAAGAGACTATCTTAGGCAGAGTGAACACTGTGTAAGAGACCAAGGGTGTGGGGTAAGAGGAAGCTTGGCGGGCTCGAAAAACCAAAAGCAATTTAGCAGGGTCTTAGGATCAAGGGGATGTCGGGACAGGTAACAGACGGAGTGAGAAAGGTAGGCAAAGTCGTATCAAAAAGGTGACCATGTGATCTATTGTCCAGACCAAGACACTTCGATATGCGAGGGGGCACGATTGATAGTGATGCCAGGGTAACAGGTGTCAACCTGGAGCTCCTTGGGCAAAGTGGCGTTGCTACGGTCTGGATGTTTGTGCCCCCCTCCCCACATTCATATGTTGAAAACTTAATGCCCAAGGTGATGGTATTAGGAGGTGGCACCTCTGGGAGGTGATTAGGTCATGAGGGTGGGGCCCTCTTGAAGGGAATTCGCGGTTTATAAGGGACCCCACGGAGCTGCCTCGCCCCCTCCACCACGTCCGTACACCGTGAGACGTTGGCAATCGGCTGCTGAGAAGAGGGCCTTCACCGGGGCCTGGCTATGCTGGCACCCTGGTCTTGGATGTCAGTCCCCGGAACTGTGGGGAATCAGTTTCTGTTGTTGATAAGCTGCCCAGTCTGTGGCATTTTGTTATATCGGCCTGAACAGACTAAGACCGGCACGTGTGCCCGGTCTCCTGATGAGCTGTGTTGAGGGAGTTCAGTTGTGCCTGAATAACCATGAGGAGCCTCTGCTGTGTTTTAAGCAAGGCCGTGCTATAACCTTGCTTGAAGAAGATGACTGTGGAGGGAGGGTAAAGAAAGGATTGGGGGAGGCAAGTTAGAGAGAGCAGTCAGGTCAGAACGGAACTCGAGACTTCAGACATGTCTAAAATGGGAAGCTCCCCTAGGATGGAGTCCTGACACCGAAGCATGGCAGATAAGCTGGGTTCCTCTCCAGTTTTACCTGTCACCTCCGTCCTCCCCCGTCACACGCGATGGTCTAGCTATGGACGCGGAACCACTTGCCCCAAACACCTTGTTGGCTCTAGGAATTGCATGTGCCACTTCCTCCATCGGGAAGCCCCACCCCTGGCGTGCGAATCCATTTGTGTGAATCCTGAAGATTGAGCAAAGATGTTGCATCTCCCAGGAAGCCTTTCCTGACACACCAGAAACGGGTTGTTGATTTTCGTTTGGGCTCTCATGGCTGATCCGGTGCCGATGCTGTGTTTCAATTGCCCGTGACTCCTCCCCGCTGTCAAACCAACTAGACGATGATGTTTAAAATTTAGATGTAATTGATGTATAACATTATATTAGTTTCAGATGTACAGCATAATGATTCGATATTTGTGTGTATTGCGAAATGATCACCACGTTAAGTCTAGTTAACATCCGTCACCATACATAGTTAACAAATTTTTTTCTTGTGCAGAGAATATGATGATGATCTTTAAGATTGACTCTGTTAGCAACTTCCAAATATGCAATACAGGATTATTAACTAACAGCCCCCATGCCATACGTTACATCCTCATGGCTTATTGTACAGCTGAGAGCTTGTGCTTATTAACCTCCTTCACCCATTTTGCCCACCCCCTACCCCCTACCCCCTACTTCTGGCAACCACCAATCTGTTCTGTATATCCATGAGCTTGTTTTGTTTGCTGGTTTTGTTGGTTTTCTTTTGGTTTTTAGATTCTACATATAAGTGAGATCACATGGTATTTGTCTTTCCCTGTCTGATTTATTTCACTTAGCATAATGCCCTCAAGTTCCATCCAGGTTGCAAATGGCAAGGTTTCCTTCTTTCTTATGGCTGAATAATCGTGTGTGTGTGAGTATGTGTGTGTGTAGACATTATCTTTATCCATTCATCCATCAATGGACATTTAAGTTGCTTCCATAGCTTAGCTATTGTAAATAATGTTGCAGTGAACATGGGGGCGTAGCTATCTTTTCGCATTAGTGTTTTCATTTTCTTCAGATAACTACCTAGAGGTGGAATTGCTGAATCATACAGTAGTTCCGTTTTTAATGTTTTTGAGAAACTTCCATACTGTTTTCCACAGTGCAGTCGCCAATTTAATTTCCCACTCACGGTGCACCGGGTTCCTTTTTCTCCACATCTCCACTAACACTTGTTACTTCTTGTCTTTTGCTTTTGTTGCCTTTGCTTTTAGTGTCAAATTTAAAAAATCCTCACCAAGACTGATGTCACAGAGCTTGCCACCTACGTTTCCTTTCAGGAGTGCCATGGTTTCAGGTCTTACGTTGAAATCTCTGAGCCATCCTGAGTTAGTGCGTGTACGGTGTGAGACACTGGTCCAGGTTCATTCTTCTGCACGTTGCTGTCCAGTTTTCCCAGCACCATATACTGAAGAGACTGTCCTTTCCCCATTGTATATGCTTGGCTGCTTTATAGTAAAATTGTTTACGTTTACTTATTTATTTTGAGAGAGAGAGAGAGAGAGGGAGACAGAGAATCCCAAGCAGGCTCTGCATGGTCAGCGTGGAGCCCAACATGGGGCTTGAACTCACGAACCGTGAGATCATGACCTGAGCCGAAATCAAGAGTTAGATGCTTAACCGACTGAGCCACCCAGGAGCCCCTACTTTGTAGTAAAGTAATTGACCATTATATGCGTGGGTTTATTTCTGGGCTCTCTATTCTATTCTATCGATCTGACTATGCTTTTTTTTTTTTTTTTTTTTTGAGAGAAGTCTGTGTCTTGTTCATCATTTTATTCTCTGCCTCTAACCCAGTGCTTAGCACATAGTAAGTGTCCACTAGATATTTGTTGGCTAAATAAGGGTCATTGAAATGCTCCTAAATTGAATACAGTCCTCCTCGCAGTGCTCTCTGCCTGTATTCTTTGCATACACTTCAAAAGTGTCTTCAGAGAAGAGCTGTCGTAGGTTTGTAAAAGAAGGGCAGCACGAGCCCCCCATGGGTGTATCCCAAGTTCACTGATGAGGTTCACTAGCATCAGAGTCATCTTTTGAAATTTTGTGGAATTTTCAGGGCACCTGGGTGGCTCAGTCAGTTAAGCGTCCGACTCTCGATTTTGGCTCAGGTCATGAGCTCACGGTTTGTGGGATTGAGTCCCATGTTGGGGCACAGACCCTGCTTAGGATTGTCTCTCTCTCTCTCTCTCTCTCTCTGCCCTTCCCCCACTCACATGTGCACGTGCGTGCTCGCTCTCTCCCTCTCTGTCAAATAAATAAACATTTGAAATTTTGTAGAATTTTCCTCATCCCTAGTTGACCCTTGACTGTAACATTAGCTAAAGAAAGTCTGTTTATTCCTGCTTTTAGCAGGAAGTGCTCAAAACACATACACCTTGCGATCATGCTCAAGGACGTCAAGAGGGAACTTCGCGCGTGAGCACTGGTGCTGGCCCGGAGAGTATTTATTTAGCTTTTCGTCTCGTATCGCTTCAAGTCTGGTCTGAAACCAGGATCTGTCTCTGGTGTGGCAGGAGCCCAGAGGCGCAGCATGGATGATTTCTCCCCCGGTTCTAGATGCTGTTACTCAAGGTGGTTAGTGAGTTTCAGAGGGAGGAAAGTCTGGAGGGCAGAGAGAGCTGAGTGGCTTTCTTCGTGGGGAGTT
The DNA here is from genome assembly GCF_024362965.1 of Panthera pardus. Lineage (NCBI taxonomy): Eukaryota > Metazoa > Chordata > Mammalia > Carnivora > Felidae > Panthera > Panthera pardus. The sequence goes on along the minus strand of NW_026526991.1, from coordinate 1,742,700 downwards.
TAAAGAGCTGGTGAAGAAAGAGAGCCATCTGGGAGGTGGAAGAGACCCTCAAAGGCAGAGGTGGTCCTTATTCACCCCTGAGCCATCGGCATGATATTTTCAAGCTGTGACCTCCAGTGTGCCGGAACATCATCTTAAATTTCTCCGATGACAGAAAAGATAACCTTGGTTATTTTGTTTTCTCAGCCATCTCTGCTTTACCCTCGGTCGCTTCGGGATTTCCCTTTCTCCTCCCTCTTCTCGAGGACGGCATCCGGGTTTCGGGGACCAGCTCAGCCTCGCGGCTTTGGGGATGGGCACCTCTTCACACTGCCTTCTGCTGAGGGGAAGCCACCGTTCTCTGTCCACGTCTCGTTCTGCCGGTGTCCGCCGGCATCTTAATAGCGGTGCCCTGGAGTTAAGTTGTTAGGCCGTGCACTCGGCGTCCTCGCCGCCCCGATGGTGAGGCCCTTTCGCTTCTGCCACTCTCCCTCTCTCTCGATCCCCCAGCTGAGTCCGCAGCCTTCACACTCTGCTGGATGCTTCCCGCGCCTCTCTCGCGCGTAGTGGGGACCTCTGGGCGGTTGCCCCCCACGCCCCACCTACATTTCTGTTCTTCTGCTTCCGTCCTGTGTCGCTGGTGGGAGGTAAAGACAGATGGGGGGATTCTAAGTGTCGCTCGCTGTTCCAGGCTCCACCTGGGGCCCAAGCAGAAACCCTCTTCGTGCTCAGAATGAAAGCAGCACGAGGGAAAGAATTTTCTTCTCTTCTCTTCACTGCCGATGCTGATGCTGATGCTGATGCCGATGCCCAGGGCCTAGAAGGGTGGCTAGGTGACCATAAGGGCTCGAGAACTACTTGTTGGATAGGTGGATGACCGGCCTCTCCCTCGCCTCCCCAACTCCCATGACTGGGCCCGGCATGGGCTTAGGGTACAAGACCTCCTTGCCAGTATCCAACTCTTGCTTCTTCCGTTCGTCTCCTCCCTCAGAGGTTCTTTAGTCTGTGGTAGACGCCTACAGGGGTAAGGGAGGGAGAGACAGGCTGAACCAATATTCTCTCCAAACTCTGTCTGCGACAGGCTTATCTGGCTTTTGTTTTTAATTTAAGTCTTCATCTCTGACCCATCATGACACTCCCTCTTGGGCATCATGGCTTCGTGTTTAGGTGACTATGCTTGGCGAAGGGCCTTGGGGATTCAATTTGTGGGGAGGGACACTCTGACTCCCAGTACTATACCTCTAACACCAGCTCCTAGCACGGCGCCTAGCACAGAGTGGGCGCCCTGTCCATCTTTACTGAACTGAATACTGGATGAGTCAGAAATTGGTAAGATACTGACAGGAGAAGAGTGGAGGCTTCATGGTGTCCTCAGGGTAAAGATGGAATGAGATATACAAGGAATGCTCAATATTGCTGATTCTCTGTTGAAACAGAATTCTATTCAATAAGGCCACATGATTTGTTAATCTTTTTTTTTTTTTTAATGTTTGTTTATTTCTGAGAGAGAGATCGAAGACAAGCAGGGGAGGTGCAGAGAGAGAGGGAGACGCAGAATCCGAAGCAGGCTCCAGGCTCTGATCTGTCAGCACACAGCCCGACGCGGGACTCAAACACACGAACTGTCAGATCATGACCCGAGCTGGAGTCAGACGCCCAACCGACTGAGCCACCCAGGCGCCCCTGTTAATCTTAATTCTAATCAGGAGTATTGCTGTAATTCTTATTGATTGTAAAGCTGGAGGTTCCCTGGACCCCAACTTAGTAAGCTAACTCTCTAAATTAGGGCAAAACCCCAGAGATTGTTCAGCTTTTTAGAAGCAGAAACCAAAATAGCTACTCGCAACTAGGTATTGGTTGCTCAACAGTAGTCAAATTCTAGAAGGGAAAATTGAGAAATTTGGTTTTAATTCAACAGGTTTTAATTCAACGAGTTTGTAGCATGTGTCAGACCCTGGCGGTAGGCATGAAGCTGTGGCCGCGAGCATGGCAGGCCCTGTCTGCCTCAAGGAACTTCTGGTGAAGGTATAATTACAGATTGTACTACGTGCTGTTAAAGAAATGAACAGGAGCTTCGGTGAAGCGATGGGAGCATGTGAGCTTTAGTTAGGGTAGCAAGAGAAGGCCCCTACACAGAGATGATGTGCTGTGAAATAAGGACGAAGCAGCCTGGAAGGATCATTTCAAGCAGAGGGAACAGCGAGTTCAAAGGCTCAGGGGCAGGAGGAAAGGTTAGCTTGCTCCTAGAATTGCAAGCAAATGAGGGGACGGGGGTGCTTGTGGAGATCAGAGAAAAGCAGACAGGAGCCACGTCACGCGGGACCACAGTGTAGTCAGAGGGAGGAGTTTCAGACTGAATTCTGAGCACAGTGGGAACATTTGAAGCACAGGGATGCTGTAATCTGATTTGTTATTTACTTAAATAGAAACTCTCAGGGAATGCATTATGGGGGGGAGACAGAAGCAGAAAGATCGACGGAGAACCTAGGTAGACTGTCCAAGTGACCATGACTGAGAGCGGAGGCAGCGGCTATGGAGAAGAGTGTGCAGATCTGAGATATAATTTGGAGTTCAGTCCCTAGGACTCCTGACGACTGCTTGTTGGAGGGAGGACGAGTCTGGGAACAAGGATGACTCCTAGTTTTCTGCCTTTGGGAAGTGAGTGTGTGATGTCGTTTAGTGAGAAGGGAAAGGCGGTGGGGAGAGAACGGGTTGGGGGATATTAAGGGCTGCATCTTGGATATGTTACATTTGAGGTGCCTATGAGACATCTATTTAAATCCCTGCCTTCTGGAAATCCTGGATATCAGGACACTAAAGTAACTAAATTGGAACTTAGATGATTGTTTTTCCTACTTCTTTAATCAGTCTCTCCTTCCTTGAAACACCTAATTTTTTAAAAATTCTAACTGTGGTTTCTGGATGGTGGTTGTATGTCTGCTGTGCATATCAGAGATCCGAGCATCCCATTACTATTAAAAAAAAAAAAGGGCACCACAAACCTCAAATGTAGGTCATCACCAGACATGCCCAATCCCTTAATACCCTCCCGAGAGCAATCTCGCGGTTCATCTCTTTACCCTTGTTGTTGATGACAGTCCAGCATGCCCAACACGTTCAAACCACAGCTTCAGTTTCCCTGAAGTTAGCAGTTTGAACACAATGTAAACAGTGGCGCTTGATTTTTTTTTCCTCTTCATATTGCTGTCCTCCTTACAACGGAGTGTGGATGCTTTAGAGGACTGGGTGAAGTAGACAATGAATGACCTGGTTTCTGATGGGTTGATTAGACTCCTGTAAATGTCCTTTGTTTCCCTCTTGGAAGATTTGTGTGTGTGTGTGTGTGTGTGTGTGTGTGTGTGTGTGCGCGCTGCGCGCACAGGCACGTGCTTGTGCTAGTGTGGTGGGGGGATGGGAAAGGGACCACAGCACTACTGCACTACGAAGATATTCTGGAAGTGCCTCAGGGTTTGCGGCAGGTGTCTTTTATACTTTGGATCAGCACGCAGTATGGCCTTGAGACAAGCCAAGCAAAGGGCTACAGCAGTTACAAATCTCGAGAGTTTAGTGTGGCTCCTGCCAAGGTCAAATGCTTTGAATAAATATAGATGAAAAGGGCGTTTTGCTTCCTTGGAGGTATTTGATTCATTTGACTTAGAGAAGAAAAACCCAGAAAGGAGTCCTTAATACTTTGATAATGATAGCTACCAGTCCTCTGCTACCTACAAACTTGGAAAAAGCTTAATTATTCAGAAATATTCAATCACTAAATTATGATAATCTTATCTTAACTGTCATCTCTGTCCCTAGTTTGTAGGCTCTTGTCATCTGTCACCTGCACTATTAGGACACCTTTGTCGCTGATCTTTTGGCCCGAGCCTCGCTCCTGTCTGCCACATAATCTCCATAGAGATCTGTATAACACACAAATCTTCAAAACAGCCTTTAGTGGCTTTTCATCATCTATGGGATAAAAACTATACTCCTGACTTCCTACATTTTCAGTAGTGTGGTGGACTAGATACTCTGAAGAGCCTCCAACCTAGATTCTGGATGAAAGCTACCTTTTAATACATTGTTGGGTTCGTGGGAACTGAGGGAAATCTCGAGGGCAGACCGGAACAAACCCCACGTGTCTAAACCCAAGAGCTGGAACCTGATTGGAGCAGGGAGCTGTGGGTGTGAAGGACTCCAAAGGCAGGTTTTCCCCGAAGGCGAATGCTGACATCATCTCGATCAGAGATCAGAGACCGCAGGCTGGAGCCCACAGCAGGGAGGAAGCAGAGCCTCAAACTCGGCTTTAAGTGGAGCATTCAAGGGGGCTGCACTGGCTTTAGGTGTGACAAAAATACAGATCCTTTCTGGAGGCCCCACTGAGACCCAAGACTCTCACAGATTAACCTCAACCTGATGTCACGATCAGTGATCGCCGGAAACACAAGAGAATAAGCCTTCGTGACTGAGTCTTACAAAGATGTGGACGGCAGGTTTAGCCTCTGAGGATTTCAGGCTTGAACCGTTGGCGATAGAATATTATCTGAGTATGAAATGTTTAAAGGGAAAAAAAAAAGGATGGAATCAGTAAGGGACGGATGACTAGGCACATTTGAAAAATAACCAAATAAAACTTTTGGAAAGGAAAAATAAACTTGTTTGAAAGTAAAAATCCAGTGGATGTGGATGGATTAAACACCAGATTTGATCAAACCGAAGTGAGAAGTAGAAGGGCTGCAAGGAGGCCAAGAAGATGGAAAGTACTTTTTTTTTTAAGCTGAGGCACAAATGGCAAGTCGGGAAGTTGTGTACAGCCAGTGGGAGGCACTCTTGGATGAGATAATAGGAGATCATTTTTCCAGAACTGATGAAAGGCATGAATTTAAAGATACAGGGAGCCTGATATATACCAAATAGGGTAAAGAACTACAAACACTTGCAAACTCACGTATTAGGATGAACCTGTAGAATGGCAAAGAGGACGGTGTCACGAACAGGCAGCCGGAATAGAGATGCGTCATCCCTGCAGACCTTGGCGTCACCCCCGAGCTTCCTTTCATAGCAGCTCTGGTTCAGCGTATATCCAGAAACTGGTCACCTCCGCTGCTGGTCCTGGTCCTGTGCACCGTTATCGCTCCCAGGGGTGCAGAGTGGGGAGAGACTAACCAATCTTCGATGACACAGGGATGTCCTGTGACCTAGGACTGGAAATTGGAATTAGCAGTGGAAAAGGTCAGTGGTCCTCAGACAGGACAGCATCAGTCAAGAAGTAGGAATGGAAGCCAGATTGTGGTGTTTTGAGGAGTTGAACAGGAAAGAGGGAAATTAATTCAGAGGGAGAAAATAAATTTGTTTTTCAGTGTGGTTGGCTGGGGGGAGCAAGACAGAGAGACACTAGCAGAAAGGCCCAGAGAAATATTTAAAATAAAGGAGACTAGGTTCCACTTGAGTGGGTGTTTCGGTGACACAGATGGCAGGACGGGCCTGAGTAGGCATAGGAAGGGTCTCAGACCCTCAAGACCGAAGGGAAGGGTGTGAGGAACGGTTGTGGATTGTGGTTCGGTTGGCTGAAGAGAGGGAGAGAAGCTGAAACAAACCAGTTGAAAAACCTCTCTTATCTTGACGAAGAGGGGAGAAGGTCATCTACTAAAAATAAGAGAAAGGTCTAGCTGACAAGGGAGCTTTGAGGAGAGCAGGGAAAGTTTGGAATTGTCTCTGAGAGAAATGGGAGAGAAAGGACACGCAGAAAGGATTCCTGGACACTCCTGAGGACCCGGGGGGCGTGGAGACCATGAACTTAACAGTTGTGAACTCTCCGCAGTAGCAGTCAGTCACCCGGGAGAGGAGAGGAGCAGGGGCCCCGGGGAGTCAAATGTGTTCCAGGCCCAAGGCGCTAGATGCAAACACCGAAAGTCCCAGTAGGGAGGGCGCCGCAGGGAGGTGGTTCGAGTAAGTTGAACCAGACCTGGATGTCCTGCATTAGGGAATGGTGTGGTTAGGGGGCTCCCCAGGGTGCACTGAAGAGCCTCTCATATTCACTTCACGAGAGAACCAGCATTCGGGTGCCTGCTGTAGAGCGGCCGGGGAGGGCCACATTAGCCGAAGCCACGGCAGCTGCCAAGAGATACGTGATCACAACAGCGGCCAGATGAGGAAGAGACAGACGCTTGTCTCGTATTGCCCTTCCTCTGTTCTGACGCCGAATAGAGCGGAGCTCGGAGGAGGGAGCTCTGTCCCATCAGTAGATCAAATTCAACCTCCAGATGAGAAGAAGGGTAGGCCAGGAAGGGAGAGAAGCCAGTGCAAAAGCCCAGAGGTGTGATAGCGCCAGGTGTGTGTGGGGACTCTTTCGAGGGATTCAGCATGGCTGGCATGCGGTGGGGGGGGATCATCAGAGACCGGAGGGAGGGTCGCGCTCTGACTAGACACGGCGTCAGTGGGAGAACACTCCGTCCGCCATACTGCCTCCCCTCACGCCCAGATTTTCTTTCACTTTGATCTCTGTGCCGTATTTTTAAATAATTGCTTCGCCCCTATCTTCCAGTTCCTAATTTTCTTTTCAGCTAGTTAACCCGCTGCTTAAAAAACCAATTATTTTTGTAATTTCGGCCATTCTAGTTTTCACTTTTACAATTTCTATTTGGGTCTTCTGCTTGGGTCTGTTTTTATAATCTTATTCCTTGCTTATATTTTCAAGCTTGTGTTATTTCCTTAAACGTATTAAGTATATCTATGGTTATCTGTCTTCTGTGTTTTGTAATTCCAACGAATTGCAATGGTGACAGGTTTTGCTGGGATAATTCTGGTGGCTTTTGTATTTTCGGGCGCTGCGCCATCCCCAATATTGTTTGTTGCGTAAACGAACAAATGAAAATATGTGGAAGGTGCTGGAATAAAAAGAGCAAATGAAACATTAATAGGTAAATTACAGGATAGTGCTGTAAGTCATATTATAAAAATATAAGCGAAGAGCTCTAAGAACAAGGACCACACTCCGATCCTGCCTGGGGACAGAGAAATGGCACGTGTCCTTTTAGGTATTCGGGAAGGTGTGTTCCAAAGGGACGTATATGTTATAATATACGAAGTTTTAATAGGTGAGTTTTTTTTTTCTCAGCTTAGTGTGGAAAACAGAGCATCCTTACTTCAAGAGAAATAATACTTCATCTGAATTCACAGCGTAAATGATATTCTCAGGTGCGTTGCTGTGTTGCAGACTTAGACAAGATTTTTACACTGCATTGAAGTAAAAGTTTCTCATTGTTCTGTACATCTAACGAGGGAAAACATTTGTGAATTACAGTTGTTCATCATCATCTTTCCACAGAACACCAGTTCTCTTGGTGTCAAATACCACCTTCTAAGAACAGTGGGCACAGAGAACCTGCATCCTGCCCGTGGTCTACCTATACAGGAATTTTGGGGGGGGGGGGGCGGAGAGTGCCTGGGACATCCAGGGTCCCATCTGCCTCTAGTCACGGCCATGGCTGGAAAGCCTTCAGACCGCTCCATCATAACAGCAGCCAGGAACTATATAGAGTATCTGTGGGCCAGGTACCACTTCGAACATTTCTTGTATTTCATTCATGTCAGAATTGAGCCTCTGACCAATTTATTTTCATTTTTTATTCTCCTCGGGTGCCCTGCAGGGTTTTATTGGCAATCTGTGGATCGGTCTGATGGTCACAAACACTTAGGTCTTCAGGCACCTGCCTGGAGAGGGCTCTGTAGAGCAGGAGACCCTCGTGTGCCAGAGGCCAATTTCCATTTAACCTCTAGCCCAAACAGCAGGAAACACTGAGATAGGTCACGAGCACTAGTTTCCCAAAGACCTGTTCAGCTTCAGTTTCCATAATGATTATCTATTAAGGGAAATTTGGATTTTTATTATGGGGGGAACCGTAACTATGGCATAAAATGTAATCATGAGCGCCCCGTACCTATATAATCCATTCGCCGTGATCCGTTTTCATGGCCTGAGAGTCTTCCGCCGTCCTACTTATTTTTTCATTTTTTTTATTTTTGAAGAATGATCCGTTTATTTCATTTGATGATATGTTTTACAGAATAGATGTCTTCAGAAAATCTAACAGTATTAACAGTATTCTCTAAGAAATAATAGGATTTTGCCTTCTAAATCTTCTTTTAAAGTTTTTGTTTTAATTTAAAGAATTGAGCCTGTTTTAAAAGAGAAGCTGTAAGTTATAGGTTGTCTATCGAAGAGGCTTTTAAAGAAAAGTACCTTTAGATATGCCCACGTCTCTGTTTTCTTATGAGAAGTTAAACCGTTATCGCAAATTTATATTGAAAGAAGTAGTAAATGTACTTGCCGTATTTCATAGCCATGCTTTCCAAAATATTTTCTCTTTTTAAAACTTGGGTACACTATATTCTGCAGTTAAACGCAGTGATATATGATGAAGTGAAATTTTCAGAGCCTGCACCTGTGTGTGCGCACGCACTTAACACGGGTCAGAGGGAGAATATAGCTGTTCTAACGTATTAGGATGATTTGAGGTTTCGCGCATACACTGTAAGAAAACTATATTAAGATGTTCATGTCAAACATGTTATTCAAGTCTCACATCCACCTTAAAATTAGTGGCTTGTCTACTTTAAACCAATATATTAATGAGCAATTCAAATCACTCCTCTATATTAATAATTTATAACTGTGGCCTCTTAGCAAAATAGACCTATTATCGTCAGATCCTATGTCCTTTGATTCAATAATTGCAAAAGTAGAAGCTCTTTCGGCTACACATTTTTAAGCTCCAGAAAGACCTATTTTGGCATCTACCTTTTGTCACGCTTGCCAGCTCTCCGCCTTGGAGCTGTAATTGGATACCATGCATCAGACCAGCAGGAGAATTGATCACAGCAATCGCTGGGCTGGAATTAACACCCATTATCAGAGTCACCATATAATGGAATATAAAATAATATGCAATGATTACAGTACCTGAAACGAGGCAGGGGAATTATTGAAAATTGAAAAAAGAGTTACCTACCAGTACAGAATATTCCTACCTGTAGGCAAAGTCTCTTAACCCGGAATTAAATCCAATGTTCCCTTTCAAAAATGATCTCATCATCGTCTCCAAATGAGCAAAAACATTTTCGGTACCTTCGCCAACATAGCTCTTCTCTTTTGTCCTTAGGCTCAGAGCATGGAGAGGTGATGCATTTGTTTGTTTGTTTGTTTGTTTGTTTTGGTTTGTTTTGGTTTGTTTTTCCTTTTCCTTACTGCAGACAGCTTAGTGATAGTCTGTATTTAAATTTGCAGTCTGATGCCTTACACAGGGAATAAGCTTCTTCCTAGAGATAACTATTAAGAGTAATCAAACCAGCTTTACAATGACCGATGTGTCGAGGTCCTGTTTTGCATTAATCAAGTATATTGGCAGGTGTGAAACACTGTACAATAAAGAAAACCGGGGACAGTCTCATAATTTAATACTGAGCTTCTCACCCCGGAGTCTGCCAGACAGATACTTGAGAACAAAGCTCTTTGACATGCAGGTTTTAAATTGAAAGAAAATGAGAAACCTGATAAAGCAAGCCAACCAAATTAATTCACTCTGTAGTCCTCTCTGCTTTTTAGTGGAATTCAGAGAGATTCGCTCCCAGAGAAAGTTGGGAGGCCCTCACGAAACAATTGTTTTAGTGTTTGCAGGGTATACATTTCTGTGCTTTGTATTCAACCATATAGAGTTAATATTTATTGCTGTTCTCCGGCAAATCCCCAGGAGTTCCCGCGGAGTTCAGAAATTTTTCCATAAATGTTGTGCATCCTTTATATGGATCCAAGAAAACATCTACCCCGAAGCCCTTCTGGGAAGAGACAAATAGGCAAAGACAATGGGCCAGTTGTGTACTTAATGACTCAGTCCTCCTCCACATGGCCCTGCATCTCTAAAAGTGACACCAGGGAGGAGAGGAGTGACCCCAAGGTAAACTTCAGTCACTTACACTTATGAACCATTAGAATTGTCAGTAAAGAGCCACTTGGTACAGCAGCTTCTACCAGACTTTTCATTTCTTTTTTTTTTTATTAGTTTGTTTTTATTTATTTTGAGAGAGAGGTAGAGAGCAAGTGGGGGAGGGGCAGAGAGAGCAGGAGACAGAATCCCAAGCAGGCTCCCCGCTGTCAGCCCGGAGCCCTAGGCGGGCTCCAACTCACGAACCCCTGAGATCACGACCGAGCTGAAATCAAGATGTTTGCCCTGAAGGAGTTTGTAGTCTCCTGGAGGTGATGGATCTGTAAACAAATTATAATGAGTCATAAACAACACATTTTTACTAGTGTTACAAAGCTTAGAAGAGTGCCTGCCACATCCTTGTACTTAATAAATATTTGTCAAACGAGTGACTAATCTCTGAAACAATGAACTAAGTGAAAAATATGAATATTCACATTGAATTATGCAAAAGCAAAGAAAAGAGGGATTCGTTTTAACTCGGAGGATAAAGGTATTTAACAAAAGCAGTAGTATTTCAATTGGGGTTGGACACATGAAACCATTTTTGATAGAGGAGAAGGGCAGGGCTGGAGGACATTCTAGGCTGAGGGAGCAGCACGAGCAAAAACACAGAGATATGTCCACCTAACGGACATAACCTTGGAAACTGGAAATCAGTTGGGTATAAAGAAGAAGAAGAGCATTTCAGGCACCAAGAACAGCATGGGTGAAGGCTTGGTGCAAGGAGGAAACGTGGCAAATTTGAAGAACCGAGAGAAAGTATAGTAGGGTCATATAGTTCTGGAAAAACCGTAGTTCAAAATGAAGCAGCAAAGCAGAGGTGTGCCTTGTGGTGCCCCGTCCCCAGCATCACAAAGCCAAGAGACAATAGCTCAATAACGAGCACAGCCCATCCACACTCTTCTGCAGTTATTTGAACGGCCAGGCAACAACAACACCTCCCACTGTTTGTATGAAACAGTGTGTGCCTCTCCCCAAAGTAACGAGGCACAAGGTCCCAGCCTTCCAGGGCGCCCCCTCCTCCCACTCCCGAGACTTTCTGGAGCTCTGTGGTAAGAGCTGATCTCCTCCACACTGGCTTTCCCTCTGCAGGTATTTGGGGTTTGCTTCCTCGCTCCATCAGTGGTTCCTTTTCCAACAGTGTTGACATCGCCCATCTTCTGTTGTCCTCTCTTCTCTCCTGTTCTATTTGCCTCCCGAGGTCTGGACCTCTTTGTGCCACTTCTGTCATTCCAGTGGGTATGGGGGAAGGAAAACTGAGAAATGAATATGTCTTGTAGCAAATGCTGTTAATGCCCCCACCCCGTATTCTCTTGGCCTACCTCTGAGTTCAGCGGCAGCCCTGGTGACCAGTCCCCCTGTCCACCGCGAGTGTCCTCTACCGGGGTTTCCTCTGGAGCCCAGACACCACCTGTTCGGCGTAAGTGCGAGACCGCCTAGACGTGCCCCAGATTTAGCACTAGTGAGCGCAACCCTCAGCCAGTGAAGGCGAGAGTCTCTGAATTCGTGTTCCACCTTCCCATTCCTGAAAGGACAACCCTGCAGCACCCCGCAGGATCGAACCTCATTTGCGCACCATGGTAATCTGGTCAGTAGTACGCTCTATTGACTTGATCCCTTTTCTGTTTTACCATGCCCACTCCTTCACTCGTGCCCTTGGGATCGACGGCCAAACCCGCTCCCTGCATCCAAGTCTTTTTCTCAGACTTGCAGGATGCTCCCTGCATCCAAGTCTGCTTCCGGGGGAACCCGATCTGAAACTGTATTATACAGATACAGAATATTTACTGTACTATACAAATTTACTGTATTATTGTCTACTGTATTATACACATTTATTCTTCACGTTTACTCATTTATTGAGAAACTACAACCTCTTAGACACTGTGAAATTTAACTGGTAACTTGTATCATTAGTTATTTCTATGTGTTTATTGTCCATATACTTTTGTAGGTATACACGTATATGTACATATAGTCCTTCCTTCTTTCTCTCTCTCCCTCCCTACCTATCTGCTTATATAAAATCCATGCTTGATCTTAACATTCATTGACAGTAGGAACTATGACTTCCACTTAGGTGCCTGCAGAGTTAAATACAGTCCAGTGCAAACAGTGGATGTTCAACAAGTGTTTCTTGATTAATCTTTAATTTTTATTCTTTAAAATCTTTAATCTTTAATCTTAATTTTTAGCCTTTACAGCCACTGTACATTATTATACACAAAATCCACATATAACACTTAGATAAGTTATAAATTATCCTATTTAACTCACCTTTGCAGACCTCCTACCTGCTAAAGCATGGTCGAGGCTCTAAAGTCAGAATGTGGGAAGTTAGTACGATGTGTGATAGGCTGTATACAGCATATTCTTAGGTGGAAAAAAAATGAGTTTACAGAAACTAATATTTATTATTGAGAGAAGGGAAGGATTAGGTAGGTGTGACTGGAAATGGTTTCCAGAAGTAGTCGAGGTAGAGGCCTTGAGACGTTGATAGGATTTAAATAGATAGAGAAGCGGAGGGGGTGGTCCAGTGTTGGGGTGCAGGGTGAGAAATAGATGGTAATAAAGGTAAAGAAACTTGAGGGGCGCTTGGGTGGCTCAATTGGTTAAGCATCCGACTTCGGCTCAGGTCATGATCTCACGGTCCTCGAGTTGGAGCCCCGTGTCGGGCTCTGTGCTGACAGCTCGGAGCCTGGAGCCTGCTTCCGATTCTGTGTCTCCCTCTCTCTCTTCCCCTCCCCCGCTCGTACTCGCACGCGTGCGCGCGCTCTCTCTCTCTCAAAAATAAATAAACATTATCAAAAAATCTTTTTTAAATCATTATTTTTGAATTGTTGTCATGCTTTCTTCTTTTAGATCATAGTGTTTTACTCATTGAAAAGATTACCAGTCTAAAAACCAAAGTCTAAGCACCCAGAAGACTGTTCCTCCTGGACAGATGGGAAAGAGGGTGGATAGATAGACTTCAGTCTGGTTTGTTTCGTTGAATTTGAAGATAATTTTTTCTTTCATAATGTTAAGCTTTTGTATTAAACGTTAACACAATGGCTAGGGACACCCGGCTGGCTTAGTCAGAGGAGCATATGACTCTTGATCTCGGGGTCATGAGTTCAAGCCACATGTTGGGTATAGAGGTTACTTAAAAATAAAAAAATAAGAAAATAAGCAAATAAAATCATGGCTGTTAGATGACTTTATACATCCCGGTTTTGAGATTTAGATTGAGTGTTGTTGTGAATATTTCCATGAGAGAGTCATTGTCATTCTGAATTATCTTCCTGTCCGTATTGCTAAGTGTTAAGGTGATTCTGTTACTATAGAAAAATGCTTTTCCCCCCATTTCTCTCAGATGTAAAATAGAAGCCAAGGGGAAAATTTTTGACAAAAATCCACTCTGAGGAAACGCGTTTATGTAAACATGGGGAGGTATACGTGTGCTTGGAGCTAGTCAGTCTAGCATTCTGCCGGGGAAATATATTCGCATCTTTAACAGAAACCTTTACCAACTAGTTACAACTCGGTCATATGCAAATTAGGGATATTTTAGAAGTTATTTTCATCTACCGATTTACTCTTTCTTTTAATGATTCTTTAGTAACTTGATTTGGCTTTTTTAAAAACAAAGGCACTCCTTTTTCTCTTTCTTTATCCTTGTGCTTCTATTTGTCCTTCTCCTTAACAAGCATTTACTGAACACTTCCCACGGGTCACACTCTCCAGTGCTGGGGCACAAAGATAACTCCTAAGAAGGCCTCTTGGGTGGGGGGGGCCTGTTTGCCGGGAGGGGCCGGACTGGTGAGAATGAGGAAGTGTAAGGCTGACTGCAGGGCCCCAGACAGGGTGTGGTGAGAAAGACGATGACAGGGGAGGGCAAGGAAAGGAAAGAACAGGTTCAGGGCAAGAGAACAGGCTGCTTGAATCAGTTGGAAAAGATGGAAGAGCTTGGAGGGGAGAGGGTTGGAGAGAAATGGAACTCCCCACGGAGGGAGGGAGGCACGTGTCCTGAATTGTCCAATGCCGTGGCGTCCCAGCAGCCGTTTCGCCCAGGCTGGCCTCCAACTGTGGATGAAAATGTGTTTCTGTAATAACTCAGGGCCTGACAGCGGTGATGATGGCATATAAATGTGCTTTGTGAGGCTATGTTGTGGTGGGCATGGTGATACGTAGACACTCGATAGTGAATTACACAATTCCTGTATCCTCTTCTGGGAGCTTCTGCTCAGTCTTCCTTTTGCCCTTTCCCAGCCCATGATGCCACTAACTTCATCAACTCTGTCTCTTAAAATACTTTTCTTTCCATATCCAACTTCAGGTAAAACTACTTCAGAGCCAGCCCTGGCACGGAGGGTTGGTAACAGTTTGCGTCTAGAAATTTGGACCAGGCTCATAAGTCACAGATTCAGTAGGTCTTCCTATATCAGACCTATCTTAAATATCAGCTCCTTTCAATCCCTTCTATTTGTAATAAATATTATTTGTCCCTTATATTCCAGGTACTTTGTCATAGTCTAGTTACTGTGGTGATATTAATGAATGAAATGGATAAAGATTCTGCCCTGACGGAACTTACATTTTGGTAATCATCACAACGGCTCTGAAAGATTGCTTCTTTTCTCCCACATAGACAAAGGATTTATTAAAATTAGGCTGCTACCGAAAGCAGGGTTTTCTTTCATGGGCTTTGTGTAGACACCAGGGCAAGAAGACATTTTTTATTACAGGGGAAAACGGCCCTTTTTTTTTTTTTTGGTAGCTGGGGGTTCTGTAGGGATAGACCAGTATGATATGGCATATTTTCTCTAGTTTATCTTGTAAAAGATGAACGTTTGAAGGTTCTAAAAATATAGTGGTTTCAGAGACAGATAAGTGGGTGAAGAGAAAAATATTTAAAGACAAGTTATTTGAAGCTTTCCTTGTGCTTCAGTGAGGAGAGAGAGAGAGAGAAGCGGCCACCAAATGACTAATGCATCAGTAATAGCTGGGGTATACTTTATATAGGCAGAAGAGAAATATAGTAAGAAAGTAGAAACAACTAAATAGAGAATCCTGTTATAGCATCAAAAAATCCGATTTAGGAGCGCCTGGGTGGCTCAGTCAGTTGAGCATCCAACTCTTGATTTCAGCTCAGATCATGATCCCAGGGTTAGAGATCGAGCCCATGTCAGGCAAATGTGGAGCCTGCTTAAGATTCTCTCTCTCTCTTTCTCTCTCTCTCCCCCTACCCAGACCCCTTCTCCTGCTTGCTCTCTCTTTCTCTCTCAAATTAAAAAAAAAAAAAAAAAAATCCATTCTTAAAATTACAATGGATTTGGGGGCACCCGGCTGGCTCCATCCGTGGAGTATGTGGCTCTTGATCTCAGAGTCATGAGTTCAAGCCACATGCGTGGTGTAGAGCTTACTTTAAAAAAAGGAAAAGAGGGGCGCCTGGGTGGCTCAGTCGGTTGGGCGTCCGACTTCAGCTCAGGTCACGATCTCACGGTCCGTGAGTTCGAGCCCCGCGTCGGGCTCTGGGCCGACGGCTCGGAGCCTGGAGCCTGCTTCCGATTCTGTGTCTCCCTCTCTCTCTGCCCCTCCCCCATTCATGCTCTGTCTCTCTCTGTCTCAAAAATAAATAAACGTAAAAAAAAATTTTTTTTAAAAGGAAAAGAAAAAAGAAATAAAATTGCAACGGATTTGAAACAGAGTGTTTTCAGTTGTATTTTTTGATCATGGTTCTTACTTGTTATTTTACAGACGCTGTGCCTACCCCCTCAGAAGAAAGCCCGTCTCTGCAGACAAATGTGAGTTTGGACAAGAAACCAGACAGCAGTACCATCACAAATACCATAACCGAAAGCCCTTTGCAAATGCCTCTGGAAAAGCAGTCCGCTGCAGAAAGCTTTGACACATTGACAACCTCACCATCGTTTTGGTCATCGAATAAGGAAGAGTTCGTCAGCCCTAATTTAAGGATGTCAAAGTCAGATTCTACTTTCTGTGACCAGGCCTCTGTGGAGACGCTCTATGTCTCTCCTTCATTCAAAACATTTGACCCGGTGAAGGAGATGGTAAGCAATAAGGACTGCCAGAAGCCAGCACAATCCAGCATTGTTCACATGGATGAGGAAAACCTCAAGACTGTAACCACATGGGGTGAGTCTGCGTGCACGCACATGCACGCGCGCACACACACACACACACACACACACACACACACACACACAGCTCTTCTGAAGTGTTCTTCTGTTATTTTTCTGTGCTTTCTGTCTCTGTTTCTGGTTCCCTTCTTTCACTCTGCATCCAGTGGCGTTAAAACATACAAGCCAGAGAGAGGGACTTCTCAGTTGGGAAAAAGCACCCCTTTTCTTAAAGAGCTGAAAGGCAGTTCATCCCTGGGGGTCTCAAGTACTTGTTGAAGCACAAGTTCTGAGCAATTCTGATTCCGAGTAAATTAGAAAGAACTAGCATTAAATAAGAGCTTCCTGTTAGGCATTTAGGTTACCTATGAAGACACTTTATAAAAAGGAATGAGTTATTATGTATATTGATGTGTGTATGTGTGTGCGTACGCGGCCTTTTTTTAAAGTATTGTGTACTGATTGCCAAAAAAAAAAAAAAATGGCGGGGAATCTCTTCTTTATTCTGTCCTATAAAACACTAAAAGGGTTGCAGTATTCTTGGGCCTTGATGGTAAAGGAGAAAGCCAATTGGGAATCCAGATTGTTGGCTATCAGTTACCAAAGCCTACGTCGTAATTATGCTTTCTTCTTTAAAGTTAATTAGTAAAAGAATAAGTTGTTTGTGCGCTTTTCCAAGACTGAGTCGTTTTATTGGTTCTTATGTACAATAATGCTTACTAACTCATATAAATATAAAGCTTTTAATATAAATACTCTAAACTGCCTCAATCTCAGGTCAAAAGTACAAACAATGGAAGCCAACATGTTGAGGCTAAAGAAATTTACTTTGGTGTTAGTAAGGTCAGTGAATGATAGCACAGTCCCCTTGCTGCACTTTCCAGAATTTTAGGGGATCGAATAGCCTAAAAATAAACTGATTCTTACTTCTGTCACCAAATTAACTGTTCTGCGGAGACTGTTGATGTGGAAACCAATCAGTACCGGTTACAATGACTGTGACGGTTTGTGTGCGTGGCTGTCCCCCGGGATGTTGTTACTATGAGTTCGTTTCTTTCACAAATACCACAGAAAGATCATTGAAAATAGTTTTGGCCACTGCCTGTGTACCAAGCATACTTAATTATAAAAATTAGCTGGAAGTTCCTCTAAAGCCAGTGAGCAAGGAGGACTTTTGCTTCCATTTATAATGAAGTAGATAGTATTGTTCTAACTCTCCCACCGAAAATACTGGTTAAAGCTGGAAAACTATTAAAAGCTGGTTTGAAGTCCTGTAAAACAACCGAGGTAGAAAACACATGATGGGTCAAGATCCTAGGAAGGGGACTGTGACACTGTGATATAATATGAAATATATATATTAGGTCTTCATCCCTGGTTCCCGGCACTGAGCTCCCTAAAAACCCTTGGAATTTCCTGAGTGATAGGAGTGAGAAGAGTCTTTTTGTTATTTGTAATAAACCCCTTCCTTCCATACCTGGGTTTATGTTGAGGTGCGTCTTGGAGAATGGGGGCTCGTTGCCAGAGTAACCAATCAGGCCAGTGGAGGGCTGGAACTTTCAGCCCCACCCACTGACCTCTAGGGAAGTTGAGTTCATCACCAATGGCCAATGATTTGATCAGTCATGTCTCTGTAACGGAACCTCCATAAAAATCCCCAGACAGTGGGGTTTAGAGAGCCTCCACGTTGGCGAACACGTGAAGTTTCTGGGAGGTTGTTGCACCCAGAGAGGGCATGGAAGCTCTGGGCCCTTCCCCATACCTTGTCCGGTGCATCTTTCCATTTGGCTGTTCCTGAGTTGTATCCTTCCTAACAAACTAGTAATAGGAAGCAAAGCACTTTCCTGAGTTCCGTGAGCTGTTGTAGCAAATTACCAGCCCCGAGGAGGGGATCATGGGATCCCTCCATTTATACCCGGCAAGTCAGAAATATGTGAGGCCTAGACTTGTGAGTGGCAACTGAAATGGGGGACGGTCTTGAGGGATTGGGCCTCTCATCTGTGGTGTTTGCACTAACTCTGGGTAGTGCCAGAATGGAGTTAAATTATAGGACACCCAGTTAGTGTCCTCAGAGAATTAGAGAAATCCTTGGTGTGCAGAACCCACATTTGGTGTCAGAAATGGATGTGAGCAAAGCAGGAAACTAGTTTACTTGTAGTTGGCCCTGCATTCATCTCAGTTTTCCCACCATGGATCACTTGCCTATTCGCAGAGCAGGATGATGGAAACTGAGGGAAAATCAGAGGCCTGGGCTCTCCACTGTTTACTGGGCTTAAGAGATAGGATTGGAGTTTGGGGCATCCCCGGTGGCAGGGACTCCAGGGGCGAACATGCCAGAAGAGAGGAAGTCACAGAGGAGAAAGCCCCGAAGTCTTTGTGCAATTTCTTACTGAAATATCTGCCCCCTGCTAAGTTGCACACGTTAGGGATGTGATGCCAAGAAGCTAAGGGGGAGGCAGCTTCTAGAGGGCAAAGGTTCTCATCATCTCACGGCACTGGGAGACAGACAGAGGGTGAAGCTCGGGGTCTGCCAAACTGGAGTGGCTCTGGTGAGTACTGCGTGCTCTCAGCTGGGACCTGCGACAGGCCACGCCCCAGGCATCACAACTCCCATCTAGGGGCGAGAACAGACCAGAACTAGAACAGCCCTCACAAATGCCGAAACCCAGCTCCAAGTGGAGCAAAGGGATTGTACTGCGTTCCATCTGTCTTCTAGAAGACAATGAAGCCCTTGCTTAAGAGCTCCTATAATTTCTCATGCAAAGTTTTTGGCTTTTAAAATACACGAGAAAAACAGACAACAGAAGCAGAACCACAGAGAAGCTAGATACTGACATTGTAAGATAAGTACTTTAAAATAGCTGTGATTAATATGATCAAGAGCACAGAGGGAAGGATGGAGAATTTCACCAGAATGCAAGTATCTGTGAAGAAAGAATGAAACGAGGGGCCCCTGGGTGGCTCAGTCGGTTGAGCGTCTGACTTCAGCTCAGGTCGTGATCTTGCGGTCCGTGGGTTCGAGCCCTGTGTCGGGCTCTGTGCTGATGGCTCGGAACCTGGAGCCTGCTTCTGATTCTGTGTCTCCCTCTCTCTCTCCCCCTCCCCCCTTCATGCTCTCTCTTTCTCTCTCTCAAAAGTATATAATAAACATTAAAAGATTTTTTTAAAAAAGAATGAATGAATGAAACGAAAGTTCCGGAGCTGAAAAATACAGTAGCCAAAATTAAGGCCCTGAGGGCACTGTTCAGTCACATGGCCTGAGGTTATCAAAAGAGAGCTTGGGTACTGGCAGAGGAGCTGGGAAGTCATGTGGGCAATCCTAAAATACGTGGGTAAATATAAAACGCAGTATATTTTATTTTTATTCTCACTCTTAAAATGCATGTGACTGTTTAAAAGCAAACTTTTCCTACTGTATTTTGTTTTAAAACAGTAGATGTAATATATATCACAACAGAGGACAAAGAATGGCTGGATTGCATAGTTGTTAGCGGCTCAGGTTCTGGGATCACACTGCCTGGGTTCATAATCTCAGCCCAGCCACTGGCTGCGTGGCCTCTGCGTGGCGCTGTCTTCATCTACGGAATGGGGCCGCTGGAGGGGGTCCCTGAATTCGCAAACATCAGGTGCTCAGGGTAGAATCTGGACCTGGCCAGTGCCGTAGAAAAGTTTGCTGTTTTTACTCCAGTGTCCGTGTTTTTGTTTTTGTTTTTAATGTTGATTTTTGAGAGAGAGAGAGAGAGAGAGAGAGAGAGAGAGAGAACAAGTGGGGGAGGGGCAGAGAGAGAGAGAGAGACACAATTCGAAGCAGGCCCCAGGCTCCAAGCTGTCAGCACAGAGCCTGACGTGGGGCTCGAACCCACGAACCGTGAGATCATGACCTGAGCCGAAATCAGACGCTTAACCGACTGAGCCACCCAGGCACCCCCAGTTTCTATGTTTTTAGTTCTGCTTTTATTTATTGATTTAATGTTTATTTATTTTTGAGAGAGACAGAGACAGAATGCGAGTGGGTTAGGGGCAGAGAGAGAGGGAGAGACAGAATCCGAAGCAGGCTCCAGGCTCCGAGCTGTCAGCACAGAGCCCGACACGGGGCTCGAACTCACAGACCGCGAGATCATGACCTGAGCCGAAGTCGGATGCTCAACCGACTGAGCCACCCAGGCGTCCCTTTAGTTCTGCTTTTAGAGCTCCGAGCCCCCAGCCCCCTCCCAACTCTCCACATCCACTCCAGTTATTTCCAAAAGGACCCAGGAGTTCCTCGCTTATTCTCAGGAGCAAGAAAACTCCTGTCCTTCCAGAAAGGGCCTTGCAGGCTGAGGAATAGAGCCCAGCTGGGACAGACCAAAGAGATCCTAGGGAGCTCCAGTTCATTCTCCCCAGAGCAGCCAGAGGACCTGACGACTGCTGCTCCCCGCTGAGACGGCAGACCTCTCGGACTGTCGCCCTGTTCCTGAAGGTCACTAGCCTTCCACTGCCCTGCGCAGTCTCGCTTCTGCCTCTCCCCGCAGCCTGGTGATGCTTCCGCTTGTCAAATAAACCAAATCGCTTCACCAGCTTGGTGCTGTTGTTCCCTCAGACCAGAACGCTTCCCACCCAGCCCTTCCCCGCTGCACTCCTCCTTCAGGGCTCAGCTCAAACGTTGCTTCCACAGGCTTCCCTGACCCCCTTGATTACTTCAGATCCCCCTCCCACTCTGTGTTGTCTTGGTGCCCGTAATTATCCTTCTAGCACGTACCGCCATTCGAGTGGGATGTGATTGCATATCCGTGAACTTGTCTGATGTCTCCCCCACTCCCCGAGTGGGATGGCGCCTTCCTGAGGGAGGGACCACGTCTGCCTGTTGGTTATTGAAGCCCCAGCACCGACCACAGTGCCTTGCACACAGTAGGTACCCAACGTTCAACAAGTGAATCAAAAGCAGCTTAGTGAAGCAGCCATGGAGAGTGTGCGTGAAGAAATAATGGAAGAAAGCACTGGAAAATTATGCCAGGACGGATGACGAAGAGCTGTGTGTGCCAGGTTAAGAAGTTTGGACTTCAGTTTGAAGAGAATGCAAGTCATTAAAGGTTTTAAGCCACGTGAGTGGCTTTTTGAATGTGTTTTAGAAAAATTACTGATTTCTATGGTGGGGGCAGTGTGGAGGATTGATGTGGAGGGGGGTGAAGCTGGGGCGGGGAGCTCGTCGGGGGCTGTTGCCGGCAAGGAGACCAAGTGGGAGATTGGAGAGCAGAGCAGGGGAGGTGGGGGAGAGGGGGGGCGGCTAGCCTGAGATGGGGCACAGTCAGGGGCAAGTGGGCTAGAATCCAGAACAGAAAGATACTCACCTTACCCTGAGCGCCCGTAAGGAAGGAGGGGAAGGGATGTGTCAGAGTGTGAGGGATGGGTTTGGTGGGTTTTAGTAATTAAGATGTATTGAGCCTTCACGTGCCGCACGTTGTATGTTGTGGCCTCCATATCTTATCGTCTGAGGTCACCTGCCCAGACTGAGGGGAAGTGGTATAAAGGCGGTGAAAGGTCTGCTGAGATTTAGGAATAGCCACTCTAGAGAATGGAATGGAAGAAGATGCTGATAAGACTCTGGTACAATGGAGCGACAGAGCCAGAATTTGTGGGGGTCCTAATTTGCAGGATCTGTGCTTCCTCCAAGAGCGCTGAGCAGCCTGGGGGTAGGAATGAGAAAGCATATTTGAATTGAAATAGGATTTGGACAGGAATTTGCAAACCATAGCTTTGAGGCCAAATGTGGTCACCCCCTGTTTCTGCAAATAAAATTTTATTGGAACACAACCATACTAACTGGCTCCCATGTAGTCTTTGGTTGCTTTTGTGCTACAACAGCAGAGCTGAGAAGTTGTAATAGAGACGGTATGTCCCGTAAAGCCTAAAATATTTACCATTTGGTCCGTGACAGAAAAGGTCTGCCTGACTCCTGGATTAGGAATTAGCAGCAGATAAAGCAGAAACCATGGCAGTGGGGGGGAGCGGAGGGGAGCAAGAAAGTGGTTCAGGTGATGGATAACGAGAAAATAAAAAGATTATTGGACCTGATGTCTCGATGAGGCCAAAGTGTAGATGCATTAAAGGGAATGAGAAGGCTGGAAGGAATCAAGAAGGAAAGTAATCTTGGAAAGCAAGATTTCAGAGTAGGGCAGCTCAAAGGAATGGCTGCAGGTAACTCGCGGTTGAGGAATTCAGGAAACGATGAGGCAGGATCGATGGCTGGTCTCCGTGGACGCTGGGTGAAGGAAGATAGACACGACACTGTCTACTTTCTGGGGTGTTTTTTTTTTTTTCTATTTTATTGTTTTAAGAAGTATTTGTTTATATGAAGGGTCCAGGTCTGGTGTTACAAAACTCTTTGGAGATGACGAGCTTGGTAAACTTAAAAATACTTGCACCCTCACGGTGTAACAGATCTCAGCCACCTAATATAGGTTAATATTCTCATTCTAATATTTTCACCGAATGATGGATTTGCAGCAACCTCGTTTGACCTTTTGATACTGAGTAACTCTGTTCCTAGAACAGTCCATTCCTTCTCTTCCTCCGTTTAAATTTTAAGTTCTTTATGTCTAGGTCAAACTATTCCTTTAGGTCATTAGATCATTTGTCATGCATACCAAAAAGAAAAAAAGAAGATAGAAGATACACAGAAGCCAGATCATTATATCCGTGAGCCATAGTTTGGGTAAGTGTGTTAGACTGCCCTGGACTTTTCTTTCTAATTTTGGGGGTAGGAAAAAAAAATCCATATGTTCTCATGCTGGGCTAGTGGTGAGCGTTCTCACTGGCTCTGTCCTTTGTTTATA
The DNA here is from genome assembly GCF_024362965.1 of Panthera pardus. Lineage (NCBI taxonomy): Eukaryota > Metazoa > Chordata > Mammalia > Carnivora > Felidae > Panthera > Panthera pardus. Next base: position 1,719,810 of record NW_026526991.1, on the reverse strand, counting down.
TCTCATTGATTCCATTTTTGTACCATGGGTTTCAGTAGTGGTGGTTCTGTGGACCCAGCAACACCTCCAGCTGTACAGCTCCTGCCTGCCTTCGTGCAGACAAAAAGACACACTGATTTGATTTTTTACATTCAGGGAGCCAAATTTATACTTCGTAGGTAAGTGAGAAGACTCAGCATTAATCCAATCGTCCAGTCATCCCAATAACAGTTTAGCATCAGTGATTAGAGGCAGAGTCATTAGCATTTCTCTCGAATCCTATGTTATTCCTAAATCTGTTTCTTTTCATGTAACTCCTTGATAATCATGACAATAAATTTTCAAATATTGTACTTTTAAAAGTACGAGATTGGGACGCCAGGGTGGCTCGGTCTGTTAAGTGTCCAACTTCGGTTCAGGTCATGATCTCATGGTTCGTGGGTTTGAGCCCCGTGTTGGGCTCTGTGCTGACAGTTCAGGACCTGCTCGGGATTCTCTCTCTGCCCCTCCCCTGTTCGTACTCTCTCTCTCTCTCTCTTCAAAAAAAAAAAAAAAAACATCAAAAAAAAATTTTTTTTTTAAGTACAAGATCTAATTCACGCACCAGAAAATGCACCCTATTAAAGTGTACGATTCAGTACTTTTCGTATATTCTCAGAATTGCGCCATCATCACCACTAATTCCAGGATATTTTCATTACCCCAAAAAGTCCCGTATCCATTAGCAGTCACTCCCCATTCCTTCCTCCGCCCGAGCGCTTCCTCCTAAGCAGTGATGTACTTTCTGCCTCTGTGCATTTGCCTACTCTGGACATTTCATGTTACGGAATCATACACTATGTGCCTCTCGTGTCTGGCTTCTTTGACGTAGCACAGCGTTTCCAGGGTTCATCCACGTTGTCGCATGAATCAGTACTTCTCTCCTTATGGCTGAGTAATACTCCGCTGTTTAAACACATTTTATGTATCTGTCCGTCAGCTGATGGATATTTGAGTTGTTTCGTCTTTTTAGCTAGTACAAATAATATTACTACGGACATTTGTTACTTTCTACAACACAGAACAAAATCAGAATTTTTTTTTTTAGTTTTTTCTTTTACATTGATTTATTTTTGAGAGGCAGAGCACAAGTGGGGGAGGGGCAGAAAGAGAGGGAGATACAGAATCCGAAGCAGGCTCCAGGCTCTGAGCTGTCAGCACGGAGCCCGACGCGGGGCTCGAACTCACAAACCGTGAGATCATGACCTGAACCGAAGTCGGACGCCCAACCGACTGAGCCACCCAGGCGCCCCTAAAATCAGAATGTTTTAATTCATATGTACAGGTAACTTAACAGTCGTTATGTATCAGATAGGAAAACTGAAAGAGAAGAATAAAAAGCTCCTGTTTTACAGTGAACAGTTTGAAGTGTTTAGCTGAACAAGGACCTACTGCTAACAGAAAAATTTACATTTGCAACTCCAGGCGAAGAGAGTTTAAAAATATTTCTAGGAATGTATTCGTCATGATATTTTTGCAGCGCAGTTCTTCTAAATGCTTTTTAAATTTCGAGTTGCAATATAATAATTAAGGGGCCTGATGTTTTCACGAGCATAAAAAGTCAGAGATAACACATCCGCATTTGGAATCGCTTTATCGGCGCTATTTTTAAGCAAGTGCAGCATTAATTGGCGTGCATATATCACCCGGGGAGATCGTTTAAATTCAGCCATTTATCGCGGCTGGCTCCAGCTCTGGTGGGTGCACTGTAAGAAGAGGATGGCTGTTAACAAGATAGTCCAGTACCTTCCGCAGTGAGTGGGAGCAGGGTGACGAAATGGGCAGGAGAGGCACCCTGGAGTGCAGCGTTGAAGTGTCTCGTACAGCTGTGGCGTGTTTGGAAACAAAAGTAAATTGGTGCGCAGCAATTAGAGCTGAAGTGGCTTTTTATGAGCAAAAGCCCGTGAATCAAAGCTACCAAACTGTAAACAATGATAAGCTATTCAGTCAGCAGTTGTAGCTACAAAGCGAAAGAAAGGTGGACACACAGCAGAAAACAGTGATTCTCAGACGTTAGCAGGCATCAGACACACTTGGAGGCTTGTTAAAACTCAATGTCCTGGGCACAGTCCCAGTTTCTGATTTAGAGAGATGGGGCCCGAGAACTTTATTTCCAACAAATTCCCAGGTGTTGCTGCTGCTTGTTCAGGGGGCGCACTTTGTTGTTGTTAATGTTTTACTTATTTTGGAGAGAGGGGAGGGGCAGAGGGAGAGAGGGGGACAGAGGATCCAAAGCGGGCTCTGTGCTGAGAGCAGCGAGCCCCATGTGGGGCTTGAACTCACGTACCGCGAGATCATGACCTGAGCGGAAGTCAGACGCTCAACCAACTAAGCCACCCAGGCACCCGCTTTGAGAACCGCTGGCATAAAATTAAACCAGGTAATCACATCGCGTCCATGTGACTAACGTAACTGTGTTACCCTTTTTCAGTGACCTGCTGGAGAAGGTGCTATCCCCAGGTGAGGGTAAACCCAGAAAGAGAAAGACTTGGGATATGGAAACGGGAGGGCCAACACGGGAGGATGGTGCGGGGCCATGTCAGGTGACAGCTGTGACCCAAACAGAGCACACCCAGAGCAGAGCAGCGGCGTGACTCAGGACGCACACGTGTGGAGGCTCTCTCACCCTTAGCGTGCCCGTCACCACCATGCCCTCTCTTCAACCCAAGGACAGAACGTCAGGATAAGGCTGACCTAGATTCTTCTGTGCGCTTGTCTTGCCTTGACCATGTGCCGATGAAGTCCCTATTTTCCTTTTCGTGTCCTGCTGCTACATCGGCTGAGAATACTCATGTCACCCCCAAAATGTCTTGTGATTGGAATTTTTCCTAAAAACTGGACGGAGATAGCCCTCAGAGAGCTTTGAAGCAGAAAATAGAAGCCGCCTGCCCCAGCCATGTTTTTTACAGGAGAGGTTCAATTTCGCTTAAAGGGACATGCATCTCTAAGCAAATAAAATAATATAGAAAGATAAGAAGTCATGTGTGCTTAGCGGTAATTTCCCTTTCTATGACTTCAGCTTTTTTTTTTTTATGTGAAAGTAGCAAGTCTAGGGTTAGCTGCAAGACTTTAGAAACCGAATTCTGCCAACCCGTACCACCTAATGCAAGCATGAATGTAAATAGATACTCCAAGAAGACAAGAGAAAGTTGTGTCCAAGAAAGTTTGGAAAACCCTTGAATAAGTGTACGACTTCTCAGAACTTTAAATGTGCTAATGTTCGTTGTTAACCTCCTAACGAGAGGCACGACATGCAATCGCCTGGTCTTACTTGACTTTGAAATACTGTTTTCACAAAACCTCTTTGTACATCTCCAGGAACACAGCGTTCCTCAGAACACAGTTTGGGAAATACCGATTTGTTTTTTATTTGTTATTATTTTTTTTAACGTTTATTTATTTTTGAGACAGAGAGAGACAGAGCATGAACAGGGGAGGGGCAGAGAGAGGGAGACACAGAATCCGAAACAGGCTCCAGGCTCTGAGCCGTCAGCACAGAGCCCGACGCGGGGCTCGAACTCACGGACCGTGAGATCATGACCTGAGCCGAAGTCGGCCGCTTAACCGACTGAGCCACCCAGGCGCCCCGGGAAATAACGATTTAAAATGAAGTGCACAAGAAGCAATGAGTATGATTTTGTCTGAAAGGGAATTAAAATGTTATCAAATATTTTACAGAAAACCAGTTTAGAATGCTTTTGATTTTACATACTGTTTCTTGGTGAAAAAAAAAAAAAAATTCCGTACGTGTGCTCAAGTGTCCCAGATCTCAGGTGGGCTAGAGTTCAGTTTTGACCGTATTTGAACAGTTAGAGAAAAAGATTCGTTTGACAGCTTTTAGGTACTTGTAGTTGGTTGTTCATTTTACCAGAATAGTCTCTGTAGGGGACAAAAAAAAAAAAAAAAGGATGAAGGAATCTAAGTTACAGCTTTCTCAGACTTTCTGCTTTAAATGCCAACTTAAAATGCCACCAGCCAGTAGAACAGGGTGTAATACTTTACTTTTCTGCTCTCTCTGGTAAGTGTGGTGTGAAAGTACATCGGGCACGGTTCACAGTCAAGGTGACTATTGATACTTCCATGTTCGTTTCATTTCCATGGCATTGTTGGTATATAATACCTCCTGAGATTTTCTCTGCTTCCTGCTTCGGGTTTATCTAGGCTTATGATGACTATTTAGCATATGACACTGTCAGTAGTATATTTATGTTGAGACCTTGCAGATGGGGATTTTACATTGAAAAATTATTTTAGCCATTACTCTCGTTTGTATGTTGCATAATCTCTCTCTCCCTTGTAGTTTCAACCACCTCTGAAGGAACGTCCTCCTTTTCTACTTTATCCATGCCGTCTCCCGACTCAGCCTCTCCGGAGAAGTCTGTTCATCTTCTACCCCGCATTTTGGCGGGACCTTCCTTCTGGTCTCTGGCCCAGCAACGGTCTTCTTCCGCCTCCTTTAAAGATGAAGATAAGACGGCCAGGGCTCACCACCCCTTTGCTCCTAGGGACCAAGCGTCTTCTGATGAAGAGGAGGACGACAACCTCCATCTGCTGGAGAGTCTTCCGGATAACTCCGAGTCTGCTAAAGAGCAGACAAGTCCTGCTTCTGCCAGTAATTGGGCAGAGTCTTCCACCCCCAGGGCAGACCACGTCACCTCTGTGTCCTGTCTGAGTTTTCAGACACCTGCCAGCCTGCCGGGGGAGCCCGAAACAAACGATTCCATTAAAACTCTCCTAGGGGAGGTGAAAAATGCCATAGTGAAACTACACGAAGACCTGAGCACTGTGATAAGAGAACTTAACGTCATCAATAGCCATCTGGTGAGCATGAGTGGGAATAGCCTGCAGCTAAAGTCTTCCCAGCTTCCCCAGTCTTCCGAGGGGACCTCAGATCACATGTAACAAGCCCGAGAGCCCCTGTCGGTAGAACTCATGTGGTTCCACCTCCCGAAGACCTAAGTTAGCCTTTTGTAGATTCTCATCCTGCTGGCAAAAATGGGGTGGTGGTTGGATTTTTCCTTGTCAGGCTTATTAACAAATCTCTTTCAAACCACTAAACTCATTTGGGTGGTTTCTTTTTTAAAGAGGAAAAAGCATCACCTTTGATAAGATTTTCAGATTCAGCTACAAACTGTTTTTCATTTGACACTGAAGAGAATTTCTTTCTTCCACACCCTGGACTTTACCTCAAAATATATTAAGCGTTAGTGGAAGCTGTGGCAAGACCTCAGGCTGCAAATGGCTCTTCCAGAGCTTTTGGATGAGCAGGTGGTAAGAAGGCCTTCAGAGCCTGGGGTTGCTGTTCTGTCTGCTCTCGTGCCAGGTTTCAGATTCTGCAAACAAAGGACCAGCAATCTTTCCCTTCCTGTGGCTGCCACCATTGGTTAGGGGGTTAAGCTGAGACAGGTGGGACATGGGACAGGTGTTTTTATTGCTAATGTTTATTGCAAAGTGAATTCAAATGCATACTTTGGTTGTATTTGGAAAATAAATTTGATATTTTTCATCTTCTATGTATCCTTTCAATTTATTAAGACAGCCTTTCAAGTAGGATTTTTATTTTTTATTTATTTTTAAGCTTAAAAAAATTTTTTTAACGTTTATTTGTTTTTAGAGAGACAGAGTGTAGCAGGGGAGGGGCAGAGAGAGAAGGAGACACAGAATCCGAAGAAGGCTCCAGGCTCTGAGCTGTCAGCACAGAGCCCGACACGGGGCTTCTACCCACGAACCACGAGATCATGACCTGAGCCAAAGTTGGTCACTCAACCGACTGAGCCACCCAGGCGCCCCCTAGAATTTTTACTTCTGGGAAAATGATCTAGTTTGGAGATCATAGACCAGTGCTTCTCCATCCTACTGCACAGTGGAACCACTGTGAAATGAAGAGACGCTTTCATTTTGCTTTATACTTATTTGAGAAGACAGCGTAAGGGCTCCGTGTACCCATTGCTCAGTTCCAACAATTACCAACGAAGCGCTAAAATAAATTCCTGATTATTTTGAAGAAATATGGGACATCTAAAATATATTCTAATGCCAAACCCAAGCCGATTTTCATCACGCTAACTGGGGTAAGAACTAGAGGGAAATGCTAGTGGGAGTGTTAGTGCAAAGCCTGTAATGTGGGAGGGTGTTTGGCATATTTGAGGAGGGGCAAGGAAGCCAGTGCGGCTAGCGTGAAGTGAGGGAAGGGGACAACGGTAGGAGATCTGAGGTCCTGGAGGAAAGAACAAGGAGCAGTGCCAGATGATACAGGTTCTAGAAGACCGTCGTTAGAGATTTTGGCTTTTACTCAATAAAAATTGTGACAGGGTTTTAGGGTGAAAAATGATCTTGGGCTTCTAAAATGATCACACTGGTTCTGGGGAGAGAGGGATGCAGGGACACGGGATGAGGAAGGTAGGCCGATTGGAAGGCCATTGCAGTTATCCAGATAAGACCGGGTGGTGGATCAAAGGAGGGTATATGAGAAGTGATTAGGGATTGGTTGATGGGTTGGATAAAATATGTAAGAGAAAAAGCGTCACAGCTGAACCCAAAGTACTGGACTGAGCAATTCAAATTGCTCATCAACTGAAACGAGGAGGGTGGCAGACGGAGAAAAGTTTTGAGGCATTCAGTTTGAGATAGGTTACATCTCAGATGTCCATTAGATAACCCAAGTGGAGATACCAAATAAGCAATTGGATATAAGAGTTGAGTCTGAGAGGGAGATCTAGATTGGAACGGAGGCGGAGGGGTTAGTAATTGATGGTTATTTAAAGCTATGAGACTGGATGAAATTGCCGAAGAGCAAGTATAATAGTGGAGAGAAGTTGAAGGCCTGAGCCCTGGGGCAGGCCTAAGAAGATCAGGAAGAAGTTAAGGAATCAATGAATAAGGCCGAGACGGAGCCACAACTGAGGTAGAACAAAACCACACAGCGTGTAGTGGTTGGAAGCCCAGAGTGTGTTTCTCTTCGCGACCCTTACCTCTTCCATATGCATATGCACCTTGCCGAGTTCTTTCCAAACCCTATTAGATTTTTTAAAGTTTTTGTTTAAATTTCAGTTCATTAACATACAGTGTAATACTGGTTCCAGGTGTACAATATAGTGATTGAAAGCCCTATTAGATTTTGATGAAAGTTGCATTAAATCTACTCATGAATTTGGAGGATTTTTACAAATTTAATCTTCTAATCTAGGAGCATCGTAGATCTGTGTCTTCTTTCATAAATTTTATGTTTAGCTTTCCAATCCATGGGCATGGTATTTCTCTATGTTCTATGTCTTCTCTTAATGCTTCACAGTAAACTCATAATCTCCCTCACAGAGGGCTTCTATTTCTTTTTTAAAGACTTAATCCTTTCATACTTGATATTTTTGTGTATTGTAAGTGCTACCTTTTTGCAAGTTAAAAAAAAATTTTTTTAACGTTTATTTTTGATAGAGAGTTGGGGAGGGGGAGAGAGAGGTAGATAGAGAATCAGAAGCAGGCTCCACGCTGTCAGCTCAAAGCCCCATGTGGGCTCAAACTCACGAACCACGAGATCATGACCTGAGCCGAAATCAAGAGTCGGATGCTTAACCAACTGAGCCACCCAGGCACCCCCCCACACACCTTTTTTTGAAAATTTTTTAATGTCTATTTATTTTTGAGAGAGAGAGCAAGAGTTGGGGGGTGGGGGTTGCCAGCTTTTAAATTTTGGAACATAACAGTTGATAGAAATCTAAATCTCGGTCTAGATTCACTAATAGTTAACAAGTTGCCATGTTTGCTTTATCTCCCTGTCTTGCTAAACATGTTTATATCTATATATGCATTATGTAGATAGGTAAATAGACACACACACGTTTTGCTGAACCATTTGAAAGAAATGTTCGGATATCATGACACTTCACCACAGGATACTGCAACATACTTACTACATGAATCAGGGTAATTTTTTTCCAACCTACCTTCCAGTTAACGAGGCCTCTCTTCAGCTATGTCTAATCTGTTAACTCCTCCCATTACATTTTAAATTCAGTTATTCCTTTTTCATTTCTAGAATTCTAGTTGGTTCTTTTAAAATATTTTAAAAGATTCTTTAAGAAAACTTTTCACACATCCATGTTTCTTGCAGATCTTTTCAAGTAAGAATATTAAGCAAACTAGTATAGAATTCTTACTAGCAAATATAGTAAGTAAACTAGAGAGTATTCTGACCAGCAAACTATTAAGAATATATGCATTTAAGGCCATAAATTTCCCTTTACTGCAACCTGCCAATTTTTAAAAATTTGAAATACAATTCACATACCATAAAATTTACTCTTTTAAATATGGTTCAGTGGTTTTACTTTATTAACAGGGTTGTACAACCATCACTACTATCTAATTCTAGAACCGTTTCATCACCACAAAAAAGGTACTCCATACTCATTAGCCGCCCCTCCCCAGTTTCTTCTCCTTCAAGCTCCTGGTAACCCCCAATCTACTTTCTGTTTCCATTAATTTGCCTCTTAATGGGTATTTCATATAAGTGGAATCCTATATGGCTTTTTGTGTCTGGCTTCTTTCACTTAGCATGATGTTTTTGGGCTTCAACCATTGTAGCATGTGTGAGTACTTCATTCCTTTTTATGTGTGAATAATATTGCATTGTAAGGATATACCACATTTTGTTTACTGGTTCATCAGTTGATGGCCATTTCGGTTGTTTGCACTTTTTTGGCTACTGTGAATAATGCTGCTACGAATATTTGTGTGAACATATGTTTTCAGTTCTCTTGGATGTATATACCCGGGAGTAGAATTGCTGGGTCATACGGTTACTCTTACATATAACTTTTTAAGGAATTGCCAAGCTATTTTCTGAAGCAGTCTCACCATTTTACCACAAGTATGGGTATGTAGTATGTTCGTTGTCCTTTGGCTCAAAAAATATTCTAATTCCTGTCATGAAGAAGCGTAGAAGTGTATTTCTTAACTTCCCATCATTTGTACTCTAATAATTTTAACATATAAAGTTTTTAGGGGTCTGAGGTTTTTGTTATCTATTGCCCTGCTGATTTGTGCTCATGGTGTATGTTTCCTTGTGTACCTGATCATCTTTGATTATATGTTGGTCATTTATTTGTATGATTAATACAAGAATTTGTTTTTACTACTGCCAAGTGCCTGGTGCTGTTGCACCACCATACCGCTTAGGTAAATGAAGGTCGTGGCTTGAAGTTTTCTAGAATCCCCAGGTTAATCCTAGACTTAAATTTCTCATAAACGATGGTTCATTTCTAATTCATTCTCATTGCGTAGCCATTGGGTTCCACTTTGTTGTAAGGAGTGGTGTCATGTTAGACTTCCCACCTGTGTGAGGTGATTTCTGTTCCTATCACCATCAAAATGAAAGTTGGAATCGATTCAATTCCACAAATGCCCTTAGAGAAAAGTGGCTTCTATGATCATTTACCTATCAGGTCTCTGTTGCTTTTTTTTTTTTTTTTTTTTTTTTTTTTTTTTTTTTTTTTTTTGAGCACCTATTACTCCTAAGACTATTCCAGGCCCTGGAGATTCATTAGTGAGCAAAACCAGATATTCCTGTCCTCACAGACCCTGAGCCCTAGAGTTATGGGGAAATTTGATAGGTTAATCAAATTGTTGTTGTTGTTTTTATTGTAAAAATCGAATGGTTTGGGGAAAGGAAACATACAGTTTGGCCTGGTGGAGGGTTCAGGGAAAGCTTATCTAAGGAAGTCCCTTGAGCTGACATACAAAATCTAGGATTATCAAAATAAATGCTGCTAATGACATGTGGGGCAAGTCAAGTTCTTTATGAAATAACACAGAACATAAAATAAGGATGAAATGTTAAGACGTCTTCTGTTGGGTTTCTTCATATATCTGGGAGACCCACAAATGGATTCTTAAGGGATAGTAGGATACAGTATCTCCTTTTTTTTTACTCGCTCTGAAATTTCTGAGTTGTACATTGCTAAGAATTGAGAAGAAACAAACCTCCAGAGATACAGCACTCCTCTCTCCTTTCCTCCATTACCAAGAGGTGCTGCGTCAGATATCTTGAAATGTACTCAGAGATACACCCCACAAATAACTAAGGCAACAAAAGCTATCCCTTTGAGTAACTGCCTTACATGCACAAAGTAACTCCAGGTTTTAACTAGGTTTTACATAGCTCATATATTTTAATTCAACCATTTTTTTAAATCAGTATAATTAACAAGCACTTACGTGAGTTTCTATTTAGCCAACTCCATTAAGTGACTAGAACAAACCTGGCCTAAATTAGGAACGGGTATATTCTGATTGACTTTGTAATTATCTCAGATTAAAAATACTTCATTAAATGCTATTAAGTATTTTATTTGAAACTTGAGGCTCTTATTATAAGGCAGTTACAAAAATATTTTACAGTTTACCTATTGTCAAATTACTTACGTATTCATCCTTGAAATATTTAATAAGCACTCGTTACGAGTAGGCAGTTTGCTAGACACTGGGGACACCATGGCGAACAAGATGGGTGCGGGTCCTGGCTTCAGCGTCGCAGCTTCATGGGGGTACAGGGAGAGACGTGGGCGGAGTGTGATGTGTAAGTCTTCTGAGTTTAGGAAGCAGGGGATAGTGTGGGAGCGCCTGGTAAAGTGGGAGAGCCAGCTCTGATTTGGGGATGTCAGGGAATGCTTCCTGGAGAACACGAAGTCCAAAGTGAGTCCGGAAGGTTGAGCAAGGGTTGGTCAAGCAGAGGGCGTAAGGGTAGAGAATTTTCTAGGCAGAGACAACAGCATGTACAAAAGGCGGGAGCAGGAATGAACTAGGTGAGCTTGAGGATGGGACAAAGCTGGCAGGTCGGAGGTGAGGGCCGTGGTTTTGCTTCATGCAGAGACACAGTAGGTGACGGTTAGGTAGTGTTAACTGACTAAATACCGGAAAAGGACTGAATGACAAGTAAATGGATCTTGTTGGAAATGAAGTGTCATGGAAATTTGGGGGCGAAAGGGTTTCCAAAATCCATCCACTAACTTGATAAAAACAGACTTCGTAGGGGATTTTTGGAGACTCCGGTGACTCATCTGCCCCACAAATGGGATGGTTGTGACAGTGGTTTGCTCTGGATGTGCGAGGAATGTCTTCTTCTTGTGCCTTCGTTCTGAAGAGCAGGTGAATCCTGAGAGCAGCCTGATGAGTCAGTTACATGCTCGAATACTGGGGACGCTTTTCCGAGGTCTCACTGTATTTTTAATAGAATGGATTCTGAGATGTGATAAAAGGATTTAGATATGTGGGATTGAGAGATTTTTATTTCTTGCAGAACACGAAGTAATTTGAGGAGGCCAAGCGTCTTATCGTTATGCCGGAGGATATGTGCCACCTTTTGTCAGCAGGCAGGCTTAGAAAAGAGTAAATTGGCTGGGAAGAAACTAGGTTTTCAAGATGATTTTGTTTGGTAGCTTCAAATTCTGTTTTCTCACTGATGGTGCAGAAAGTCCTCAAAAGATATGGTAATTACTGCAGAATTATGGCTTCAGGCGTCCACAGCCATTCAAACAGCAAAATTCCATTATAAAATACCAAGATCTGTGTGTGCGGTTGCACCGCGGTTGAAAATTGTCCCCTGTACTGTGACTGCATCACTCTTACAACACAGAGCACCCATGGCGAAATGCAGAAAGCAGACATTCTAGGACCTGCCGTGGTGAAAGGCAGGGCATGAGAGAGAGCAACGCATCGAGGATGAGCCCCAGAACCCTAGTTTAATATTGTTATTATTAATAGCGGAATAATAACAACAACGCTGACAATGGTTGACATTTATTGGACGTTGGCAAGGTTCTAAGCACTTTTCAATTCAGCAACCCTATCAGGAAGGTTCTAGTATTGTCACGTCGCATATGAGAACACAGAGGCTAAGAAAAGCTAAGGAGCTTGCCTGGGGTCACATAGGTAGTCGTAAGGGCCAAAGCCACACTTCGAGCCCTGGTCCGTCTCGGGGTACCGGTCGGTGTAAGCACGCGACCGCACTGCCTCGCAAGTCAAGGTGAGGGTGGCCGGGTGGGTGGCGCTGCCTCGGTTGGGACAGGAGAGTGTGGGAGGATGACAGCCCCAGCCCGTTTGTCCCCAGCTTTGGGGGGAGCGGAGCTCCTGACTCCCGCCCTTGCCCTCCCCATTCGCAGCCTGCTCTCCAGCTGGTCACCCCCTACTCCTAGGGCCACTTGGCCGAAGCTGCCACCCCAGACCCCGCCCCCCGGAGCTTCTCTTGCTGATCTGCCTGTTTCTGAAGAGCCCTCTGCCTCCACCCACGCTCCCCGGCCTGTCCTCGCCTTCTTTCACGTCTGGAGGCTGCAGCGGAGCTAGAAGGTGTTAAGACCCACTTTGGAGATGAAGAGACTGTCCCAATTTCTCTTCTCCTTACCTAATGAGACCTGGAAAATGTCATGTAGCCACACACCCTGGTTTAAGTGGGGACTGGTCCCTGGTTCACCCTAGCCGTGGAGAATTTCCAAGTGCTACCATGGGTCTCTGCCTCCGGAGTACATAACACGCACTTGAAAACCACGCAGAGCACCCCAGAAACAGCCAATGAGAACTCTAGAAAAAAATCTGGTTTGTATTTGGTTACATATAACAGTAATGCGTTCATACTCTTTTTTTTTTAAGTGGTGGGGGACACTTGGCATAGTTTCATTATCCCTGGCCCTGAAGATGGGGTATTTGCTTTCCTCCCACGCCCTGGGGTAAGGGTCCCAGGGAGCAGCCACCACCAACCCCAGAGGAGCTGGTTAACCCTGAACCGGTTCTGTTCCACCTGTACCCCTCCCCCCGCCATTTCTCCAAAAATCAACAACAACAACAACAAAAAACAGAGTTCTGAACTCGAAACAGTAACCCACCAGATTAAGCCAAACGTGAGAATAAATACACAGCTTGAAAAGCACAAATTCCAAAGATGAAGAGAACCAACAAAGGGAAGGAAAACGGCGTCGGTGCACCTGACCCGCGGAGACCGGCCGAGCGATTCGGAAAGAAAGTAGCACAGCGGCCAGACCATTTCGCGAGGGCAGAAGGGCGAGTCAATGACAGACCCGCGTCAGCTGGCACTTTGAAAGCCTTTGGAGACGGGAGGGATGGGACTGATCTGAGGCCCAAGAGGCGGGCGTAGGGGTGGGAGGTCTGCAAGGAAGGCAGGGAGGCCTGGCTGCCCGCGTCGGTGGAGCACAGCAGGACTGCAGGCAGATACCCACGCATTGTCTGTCGTGGGAGCCGTGAAAGAGGCCAAGGCTTTGAAAGAGGGGCTCTCAGGGGACCTGAAGCCAAAACGTCCTACGTTCATGAGGCAAGGGGCCTGACAGAAGATGCACGAGCCTCGCCCGCCCCCCTCACGATCCTAGTGTGTGCCCCAAAGAATCAGGAGCCTGCGATTCCATGAGACCCCGCGGGCAGGACGGGCTTTCCCAGCCCTCTCCACAAAAGCTGCGGAGGGGACAGGGCCGGAGGTGACCCTCCCTGAGCTCTGCTCTCTTCCTGAGCAGCCGGCCCAGATCCCCACCAGCTTATTTGTTTGCTAAGAAGCACCTGCTGAGCGAGGCCCTGCCAACTTCTAAATTGTCCCTGCTCTTTTGAAGGGGAGGGCAGCCCTGATGGCCCTAACCAGCACAGCCCCCTTCAGGGACAGTATTGGCAGGCGGCTTAGGAAACCAAAGATCCAAAGGCTCTCTCGCCTGCCATGTGGACAGGGGTTTGCGGGCAAGCCTTCACCCTGAGGCCTATAGATCTCCTCTTTTAAAGTATTTTAGGAAGCTACAGGAGGAGGGACACAACACACGAGTTTGCTGTGCTTACGGGTTATTTATCTCAGGGGGTTTCTACTGCTCAGTCTGTTCAAATCCCCTTGGCCTCGCGTTTCCTAACATTTGTGGAGCACTTTGCAGTTGGCAAGCACTTGAACATCTCTCTTTAGTCTCACGGCGCTCGAGAGAGCTAGGCAGATGAGAAATGGGGGCCTCAGAGAGGCCGAGTCACCCGCTCAAGGTCACACAGCTCTGAGCAGCGGGGCTGGGACACCTCCCCCAGGTTTCCGATGCCAGAGGTACCCTCTCCCGCCAGCTACGCCCCGCTCAGCCTCTTTCCTAAAACACGGAGAAGGTTCACGATTCTAATCAGCTGTCAAAAACTCAGTATGGAGTCTCTGGCCTTAAAATTGTCTTCTATAGTCTTAATCTTGTAGATTAGCTCCGTTTAAGCCATTAACATATTTCATCATCTCTAATGTATGGAAATTGGTGTTTTCCTGTGGCTCATTAATCCCCGCTTCTTCCCCTAAAAAGCCAAAGTTATTGGAAACAATATTACACAAAGACCAGAACACCTCACATTGCTGAGATGAGCTGAAAGGGGAGAGGGTGGTTATCACTCTGATTCTGTCTAGACACCTAAATGACAATCGTTAAAAGGGTGAATTTCAATGACTAATCTGCTGAGGTTCACGGGCGGCCCCCTTCTGCCGTGTAACATTAGAACACAAGCAGTTATGTGCCAGCTCCTTAGCTCATCACCTTTTCCTCATGGAAAACTTAAGCAAATGGAGATACTTGAATAGTAATAAGCCATTGATTCATTAGTTAAAATTCCTAATTTTATTTTATTATTTTACATTTTTTACTGTTTATTCATTTTTGAGAGAGACAGAGTGCAAATGGGGGAGGAGCAGAGAGAGAGGGAGACCCAGAATCCGAAGAAGGCTCCAGGCTCCGAGCTGTCAGCACAGACCCCGATGCGGGGCTCGAACCCACGAACTGCGAGATCATGACCTGAGCCGAAGTCAGACGAAGTCAGAAGCCTAACTGACTGAGCCACCCAGGTGCCCCTAAAATTCCTAATTTTAAAGACTTTAAACAGAATTCGGGGGACGGGACAGCGTTTGGGGTGAACATGTGCCTTTCTGTGGTTTCTCTCCTCTGTCTCTACACCTAGCTCCATGCAAAGCCTGCTGCACCCCTGGGACAGCACAGCCCCTTCAGGGTGGGGCGAGTTGCAGGGGGATCGTCAGTGTGACTAGCCGCCACCAGAGCCCCGTGACGAAGGTCAAGCTGTGCAAGCAGCGGGGCTTTGGTTTTGCTGCGGAAGCGGCCTGTCTAAGCCGAATGCCCCGACAAAAGAGAGGAAGCTGAAGCCACTACTGTGGTCCCTCTATTAGTGTCCGAGGGCTCCCAGAACAAAGTATCAGGAACTTGGTGCCTTAAAATAACCGAAATGTATTATCTCACCATTCCGGAAGCCAGAGATCTGAGATCGAGGTGTCGCCAGGTCGGGTTCCTTCTGAGGCTCTTCCTCCCAGGCCTCTCGCCCAGCCTGCAGTCCTCAACATTCCTTAGCTTACAGACACTTCCCTCCGGCCCGGCACCTCCACCTCCCTGCGTCTCGTCACACGTCTCCCCTCTCACATGTCCGTCTGTGTCCAAATTCCCCCTTTGGATAAGGACACCCATCATATTGGGTTAGGGTCCGCCATGATGACCTCATGTTAATGGGCTTACCTCTGCAAAGACCCTAATTCCAAATAAGCTCACATTCTGAGGTCTTGACGGTGAAGACTCCAACATCTAGTTCGAGGGGGCATAATTCAGCCCATAACAGCCTCTCATCTACTCACACGTGAAGAAGCACTTCAACAAAAGCAGCCCCTTCCCCAGGCACCCACCTGGCTCAAACCAGTCCCATCACAAGACAGTGACGCAGCAGAACATGAAGCCAGCCTCCTAGTGTTACCGTTTAGCCATTTGGCGGCCGTGCAGGGTCGTGGGAAGCAGCGGCGTGGGAAACCCAGGTCCGGGGATCAGACAATGCTGATGTGAGTCTAGGCTCTGCCCCTCCGGCTCTGCAGCCCTAGGCCTGTTCCTCAGGCTCCCAAGCCTCTGTTCTTTCACCTGTGCCATGATAGCATCCACCTTGCTCAGTTATTATAAATGGAAATGCATCTACAAGATCCTTGCACCTAGTAGATGCTTAGTAAATATGAGCCCTTCTCCACATTTCCCATGTATCTCACATAGTCCTGGGACTGTTCAGTGGACCTAACATTGCTATACAGGCAGTTCTGCAGCAAATATGTGCTCCTTGAGCTGACTTTGTGGCTCGATTAATTGACAAGGAGAAGTATTTTTCAGTGCCGGGGTTTTCAGAATTCACCAAGGGGTACCAAGCCGACTGGCAGGCTGCCTCCTTTGAAAAGGATGCAGGTCGAACACCATGCCTGGCATTGATGGACTGTCGTAGTGTCTCTCCAGCTCCCGTGTCGCGTGGGCCTTTGTATCCGCCATACAGAAATCAATTGCCCTGTTCCTGAGAACCTGCATCCCAAGGAGCAGCATTCAGAAGAAAACGGGGGCTCTGGAGCATGCCTCTCTCTTTTCTGGGGCTCTGGCTGGCACCTGCTCCTCCACCCCTGCCTCAGGGGGATGAAGCTATTGCCTGCTGCAAAATGACACTCATGGGAAGGCTGCCCCTTGCCAAGGTCCCGCTGCGTCGATCTTACAAGTTCAGAAATGCTCACTTGATCGCCTTTTGCAGAGGTGCTCAACCCTGAGGAGACTGCTTTGTAATAAGCAAAAAAAAAAAAAAGAGAGAGAGAGAGACTGTTTTTTATAAGCCGGATCGCTCTTTGGCACCAGACTGCAAGTGTTTATTTATTCATTTGTTCATTCGTTCACTCAGCCAACAAGCATCTATGGAGGGCAAGGCACTCTCCCACGTTAGCTCATCTGACCCTTAAAATAATCCCAAGGGTCTCCTTATCCTCCCTCTTACAGACAGGGAAATCGGGGCCTGGGGAGATGAAGTGACTTCCCCAGATGTCTGCTTTTGTGGTGGGCACAGGAAAACAATACACCAGCATCTTGGAGGTTATAAACCCAGAAAGGGGAAACCGGGTGCGGCCAGAGCCCCTGCACAGGTAAAGCTCTGTAGCATATGTCTGCCCGTCTCTTCATTAGGCCATCTCTAACCAGCCAGAGATGTGCCCCATCGTAGAAAGTTTTCCCTTCTTGGGTGCCTGGGTGGCTCAGTCTGTTAAGCGTCCTACTCTTGGTTTCAGCTCAGGTCATGATCTCACAGTTCGTGAGACGCCCCCCGCCCTGCCCCGACCAGGGTCTGCACTGACAGTGTGGAAACTGCTTGGGATTCTCTCTCTCTCTCTGATCCTTCCCTGCTCATCGTGCTCTCTCTTTCTCTGTCTCTCAAAATAAATAAATACACATTAAAAAAAAGAAGAAGAAGAAAGCTTTCCCTTCTCAAAACTTTTACAGCTAGTGTTTCGATCAGCGCTCGCTAAGTTATGCTGTGGTAACAAACAACCCCAGTTCCCAGTGGCTTACAACCGCCACGATTTATACATCGTTCAGGTTAAATACCAGCTGCCAGTCCGCCAAGGCTGATTCAAGCCATCATTTTTCTGAGACCCAGGCTGAAATAACAGAACAGGCTCTCGTGGCAGAAGGAAAGAACAACAATGGAAACACAGGGTGACTTTTGAAACTGCAGGCAAGGGTTACTTCCCTCGTAAGCCACCTGGCCAAGCCTGCTGTCACTGGGGCAGAAAAGTAGCAATGCTTTCAAGTGAAGGCAGCAAATAATTGGCAACAACAATCTAGTAAGGCAGGTTATCTATGTGTACGATCTCCATTCTCTAGTTTACAATATGGAAATAATATCAGTTCCCTCTTAATGAGGTACTTGTAAAGATTAAGTGAAATACAGTCTGTCTGGCCACAGTACATTGTCAATTTCCTTACAGTTTCGTAGCGCCTAGCACAGTGCCTGGAATAGAGTAGACGCTCGAGAGATCTTGGTGGCACTTTTGTCATCAATGAATATTTACTGATCAACTACCATGCACCCAGAGACGTGGTTCTAGGATGGCTTTTAGGATCTAGTGGAGAATAAGACAAGCAAAATTCCTGTTCTTGTGGACCATACATTCCAGCTAGTAAGGCTCGGATGGTAAATAACTAAATAAAAATTTCAGAGGGTGATCAGAGCTGAACAGGTACAGTGGACTCAACATCAACATGAAGGAAAATTCCTTGAGTCGTGGGCCGACCTGGTCAAGCCTCTGAAGTGACTCACAGGCAAGTAAGCCCATTCCAAGCAGCCCAAGTAATAGAAAGGAATTCTCATTTTTACCTTTATGTTCTTTTTTTAATTATTTCTTTTTGAGAGAGAGAGAGACAGAGTGCGAGCAGGGGAGGTGCAGAGAGAGAGGGAGACGCAGAATCCGAAGCAGGCTCCAGGCTCTGAGCTGTCAGCTCAGCTCAGAGCCTGACGCGGGGCTCGAACTCTCAGACTGCGAGATCATGACCCGAGCTGCAGTCCACACTCAACCGACTGAGCCACCCGGGCGCCCCATCGTTTTTACCTTAATACTCGTAAAGCTGACGCAGCTTATGTCCTGAGCTGGCCTCTGGATCTTCTTCCTCCCTCTTGGGGCTGGATGGAGAAAGACTCCGAGGAGTGAGGGGGCTGACCATGCCGGGGTGACAGGGGAGGGGGAAGGAGGTGGGGGCCAAGGGCAGGAAGGCAGAGGTTCTTGGCAGTCACACCCAGCTCTGTGACCTAAGCATCGCCTCCCCCTCGCTGTGCTGAGGAAATCAGGCTGAGAGAGGTTGAGGAACTGCCCAAAGGCAAAAGGCCGGTAAGAGACAGAGGCGGAAACTGCACGTGGGTCGGCCTGAAGCCAAGGGTCTGTGCTTGCAGCCCCGTTACATGCACTTGCTATCAGAGCGGGGGCACAGAGAAAGCAGCTCGGTGGGGTGGGCAGGGGAGAGCCGTGAGAAAGAGGAGACCCGGTCAGCTGGAAAGGTGAAGGAAAGTGCATGGGAAGGGGAATGTGTGGAGGGAGAGAATAAACACAGTCACAAGCGCAAAGCTCTAGGACGGACGTCCGGAAACCGTTAAGGGTGGTCAAAATCTTCCCTGATGGTTTTTTCTAAAGCTCTGGTATCCAGCCTGTGGCATAACTTTGGGACAGGGCCAGGGACAGCAAGACAGGGCCAGTGCAATGGGCCTCCCACCACGGGAGGCTTTCCAATCGCCCTGCGGGGCCCTGAGGCCCCATGGAAGGGTGTGAAATCCACACTGCTCCCGTTGAAATGTAAAGACCCAGCACTTTCCATCTGCAGCCGTGTATCATAATGTTTTGCTCTCAGGCTCTGGGGCCCGAGTCTATTAAAATTCTGATGCTTCTGTGGCTGTGGGATTGGATAATGATAGAAACTTGAGCGGAGGAAGAAAAAAACGTAATGACAGCCAGCACAGCAGAAGTCAAATGCAGCGAGCGTGGTCACAGCCCCCGGGGCTGCTCAGCGCCGTCTATCCTGATGGGGAGAGAAGGGCTCCCACGACTTTGGGCTGGCGGGTCATGGCTGATTCTTGGATGGCGTGAAAGGCGGAAAGGATTTTGGTGTCGAATAACAACAGCAATGACAATGCATCAGTATTTTACATGTGTCATTTGCATCTGCAGAGAACCTGATGTTTACAAAGTGCATCACGTTACATGCCCTCTGTCCAGCCCGACCACAACCTCGTGAGGCAAGGTTGTGATGAGCGTGATAACCAAATGCGTTTGGTTCCCCCACCTCCCCAGCGCGAGGCAAAACGCGTACCACCCCACCCCCGGAAGTTAGGTGTGGCCCCGTCACTGAAAACATGGCTGAAGACTTTCTCTGTTACGAGTCCCAGGTTCCAAGCCGGGGGGGGGGGGGGGGGGGGGGGGGGGGCGGCCCGGGTCCCAGAGGGAGGAGACGTGGAGCAGAGTCCCCAGCAAGCCCGCAAGGGACGTGGAGCTTGGGTATGTGTTGCTGGGCGGGCACCGATGGTGTCACTGCAGCAGAACCTAGCCATCCTGACCGATTCAGAAACTGTCCCCGTTTGCAAAACGAGCGAATGAACACCTAAGGCCTCCTAGACAGAAACTTCAAGTGAAACCTGGGTCTCTCTGCTCCTTAGCACCAGGCTGAGCCAGGGCTGAATCCAGCTAGGCTTGCCTGCTCGAGCTGATGACCTTGGGCAAGTTCTGCGAGCCCCTGGAGAACAAAGACCGTAAGGCCCCACAGGGTGGGTGGGAGAACTTGAGTGACACACGGAAAGCACTTGGGTATCGCGGGTGCCTCACAGCGCGTTTTCCCCCAGCCCCGGGCTCTACCCGCTTCACCGACGCCGTGTTTCAAAGGTGCCCGTGCAGCTTAGGAAATTTGAAGATGATTCAGGGTTCCCCAGACACCCTCCCTGAATTGCTTTGCCTTCTGCCCTCAGCTAAGTAGAGTTTTTATTCCCCGTCTGAGCTCGGAATCCGGAAGGTGTCTCCTTTGTGTCCAATTAGAACATTTTTCATTTCAAAACGTATTGTTGTCCGGGGACAATGGCGTGAAAAGGAGCCGAGCTGCTCCTGAGAATAGAAGCAGGCAGTGAAAGGCTTCCTGAACACGGTGGCACCTCTGAGGGGCCCCTCTGGGCCCCGCACCGGCTGAGCCAGAACCAGGTGTCAGCAGGAGAGACCCTGTAATTAATTTTTAAATTTGCTATTATCATGCATTTAGGCAGCGGGTTGACGTGCCGCTTGGTTTTGACCTTTAAAAATGTTACAGGCAGTATCAGCTTTTCTCCAAAATGAAGGACATTGACCTAGAGGCTATAAAAACCACAACTTCGTAAGCTGGCAACCTTCCTTTCAAAGTTTTCTCTCATTTCCTTTTATTTTACTTGTCATCTATTTAAAGGAAACCCACAGACACATACCCTTCCAACCCCCCCCCCCCGCCTCTTTTTTTTTCTGGAAATAAAGTATGTATTTCCATCCCTTCGTTTTTTATTCCCAAAGTAGCTGTCACACTTTTTTTTTTTTTTTTGTATTGTGGTAAAATGTACCGTAACATAAAACTTACCACTTCAGCCATTTTTAAATGTACAGTTCAGTGGCATTAAGTACATTCATATCGATGCAGGCTGGCGGGTCCAAGGACCCAGAGGGGGTCCCGCGGGAGCAGCCAAAAGGGTCCTTGGCGTCGCACAGGAGAGAAATCAAATGCAAGGCGAGAGGAAGTGCGAGCAGAGATTGAAGACGCAGAGAGTACAGATGCGGACGGAGTGTCCGGGAGGACTCAGAAAGGAGAGGAGAGGGGGTCTCGTCTTTGCTGGGGGCCTGGGGGTTTGGTTCAGGATGGTGGGTCCTGTGCACGTGTCTTCTCGGCATCCGGGAACAAAGACGGGGTTTTCCGTAAGTCACTGATGCCCTGGAGGGAGTCAGGGGGTCTGGGTGAGTCGGGCCTCTTGGAAAATGTTCGTGACGAGCCGCCCCGGTCACTCCTTAGGTATTGTCTACTGTGCTGGAACACTCCAAAGAGCTCATTAAAATCCTCGGCCTTCACGAGGAGGACACACACGCGGTTCCGCAAGCCACGCGTAAGGCGCGGGTGCGGGTGCCAGGCAAGAGGAGAGGCAGCGAAACAAGCAGTCTTTCGCGGGG
Organism: Panthera pardus; assembly: GCF_024362965.1. NCBI lineage: Eukaryota > Metazoa > Chordata > Mammalia > Carnivora > Felidae > Panthera > Panthera pardus. The sequence goes on along the minus strand of NW_026526991.1, from coordinate 1,698,293 downwards.
TCCCTTCAGTTTCCCTGCCTCACTCTGGTGCGCGACCAACCCCACCGTCCGTCCGCGGAGATTTCCCGTCTGCCCAAACTGAAACTCTGCTCCTTCAACTCGAACTCCCCACCAGCCTCCCCCCCGGCCCCCCGCGACCACGTTCTACTTTCTGTGTCGGTGACTTTGATTACTCCGGGGACCTCAGAGAAGTGGAACTGTGCAACATTGGTCTTTTTCCGCAAGGCTTATTCCGCTGAGCAGAGCGTCCTCAGGGTTCACCCGTGTCCTAGCAGGTGTCAGGATTTCCTTCTTCCTGAAGCTGGATGATATGCTATTGTATGGCTGTCTCGCGCACGTTGAAAGGGTAGAAGACCTTCAGCGACTAGTGGCGACACGCTAGTTTTCCAGTTGGGACGGTGTTTTTCCCACACATTACTTCATCTGGTCCTCCAGCGACATCTGGAAATAAGCATGATCGCCCCGTGTCACCCGTGAGAGGCCGGGTCTCCGAGAAGCCGAGGGACGGCCGAGGCCACGCTCCCGAGTCGGGGAGCAGGACTCAAACCACCCAGAACCCCGGCCTCCTCCTGGCTCCCATGACACCCTGGTCCCAAATGCTGAAAGCAGAACTTATTCGTCGTTGAGGCTAGAGTTCACTTTTTGATTTCACCCCCCTCCTGTATGCGTTCGCCAGCTTCTAGCCGGGGCTCAGTTAAGATGAGCGTAGTGACAGAGTCTCCTGGCAAAAACAACCACTTTGAGACAGAGGAAGGGAACAAAACCTACCCCAACCCCAGTCTCCCCGCTGTGAACCACCAAGGCTATCTCCTTCTGGTCTTTTTATAGGAGATCAGAATGACCGCGAGGGCCGCGGGACAGAAGGAAATCTCTTATTTATTTTTGAGAGAGAAAAAGAGCACAAGCAGGGGAGGGGCAGAGACAGAGGGGGACAGAAGATCCGAAGCAGGCCCTGTGCTGACAACAGAGAGCCCGACGCGGGGCTCGAACCCACAACCTGCAAAATCACAACCCGAGCGGAAGTCGGGCACTCAACCAACTGAGCCACCCAGGCGCCCCTCCAAAGGAATTTTTATCTGTTAAAGTAGACTTACAGGATCTTGGGCGTCAGGATAATGTTAAGCCAGGATTCCCTTTGGCCCCCAGCAAAGTGTCATCATGGAGGCAGCTGAGCTCCTAGAGGGAGGTCACTCTGCTGGTTTCAAGGACTTGGCAATGGGCTAGAGGCAGCGAGGGAATTTAATTTTTCATTTGCCTGAGTTTCCCACATCACCCTGGCAAGCACTTTAACCCCTTTCCTTTGTTCTTGGGTAGCCGGGAGTGTCCGAGGAATATCACACTTATTCCGCATTGGGGGTGGGGGGGTGCTGCCCTCCGCCTGCCCCACACTCCATCACTCTTCACACAGCCCCTCTGCCACCCCAGTGGAGGAGGTGGGATGGAGAAAGAAAAATGAGGCCATTCTAGAAGTCCAGCTTCGGGGTACAGGCAAAGCTCAGACTCAGGCTCCTTTTACTGCTGCCACCACGGGAGATGCTGGGGACCCCTCCTCGGAGACAAGACGCTGAGTGGCATCCCACCGTGTGCTCCCCACCCCGGACCACTTTGAGGTAGGGCCGTATTGACGGTCGTTCCAAGCACAGCGATGTTTCTTCACTGAATGTAATAAACCGGGGACGTCAGTGCTTCCGCCGAGGGCCAGGCTCAACGCTCCGCATGGAGGACACCAAAAGGAAGGTGACCTGTCTGTGACTGGAGACAGACTGGAGACAGGTCCTCCTCATGACCCCACAGCGGACCGTTCTGGAGGCAGCTGTGTCATGCTGGGGTAGAGCGACTAATTCTGCCAGAGACAGGGAGACGACACGCGAGTCCCGGAAGGCTTCACGGAAGAGACGTCGTTGGAGCCGAGTCCTCCGGGCAAATCTCCACCAGGTGACACGTGGGGCCAGCGCACTCGATGGAGCGCACAGGACACGCATCGATGAGCAGAGCGTCTGCAGGGAAGGGCCGGGTGGTGAGTGACAGGAGATGTTCTGGAAAGCAGGCACGTCCACCATCTGCGAGAGCCTTTAAGAAGACACGCGCAGAAGCTGGGACTTTCTCTGGCAGGCAGGGGGGAGCCAGGAAGTGTCTGGAAGGGGGGAGAATCAAGGGACACGTCAGCACCCGATGGCCAGCCACAGGGGAATGGGGAAGGAGGTGAAGTTCGGGGCGGCGGCCGGGAAGGAGCGGGAACACTCCATCAAGCCCTCCCCCCGCCGCACCACCATCGTGGGCAGAGAGGACGGGCGAGGAGACAACAGGCTGTCACAGAGTGCTTCTTGGGAACAGATGTGTCCTTGGTGGCGGCCTCGGGCCCTCAGCACAGCGTGTCAGTTAACAGCCTCGGCGTGCCTGGGCTGGAAAGGCTCTGTGCACTCCAGCTGATGAGGGCTGGCTCTTTATTGCCCATAAAATACCATCCACGATGCACAGTGGGGGGATCGGGAGGCTTTCACATGAAGCAGAAGGGCCTGGCTGGTGGGGCCCAGCCTTCCAGGAGAGCTTCGGGTCATTTGAGGGGTGTAGAGCCATTCTCTCCCCGACCAGCCAGCAGGGGAGAATGAAATGCCGCCATTAGAGACTCATTCCTCTGACATTTGATATCTTCTTTCCAAACACCCAGCTTTAGAGGTGGCATTCAACTTGGCCCCGCTCTCTGAGCCTTGGTTTCTATTAAGAATTTGCTACTTTCTTTAATAATGGTAGGACCTCGGGGTGCCTGGGTGGCTCAGTCGGTTAAGCGGCCGACTTCGGCTCGCGTCATGATCTCAAGGTTCGTGAGTTCAAGCCCTGCATCGGGCTCTGGGCTGCCAGCTCAGAGCCTGGAGCCTGATTCAGATTCTGTGACTCCCTCTCTCTCTCTGTGCCCTTTTCCACTCATGCCCTCTCTCTCTCTCTCTCTCAAAACTAAATAGCCATTAAAAAAAGCAATAATAGCGGTAAGACCTAGATCCTCCAAGGTTGGCATCAGAAGGACACTTCTGGGGTGGGGGCCAGCTCTTCACCACCCTTCACCTTGAGGATCTTAACTGCCATGGCCACGCTGGCCTCAGTATGTTCCCTTTTTAATGTTCAGGTAAGAGGTGGACACTTACCCTTCTACCCAAAGACTGGTCGGGGTGACAGCTGGCAACTATGGAAGTATAACGTGTGACATGCGTTGCACGGACCGGGTGGCACAACACATCCTAGTCTTTGCATCATAGGCCCTGTTCTAGTTGAACAAGTTACTAAGGAAAAGAGGCCCAGTGGCATTCCTGAGCCAATTCACGTGGACCCCGAGATCTGGCGACCTGCGTCTCTTTCTAATTCTGGGTGTAATGACTTCACGTCCGTAGCTTGAAACCCGCCACCAAATGATTTGCACCATGGGAACTGGCCAACGCTACAAATCACGATTTTTTTTCTCCCCAAAGAGCTGGTGGTGAAACATTTACCAGCACACCCCTGGTTACTGTCACGTGCCTACCCAATGACCCAGCAATCCCACCTCGGCATATATACCTGAGAGGAAAGAGTCCACGCATCTACCAAAGGACAAGTCCAAGAAGGTTCGTGGCAACTGTATCTGTGAAAGACAGAAGAAATGGTCTAATGTCCACCAATAGGAGAAAGAGTAGACTGTGCTCTACCTGGACAAGGGAATACACCCCAGAGATTACGAGGAAGCAACAAAATAAGGTAAGAAGAGAGAGGGAGGCAAACCATAAGAGACGCTTAAATGCAGAGAATAAACTGAGGGTTCCTGGAGGGGCAGCAGTAGGGGAATGGGCTAAATGGGTGAGGGGTATTGAGGAGGTCACTTGTTGGGATGAGCACTGGGTATTATATGTAAGTGATGAATCACTAAATTCTACTCCTGAAGTCATTATTATACTATACGTTAACTATCTTGGATTTAAAAATACAATACAGTAGCAACCAATAAATGACACACAACAGACATTAGGTTGAGTGAAAGAGGTCAGACACAAAGACCACATTGTTGGATTCCTTTTATATAAGCTTCAAGAATGGGCAAAACTCGTATATTATGATAGAATTCCGAATAGTGGTTCCCTGCACGGGGGCAGCTGGGATTGACTGGGAAGTGCATGAGTGGCCCTTGTGGGGTGCTGTTTCACGTCTTGATGTAGGTGACGATTACATGGGTGTGCGGCGTGCACATACGTAAAAACAAATCATGGGGCGCCTGGGAGGCTCAGCTGGTTGAGCGTCTGACTTTGGTTCCAGTCGTGATCTCCCGGTTCATGGGTTCGAGTCCGCGTCGGGCTCTGTGCTGACAGCTCAGAGCCTGGAGCCCGCTTCGGATTCTGTGTCTCCCTGTCTCTCTGCCCCTCGCCCACGCAGGCTCTGTCTCTCTCTGTCTCTCAAAAACAAATAAACATAAAAAACGAATCAAGCTGTGTGTTTAAGACTTGTATACTTTGTACTTCACTTTCCTTACCGTATATATTAAATACCTCAAAAAGTAAAGATAGCGTATGTGTGTGTGTGTGTGTGTGCACGTGCGCTAGGAAGCTCTTTCCTCCTTCCTACCTCCTTGTCCCAGGAGCCACACCTTCCTAAAAGTGCAGACTTGAGAAAGTTCTGGTTTTCTGAGGGTATACACTGCTCCAGATCATTTGCCTTTAGAAACACCCTTTCTATTCTGGGGACACGGGCTCTCCCTTGCCCTACCCAACGGGGATGACGTCAACCCACAGACCTCAGTAGGATGCCACTGTCAGCGCAGGAAGAACATCAACCCCGAATGCATGGCGAAGGCAGTTAGCAGGGGTGTGGCAATGCTTCGAAAATGTGACGTGTGCCTGGGACCCGGTGTGCAGAAGGGTTCTGTGGTCCTTGGTAGGTGCCCGATAAGTGTTTGTTAAAAAAACAAGCAACAGGGCGCCTGGGTGGCTCAGTCGATGGACCATCAGACTTGGGCTCAGGTCATGATCTCATGGTCTGCGAGTTCAAGTCCCGAGTAGGGCTCTGCACTGACGGTGGGGAGCCTGCTTCAGATACTGTCTCCCCTCCCCCACTCATGCATTTTGTCTCTTTCTCTCTCTCTCTCTCTCTCTCTCTCAAAAATAAACATTTAAAAGAAAACCAAACAGGGGCACTTGGGTGGCTCAGTCTGTTAAGTTCAGACTTTAGCTCAGGTAATGATCTCAAGGTTTGAGTTCTAGTCCTGCATCGAGCTCTGGGCTGACAGCTCAGAGCCTGGAGCCTGTTTCAGATTCTGTGTCTCCCTCTCTCCGCCCCTCCCCCGCCCATGCTCTGTCTCTCTCTCAAAAATAAAGCAACATTTAAAAAAAAAAAAAAAAAAAAAAAACTAAAAGAAAACCAAACAAACAAGTCCAAGTATTTGTCAAGGACTGAAAGGTACGGGGCTCCACATCGGGTTGGGACAAGGGTCAGTAGGGACCGTGCACAGGGACGAGCCAACACCAGTATGACTACCAATCGGGGCTCTTGGCTATAAGCACAGAAGCTGGGTCTGCACTGTCAGCAAAAAACGGTCTCGTTGAAAGGACCTGGGTAGGAGGCCTGGAGCTTCCAGAAGCACCACCCACACCATCCGCACGGTGCCATTGGGCTGGTCCAATGTGGAGCTCGCGCTCAGTGATCCTGAGACCCGGCGGTCATAGCACGGCCACTTCTGCAGCAAAGACTACTGCCGCCGGAGAGAGGAGAAAGGGGTCTCGCCCCCTCCTGCCCCACTGAGACTCAGGAGCTCAGGACTGGGTTTGGGTGGCCCAAGTGAATGACAAATGTCCACCACAGCATCCCGGCCTTCCTCGCTGCCAGAGTGCGTGTGGCCGGGCTGCGGAGCTGCACGGCGGGGTCTCCTCTTTCTGCTCCCTGCTCTCCTCCCCGCCGGCTTCGAGGACAGGATCTGGTGTGTGTAGACTACGGGCTGACTGTGGAACAAGGGTGTCCATTCCAGAAGCTGCCCAGACTGATTCTGGATCCGGAGACCCCAGAGGGAGCCCCTGCCCCCGCGGACAGCCAGGCCGGCCCAGTGCCATCATTCACACTCATGTCTTCAAAATCCTGGGCTAGGGGGCCCCTGGGCTGGGGGGATGGGCACTGCTTCTTAAAGTCACAGCAGCGAAGGTGGCATAGGAGGCAGGCAAACGGACGGAGAGAGCCTTCGGGCTTGGCCCCTGAGAGGTTGAAGGAGGACAAGAGGGGAAGACTGGATGGTGGCCGAGGTCCGGGGGCTGCTGTCATTGTGTCTGGGAGCCTCGGCTTGCAGATTGCTCGGCTCCCCACTCCCCACGTATCACTTATAACAGTGACAAGGACTTCACGGCCCTCGGTGCTTTAGGGCCAGTATGTCCCCCAATGATTGGTTCTTCTTATCTTCATTTGAGAGACGAGGAGGCTGAGGCTGGGGGTTCACCTCACTAGGAAGTCCCAGGCTCAGGGTCTGAACTGCTTTCTTCCATCCCAGAGCTGGATGCTCGAGGGGCTAGATGGGCCCTGCGTGTTAGGGGAGAGCGGAGGGAGCACAGAGAGGCTGGGGGCGGTGCGGGGGCAGGGTCCCAGCCACGGGACTTCCCAGGCTGTGGCGACATCTGGGTCAGCTCCCAGGACTCACGAGAGAGAAGGTGCTCAAAGCCTCGGGAGGAACTTGAGATGTGGCACCAGGAGCGAGGCCCAAATGTGTGTCCATCCTCCCAGCCGGGCCGTGTGAGTCTCCCAGGCTCTCTGAGCCTCAGTGGCCTCATCTGTAAAAGGGGGATAATGACCTCACAAGCTTCTTATTTGGATTACAAGAAGTGATGTGTGTAATACATCCGGCAGGGTTTTAGGCTGTACGAAAACACAGTAGGTACTTAAGAAATGTTAGTTGAATGTGGTAAATCCAACCAAGCCCATTTAACAAAAATAAATTAATCCTACGTATTTCTGCTTAACTATGGCCAAGCATCTCAGGGCGGCGGGGGTGGCCACGGGCAGGGAGAGCGGGGGAGATGGTCCTGGGCGTTTGTGCTGGTAACTGTTGTGCAGGTAACCGTGAGAACAGGAGGTACTCATGGTTTTCCGCTTTGCAGTTACTTTTATTAAAAATCACAAATTCACCGAATTCTTCTCAATAAACCTAGTCCTGCCAGCTCATGCTCTGACCCCATTCCCTAGCAAACGCCCAGCTCAGGCATGCGGTTCCCAAGCCCCGCCCCCCTGCAATTGTGTCTGTTGGACACAAAGGCCAATGTCCACGGCCACCCAGTGGCCCAGGGTGGGGCGGAGGTTAGAGTTTCATAGGGAGAGAACTCCCAGGCCTTCTCCCCAGGCCCCTCCCTTGCTTCCTTTGGACCCCTCCTTCCTCAAGGGCACCTAGCAGGCAAGTTCACAGTGCCCCTAGCCTCGGCTTGGAAAAGACACCTTCAGAGGAAACACCGAATCTTTTCTGCAAAGTCACCACCTCCCAGGCCACACGCAGTCAGGACACTCCCCTAGGGTTCAGGTGCCCAGACACAGATCCCACCAAGAAGGCCTTGGCAAGGAGTCACCATCCCCATCACCAACCGGAGCCAGCGTCGAGTTTCAGCATGCTCCGGGCCACCCAGTCACAGGGCCAGAACCGGGACCAGCCAAGGTCCGCGCAGCAGCTGGCTCCCAGCCCCCAGGGGTGGCCTGAGACAAGACCCTGCCCGCGCCTGCTCGCCCTGGTGTCCGCTGCGTGTCTGGGGCCCTCAGCATCTCCGAAAAGTTGCACAGCCTGGGACCAGACAGTCCCGCGTTCCAAGTCCCCTCTTCTGCTGCTGCCCGTCGTGTCCCCTAGACCCCATGCCCCACTCCCTCGAGCCCCAGCTTCCTCGTCTGGACAGTGGGCGTCCTCACAGCGCTCATGACCCGCTGTCTTCAGAGGAGTCAGGGAGATCAGATGTGAAAATGGCCTAGCACCGCCCAAGACACACGATGGGCGGCCGCCCATCACAGCAGTGGTGATCTTTACAGGATTCCATTCGGACTGCTCGCGTTCACGCAATTATTTCTGCTGCGGCACTGATCTGCGTGCCCCGGGGCCTAGCCAGACCGCCGGGGTTCCTGCCCTCCCTCAGCCCTTGCCCTGAGCCTGCCGTCACTCCCTGCTCCCTCCTGGATCCACCTGTGGGGACCAACCCCTCCCCCCCACACCCTCCCCCATCCCTCTCCCTCTCCAACCCCTACCCTGGAGTCAGCCTGAGCCCCCAGTCTAGACCAAGGTCACCCACCTCTAGGTTCAAGGGCAATAACACGCTCCCTTCCTGCCAGAAAGGCACCACACAAGTTTTGTCTGTTGTTATATTCCATGTTTAATAACTGCTTTCTAACAGAAACAGACATAAAAAAGAGGAAAGCAAAAGGGTTTACAGTAAGAATCCCTTCCCTGCTTCGCAGCCTCTATCCCTCCACCCTCTTCATCCCGGTGTGAGGTCACACCGCCCGCCCGTCCCTGATTTTCCTTACACAAGCTGTGTGTCATTTCCCAATGCATCTGGCGGCCCTCTGCACACCAGGCGCACAGACCCACTTTGTCCTCTCTAATGGAGCCTGGATTCCATTGTGGGGGCCCCGTGGTGTGCCGGGTTTCAATCCCATTATGATGGAAATGTAGGTTGCTTCCATGCTGTAGTAAATAGCTTTGTGTGTTTGTGCAAGTAGTTCCTTGGAATGAAGTCCTAGAAGTGAATTGTTAGGTCAAAGTTCATCCGGGCTCTCTGCTCCCTGTGGGGTCAGCCCACGGCCTGCTGGGTGGTCCCCTTGGCCCTGCCTGACCTGTCCACGGACCCTTCCTGTGAGCTCTGATATAGGCCTCCCGTGTTGGGTTTTTTTTTTATTATTATTTTATTTATTTATTTTTGTAGAGAGAGAGCCCTCGTGCAAATGGGGGAGGGGCAGAGAGAGAGAGAGAATCTTAAGCAGGCTCCATGCTCCACAAGGAGCCCAATGTGGGGCTCGATCCCATGATCCCTTTGGATCATGACCTGAACCAAAATCAAGAGTCAAATGCTCAACCAACTGAGCCACCCAGATGCCCCAAACTCACCCATATTTTGATGGTGGTTCATTCACTCATTCATTCATGATCTCCTCCAGTCGGACCTTGTACTGGAGGTAGGGCTCTACAGAAGGCCTGGTCCAGCACCTGGAAGCTTGTGACCTTGGGTTAAATCTTCCTCTTCTGTGAGATCCCCTAGGACACACACACACACACACACACACAAGGCCTCTGCCCCTTTTGGGCTCCCACAGCCGACGATGCAGGTCTCTCTGTCTCTACTGGAGATGCACCTACACACCTTCCAAAGACATCTTGTTCTGCCCCTGGTGGTAAAAAGAGTCCCCCCTCCGTTCCAGAAGACCAGGCCCTGTCCACCCCAATCAGACCAGGGCTAATGGTACTCCTGTCCTGGGAATCTGGGGACGATGAGACGTCTGGCAGATGGTTCTGGTTCTGGGGGTTTGGGGGTACGGCTGAGAATGAAAGCTACCCACGAGGCTACGTCATGGGAAAGCAGGCCCAGCACTGCCTGTCACCTGGGCATGGGGCTGGCACGCAGAGAGGGGCAGAGGGCAAATATCCCAGAGACAGGCCGGGAGAGATGCCCTCTCTCCTGGCAGTTAAGTCCCGGGATATCCCCCTCATCCTGACAACAAGCTCACTGTATTTAAACTGGGTCAAGAGGGGCGCCTGGTGGCTCAGTCGGTTGGGCGACCGACTTCAGCTCGGGACATGATCTCACGGTTTGTGGGTTTGAGCCCCACGTCAGGCTCCGTGCCGACAGCTCGGAGCCCGGAGCCTGCTTCGGATTCTGTGTCTCCCCCTCTCTCTGCCCCTCCCCCGCTCACACTCTGTCTCTCTGTCTCTCAATAATAAATAAACATTAAAAAAAATTTAAAAATAGTAAAATAAAATAAACTGGGTCAAGAGAGGTTTGCTCCTTCCGATCCAACACAGTGACGATGATGCTTCCCTCATCTGGCTGTGGGCTCCTGGGACAGAGACCCGGCTGTCCCCTTCTGCTCACCCAGCAAATGCTGACTGATGCCCTTACAGGGGCCTCACCCAGACCCTGTGAGGGTGCACTAAGCCCATTGTCCCTTTGCAGTCAGGACACTGAGGCCGAGAGGGTCCATCATTTGCCAAGAAATGACAGGGTCACGTCTCACGTTGGGTCCTGAGTCCACTGCGGTGGCTTCCCACACCGATGTTGCTGACTCAAATCCCATGTCCCCTCCACTTGTACCAAGTTACGTCGAAGCCCCAGCCCAACTCCCTGAACTAGGTGTGCACCCTGGATCCCTCCGAGTCTTGGCAGGGGGGAGGTTTGGGGTTGCACCAGCGGCACTTCTGAGAAACGGAAGGAACCCAAGCAAGGACCAGGCTGCACCCCACCGTGTCGCTCTGGGGTCCCCCAAGGGCTGCTGGGCTGGCCGCGCCCTGACTCCTGAGATCACCTCTGCGGCAGCACCGCAGTCCTCTGCTGGGAGCTTGAGGCCACGGGGTAATGACGAAGAGACGACAGACAGACCGGCCTCGCTCGGGAATGGGTGTGGTTTATTACCCTTCTGAAGCTCTGCATTGGGGGAACAGGGAACAGTGCGCCTTGGAGGGACACATTGTGGCTGCGGCTTGTATCAGCTGGAAAATAAAAAAGTGTTCCCCCAGTGGGATATTTCCCAACCCCGTCCCCGCCCATCGCCACGACAAGTAGAAGCGAGACTTCCATTCAAGGCACATATGTGACCCTTGTGCTCAGGGACTTCATCTGGGTCCTTGTCTTCACCCTTCACGGGCTCTGAGGCTCTGGGAGCTACTTGCCCAAGGGGGTTCCAGATGGACCCGCATGCTGGTGCCCCTGGGTCCTCTCCCAGGCCCCTGATAAGAACATGTGACTAGAACCAAGATGACGTGACTCTCAGGTGGGTTGGCTGGGGGACAGCGACCCTCGGAGACAAGTGGTCCTCTCCAGGGGGTAAGAAGGTACCTCTGAGAGCAGCCATAACCAAGGGGGATCTGGGAGGAAGGGCTGTTAGCCCAGGTGGGCTTCAGTCCCCTTTCCCTGGAGCAGAGAGCCCAGCGCTGCTCCCTCCTTGCCTCGAGGCAGCTGGTCTCCAAGGGGGCAGCCCGCAGAACAGGTCCCCGGAGCCCTCCAGACCGTCCACCTTCCCCCAGGGTCCCAGCTGGTACAGGATGGACCTCTCACGCTAGTTTGGAGGCTCCATTTGGATGGAAGTCAGTGTCTGTTCTGGAGAAGGCGCCCCGGGAGTGACAGGGTCAGGGAGCCTCATGGGCTGGTATTTGGGTACAGCTGGCTTCCTGGGGTGATGGGACACGGGGGACAGATCCAAAACAAGCAATGAGAAAACATAGTGTGCTGAGAGCAGGCAGCGTCCTGCAGCTTCAAGAGGGCTTCCTGGAGGAGGAAATGCTACAGACACGTCTTGTAAAACCAGTAGGCGCTCATCCAGCAAAGCCCAGGGAGTTGGGGAGGGGCGGGTACCCAGGCCGAGGGATCGGCATAAGCAAAAGTGGAAGGAGGAACATGAGTGTGCGAGGTACTGTAGCTAGTGTGAATTTTCGAGACGGGGAGCAGAGAGAAGGCTGGGAGAGTGGGCAGAGGGCAGCCGATGTCAGGGAGGAAGGACACCGAAGGCATTCGGGAGACAGGAAGCCAAGTCCTCGGGGCTTGAAACTCACTTCCCTTTGGCTCAGGGCCTGAGCACAGAGAACTAGAGGCCTGGGCAGGTCCCAGAACAGAAGTGGGCTTCATCCTACAGGTGGAACAGTAACAAAAGTCAAGGGCACGAGGCCTGGGGACGGCAGGCAGGCAACAAGGCAGGCAACAAGGCAGGCTATCACACTCAGAGAGCCCTGGGGAGGGAGAGGCCCTCACAGCTATTAAACCTGGTCACTGATTGAAGAGCTTGTGGAACATCCGCTAATGATGGCTCCAGGCTGTCCCCAGAGGCCTTGCTTCTGGAAGGTAGGGTGCTGCCAGTCAGCTCCAGGGAACAGGAATTCTATTAACATATAGCCTCAGTCCTCAGAATCTGCTTTCAGGTTCTAAAGACAGAAGATAAATAGCCCTTATCATTTTTATGTAGCCGGTGTCACTGACAAAGCCACACTGAGCTGCTTTTGAACTGTTTATTAGGCACTTCAAGACCTTTCTCCAGGAGGAAGACGCATCTGGGCTGAGAAATGACTCCTGGTTCGATGTGGTCCGACTCCACAGGATACAGGTAGAGATGCTCTCGGCTCCAATTAAAGCTGCAGGGCCTGTCTGAGCACTGGGCACCTGGGCCTGGCTGGGGTGATGGCATCCATGCCCCCACCTGCAGGAAGCAGGCATCCTGGACTCAGCTGCTCAGCAGGCAGCCGGCCTCTCTCACCAATGGTGGCAAGAGAGGAAGGGGGAAGGGGGTGTCCGCTGAGAGCAGCGGCCTGATCTCACAGAGAATCCTCAGGGCCACTCCACGGGCAGGATGATGATCGCCGTCCCCCAGCGGGGACCCTGAGGCCCAGGGAGAAGCCAGGCCCAACACTGGCCACGGGCCCTGCGGCACCCTGGCCCCTCCACCTGGCACCTTCCCGTCCTTCCGGTCCTTTCCAGGGGCTGGGAAGGCCAGGGGCCTGGAATTGGCTGGGTGAGGCTAATGGGGGAACTTTTTTTTTTTTCCTAATGTTTATTTTTGAAGGAGAGAGAGACAGAGCGTGAGTGGGGGAGGGACAGAGAGAAAGAGAGAGGGAGACAGAATCGGAAGCAGGCTCCAAGCTCTGAGCCATCGGCACAGAGCCCGACGCGGGGCTCGAACTCACGAACTGTGAGATCATGACCTGGGCCGAAGTCGGACGCTTAACCGACTGAGCCCCCCAGGCGCCCTGGCTAATGGGGGATCTTTCAACGTTTTTTATTTATTTTTGGGACAGAGAGAGACAGAGCATGAACGGGGGAGGGGCAGAGAGAGAGGGAGACACAGAATCGGAAACAGGCTCCAGGCTCTGAGCCATCAGCCCAGAGCCCGACGCGGGGCTCGAACTCACGGACCGCGAGATCGTGACCTGGCTGAAGTCGGACGCTTAACCGACTGTGCCACCCAGGCGCCCCACTAATGGGGGATCTTAACGCCACCTCACACTGGACAGAGTCACTTTGGACTCCAGCCTCGTGTCTTTGGGGACCTCTGTGAAGGTCAGGACAGAAGCTGTGAGCTATTTCCAAGTTCCAGACAACTTAATCAGGACACAATCCATCCTTTTGATTATAGACCTAGGTCCTAGACCATCTTTCAAACTAATGAGAAATCTTGTTTGGACGTGTCAGGCTCCCCCCGCCTCCCATTTTTTATTACTTTCTCCCAGAGCCTTGCCTGAATACAAATCTACCGGGTGCGGGGCCGCTTAGCCTGCCCATCCCCTCTGCAGCTGGGTGCTTTAACCCCAGATCCCCGCAGGACTCTGGGGAGCCTGAGCTTGCCCCAGGAGCCCGGGGCTGAGACCGGCCGCTGCTCCTGTGGGGGACCTGCTCTGGGGGCGGACTTCACACTTGCCGTTCTTTCTTACTCCCTGTTCCCTGTTGCTGAACGCAAATTTTCACGGGTGAATAAAAAATCCCGCAAATGAATGGTTCGCGTTCCAAAAGCCGCTCTCAGCCAGCAAGAAAGTTGCAAAGACAACAGCAAGGTTGTTCTGAAGCAGAAGGCCGGGAAGAGGAGGGGAGGGCAGCGAGGGGAGGGGCGCAGGCACCAGCTGCTGGGCTGGGAGGGGCCTGGAGGTGGGCAGGACACCCCAGGCCGCGTCCAGGAGGCCAGATCAGACTGTCCGGGGACACGGCGGTCAAAGCGAGTTGCGCCAGGGGCCCGTAAAGACCTTCCCTGGAGAAGGACATTTGCGTGAGGACATTTGTGTTTTTCAGCCCAGTGGCCTCAGCAGGACCCAGGAAAACAGTCCATGCCCGTGCTCAGAAGGCAGGCGGCATATAAGAACACCCACTAAGGGCTAACGCGGACCAAGTGTTTTACGTAACTTTAGCTCCCTGAACACTCAGCCTTCTCATGGCAAAATGGGGAGAACCAGTCCCTGCTTCCTGGGGTTTCATGAAAACCAAGTGAAACAGCAAAGGCTCAGGAGGCCACGCCTGAGGCTGGCCGGTGGGAGGAGGGCCCTGCGGGCCGCGCTCCGCAAGTCCCCGCATCTCCTCCCTGGCGCCCCCGAGCGGGCACAGCCTGTGCCCGCTCGGGCTGGGCACTGAGTCAGAGCCTGAGTCACGGGCTGCTTCCTCCAGCGAGGAAGCTCTCCTTGGCACACGCTGTCCGGTTACTCAGCAAGTGACCCCGCGTGGGGACGGCATCTGCCGCCCAGGGATCCGAGTTCCTGTGAAGCCTGGTGATTAATTCAGGAAAGTTCCAAGGTGCAGCGGGCTTCCCCTGGGCGCTGGGGTGAGATCTCTGGACGTGGTTTCAGGAAAGTGGCCGGGTGGCGAGGTCGGCCTTCCCAGTGCTTCCCCCGACCCCGCAGGTCAGTCTCCTAAACTGCCAGGGACCCTAAACAGCTGGGCTCTGGAACCAACCTGCTTGGTGGGCAGGTTGTTGGAAGGCCCGCCCTGCTGTGCACCTGCTGTGGTGCCTGCCCGCCCCCCCCCCACGCCCCCACCCCCCCGGACGTCAGGAGAACAAACCGCTGCCCCCAGGGGAGAGCGAGGCCCGAGCTGCACTGCGGCTCACCTCCAGCAGACCAGTGTCCCTCTCTGGGCACCCCCCTCCTGGCTGCTCCTGGCCCCGGCAGCCCCCTGATGCCCCAGCTGGAACCCTCCCTGCCCCGATGGGGATGAGGTGGCCCAGAGAGAGCAGGGCAATCGCATTGCCAATTATGACTTCAGAGAAACGGTCTCGGGCTGAATCCGATTAGCCTCCCCAGGGCCGAGCGCGTCTCCCACGTGTGCCTCCCACACCCAGGCCAGTCAGTTCTCTGCGTCCAAGAAAGCAGGCCCAGTGCTTCCTGCCAGAGCTGGCTTCCAGCCTTAACAGATTTCACAGCCAAGGTATCTTTCCTGATACTCAGCTGCTTCAACCCATCACTCCTCCTTACTGCCGTGAACTGTGCGATGCACGTTCTCCTCCTCCACGGTTGTGCCCTTCAGAGGTTGGCAGAGCAACTTATTTCTTGGCTAAGGGACAGGCCATCCGTCTTCTTAATCCGGCCTCATAAATCAGCCACGTGGGCAGCTCCAGGCTCCCCTGCTGCCCCCCAACCCCTGAATCCTCTGGGCACTTCTCAGGGCAGCGCCAGAAACTCCAGCCCCTCGTGGGGTGGGGGGTGGGGGTGCATTGTGCTCCCAACGTGCCCAGCACCGTCCTCCTTCCCCACTGACGGGCGAGGGGCTCGCAGCTGCTCGGGCAGGAGTCCCGCCAGCCGGCAGCCGCTCCTGTCACCAGGGCCTTCTCCTGGAACGGGGACGTCTTAAGCTTGTTGGGATCAATTGCCCGTGGCGTTCCGCTTAATCCCCCTGCCAGGCAACTGACGGCTTCAGCGGAGAGGAGGGGCAGGAAGGACTGTCTCAGGACCCTAAACCAACCCCTCAGGGGCATGGCCTTCAGTGTGGACAGTGGAGCAGGGTGCACTGGGGGTCTGAGGAGGAGGGGGAGTTAGAAGCATCCCAGGGCCAAAGATTCCATATTTAGAAAAAAGCACCTGGGCTGTAGTCCCTGGGGAACCCTACTTAGCCCACTCAAGGGGCAGTGGGATCACCTATGGTCCAGGGCCAGGCCTGGCATGCGGCCAGTGCTCAGGAAGGCTTCCTAAGAGTACAGATGTGGTAACTCTGATGAAGAGAAAAGGTGTGTGTGTGTGTGTGTGTGTGTGTCAGTAATTTCTTGATGGAGGGATTTTTTTTAAGATTCACAAAGTTAAGGCGTGCCTGCCTGGGTGGCTCAGCCAGTTAAGCATCTGACTTCAGCTCAGGTCGTGATCTCATAGCTCATGGGTTCGAGCCCCGCGTCAGGCTCTGTGCTGACAGCTCAGAGCCCGGAGCCTGTTTCGGATTCTGTGTCTCCCTCTCTCTCTGACCCTCCCCCGTTCATGTTCTGTCTCTCTCTGTCTCAAAAATAAATAAACATTTAAAAAAAATTCACAAAGTTAAGTATTCAACTAAAATTGATTTAACGTCTGCTCTGCTCTGAGCAGGTACGGATGAAAATACAGTCCTTGCTTGATAAAGTATGTATGCCAGAAGGCTTCCTGGAGGAGTAAGGATTATTAACCCTGCCACAGGCTGGAGAGACTTGGGGACCATTAGGCTAGAGCAGAGGTCCTCTGACTTTGGGTCTAGTACAAGCAATGCCTGGCAACTTGTTGGAAATGCAGGTTCTCAGGCTGCATCAGTCACTCTGGGGTGGGGCCTGGCCCCCCAGCAGGTTACAAGCCCTCCAGGTGATGATTCGGTGAGAACCACTGGGCTGGGGTACAGGAGACCCACAGAATGGCTCTATCATTCTGCAGTTTGACAGTGTGCATCTGGGGAGCAGGCAAAGCAGAAACATTTGTCAAAGAATGAGATATTTGGTATTTCTTCAACAAGCATCCAAAGACGGGAAGTACCAGAATCTTATGGACATTTTACCCGTTTTGTCCTCCAGGTTGGACATTACCAGAATTGCTCCATAAAGTCGCTCCCCGTTTGCCCACCATCCTCACCCCCATTCTTGCCTCTGGGAACCCCCTTCCTCCAGGCATCACTGTGCTTTAGGAGGGGCTCTCGTGAGGGGCTGTGAGAACTGTGTACCCGCCTGCCTTTGTCGAACGGTGTCTTCCTCTCATTCTTGAAAGATATTTTTACTTGATGCAGATCTAGGATCTGCTCCGTTTATTTTCGTATTTGGCGATACGACTTTCCAGATCTAGCCTCTGTGCTGTCAGGCACCTGCCGTTCAGGGGTGGTTTTGTCTCTTCCCTCCGGCTTCTCGTCAAGTGCTGGCCTGCATCCCCACGACGGGTCCAACTGTAGAATTTTTTCTTTATCCCTTGCTTGGGATTTATTATGCTTCCCGGACTGAAATTCACATCTTTTATCAATGCTAGGAAATTCTCAGCCATTACCTCTTTGAATAATGACTCTCGTCCCTTCTCTTCTCCTTGTGGAACTCCAAATAGAGAGGTTCCATTTCTTTTTGCCCTAACGCTCCCACCTCCTGGCCTCCGTTTCATATTTCCTGTGTCATTTTCTTCTGTCCTGTTTTACGCATCCTGGTCATTGCTTCCGCCCCATCTTGTCATCCCTAATTTTCCCTCCGGAACTAGGTCTATTTGCTGCTAGGGACCCGATCCATCCGTCGAGTTTCATGTCTCCGTTATGCCATTTTTTCATTTCTAGAAGTTCTACTTGGCTCTTTCTCATCTCTCTCTGATAACTTTTATAGTCTTCCCTCCCCCCACCCTTGTCTGTGTTCTCAATCCTTCTTTCTTTAAACATTTTTAACTTGCTTATTTTTATTCTGTTCTGATCAAACATCTGAAATCTTTTGATCTAGTTTTGCATGCGTGGTTTCTGCTGACTATGACTCATCGTGGATTGTCTGCTCCTGTGTTTTGCGACTTGAGACCATGAGCCTGATGCTGTGCTTCGGGGACCCAGGAGGACCCAGAAGAGGGTGGAGGTACGCTCCAGCCGTGTGCCCCTGCCTGGCCAAGCCAACACCACTTTATGTCACTAATTGGCTTGGGGTTTTCTGGACCACTCAGTTTACAAATTTGGATCCCAATCCCCAGTGAAGGTCAATCTAAGTTGACACATTCTCAGGAAGGAACATCTGTAAAATCTCCCACATTGCAGACGCCGGGACAAAGGGGTGTCCTTGTTGTCTTTCTTGGCCGGCAGTTTGGTCTTTGTAGGTTAGCCACACGCTGAGCATACCACTTTGAAGGTTCCAGCTTGAGGGGAGGGTCTCCCTTCTGACTCTCAATCTTTCGCGAGCTCATGATAAAATGTCTTCGCTTCCCCGTATTGCGGTTAAAACTCAAGTCCCGAGTCTCCCGTTATGGGCAAATGCTTTGGGACCCCCAGAGGGTCGGTGTTTGCTTCTGTTTCCGGTGTCAGCTCCCTCATCATTTCCGGCTCTCGGGACTTTCCCTTCCTTCCTTGCAAACTAAGCTATGCGCTGAATAAAGTTTGTGGTAACTGATCCTGCATTTGCAGGCGATTTGTAGCAGGAGGGTGTCCCGCTCCCCCAACCCAGTGCTGGCGACCGCAGTCCCCAGACCACTTAGATGCGGCCCGGCTCTCAAGGAAGCCCTGGGCGTCAAGGACATAGACGCAGACACAGGTGACCCCAGGGCAAGGACGCGACAGCTGCAGTGGGGCTGAGGGCAGAGGCTGTGGTGACTCAGGCAACGGCCCGTTCAGGGCCTGCTGGGTTGTACCAGCCGCACCAACCAGCACACTGGGGACAGAGAACAAAGTGGGCCCCACTCTGGGTGCAGCAAGTGGGACTCTAGGGGGACCCCGGCTCCCCTGGCAGGGAGGGGCCCCAGCAGGCAGCACTTTGAGGCCTGCCCTCTGCTGGAAAACCTCAGCTCCCCAGATGGCACCTTGCTCGGCAGCTGCTGGTGTGCTCGGGCCACCCGCTGTGCAAACATGTCCTCAAGAGGCCTCGAGCCTGTAATCACTGCCGAGTCTCCTCCAGGAACGAGGGCTGGCAGCTGGCGACATTCCCAGGTCAGGGTCTACAGCGACACGGCAGGGCAGAGGACAGGCATCTGGGCCCCTTCCCTCGATGGGTGACGGGTCACAGCCCGCAGGGACAAGGAAGGGTCCCTGCTGGGAACTGACGGGCACACTCTCCTCTCTCACAGGCTGCCCGGCCTCCTCCGCCAGACCCCAGCCTTGAGAGCTTCTCAGTTCCCAAAGGCTGACAGGTCTGACGGACAGTCTCTTTTAGCCCATCGTCAGTCTCTCAGGGGAGTTAGACTCATACGTGACGCCAACTCTGAGCGTCCCAGAGGGGGACAGAAGGAAAGTCACAGGCGTGGCTGATGCCACGCACAGGTTCAGGGAAGGTGCTGTGCAGCTGGGTCTCTGGGTGAGACCCACACACGCATCTGCAGCAGGAAAGAGAAAGCTGGTGGATTGTGCCCGATCGGCATTCACTCCACGGCCACCCACCCAGGAGGCCAGGTTTGGGGGAAACAGAGTGCCACTTAAAAACCCATCATCTCAGACTCCCCTCCTGTCCTGCCCCAGGATCCACAGGACACGAATCCCAGAGGGAGGAGGAGGCCTGCGCTGCGGGCTGGAATCGCGGACCCGCTCCAACCACTGCCGCCGAGGGAGCCCCCGGGGCCACATGGGCCCAAGGAGTCCTTGCCACCCCCCGATTTCCCTCAGCCTGGACCAGCCCTCTGACCTCCGTGGGGACCTACTCTGGTCACCGCACTGTCCTCCAGAGAAAAATTGCCCTTCCTCTGGCGACCACGGTTTGGAGTAGAGCGTCTGGGTTTTGGGGATTGAAGAGCAGTGAGAAAGCTGTGAACACAGGTCAGTCCGTTAATTAGCTGTGAAGGACACAGGAAAACCTTGGACCGCGAGTGACTTAGTGTTACCCAAGCCGAGCGAACATCTCTAATAGATGTTAACTTGATAAACGAGCAATGTCCCGCAACACGAGTCGTACGCGACGCCAAACGTCATGTGATCACAACTGATCATGTGATCACAAATTCGCTTTGATACGCAAGTGCTTTGGATTACAAGCATGTTTCTGGAATGAATTATGCATGCAAACCAAGGTTTTACCGTACTTCTTTAGAAGCCCACAGACATCTGGGAAGGATCCTCTATTTTCTTTTTTCTTTTTACTTTTTTTTAATGTTTATTTTCAAAGGAGAGAGAGACAGAGTGTGGGGGGGGGAGGGGCAGAGAGAGAGAGAGACGCACACAGAGCCCGACGCGGGGCTCGAACTCACAAACCGCGAGATCATGACCTGAGCCGAAGTCGGACGCTCAACCGACTGAGCCACCCAGGCGCCCCTCTCCTAATCTCTTATTCCTCAAATTTTTGTCTTAACTACTAAATTATTATGTAGTTTATGCTGATTTTTAAAAATTGTTTAATGTTTATTTATTTTTGAGAGAAAGACAGAGTGTGAGCGGGGGAGGGGCAGAGAGAGAGGGAGACACAGAATCGGAAGCAGGCTCCAGGCTCTGAGCTGTCAGCACAAAACCTGACACGGGGCTTGAACCACAAACCAAGAGATCATGACCTGAACCGAAGTCGGATGCTTAACCAACTGAGCCACCCAGGCGCCCCTAGTTTATGCTAATTTTGACACCCTATAAGATAATCCAAAAGCAGGAGATTATACCAACATTGTATGCATTTCAGGCAATGTGCACACTGGCCAGAGGAAAGAACAGATATTCAGACTCTACATTTCAACTCCAGCTTCATTTACTACCTGTGGTGATCCTGAAAGTCCTTGGGGTTTTTTTGTTTTTTCAACTTTTAAAAAAAAAATGTTTATTTGTTCTTGAGAGACAGAGTGTGAGTGGAAGAGGGGCAGAGAGAGACAGAGGGAGACACAGAATCCGAAGCAGGCTCCAGGCTCTGAGCTGTCAGCACAGAGCCCGACGCGGGGCTCGAACCCACGAGCTATGAGATCACGACCTGAGCTGAAGTCAGATGCTTAACTGGCTGAGCCACCCAGGCACCCCGAGGATGGTCTATCTTTCACTTACATTCTCCTTAGGACCCGAGGAGCCAGCCAGAAAGAACACAGCCCCTAGAGCTGACTGATCAGGTGGCTTTGCCTCTCTGAGTCTCCATATCCCTGACCACAGAAGTGGGAACAGTAACACCCACTTCTCCAGGCTGACATGAGAGTGACGGCCGAGAGGCCCCGGGTACACCGGCGGTGCTCGGCCAGCATCCCGTCCCTGGGTCCAGCCCCTGTGCATATGCATATCTGTGGGTGCGGGTGCACTCAGGGAAGTCCTCCCTGTCGCACTGATACTTGCAGGAGCAGGGCCCTGAAGGCTTTCCTCTCAGGCCAGGGCTGCTGATGGACTGAGCAGCCTCCTCCCTTGTGAAAGGAGGGGTGGAGGTGAGGCCCGTAGAGCCCAGCAGTGGTGAGGCAACTTCACCTCGACATGTGGGACCCACCACGTGAGAGTGAGGCACCCAGGAGCCCTGGGCGGGTGTCTGAGCCGCTGACCCAGAAGAAAAGAGTCCAGGCTCTCAGGGAGGGCAGGCTGAGCCGACCACACCTCCCAGCCTCGGCAGCCACACCTACAGTGCACCTGTTCTGGTGGGGGTAGCAGGGGGCGCAGAGGTGAAGTCCACGTGCCTAAGCGTCCACAAGCTTCTCTCAGCTACAGCACGGAGCCTGCGCAGAGAGAGCCTCAAAAGACGTAGCCACGGTTACCCGATGTCACCCGCAAGGCAGTTTGCATCTCTACTTCGGAGACTGGGAAACTGAGGCACAGAGAGGCATGACACCCCCAGGCTGACACAGGTCAACCCTTCTGAGCACTCAGACCCGGGGAAATCCCAACTCTGCCGCTTGCTCACTGCACAACCTTGAGGGAGTGACTCCCCATGCCTCAGTTTCCCCATCTGTAAATTTGGACTCGTCATCGCTTTCTTGTACACTGGCCGTAAGAATGAAATGAGATCATGCACGTGAAGGAGCCTCATCAGATGCCTAGCGCAAAACAAACCTCGATTAGAGTCACTATGCACCCCACAATGCTATCCTTCTGATTTTCTCCCACTGAGCACTCCGTACTTGCTAAGCAAGTGATCGTTCCCAACATTTTGCTATGAAAATTTCAAACACACAGCAAAGGTGAAAAGAATTTTTAGTGAACACCCATATGCTACACCGGTAAAATTCTACCACTTACATTTAATAATACATGCTTTATCAATATCCATCCATCAGCCCATCTTATTTTTTGATGCATTTCAAAGTAAACTGAAGACATCAGTCCGGTTCCCCCTAAATACATTAGCATTTACTGCTTTGGATGTGAAATGTACATACACTGAAATGCACACATCTTGAAAGTCATTTGCTGAATTTTGACAAACGCATATACCCACATAGCATAAATATCCCCGTCAGAACAGAAGACATTGCCATCATCCCGGAAGGACTTCTCAGGCCCCTTTCCGGTCAGTCCTGCCTCTGCTCCCAGGAGGCAACCACTGTTCTTTTTCCCAGTTAGAGTAATTTGCCTGTAGTAGAATTTCACATAATAGAAGACATGATTTCGTGACGCAGGGCAGCATGTACTTGTCTCAGCTGCCGATGGCTACATAACGAATTACTGCAAAGTTCAGCAGCTTAAAACAACACATTTATGATTTCACAGTTTCTGAAGGCTTAACTCGGTCCTCCGGTCCCCACGGCTGCAACCGACTTGTCGGCATGGGCTGCAGGCTTGCTTTCAGGCTCTACTGACGAGACTTGCTTCTGAGCTCACCCAGGAGGGTGTTGGGGCGCCCCCCCCCCCCCAGTGGATGTTGGCACGAGGAGGCATCTTTCAATTCCTTGTCAGGTGGCCTCTCCATAGGGCGGCTCATCGCACAGTAACCAGTTCTCATCGGAGGAAGTAAGTGAGGTGGGGCAAGAGAGGACCTACAAGGTGAAAGCCAGAAGCTCTTTGTGGCCCAGAAGTGACATTCCTGGGGACGCCTGGGTGGCTCAATCAGCTAAGCACCTGACTCTTGATTTCAGCTCCGGTTCAAGATTTTGTGGTTCGTGAGATCGAGCCTTGCGTCGGGCTCCACGCTGATTGTGGAGACTGCTTGGGATTCTCTCTCTCTCTCCTCTCTCTCTCTCTCTCTCTGCCCCTCCCCCCTCAAAATAAATAGATAAATAAACATAAAAAAAAAAAAAGATGTGACATCCCTGGAGTGACCCCTGCCACCTGGCTGAAATAGCTCAGATGGGAGAGCATTAGGCTGAAGGAGTGACTTTGCGTTACATTTGCTATTCGTTAGAAAGAAGTCACTAGGTCCAGCCCGTGTGTCAAGGGAGGGGGTGACACAGGGGCCTGCGGACTGGGAGGCAGGATCATTGTGAACCACCTGGGAAGCTGCCTATAGCCCTCTCTTGTGGGACACCACGGCCTGCCCATCGCCAGCCAGATCAGCCTTCCTGGCGACCTTCTCCAGGTGCTCATCTGGTTCTGGGAGATGACCACGGTGCTGGACCTGGGTCTGTGACCCTCAGCCTGGCCTCCTGGGTAGGAAGATGCTCCTCCCTCACCCAAAGCTGACCTTTGCCTCTGCCATCCTCCCAGGAAGAAGTGCTTGTGGGGAACACCCCAATCAGGGTGCCCTGGGTGGGGGTGAGTAGCTTACCGGGGTCTCCTTTTAGCCGGCAAGTCCTGATGGCTCTATGTGACCAGGAGACTGCTCGTCATTTTCAACACCAGCACGGCAGGCTGTCCCCTCATTTGCCCAGGGAGGGTGACTCTGGGCCATGGTCTCTCAGTGGGCCGATGGCGGGAAGAACCCCGTACCTTCCCAGGAGACACAGGAGGCAAAAATGAAGGCACACAAATCCACCGTATGAGGACAGAGAGCACAGAAGCCGGCCCCGGCCGTGACTCGCCCCTGGCCTGCCTGGGACCGTGAGCCCAGACCGGGGGCTCTGTCCCTGGTGTGCTTTCTTCCATTGTAAATCTGAGGGAAATGGCCAAGGAGAGCAGCAGAGAACCAGAGATGGAGGGAAATCAGACCAGCCGGAGAGACAGATGGACACAGGCAAAGAGAGACAGAGAGGGAGGAGTGAACGGCAGGGAAGACCGAAGGACCAGGGCAGGAAGAAACCGAAATGAACGAAATGAAGCCAACGGAAACATCAGCTCCAGCACCCAGGGGAGACCTCCCTCCAGCACCTGGCATCTGCTTCCAGAGAAGCTCAAAGCCACATCCCCCAGGTGCTTACATCTTGGCTTGACGGTAAGGACACCCCCGAAGCTGCCAGCCTGGTCCCCTGCCCTGTGCCAGGCCGCAGAAGCTGGCTCGGGGCCCCCAGGCAGCTGCTCAGGGGGAGATCAGACCCGACTCCCGGAAGAGGGCACAGCCCAGCAGGCACTGCCTCCCACCTCAGGATGGGTGTATCAGTGCAAACCACTTGTGTTCTCTCTCTCTTAAAGATGAACATTAAAAAAAAATTTTTTTTTAAAGGACGAACCCCATATGATCTCACTTACATGAGGTCCCTGGTGGCGATGAGTTCACGGAGACAGAAAATGGGATGGAGGGTGGGGGAGGGGTGGGGGGGTTGCTGTTTCATGGGGGCCGTTTCCGTTTGGGAAAACGAAAAATTTTGGAGATGGATGGTGGTGAAAGTTGCACAACATCGTGAGTGGTAACGCCGCTTAAGCGGAAACTGCGAAACGGTTACAATGGTGAATTTTAGATGTATGCTACCACAGTATAAAAATATACATGGCTAATTAAAAAAAACAAAACAAAACAAAACAGCGAGGTGTTGAGTGAGAGTCAGCCGAGAGTGGGGACAGCCTGGAGTCACAGGAAATTTTCCAAGGTGGCAACGTCCAAGTTGAGGCTTGCAGGCTGAGGATCGAGGAGCCTGGTGAAGGAGGCAGGAGTGAGGCGGGTCCAATGGGAAGCCGAGCTGGTGGGAGGGTGAAGACCAGAGCACCCAGGGGGCCTCGCACGGGTGGGGCAGGCAGAGACAGGACCAGAGGGCATTCTCGGCTCAGGGTCAGAATGACATAGGGTCGAAACTGGCAGGGAGACCACGAGCAGCCTTCCAGGGCCACCAGGGCAGGCGTATGGGCAGGGAGCCGCCCATCTCTATCACCCGCGGCCCCCCGCAACCCCTTCCCCTCTCTGATAGGCTTGCCAGATTTAGCAAATAAAAATTTGGATATCAGATAAACAACAGATTGTGTTTCCAGTGTAAGAATGTCCCCGATACTGCACACTTTCACTAAAAAATTATTTGCGGTGGAAAATTTCATTGTGAAATTCAAATTTAACTGTGTGCCCTATTTTATCCGGCCACCCTACTGACTTTGAAGGGCGGCTGATGCGTTCGCGTGGCTGGCTCGCTCTCCTCCTTCAAGCCTTGGCTCAAACGACTGGCTTCCCAGGGGGTCGTCCCCGACCACCCCGATGGAAGGGCCCTCCCCTGCCCTGGTCACTCCCTGTCACACACATACACCCGCTCCACAGCCTTCCTGGCACTGGCAGGCTCTGAAACGACCTCACCCATGTGTCTCTTGGCTCCTTGTTTTATGTCCCCCACTCTGAGATGCAGGCTGACGGGTTCAGGGACCTGTCACTACCCCCTAGCAGCGGGCATAGGCCTAGCACGTAGTATGTGCTCAACTAATACCTTTGGAAAGACGGAAGGGACGCCTTCCTGGAGGGACAGTCAAGAAAGAGAACCAGAGGATGTGGGTGGCCTGGGGGCACTGTGGGTTGGCTGGTCTTGCCCACCCCACCACGTCCCCCTAGTGATCGGAGCAGCCCTGGCCAGGCCCAGATGTGGGGTCTGCAGGTCCGAACCAGCCCAGCCCAGGCCAGCCTTGTCAGCTGCCGTTCCCCGCAGGACCAGCCTCCTGTCCACACAGCCCCAAGGCAGCCACGTTACCGTGGCAACAGCGATCGGAGGTCACAGCACTGGAATCCAAAGGACGCCTCCCTCCTGGAACGCCACCACCTAGTCAGAATCTAATTTTCATTACAGCCATAATAGTGGTTTTGCATAATTGCACATATATTAATACCTAACTTGCCAGTGCCTATTTGGTTAAAATTCATGAATTCGGGTCTAAATAAAAAGTGCTGATGGCTGAAGTTTTTCATTCTCTTAAAGTGTGCTTGGGTCGGTTTTTTAAAGTCAGTCTCTCTCCTTGGCAACAACTTGCTCTTAATCCTATTATTAATGGGTAAGGGAGAGGAAAACAAAGCAGGGCCCTGCTCCCCGGGGCCGCAGCCGCTGCAGAGGGGGCCGTGGCCACGCAAGTGACAGTCACCCCTGGCACTGCCTCCCTGTGTGACCCAGAGTATACCATTCTGTCTCTCTGGGCCTCGGCTTCCTCTGGTAGAGAAATGAGAGATGGGTTTAGCTGGCCTCCAAGATCTCTTCTGCTTCCAAAACACAGGCACATAGCTGACATTTGCTGAGGCTCAGCCTGGCACCAAGCTCTGGGCTGGGAGGAGGGACGATGGTCACTGTCTTTGAGCTGGGACGCAGCCAGGCAGCAAAGCCACGGAGCAGCTTGGGAGGCTTCCTGGAAGAAGTGACATTTGAGATGAGACCAGAACGGGTAAGTAAGGGTTCGCCAGGGAATGGGGAGAAAGGGAACAGGTGAGGCGCTGGAGGGTGGGCCTCGTCCTGCAGGACGCTGAGGACAGGCCCAGGTGGTCAGGGCCAAGGCCATGTGTAGACAGAGTTGGGGCAGAAGGAGTAAACCGGGTGCCCACTCAGCCAGGGGGCTACTGCCATGGGGCCTGTGTTCCCCAACCCTGGTCACCCGGCCGTGGGGCTTGGGCACAGTGGCTGGGGTCCGTGTGGAAGGAACCACAGACAGGGCCGCACTGGGTTCTTCTCTGTGGCCCCAGCATCCAGCTGGATCGGGACCCACTAGCTTATCTTCCTCACAAGTGTTAGCGGAGGGAATGCAGCCAGAGCTTGCCTGAGGCCTCCGATCTGTCAGCTGAGGTCTGTCAGACCGGGGGCCCGCACACCTGCCTCTCTTGCCCCGGACCTGGGCCCTCCCTCTGGCAGGCGGCAGGGCAAGGTGGCGGCCAGAGAGAGGCCCGGGCTGGGGGGAGAGGTGTGGGGTGGGCAGCGTGTGGGTGGCCCCCAGAGGGAAAGGCCTTGGAAAGGCCTGACCACAAGGGTCCCGGGAACAAGGAGGCAGTGGCGGGATGGGGACAGAGACCGCGGGAGCAAAGACTGGAAGGAGAGCCGCAGGAGATGAGGCAGTGATCGGGGACGTGCCAGCTGAGGGGTCAGGACTTCATCTCGCCGGCAGCCTGGAGCCCTGGAGAAGGGGCCCCTGGGTCTGGTGGGAACCCGTGCTGGCTGCTGGGAACTGTGGATCGGAGGAGCTCGTGCTGGCTCTGGGAGGTCTGTGACCACGCAGGGGCACCCCAGGTGATGAGACGCCTTAGCAGGCAGCAGAGTGGGCGATCCGGAGAGGCTCGCGGCAGGCAGAAGGGCAGGCTCGGTGATGGGTCGATGGTGGCAGAGGCAGAGGGAGGAGTTGCGGCCAGCATCCTGGTTTTCAGGAGGGGCTGGGTGATTGGGGAAGGCCATCCCGGGGTTTGGGATACATGGGGTCTGAGGCGCCAGGTGGGGGAATCCAGCAGCTCTGTCTCAAGGGGCTGGGAGAGGAGGGGCTGAAGCCAGGGGTCCGCAGGAGCCAAGGTTCCCTGGGGACCTCTCGGCCCGGGATCCACAGCTGGGCGGCTAAGCCAGGCCTCACAGGTGAGGGGTGAGGCTCAGGAGGGGCAGCCCGCTGGTCCAGGGCCCCAGGGTTCAGGCGGGTGGAAAGTGGGGGTAAGATCCCTCTCTGGATGACGGCAGGCAGCCGGGGGCCGGGGCCAGGCCTGCTCTCACAGATCCGGGCACCGCAGCAGGTGTTGGGACCTGCACTCAGGTACACTCGCTGCACCTGTGCATACGCCTCAGGTTCGCCCCCTCTCCCTGCACCCCCTGCTTCGTCTGCAGGGAGGCAGATGCCCAGGTAGAAAGGCCTTTCGGGGGTGCCCCCGCCTCGAGACACCCAGAGCGGGGAAAGCCTAGTGCTCTGAGCAGGTTGGCAGTCAGCCTGGAGCACCACGTCCGGCTCCCTCGGAGGAACCTGGACGGTGGCAGATTTCGCTATTATCTCCGAGAGCGGCAGCGGCCACCGGAAAGGGATCACAAGGCAAAAACGGGGGACACGGGGTGAGAGGACAAAAGGCAGCCTTAGCTCACCCCCATTCTTCAGAGTGGGCGGGGCCTCAGAGACGGAGGTGCTGCCCTGAAGGTCACACCCAGTGCCCCCATGTCCCTGCCCCGGCCATGCCCCCAGGGAGAGAAAGGATACGTGCGGGGGACAAGAGGCCCAGACAAGGCTGGTGGGGATGGGCAGCCCCTCTCGCCACCAGCTTGGCTGTTCTGCTCTCAGCCTGTGGATGTCCAGTCTCCGGACTTCTCTGGGCCTCTTGCCTCATCTTGGAGGGCAGCTGTGACAGTTGCCCATCCCAGGGACCACACCCCAGGCCTGGCGTGTTCCCTCCTCCCGGCAAGTACACAGCAGTCTGTCCTTTCCTGCTCCTAGGCAGGTGGGTCACCCCCACCCCTGCATCCCAGAGTTCAGGCTTGGCCAACAGAGCATGTCATCTCCATAGCACATACCCAAGTCAGCTGAGATTCCATGGACTTTGCCAGACTGTCAGGGAGAGAAGCTGTCATTCATCTGGGGAGGGGTAGACAGGCCCTAAGCCTGGGCTGCTGCTGGCCACTAGGGGAAGAGGGGAGCAAACGTAGAAGGAAGCTGATCCAAGAGGTGAAGAGAGGCTGTGTCCTATTAACATAGTTGGAGCCCTTGATCCAACTATACCTGAAGCTGACACCATCTCTGGGCTTTTTAGCTACTTGAACCACTAAGTCGTTTCTTCTTTTTTGTTTCCTCTCCTTTTTCCTTTTCTCTCTCTCTGGCTCTTCCTTTTATGCTTAACACTCGTTCGAATTGGGTTTTTGTCCTTGCAGCCGAGAGAGTCCTAATAAGACCCATAATATGAATTCAGTTAAGTGCCAAAGGTGAGTAGATTACTCCTGCACAGGCCCGGCATCTTAGCTACGGAATCAGAGCATGAGAGCCAGGCTCTGCCTCCTCCCCAGCCCAGTAGACCTCAGCCATGGGAGGACCTTTCCATGGGGCATTTTTTCTGGGTCCCAGACACCCTAAGCCCCACAGCTTGAACATGATGGAGAAAACCTATCACGACCCCACCCATGGGACCCCCCCAGCTCGACACCCACCCTGCTACAGAAAGAACAGCACAGGCACGTAGAAAATTTCTGAAATAGGCTTCTGGGTTTTTATTCAAAACGACACGGTGGGAGCTGCCACTTGGTTTCTCTATGCCCGGGCCATCTGGGCCAGCAGGGACCAGCGCCGTCAGCAACCAGGAGGGAAGTTCATTCACACCATAGAAACTGTACAGCGACTGGGAGTGCGATAGTCACAGCGGCAGGGCCAGGCTGAGGGCTTCCTGGAGGAGGCGCCCTCCGCCTCCTCTCCAGGCCGCAGCTAAGCTGAGGCTCCACCAGGAACACTGATTATTGCACAAAGACAAAAAAAAAAAAAAAAGTACGTGTATCTGGGCTAAAGAGCGGCTTCTAAGACCCCAAGCCCTTACACAGCGCAGCAAAGAGGGCCGGAGGTGGCCCTGGACACAGAAGGCCCTAGGGGAAGGATCTGGCGGGAGGACGGGCCAATGGGCTGAAACCGTGCACGCTTCATCCTTTAGGGGACTGTCAGGCGCAAAGGCGGCCAGGGAGGGGACAGGAAGAGGGTTTGACCATGGCAGGCCACGGCCCCTTCGGGTCTTGGGTCCATCTGTGGGGGTGCCGAGGCTCCCGCCAGCCACCACTCCACAGAGCCCCGCGAGCAGATGGCTTGGGGTGCCGGCACCAAGTTCTCCGCTCTCCCCGGGGCCAGATCTGTGCGACTTAGGGTAAGTTTGTGCTTTTGTGATGAACAGGTCGCGGGATCAGGAGGGCAGAGGGACCATCCAGCCAACCCTTAACCATTTTGGCTTGTCCCAGCCAGGCAATCGCGGCTAATCCCCTAACTCCTGTACACAGGAGCTCACAGGAACAAAGCCAAGCGCCTGGGAATAGCATCTGGAGCCCTCCGGGAAGAAACGCCGTCTCCCGTGACCCCCCCCCTCCCCCGGCCACCCTGGTTAACCAGGTTAACCTGGTGACACTAGGGAAGCCACTTCCCCGGTCTGTGTGTGGAACAGCAGCACACGCGGCTCAGGGCCACCATGCGGATTAAAGAAGATGACGCCTGGGCCCAGAAACTGGACGCTGCTGACCAGCACCGGATGCCAACCCTCGAACCCCAGTCTGTCCTCCACTCGGCCTTTCCGGGCCCCACGTCCCTCTTCCAGGTTCCAGCACATGCCCGTCCGGGAACATGTGGACAGGCACGCTGTCTCCCCTCTGGCCCGATCGCTCAGGGCCAGAGCAGTGCTGGGAGGGAGGGTGAGGCAGAGCTACCTGTGACCTCTTCTGCCCTGGAGGGGCACCCCGTAACAAAACAATCAGCACGGCAAGGGAGGCGGCACGAGGCTCCTGGAGCGGGCAGCTTGGGGCGCGGGCCCGGCCTCCCCCACCAGCCGAGGAGCCGGCAGGAGCAGGTGCGGACAAGACCCCCGGGGTCTACACGCTCCCTGAGCGGGAGGGCCCGGCCGACCCCTCACCCGGGAGGCCGCCATCCTGGGAGGGGGGTTCCTTGCTTGGGCATCACCTTGGCGTCCTCACGGCGGCCCACCGTCCACGCTTCTGGGCGAGGACGGCAAAGCTGCAGGCTCCAGGGCTCACCCTGCGCCACCCCCCACGCCATCTCCGAAGGGAAACGCTTTACAGACCGCAAAGCTCGAGCCACCCGTTACCTCCTCCCTGGGCTGCAGCGTCCAGGCCCCAAGTGCCCAGGAGGGACCGGAGCCCATCCAGGCAGCCAACCGCCCAGTATCACTCGCCAGCCTGGCCTGAAGGCAAGTTCTTTAAGGTCAGGGTTTGGGAACGGGGCCCCCTCGGCAGGGCCCAGCAGAAGCCATTGAGGAGATCTCGCGAAGGCGAAGGGCCTGGTTATTGCTGAAGTGCCGTGTCCCCCAAACTTGCAGCCTTCCCCCTCCCCAGGACTCTGCCTGTCTGCAGACGACCTCCTCCACCACACTCCCAATGTCCTTCTTCAAAGTCGCCTTAAATCCACTCGCTTTTGAAAACTTTGCCTTGACCTAAGCAAGGTCTGTGAAATCGTGGGTCCAATGTGCTGTTTATTTCCTAATAAATACTGAAATAAATGCGTCACTCTTCAAATAAAAGAAAAAAAACACCCATCTGTGAACCCGTTTGGGAAGCACTGCTATTTGAAACTTGATCTGTAGCCTGGGAAAGTGGTCGGGACAGGGGAGTGGGGCTGGTCCTAAGGCTAGGCAGGTGCTCCCGCCCCTGCTTAGAATCTTATCAGGTCTGCTTCTCCCTGAACTCCACAGGAGGGGGGCAGAGCTGCTCAGGGGGTCAGCGGGGAGCAGGACCTCTCAGAATGACCATGACCCAAGGTCCGCCTGGAGGGTAAAAGGTAGTTAAGTAACTGTCACTGACTGTCTGAGCCCAGGGGGCCCGCAGGGCACCCTGGCCAGCACAGACCAGGCAGGTACTCTTGACCTCCAAGCATCTCATGGCCTGCTTAATACCCTTTCCCCTTCCTCTCTCCTGCAGCCTCCGTGCCTGCCCTCGGCCTTCCTGGGGGCAAAGCCATGGCAGACCCCCACCCCTGGAAGTGCCCACTGGCTGAGCCCCCTGCCCAGCCTTGGAGCTGCCCTCCACCCCCACCCCTGCGCTAAGAAATTACAACTATTCACCCCTGATTTTCCTAAAGAAAGACGTCTAACTGGTTGACTAAGAGTGTGCTCTGGGGCATCTACAAAAGACTGTTCACAACAACTAGACAGTCAGGAACAAGACAGACACCCCAATACGTGGGGGGAGGATCTTAGCGGCGTTTCTTCTTTAAAGGAAAAAAAAAACGCACCCTGAATTTCACCTCTTCTTCTGGGCCTGTCTCCCCGGCCATGGGAACTTCAGAGGCCTGAGAGCCTCTCCCAAACTACTCCCAACCCAGGGGAGACACCAGAAAGCTCAGCCGTTATCACGCCAGCAGCCCCATCTGCCCTGGGGTAGGTTTGGCCTGGGTCCTAAGCATCAGGCAAAGGCCCTGTCCGGGCGCCGGCCTGCGCCCCCCAACTTTAGCACTTTCTGGAAATCATAAGCTCTCAGTAAAAAAAATAAATAAATATATATGTCTGTCTCTCTCTCTATATATGCATATATATATTATGTATATGCACGGGAAGGACCACAGCTGGGCCACGGCTGAGGCCACCACCGAGCCTCGGCTAACCCAGACCCTGCTCAAGCCCACCCTCTCGGCGGCCTGGCGCTGGCCGGCCCCTGCGCGACCCCCAGATTGTGGCCGAAGTATTGCTGCCTGCCCCCCTGGCTCCTGAGGTAAAAGAAGGTGAGACGGGGCGTCCGGCCGGGCCCCTGCAGCCTTCATCTCTTCCTCTTGCTGGCGGCCTCCCCCGGCTGCAGCTCTCCCGGGGCGGGCGGCAGCTCGGGCCGCGAGGGGGCCGGGCCCGGCGCGTCCTTGCTGCGGTCGGCGGCCCAGGAGGGGCTCCGGGCCAGGCCGCGGGGCCGCGAGGGGGCGCGCGGGCGGCCGGGGCCGGCGGCCAGGCTGCTGGTGCTGCTGAACCTGCGGGCGGGCGTGAGCCCCGGCGGCGGGGGCGGCGGCCCGAAGAGGGACGTGAGCGACAGGCTGCTGAGGGTCTCCGAGTGCTCGCTGCCCGCGCCCCCGCCGCCCGCGCCGCCCCGGCCGCCCGCGCCCTCCTCGTCCGAGGGGTCCATGGAGTCGTGGTGGGTGCAGCCCGGGCTGGTGGAGCCTCCGCTGCTGTGGCTGCGCTGGTGCGCCCGCAGCCCGCGCAGGGTGAACAGGCCCCGGCCCCGCAGGCTGAGGCGGCGGCGGGCGGCGGGCGACAGGCCGGCCCGCGGGCCCAGTGCGGGGGCAGGGGGCCCCAGGGCGCGCCGGGGACTGTCGCTCAGGGTCAGGCTGTCCTCCAGCGTGGTCTGCAGGCTGCCGGCCGAGCTGCTGCGGCTGGCCTCCAACGACGTGTCGCTCCCCGTGGCCTGCAGGGAGGCAACAGGGGCTGGGGGCCGCGCAGTGTCCCCCAGCCCTGCCCCTCCTCCGGCGGCCTGCCCATCCCAGGGACACAGGCACGTTCAGCCCCTCCCGAGCCTCAGGAACTCCCTCCCGAATACGCCCAGGACCCCACAGCCTCTCCCCTCCACCACCCATCCGCGCTTCTGGGTGGTCCTCAAGGAGGTCACTGGCGGTGGCCTCCGACTGGGTTCCCTGCCCCACCGGGCTCCTCCGGTCCTCAGCTGGGAACCAGGGTCATTTTACTCAAATGCAATCACATCGGTCACACGGTCACGCTGTAGCCTCAGGGACCCACCCCACCCCTCTGGGACCTTCCTTCCCACCAATCTCCCCCTTGCCTGCCCCCAGTCCCTAACCCCACCCCCCAGCCCCAGCCCTTGCTGCCTGGAAATCTCTTCCCCAGACACCCACATAGCTCACCCCACACTGCCTTCCCAGAGCCTTGAAATGCTCCCCGCAGAGCCCCTTCCCGATGCAACATCCTCTCCGGCATGCATCACTCTCAAATCGACTGTGCTTTTTATGCATTTATTTTGGCTTCCCATCTCCCCTCACACACCCCTGCAACACAGAAACTAAGCAGTCCACTGTGCAGCCTCCCAGCCTAGCACACAGCCTGGCACAAAGCTGGGGTCAGCGGTGGGACCAGCGCCGTGCCCAGCTCTGCTGCTGTCATACTGTGTGAGAGGGGGCAGCTCCTGCTCCTCCCCGAGCCCTGGCACCCACAGAGCCTGTCCGCTCTGTGCCCTCTGCCTGCCCAGGAGGTGGCCCTGGCCAATGCTGTACAGGAGGTCCTGCAGGCCAGACCTCCCATCCCCCAGATCTGCCCCTCCACCTCCACCTGGACATCAAGGTCACACTCAGATGTTCCCCAGCAGGAGAGCTCCCGGAGACAGGGAGGCGCCCATACCTGCCGGAGGAGGGTGCAGTTGACATTCGGCGACCGCAGGGATGCCCAGGAGCCCTGCAGGGCAATCTTGGGGAGCGTCCCAGCGCCAGCCACCTTCTCCTGCCCTTTCTGGCTGGCAGACACAGCAGGGTGGAAGAACTCCGCAGGCATGGGCAGGAGCGGGCTGGAGGCATCCGGGGAGAAGGGAGTCGGGGGTGCAGCTGGGGAAGGAGGAGAGGAGGAAGGGGAGAGGGCTCAGGCTGGTGGGTCCCTGGACGCTGGGCTCTAGGCCCGCAGGCAGAGAGGGCTTCCTAACAAAATGACTGTGAGACCGTGGGTAAGTCTCCCTCTCTGAGAGTTGGTGTCTCCACTGCGAAACCCCTGTGACTCCTGGCACGCGCAAAAGCAAGCCTTCGGAGCCAGCGGACCCAGGCCCCAGGACCCCTGGTTTCCTTCCTCTGCGAAACAGGGACCACAGGCCTACTTGAAGGGGTGGAGAGAAGGCTGTAAGAACAAGAGCCAGCTGTGGGGCTCCCAGCCCGGGACCAGGTGCACAGCAGATGCCTGCCATGATCAGCCACCCTCTGAGGGTCTGGACACCCCATGGGGTCCAGCCAAACCTGGGGACCCCTCTGGGAGGGCGGGCAGGGTGGGCACTGCACTGGATGGGCAGAGCAGACGGAATGCTGCTGGACCTGTCTGGTCTGCTCTGCTGGGGATGGAGAGGGGCAAGGAGAGGGTGAGAGGAGGGCTGGGGCAGACCTGGGGCAGAGCCAAGATGGCTAGACAGCTTGAATGCCCCCAGCCGGAGGAGGAGGGGTTCCTATTCTATATCATCTTATTATTTAAGGAACACACAAATGAATGATTAACTAAAGGGGATGGGATTTCATTCAATCCGAATGGCTCTTGGGTCCTGTGCCCTGACTTCTGGTCCAGGAAGCCTGGGGTCTGGGGTCTTGGTACCTCAACCACCAAGGTTGGCTTTAGGGAGAGTCCTTGGAAAAGTCACTCCACCCCCAGCTCCCAGAAGGCACTCCATGCCAGGCCTTCCAGAAAAGTACTTGGGGTGGGCCCAGGGTCTTGGGAATCTCTCTTCTGCTGAGCTCCTCTCTCTGCCTTCTTCCCCAGCCAGTGCTGGGGAACCAGATTCCCATCACCCTCCAAGGAGACTACAGGTGAAGGTGAACCCGAACGATGAACAGATGAACTTGGTCCTCTCCTCGTGCCCACAGCCCAGCCAGAAGCTCAAAGCACAAACACAGGATGTTGAAGGTAGGGCCGAAGGGTACATTTCAGGACATTTTACAAAAGGGCTACTGAGGCCATGAGGCTTTCTGTTGTTCAACATCTCCTTCTGTGAGATCTGTGGGACAAACACCTCTCAATTTCAGCTCCAGAAAATCACTATGATAATTTGGCATAATTTTGGATAATTTTCCTTCTGTTTAATGAGAGCTTCGTGTGACCTGTTTCCCTTTTCACCACAGCTCCTAGGAGCTCACCATGAATCTCCTGGGCTTCTGGTGTAATTGCTAACTCACCTCTCTGTATTACTGATCTTTTGTCATGGTTACCTCAGACCTGAGAGTCCCATCTCTTATTGTCAAGTACCCATCCGGCTCTTCCTGGACTCAATATAATAGTCTGGGCAAAGACACTAAGGAAAGCAGTCAGCCAGCCCCTCTGAAGCAGTCGCCGGAGACTGGGGCCGCGGGGAGCTGGTGGGGGGCCCCACCCTCACCTCGGCCGCTCTCATGTTTCAGCCAGGACCGGACGGGGTTGGATGGGACAGTCTCCCTCTCCCACAGGAAGTTCTCAGGATCCGACGAGACGGCCGTGTTGGACAAGGGGAAGAAGCACTCGCCCCCCTCTCCTCCGTGCATGGGCTCAGGGGCATCCGGCTCACCCTACAGGAAAGGGAGGGAGACGGGTCAGGGTGGTGGAGAAGGGGACAGAGGCCGAGCCTGCCCCAGCTGCCTTTACGCCCCTGCTCCATGGCCCGATGCTCGGGCCGCTCTCACTGCCCGAGATGGCCTTCTCCTCGCCTCTTCCACCTGCCCACAATCGTCATCTTCTAAAACCCGGTGAAAGGGCCCCACTTTCAGGAAGCCCTCTCTGGTGTTCCAAGCAGGATGCGGTTTCCTGCTCCCTCACTCCTTTCTTGACCCCGAGACCCCAAGGGTCTTCCTTGTCTCTGTAGCCGAGTGCCTGGTACAGACCTGGGCCCCGTGTAGAAGTCAAGTGCAGGTTGGCGAAGGGATCGGAAGACAGGTGGAGCACTGCGGGGCCTCCCCGTGAGCACGATCTCTCGGACAGGTCCCTTCGCTTCCACATCCATAAATGACAGAGTAAACCCTCCTTCCTGGCTGTGGCGCCCG
The DNA here is from genome assembly GCF_024362965.1 of Panthera pardus. Taxonomy (NCBI): domain Eukaryota; kingdom Metazoa; phylum Chordata; class Mammalia; order Carnivora; family Felidae; genus Panthera; species Panthera pardus. The sequence continues at coordinate 1,662,006 of NW_026526991.1, read as the reverse complement.
GAAGCTGCCTGGCAGTCCTTCCGGCACTCCCTAGGCCTTTCCTCAGCCCTGCAGGCAAGGTGACCCCCGCCCAGCAAGCTCCTCCAGAGCTGCCTCAGTGCCCCCTTCCAAGGCAGATGGACCCCCCCCATGACTTCCTCTAGGAGTCCAGGACAAAACCAGACTACACCCACCAAAGGCCAACCAGGCCCCAGAAATGGTGACCCTGACATCCTGTGTAGGGGAGAAGCACAGGGGTGCGGGGAGATGCAGGAAGGGGCTGGGTGGCTGTGGGGGCTGCAGGAGTTGTCAGCGGTTAGGGAGGGGAGGGAGGGCGCAGGGAGGGAGGGAACTAGAAGGTGGAGCTGATGGACGATGGCCCTGGGGACAGTGGTGCCAAGCCCAGTCTGCCCTGGGGGCCTAGGGGAAGAGCTCTCGCGGGCAGGGCCACTGCACCCCTACCTCAGGCCAGGCAGTGCCCCTCCCCCTCCACAGTTCTCTTACATCCCAGCCTCGAGGTCACAAGCCCAGCGGCAGACCCCTCCTGCCTGAGTCTGCAAGAGGAACCCAGTGGCCCTTCCGGCTCTCCAGGCCTCCTCGGACCGCCGATCTCAGGGGCAGAAGCTGGGTACCGGCCCCAGGGCTGGCCTCCCTGTTCTGCCGTTGTGGCTGTGTGGGGTGCGCAAGCCGCCTCACTCCTCAGAGCCCCCATTTACTCAAGTGCGAAACGGGGCCAATCCCCAATACCAAGAATCAGGAGACAAAACCTGAGTGTAAGCGTCTGACACACAGTAGGAGCTTTCCTCTGGTCCCACTCCCCTCCGTTCTCTGCAGCCTTGAGCCCCTACGCCCCATGGGTTTGTCCTGCTTGGAACAACTCCCATTAAATGAATAACAAATATCCAAATAGGGGCGCCTGGGTGGCTCAGTCAGTTGAGCCTCCGACTTCGGCTCAGGTCATGATCTCGCGGTTTGTGGGTTCGAGCCCCGCGTCGGGCTCTGTGCTGACAGCTCCGAGCCCGGAGCCTGCTTCGGATTCTGTGTCTCCTCCTCTCTCTGCCCCTCCCTCACTTATGCTCTCTCTCTCTCTCTCTCTCTCTGTCTCTCAAAAATAAATAAATGTAAAAAATAAATAAATAAAAATAAAAAATATCCAAAGAAACGAGCAGTGGCTGAGGCCACTGACTGCCATGACTGGGGCCCTAGCTGGGCCTGTTGCTGTGTGACTTCAGATAAATCACTCCACCTCTCTGAGTCCCACTGCCCTCATCTGACCCACCAGAGATGGGGGCCCACCACACAGCAGGGGCAGCGTAAATGGTGCACTGGGAAGCAGCAGTGTCCTGGCCGGCCAGGCAGAGGCCCCGCGGGGCCACTCACCCTGCTGTCTTTGGGGCCGAGTGGGCAGGCCGTGGGGCCCTCCAGACTCAGGTCATCACCCAGCAGGATGGAGGAGGACTTGTCTGAGTTCAGGGAGAAGGCCTCCGTCTCGGCCAGCTGCACCTGTGGGGAGGGGCGGCGGCCTCAGTGCGTCCCTGGGGCAGGGATGGGGCAGGTGCGGTCCTCCGGAAAGACACGGGCAGGTGGTTAGGGGTGCAGAGACCCGCTGAGCGTGGGCGCTATGCCACCACACTCAGGGAGCCCGATCCAGGCAGGGGGTGGGGGTCAACACGATGGCATCACAACCGGCAGCGTGCCAGGCCTGGGCTGGGCCCAAGGGCGGGCTTGTTGCCGTGGGCTGCGAATGCTGCAGCTGGCCCACTTGCCCCCAGGCCCAGTGCCCCTCGAAGCGGGCCGGCGTTGGCCAAGTGGGCCCAGGCTGTTCCCTCGGGTTGGCCCCCACCGCCAGGCGCCAGCTCCCTCCGAGGCTGCCCTCACCTCTTGCTTGTCGTGGTGACACTTCTCGCAGCCGGCCGGCGAGGAGTAGTGATGGAAGATGGAACCGGACAGGTTGTCAATGATGGTCAGCTCCCCCTCCAAGGAGTCCTTGATGATTAAAGAGACGCTGTCCAGCCACAGGTTCTCCTAGGCGGACGGGGACGGGGTGGGGACAGGCGGGATTATCGGCCGGGTCCGGGGACTGTGGGGTGGGCGAGGCTCGGCCGCCCTCCCGGTTCTCTGCGCCCGTGGCCTGGGCCCGACCCCCTCGTCACAGGGTCGCCCCTTCGGCGGGGCAGAGCAGGCCGGGGCCCAAACGACCGAGGTCTCTGCCTGAGGCCTCGGAGGCCCAGCTGCCCCTCCAGCCCCGCAGTGCCGCCCTCGGCGACCCTCGCGCCCTCTCCACCCCTGCCCACCTGGGCCGGAGAGTAGCAGCGCCGGCACAGGCGGCCCTCGGCGTCACCCCCGCCGCCCGGCCCGCCCGGGCCTCGGCCGGGCGCCCCCGGGGAGCTGGTAGGCGGCCGCGGGCTGGGACCCAGGCCGTGGGCCATCTCGAGCTCCAGCTCGGCGTCCATCTCGGCGTCCTCCTGGGCCTCCTTGTTGCTGTCGTCCAGGTGCTTCATGAGCACGGCCACCACCACGTTGATGAGCACGAACTGGGCCGTGAGCACGAAGCTGACGAAGTACAGCGGTGACACAAACTGCAGGCTGCTCAGGCAGCTGCGCTCATCGTGCGTGCAGTCCCGCAGCGTGTCCTGCGGCGGGTGAGGGCCAGTGAGGGCCGGTGAGGACCTGGGGCCCCATCCCCGCCCTCCACGAGCCCCTCCCTGCCCAGCCCAGGCCAGACTGGGGCCACAGCCAGAGAGTCTCTGCCAGGTGAGGAGCAGCTCCAGGGCCTGGACCCAGGAGGAGCAAGGCCTGCAGCCCCAGACCCGGGCTATGGGCCCCAAGTCCTGGCCTCGGGCAGAGTCGTGTCCCCTGGACGCGGAGCACCGATCCCGGAGTGGCAGTTAGGAGCTGACAGAACGCGTCCCGGGCTCATCGCCACCTCGCTGAGCTTTAGAGCCCCAGGCGGGTCCCTCTGCCTCCCTGTGCCCGGCACTCCCCTCCCGCGTGCAGCGGGGCGCTGGGCAGGCAGGGGTCCCAGGAGCGAGCGCTGTCAGGAGCCTTGCTCCCAGAACCCAGACTGGTTTCTCTCTCCCCACGGGTACCTTCATGATCCCATTCCAGTTATCGCCGGTCGAGACCTGGAAGAGTGTGAGGAAGGCCATGCCGAAGTTCTCGAAGGTGGCGTGCCGGCTCATGCCCTCGCATGGGTTCTCATCATTGCAGACTGAGAGAAGAGAGGAGGTCAGCCCTGTCTCACTGCAGAGGCCCCTGCCTGGCCCACCCTGCACCCGGGCCTCCCGGCCCCGTCTCGGAATCCCCGATCCTCGGAAGCGCGTGTGGACCGTGCCCAGCCCGCAGATGGAGAAACTGAGGCTCAGGGAGGGCTCACACAAGCTGGCACTCAGACTCCGGTGAGCCTGGCTCCCCGCCCCCTCCCCCCACTCATATATCAGGCCCTCAGAGAGAGGATGCAGGGGTGAGGGCCAGCCCCCAAGGGAGCATCGCTTTCTGAAACCAGCCCTGTGCAGGGCTGGGTCGCCATGGACTATGTTGCCCTCGGCCTGTGCCCTGCCCGCTCTGCTCTCCAAGTCAGGGGTCTGCTGCAGAGGCCTGGAGGATGCAGGTGGATCCAGGCTAGCATCTCAAAAGCTACTACCCGTCCCCGGGGGAGGGTGTAGATGGCTGAGGGTCACCTCAGGGTGGGGCATCTCCCCACCACCGAGACCCTGATGTGACGCTCTGCGGGTGTCTCAGGCCTCCCCACCCTGCCAAGGCCCTCCTCCAGGCCTGTTCCACCCCACGCCACCCCCCCCCCCACCACCAGCCCCGGTCTGCTTCCGGAGTCACTCACCCAGCTTCCCAAAGAGCTCCACGCCGAGGGCGGCGTAGATAAAGAAAAGCAGCATGAAGAGAAGGCCCAGGTTGCCCACCTGTGGGGAGAGCAGGCGGGGGGGGCCAGCCTGAGGGTCAGGCTCCAGTGCCCATGTCTGCCACCCCGCAGTGACCTCCCCGGGGGAGGCCGGGTCCCACACGGGGCACAGAATAGTAACAAAACGCTTGTGCAGCCTTTCCCGTGGGCGGCTGGTTCAAGCGCCTCGCATTCATCGGCTCGTTCACTCCACACGACCATCCGTGAGCTACGTTTTGCTCCATTCTTAAGACAGAGTCGTGCTGCGTGGTGAAGTGACTTGCCCAAGGTCACACAGCTAATAAGTGGCAGGACTGGGATCCAAACCCAGCAGGCTGACCGCAGGCTCACAGCTGCCCCTCCACACACCTGTGTCCCCTGCCTGACTGCAGAGAGGGAGGCAGGGAAGTCTCAGCAACAGGGCTGCCTCCTCCCCGAAGCCCTCCTGGATCCCTCCAGTCTGACAGTGTGAGTGTAACCGGGGGACCCCTGTCCCTGTCCTCTGCTGGTCTGAGAAGTCCTTGAGAGCAGGGACATGGCTGGATTAAGTCGCATCTGCCGCCTCAGGCCAGCACGGGGCCTGGCCGTGGAGAGAAGTGCACACAGGAGTCGGGCAGGATTGTGAGCCCCAGAAGCTTCCTGCAAACCCAGCCACCCCCATCCCACAGCTCCTGTGGGAACAAAACGTCCCAGATGACAAACCTATTTCAAATCTATCCATACACCGGAGACCGCCTTTAATTCGGGCAATGGTTAAGACAAGGCTTGAACATACTCTTGCCCTGGAAATGGAATACCTCCTAGAGCCCTCAGAAGGCCTGCACGAACAGAATCAGAAGGGGGTTTGCGTCGATTGCTACAGGGTAAACACGTTAGCCACAAACTCCTATCGTTCCTCTGCTCCAGAGGAGGATTTCCTTCTGGGCTGCCCTACAATCCTGCCAACTGTGTCCAACTAATTAAAAGATGCCCTATTCATTAACGGTACGAGCACCTCTTAAGCAGCTACAAAGCAAGGCACTGGGCACGGCCCTGGCCCTCGGGTCAGCCTCCCTCCCTACGCAGGCCCAGGTGAGCCGCGCTTCTGAACCAGGACGGACCTCACCTTCCCCATCAAGCCCTCCCTCCACCTCCAGCACCTCCCTGTGCTTGCACGGCTGCGGCTGCGGCTGCGGCAGCCTTCTCACTGGCCTCCCTGCCCCCAGCCTCTCCTGCAACCCACTCACCTCACGGTCAGTAGAGCAGCCTTCTAAAAGGCAGCTCTGCCTGAGGCCTCCCTTGTCCAGAACCTCTCGTGATGCCCACTGCCCACAGGGTGAAGTCCAAGTTTGCTGTCCTGGCATCGAAGCCCTTTGTGACCTAGCCCTGTGGGCCCCTTCCCGGCCTAACCTTCCAACCCCAGACTCCAGCCACACAGAAATCAGATGCCATTTGCACAGTCTGTTCCCTCTGCAGGGAGAACCCTCCCTCTGCCTTTGCCTGGTAAATGCCTCTGCCCCACCCCTCAAAGCCCAGGTCACAAGTCACCTCCTCTGGGAAGCCTTCCTTGTTGCCTCCTCCCTCTGCATCGGGCGGGGCTGGGCGGGAAGTGTCATTTTCATACCACTCTATATAGAATGGAGGAGGAAAGGTGCGACGTCCATATGACAGCTAACAGATTATGGGGGATTAGGTGCTGATGTGATTCTAATTACTATTATGTTTCCTACTTGAAGCTGGGTCCTCCTGGGCACCTCCGCGTGCCCTGTGCAAGCTCAGGATTGCCTAGGGGTCAGGGCATCGGAAAGGTGGAGGAGGAAGGTGTAAGGAAGCCAGGGAGGCTGGGGCCTCACGCTCCCCACCCCCATCCCTAGGGAATCTCACAGGGCGCCTCCTATAACCCAAGTCCCGCGCCCCGCTTGATGAGCTTTGATTGACTGTTTCACACGACACCCCTCGAGATAAGCACTGTTATTATTGCCACTTCACAGGCAAAGAAACCGAGACGTGAGAAGTTAAGTCGCGTGCCCCTGGCCTCACAGAGGACTAGGCCTTGACAAGACGCAAGGTGGCTTGAGTCTGGGCTCCAACCCACCTCCTGTCTGCACACCCCCCACCAAGCCCAGCTCCCCCCCACCTCCCATGTGCCAACCCCCTCTGAAGACATTTCCCATCAAGAAAAACCACGTCTCTTTGAGTGCACACCCTGCTTGCTTTCCAGCCAGACCCGACGCGACAACCCGTGCGGCTGTCCCTTTGCAAGCAGGCTGCTGGGATGCTCACACCAAACGAGAATGGAACTCGCTAGCACCCACAGCCCGGGTCCCTGAGAGAGTCAGCTCTTCCCCCACCTTCCCAGGGTGGCTAATCTTTCACCCTCATTTTTATCGCGCAGTATTCGTGCCCTTTAAAACGCCTAAAATTCCTGAAGACTAGATGAGTCACAGTGAATAAATGAATGTGCCTGAGGCTCACCTCAGAGCAGGTCACCCTGAGGGGAGGGATGGGGGGGAGGGGAGGGGACGACTGGGACTGCAGAATTCCCAGGAGAATGAAAACTGCACCCTCTGTGGCCCTGATCCTCTCTCCCTTCCACTGAGCAATGGGCTGCGGGTGGGGGGACTTGCCTCCATCCTAGGGTTTCCACCCAGGTCAAGGTCTCACGATGTCCCCCCCCAAACATGTCCTATCTGAACCCCCCCCCCATTCACATCACCAACTCCTTCTGCCAAGCCACTCTATAAGGTCAAGCTCAAAGTCCCCTGACGCCTTCCCTGACTTCCCCCATGGAGCATCAGGACCCCCATCCCTCTCTCCCACCACTTTGTAGGCCTCCCTACGTTGCCCTGCGGCATCTGTCCTTCCCGGTAGTCTGTCCTTCCCACTCCCGAAGGCAAAATATGGCTCCTGAGAGCCCAGCTCAGCACCAAGAACAGAGCAGGCCTTGGCGAGCACCTGAAGTCAGGAAGACAGGGGCAGAAGGGACCTTTCCATCTCCCACAGCCCCTGCCTCACACTGCCTCTCGGGAGACAGGATTCTGCCAGGGCTCCGGGCGGGTTGGAGGAGAAGGAAGTGGAGGCCGGAGTGACACCAGTGAGAGCCAGGCGGGCTGCCAGGAGGAGTGGCTCTTACCTGGGGCAGAGCTTGCACCACGGTGTCCAGCAGGGCCCGCATCCCCGTGGCCATCTTCAACAGCTTCAGCACTGCGGGCGAGACCCAGCCCGGCCCACTCAGCCCCGGCCAGTGGCGATGTGCGTGTGCACGTGTGTACGTGTGTAAATGAGGCAGCAAAGTGAAAAGTGGAGGCGCACGTAGGCAAAGGGGACGGCTCTGTGACGCCACGCTGGAAGAACGTGGGTGCCGCTGAACGAGGGGTGCACAAAGACACGTGGGCACAAGGCGTGGACATCGGTGTGAAAACGTCCCAGGAGAAGGAGGGCACGCGCAGTGGGAACAAAGTGTGTCAGCGAGCACGAAATTCACCGAGATGAGATAAAAGCGACCAATGGGCGCCCACATTTCCCCCTTCCCTCTGGCTAAAGAGGGCTCCGGTGTGAGGTGCTGAATTTCTCTGCGCCCCTCCCCACCTCGGACCCTGGAGGCCACAAGCTGTGGCAGGTGGAAAAGCAAGAGGCACCTGGGCCAGGGCTGAGGCAGGAGGTTCCTGAAAGAAGTGGAGGGACAGCCTTGGGGTGAGGTGCGGGGGCCGCCGGGGGAGGCCAGGGTTTTAAGAAGCATAGAGGCCTGGGGGTCCCAGCCAGTGCTGGACACATGCCCGCGAGGAACTAGAACTGCATCCCGGAATCTTCCCAGCTGCCCCGGGTTCCTTTCATCCCAGCCTGAGACTGGTCTGCACGGGTCACGGTGTTATGAGGAGGTGCGGGTGCAGTGAGCGGTCTGTGGAAAGGATGCATGTGTACACACGGGGGCAAGTGTGTGTCTGGTGTGTGCTCCCCCTGGCTGCCGTTCTTCTCCCTGCTCCGTAGCCCATTACCCACCCACGCCCCACCCCCTGCCTGTCCCCAACCAACTCCTGGGAGTCCCAGCCTGCCCCCACCCATTCCCACCCCATCCCCCTCGCCCCTCACCCCGAGCGATGCGCAGAACCCGCATGATGCGGATGATGGTGGGGTTGATGGGCAGTGCCGCGTTGATCTCAATCTCCTCCAGCGTGATGCCCATGACCGACAGCAGCACAATGGCCAGGTCCAGCTGGTTCCACCTGCTCAGCCGGGCAGAGGAAGGCAGGAGTGGGAGGCAGGGTGAGGGGCACTCTGGTTTAGAAATGCCTGGGTTGGGAGGAGGAACTTCCCAGCTCTCCACCCTCCTGCTGTGGCCCACGGGGATGTGTGGCCACCCTCCCTACTAGCCCCACCAGACCCCACTGGGTCTGGCTCCCTCTCTGCCCCCCACAACCTCCAATCCCTCAAGCCAGAGGCTGACCAGGCTAAATAAACAGCTCTGGCCTCCTGCCGGGGAGGAGGAATGAGCTATGACTTCTAGATCTGAATCTTGAGCCAGATGCTTCCTCCGTGCGGCCTTGGGCTAATCCATCAACTTCTATGAACCTCATTTGTTCCCTCTGAAAAGAAGGACTAGTGTGAGGTGTGCCCTGCTCTGCCTGTAGGTTGCGGAGAACCCATGAGAGATGAGCTGAAGAGGCTTGGGAGAATATCCTGCAACCATCAGGAAGAACCATAATCGCTTCCTGTTCAGGGCCGTAGGCAGCACCCGGGGGCCGCCGGCCATCAGTGCCCGGACACTGATTGGTTCCCCTCCTCTGGCTGCTCCAGGCCTCCCCAGGGGTCAGGACTGCTCCCCCATCCTGCAGCCTACTCAGTGCTGCCACCCCAGCCCAGCCAAGCCACTCACCGGTCCTTGAAGAAGCGCCTCAGCCCAAACGCCACCAGCTTCAGCACAGCCTCCAGCACAAACACAGTGGTGAACATGTAGTTGCAATACTTGAGGGCTGTCTCCAGGGACTATGGGGGGCAGGGGGAGGGGGCAAAGAGAAGCATGATCCAAACCCCATGATCTGCCACTACCTTCTTCCACTCAGAAAGCCTCTCTGCCTTGGGACACCTGGGTGGCTCAGCTGGTTAAACATCGGACTCTTGATTTCGGCTCAGGTCATAACCTCGCAGTTTGTGAGATCGAGCCCCAAGTCGGGCTCCATGTGCTGACAGCTCGGACGGAACCAGCTTGGGATTCTGGCTCTCTCTCTCTCTGCCCCTCCCCCACTCGTGCTTCTTTCTCAAAATAAATCAATTAACTTAAAAATAAAGTCTCTGCCTTTTAAGGAGAGAATTTAGTCCACTCACATTTAGTGAAATGGTTTATATATCTCCTTTTATTCCCTCCACTTTAATTAATGTGGACTATTTATTTTACATTGCTGTTTCTTCTTTCTGATTTCTGCTGGTCTGGTCCAATTACCCCTCTTTGGAGACAGTATGAGATAATGGTTAAGGGTCATGGTTAAGAACCAGACTGCTTAGATATGAATCCTGGCCTGGCACATATTACCTATTTACTATGTGACCTTGGACAAGTCACTTGATCTTTCTGGGATTTAGTTTCCAAATCTGTAAACGAGGGATGATAATACCTCAAATACCTACCTCAAAAAGTTACCGTGCAAATTAAATGAGGTAATAGTCCAGTGCTGGGCCCATAAGAAATACTTGGTATTATTATTCTACTTCTTCATGTTAATTTGGAAGTTCTACAATTGCTCTTCATTCTGCCAATGGCTGCCTTTCTTTCCCCTGCACTTATCATATACCTTTCCTGTCGTTTAAAGTAAGAGATGAATTTCTCGCATGGAAGTTCTGCTTCACCCTTCATCCCTCCAGCTCCAGTAAGGTGAGGCTTTTAAAATGCACTTGCCCTTACGTGCTCCTCATGTGGCCCTCACAAACACTGCTGGTAACTAGTTGGGAACTGGGCATCCTCTCCCGTGCCAGTGTTTGCCTCCGATGGTCCTGCCACCTGGAAGCCCCTCCCCCAGGCTCCATATGCCCATGTAGTAGTGGAGGCCACGTAGTAGGCCCTGAATGCAAACCTAAGTTCTAATCCTGGCTCTACTACTTACAGGCTGAGTTATTTGGGTAGCATTTTTTTCTGAGCCTCAGTTTCTTCAGCTACAAAATGAGATGAAAGAGAGAAAGGCCCCTCCCCCATCTTGGGCCGCTGTGAGCATTAAAGTTCATGTTTGTAGTGTGTTTTGCAGACACACTGAATACACCACTGTCACCAGACCCATGTTCAAGGCAGGGCCCAAATGTCACCTCCCCGCTCCCCAGGAACAAGTGACATTTCCTTTTCTCTCATTTGTCCCACCAGGCCATGAGCGCCCTGGGCACAGGACCCCGAATGGGGGTGCTGCTCAGACCCTTCTGCCTCACCGTGGCCCTGGGTCCTACTGAGGACCCAACCCTCCCATGTGACCTCAGGCTGGGGCTGGGGCTGGGGCTCACCGTGGGCTGGTTGTAGTGCTCCAGGGACATGGTGACCACATTGAGGCAGATGATGAAGGTGATGAAGATGTCCAGGTAGTGGCTGGTACACATGGAGTGGATGAGCAGCCGGGTGGGACAATAGGTGGCATAGTAGGGCAGACGCTGGGCCTCTGCAGGGGGATGTGGGGCAGGGGGGGTGGCACAGACCACAGAGGGTTGGGGCCAGGTAGGGAAACAGAGCACAAGAGGGAACAGCAAAGAGGAGGGGGGAAGCAAGGGGAGAGACGTGAGAACACCCCGGGACTTGAGAGTCAGACTCAGGTCTCCTCCGCCCAGCCAGGGGGCCACAAGGCAAAGGGGTAGGAGGTAGGGGAAGGCAGCGAGGAGGGCGGGACGGTGACCGTCCCTATCTACCCCAAACATGCCCACGGGGCACACAAGGGCTCCGGGTCTGCTGCTGCAGGGGTCCCACAGCTCAGGGCTAGGCGTCCGGGCCTTTGCCCTCTGCTGGGCTGAGCCACTGGGAAGTCGCCGGTGGACTCCGGGTGGACACCGACAGGGGACGGGGTCACCCAAACAGGCGGATGCGGAAAGAAGGGGCAGGGCCAGGGGCACAGAGTCTACCCTCTGTTCCCTTCCTGCTCCCAGGGTGAGACCCAGGCCTCGGCCGCCGCACCGGAGGGACCAGGGGCGCAGGCGGAGGAGGCCTGGGCCCGGGCCGGCCCGCCCTGTGCGGCCACCCACTCACTCCGGCGCTTCTTCTCCAGGCGCCGCAGCCGCTTCTCCTCGCGCCGCCGCGCCTCCTCGGCCTCCTGGTGCTGCCGGCACTTGTGGAAGTTCTCCACCACGACGCCCACGAACATGTTGAGCACGAAGAAGCTGACGATGAGCAGGAAGGAGATGAAGTAGAGCAGCATCCAGGGGTTGTGGTTGGGCACCGGCTGCGGGGAGCAGACGGGGCTGAGGCAGGCGATGGGGCGGCGCGGGGCGCGGCGCTTTGCAGAGGCTCGGGAAGCCCCCCGCAAGCAGACCCTGGCTCCGACACCCTCACGAACTCCCACTGGCCTCGGGCGAAACTCCGGCCCCTGCCCTGGCTCGCGCAGGGGGGCCTCCCGACCTCGCTGCCCTACTTACACCCTCCACCGCCTCCTGCCCTCGACGCTCAGCTCCCCGAACACCGCGCTGTCTCACCTCGGGCCTGCCCCTGCCTGCTGCTGCAGCCCCCCTCTTCCTCCTCCTGCCCTTGGTTCTACCCGCGCAAGGCCCTGACCCTCCGCGCACAAGCCGGCTGGGAGCGCTATCCTTGCACGGCAGGGGGATTTGCTGAAGCAAACGGAACAATGACTTCCGCTGCCCAAGAGCAGCCTGACGGTGGATGACCCGGGCGAGGATGGTGTGGGCTGGGCCGCGGCGGGGCCGTGGGTTCTGCCGATTCCAGTTTCAGACAGCTGGGCCCCAAAGACACCGCATCCCTCTCCCCCCGCCACCCCCGGCCCTAGCCCACACGCACCTGCTGGTCCACAGCGACAGCATCCAGTCCGTTGTACATGATGTTCACCCAGCCATCCTTGGAGGCCAGGACAAAGAGGGACATCAGGGCCTGGAAGACACGGGAAGGGGAGGGCATGGGGGGGGTAGGTGCAGACAGCTGAGGCGGCTCCTGCCCCATCCTCCAGGAGGCACAGAGACAAAGAGGCCTTCCCCGAGGATGCCAACAAACCCTTCCCGAGGATCTACTATGTGCCTGCCATCTACCCGGCAGGGACTGGTGCGGGTGAATGAGGGCTAGACCAGGAGTCCTGGGTTCAGTTCCGAAATTAATTCAAGAAAACTCGTGTGCCCTTTTCCCCACCCACAGAACGCCACTAATACTGAAGTGCCTGCCTGCCAGGTCTGCTGGGAGGGGCAGCCGGAACTTTACATCGCAAAGTTCCTCACAAACACGAGAGCCCCCTGCCGCCATCACCCCAAGCTTGCCTCCAGCACCTGGAAACGGGAGGCCAGGGCACAGCCCAAGCTCTGCCACTCACTGGCTGGGTGACTTGGGGCAAGTTCTTCAACTTCTCTGGGCCCCGGCTTCCTTGTCTATAAATGGCGGCAATTACCCCCACTAACGTGAGACTTTAAATGGAAGCAACGCCCAGGAGACACCAGCCAAGGCTCCTGCACGGACGGCAGGCCAAAGCAGGCTCGTGTCCCCTCCACAGGACTGCGGGCCGGTCCCAGAGCAACAGCACAGCGCCTCACACACAGTAGGTGCTCAGTAAAGGTTTTCTGAGCTGGACGGTACCAGTGCCATTCGTGCAAAGCCCAAGTGCGCCGATACCAGACCACCAGGGCTTGACCAGAGGGCTTGACCAGAGGTCGCACGCCCTGCCGCTGAAGATCCCCCGTGCTTCCAGAACACTCGTTCATTTGTTGCAGTCCAGGACCCAGGGCTGGGGAATGGGTCTCCCGCCTTGCACTGGCCCCTTCCCATCCACCCAGGGCACAGACTCATCCTCTTCCCGCCAGGTGGGAATGGGGCAGAGAGCTGCCTGGAAAGGGCTCAGGCCCGGGAAGAGGTCAGAGCAAGGGACACACAGGGAGCCCTCCTTGCCCGGGAGACGCGTGAAGCCCTCACAGGCCAGGGGGCGAGTGTTCCCGTGAGCTCTTGGATCACAGAGGCCTGAAGTGCATGAGCCTGGAACTGAGAATCACAGACCGGTTGTCACTTCCCCCAGATGAGGACACGGACCCTCAGACGCTGGAACCTGCCTGAGGGCACACAGCCGGTGCCCGGCCAGCAAGGAGCCAAAGGCTCTGGGCCGTGCTGTGACTCCCCCCAATGGCTCTGCACGCTGGGAGCACCTTACTTCCAGGTCCAGGGGCTTCAGCCTGGCATCGGGCACGCCCAGAGTGGGAAAGGACTAGGGATGCTCCATGGGAGCGGGCCGGGGCCTGGCGCTGAGGTCAGGGAGGCACGGACGACCTCATAAAATGCCCTCACGGGCCTTCCCTTGGCTTCCTGGATTTTAAAACCTCTGTTTTATCAACCACTGAGTTGTTAACAACTTGAAAGGCACTGACTGCTTCTGGGAAATCTGGAGGGGATGGGGGGAGCTCCTGTGTCCCGGTTCCTGACCCCCTTTCCCTGCCCACTCACTGCTTCTCAGTGGCCCCACGGCCCCTCCCAGGGGGCAGGTGGAGAGGGATCCCTCTTCACGTGAGGGGAGAGTTTCAAAGGCATCCGGCCAGCCAGAGGGTCCCCTGGGTCACAAAGACCTCGATCCTGCTTCCTCCTTGTGTGACCCGGGGAAGGCACGCCCCATCTGATCATCCCTAGCCACCTGGGTGGGCCCTCAAGAAACAGTAATTGTGGGGGGAAGCATGAGGCTCTTTGGAGGCAGCCAGGTGGAGGTTCTCAGCTGGGCACTACTCAGTGGGTCAAGCCTGGCAGGCCCCCAGGAGAGGAGACGAAGGGCAAGGCAGGAATTGGGCAGGGGGCCTGCCAGCCCACTGAGGTGGAGAGCAAAGTAGATGGGTGCCGGAAGAGGAACCCCCCCGCTGCCCCGACCCTGGGCCAGGGGCTTTGCTACACTTTGTCACCACTGCCTGCCTGGTAGGCCATCACGTTCCCATTTTACAGATGAGGAAACTGAGGCTCAGAGAGCCTACACCCACAATAAGAGGCACAGAGCTGAGACTTACACCCAGGTCTGGCTGTCTCTAAAACTCTTGTCCGGGTCCCCTGGGTAGGGGGTGGGGGCCAGAAACCAATGTCCACTGAAGCACCTACTAAGCGCCAGGGACTTGCGGGACACTCTGCACTCGGGATCTCTAAGCTTCATGCTACCTGTGAGGTGAGTTCCACCCCCCACCCATTTTGCAGAAGAGAAAACTGAGGCCTGGAAAGGAGAAGGCACAGGGTCGGTCCTGGCAGAGCAGGACCAGAGCCCGATCTGTGATCCCAGGGCCGCTGGCACTGAAGAGCCGGCACCCCCACCCACTGGGGGGGGGCGGGTCAGGGCAGGGGGTACGCAGGTGGCGCTCACCTGGCCCAGGTTGTCAAAGTTGTACTTGTGGTGGACCCAGCGGTAGTTGGCAGCCATGCAGTCAGAGCGGTTGGTGATGTTGCGGGTGTCCACACCCAGACAGTGGTAGAACTTGCCCTTGAAGAGCTGGGGTGGGGGCGGGGGGAGGACCACAGGGTTAGTGACGGGTCTGCTGAAGCTCCCGGAGTGGGGGTCAGGGGGCTGCAAATCAGAAGAGGAACCTGTCCCGCAGGGTCACTCCCTCTGTGCACGACGTGGGCCAGGCACCCGACCACACCACCTCACCGAGTCCCCCAACACGAGGGAGGGCTACTCTCAGCCCATCTCACGGATGCGCAGACTGAGGCCCAGCAGTGTTAGGTAATTTCCCCAAAGTCCTAGGAGGTTTAGAAAGTAGCAGAGCCAAGGTTCCCACTCTGGTCTGTCTCACTTCTGGGCTCTTTCTCAGACCTCACTTCAGTCCCGGGGATGCGGGCAGACACTCAACAGGAGAAAGTTGTCTGCGTATCCCCAAGGGTGAGAGACAGAAGTAAAGGGACCCTCTCTAGCGACCCAGGCGCTCTGCCTGGAAGGGGCAGTGTCACTGTCCACATGGAGTCCACACCACACCCCTCCTGCCCAGGTGGCTGTTACAGATCTCTTAGCAACCCCAAAGCACACCTGTGCCCGGAAATCCTCTGCAGCCACAGCCCCAAACCCAGGACCAGGTGAGGAGCCGGGGGGCCTCGGCGCAAGGAAGAGGAAGGTCTCAGCAGCAGCTCAGACCCCAGAGGGCCCAGGTCATTCTGGCCGTTCCCCTGTCACAAACTTTTACAGTCTGCCTCACTCCTCCTCCCTGTCCAGCCCTAAGGTCCCGTCCTCCTCCTGAGCTCCAAGCCAAAATCCGAGTTGGCTCAAGGCCCTGCCTGTGTCCGAGACTCTCCAAAGTCTCTGCCCCAGAGAAACTGGCCCTAGCTCCTCAGCTGCTGTTCCAGGTCTTTCCCACCTTGGCCCAGCCTACCATCTGGCTCATGTCTCTATGCCAGCCAGAGCTCCTGAGCTCACCTCCACGCATGTGCCCACCTCCCCTGAAATACCTTCCGCCCACCATGATCTGCGGGATCACTTTTCCTTCAAGGCCCAATGCCAAGGCCACTGCCTTCTGGATGCTTTTCCTCTTGCTCCCAGCAGCCCTGTGTTTCTGTGTAGCTTCGACCCCTGTGATCCCATTTACCCAGGTTTCTTTACACTCAGATGTTTAGGTCTGTGTCTGCCTCCCTCCCTGGACTGGGAGATCACCACTGGCAGGGACGGGGATGCTCTACCAGGGCCACCTGAGCCCCCAGGCTGGTCAACACAAGGTCGGGAGAGTTGAGCAGGAATATGGAGCCCCTTCCCCGACCACAAACTTCACCCCGGCGCCTGCCCAGCCTGAGCACCCCTCACCTGCACCCCCAGGATGCCAAAGATGATGAAGAAGGCACAGCAGATGAGGACGATGTTGCCAATGGGCTTGAGGGAAGAGATGAGCGTCTCCACCACCAGCTTCAGACCAGGCGCTCGGCTGATGACACTGGAGGCAGAAAGGGGCAGAGGCACCCTAAGCCCACAGCCATGTCTGGAGACAGCACCCACTGTGCCCAGAGTCACCAGGGTAGAGAACCTCAGACCCCAGATCTATATGCACAGGAAGGCACTATGCCCTACCCCTGTCCCCCTGGGGTCCACACCACACCATCATCTGGAGACTAAGGGCCAGAAATGGCAGCGAGCCACCCAGGGACACACAGAAAGTGGGTAGCAGTCCTGGGGGCCACCTTCAGCCCTGCCTCTTCAGCACCCCTCTCCCGCTAGGGTTTCCAGACTCCACCCCCAGGAACAGCTTCGACAGCCTGGTCCCTGTCACCGCTAATCTGGCACGTGCTATCAGAGGAATGAGTGGGTAAGGAGGGCTAGGGTGAGAGGTCCACTTAGACCCCGGGGGCTTCACCAGAACACGCAGGGATTCCCCCATCCACGGGCACATCCTCACCGCAGGGGCCGTAGGGTGCGCAGGAGCCGCAGGACTCGAAGGACCCCTAGGATCTTGGCTCCCCCGGCTGAGGCCACAGACACCACTATGTCAATGATCGACACGAAGACCAGAAAGCCATCCAGCACGTTCCAGCTACTACGCAAGTACGCCTGCTCGCCAAAGTACAGGCCCAGCGAGACAACCTGGGGGCGGGGCGATGGGCGGAGTCAGCCCGACTTCGCGACTGGGGGGCGGGGCGGCGTAGCCAGCCTCAGTGAGGGGGCGGGACGCAGACAGGCAGAGGGCTGGGCGGATGGTCTGGCAGGGGTCAGGTACCCCGCTGCCCCCCTGAAACACAGGCCCGGCGAGCCGCCCCATTGCCTACTCGCCGCATATCTGGCAAACCCAATTCGATTCAAAGCCAAGTGCTCTGGGCAGCATCCGGAAAGGGATCCTTCCCCTGCACCCCACACCCCCAGCAAGTATCTCGGTGACACTGTAGATGTTCCCCTGCATTCGCCTTTCCCTCAGGATATGAGCTCCTGGAGAGTGACCCCCCTCCGGATCCCTGGAGCCCAACCTAGGGGCTGGCACCTAGCGGGGGTGGGCCTCCCACACCCTCTGTGGAATGTGGCTGAGGGACAAGTGAGTGACAAGCTTTCTAAGGGGTTTGCCCAGAGCCAAGGGCCCCCACGCTGGGGGTGGGAGAGGGTCCCCAGTGAAGCTGGGGGCTACCTTCAGCGTCATCTCGCCCACGAAGATGGCTGTGAAGATGTAGTTCGACACAGTGAGGAAGATACGTTCCTGAAAGAAGGGAGATATTGTGGGCCCAGGGGCTCCCCAAACTGCTCAGCCCCCTGGTGGGCCTCTTGCCTTCAGCCAAGGGGCACCCTGCTGCTACTCGGGTCTCAGGAGGTGTCCCATCTCCAGCGGCAAGCTCCCGCCACACCTCCCTCCACGGCGCCTGGTGTGGGGCCTGGCTGAGCTCTCCTAGCCCCCTCGGCCCCGCACAGTGTCCCATAGCAGTCCCTGGCAGCCTGCCCCTCCGCTTTGTCCCTCGCCCTGCCCGAAGGCTTCGGCCACTCACGGTGCTGCCGGCCTCGATCTGGGGCCTCTCCAGGGCGATGGTGATGCAGTTGAGAAAGATGAAGGCCAGGACCACATAGTCGAAGAGCTTGTGGGCAATGATGGTCTGACACAGGACTCGGAACCTGGGCAGGATGGGCAGGGTGCCACATGAGTGTCAGTGTGCCCCTTGCCCCAGAGGGCCCAGACACACATGGGGACTAGGATGGCCATGAGGAGCAGACATCTCTCTTCTCGGGCCACACAACAGGTGGTGACTTTCGGTCTGTTCAGGTGCCCACTCGGAGCTGCCTCCCCTGAGCACATGGCACCACAGGATAAAGGCCATCCATCTTGCCCTGGCACTCAAGGCCTTCCAAACACCGGTTCAAAGCTCTGAGCCTGGACCTCCAGCCATTTGGACACACATTGCCTGATGCCCCCAGCTTCTGCCCCCTAGGCCTTCCCTCAGGCTGCTCCCACCGCCTGGACCAGCCTCCACCTCCTCACAACCCCTGCTTCACCTACTGGAATGCTATCTCCATAGCCTCCAAAGCCCAGCACAAAGGCCTCCTCCTCCAGGAGGCCTACTGATGCCCCCTCCAGATGTGAGCATCCCAGGCTACATGAGGATTTGTCCAACCTGGTGTCAGCACAGGAATGGCCTGGACTAGGGATGCCCAGGGAGCCCCCACCCCCCGCCCCTGCATGAACACCTAGACCCTCCCCCAGCCCTGCAGACCCTCCACCACTGGGCCAGGAAGGTCCTCTGGAGTATGGAAGACCCGCTACCAGGAGCCTTGCCTGGCTTGGCAAGTATCTCTCCCTCCCGGACACGCCAACCCCCTACTCTAACCTCACACCGAGCCTGGCCTCGCCCACCTGTTCTCAGGGGAGAAGAGGTAGACAGACCAGTCCTCGCGGACCTCGCACCAGTCAGGCTTATAGACGTCGATCATCTTGCGGACGCGGAAGCACAGGGTCTGGCAAGGCCAAGATGGGAGTGCAGCCGGGTCAGCGCTGCGCAGAGCTGCGCATCTCCTCCCACCCCGGTGGTCAAACACCAAACTGGGGCCGCCTCTCCCAGGAGAACAGACCCCTCGCCCCGCCCAGGGAAGGCTAAGAGGTCTCCTCTACCAGCGGGGCGGGTCGCTGGGGTGGGCAGTTCCGGCCCCGCCCCCTGCCCGCCCTCCTTGAGTCCCCTCCCACTCTAGCCCCGCCCCTGTACCCCTGGGCTCTGGCCCCGGGCCGCGCCCCTAGACCCCGCGCCCGCTCACGTAGTCCATCTCCTCCTCGTCCTCCCCGCGATCCCGGCGGTCGTCCATTTTGGTGAAGACATCCTTGGCGATGCTGGGCATCCTGCCATTGCAGTCCTCGTGCCCGGGGGCCGGCCCCACCGCCCTCCAGGTCGCCCGGGGGTGGGCGCCCACGGCGGGCACCAGCTCGGCCAGGTCCATCGAGTCTCTGGTGTCGAGGGACAGCGTCCGGCGGTGGTGGCGGTGCCGGTGCGCCGGGTGGGGACCGTGGTGCACGTGGTGGGCGTGCGGAGCGTGCAGCGGCGCAGCCCGCGGCGGGCCCTCGTCCCTGGGGCCCTCGCAGGCCCGGGGACCGCCACCGCGCTCCGCCGAGAGCAAGGACTCGTGCTCGGCCGACTGCGGCTTGTGCTTGAGGCTGTTCCAGCTGGAGCGGCGGCTGGCCCAGGCCCCGCTGCGGCCCCACGGCCCGTAGTAGGAGCTCCGGGAGCTGGACTGGAAGGAAGCCGGGCTCGGGTCAGCGCACCCGCCACACACACGCGACCCACTGTTGTGACTGAAGGCAGCCTGCACACCCGCTGAGGCCTGGCTGGTGGGTGACAGAACAGGCTAGACCCCAGGGGTCCTCTCCCTAACCGGCTGTCACTCCATCGGCATCCATGGATTGTGGGCGCCTCTAGGGTGTGGTTGCATCTCCTCCTGCCGCCTCACTTCCCTTGAGGAAGCCAGAGCACGTTAGGGTAGTCTTCCCACTTTACAGGTAAGGAAGCAGGTTCAGAGAGGGCTTGCTCATGGCCGCACAGCTTGAAAGTGGCAGAGGCTAGATTTGAACTCTCCTATGTCTGACCCCAAAGCCCAGCTCTTTGCCGTCTGCAGTGTGGCCATGGTAAAAACCCAATTCTCCACACTGGACGCACTGGCACTATTCATTCATTCATTCATTCATTCATTCATTCATTCATTGCCAGGCCCTACTCTGGCACTAGGCACTCAGGAATGCAACACACATGGTCCCTGCCTGGTTCTAGCTGGAGAGTCTGGTCCCCTACACCCGGGCACCAGCCTGAGGCTAGACTGACAGGCACTTCTCCCCAGGGTCCCTCCCCATACACCCCAGCAGGAAGCACCCACCCAGAGCACCCCTCAGGGACTCACCAGGGAGCGTTGGTCACAGCTCATCCTCCCCAGTGACATGACGCTGCTCTTGCGGGAGCCCAGGGCCACCAGGACAGGGTCCGGCTGCAGCGAGAGGCGGGGGGCGGGTGCTGCAGCCCCGGGGGGGCCCAGATGTCCACCCAGTGGGAGACTGGGGTCCAGGTGCCCATTGGGGGTCATGGGGATTGGGCAGATCTTGGGATCTGGAGGGTGAGATGGAGACGGAAAGAGGGGCAAATAGAATAAGAACAAAAGAATTCATGAGACAGACATGGATGGGAACAGAAATAGAGAGTTTTTCTGGGGAGACTTCCCCCACCTTCCCCGTTGGACCCTTCCTGCACAGCTCTCAGCTTTCTTTTTTTTATTAAGTTTTTAATTTTAATTCAGCACAGTTGACATACAGTGTTATATTAGTTCCAGATGTACAAGGTAGTGATTCAACATTTCTTTTTTTTTTTTCATTTTTTTTAACGTTTATTCATTTTGTTAGAGACAGAGCACAAGCGGGGGAGGGGCAGAGAGAAAGGGAAACACAGAATCCGAAGTAGGCTCCATCCAGGCTCTGAGCGGTCAGCACAGAAACCGATGCGGCGCTCGAACTCACGAACTGTGAGATCATGACCTGAGCTGAAGTCAAATGCTTAACCGACTGAGCCACCCAGGTGCCCCAGTGACTCAACATGTCTACACATGACTCAGCGTTCATCATGTCAGCTTTCTTTTTGGCTGAGTGGATCCCCTGCCTCCTGTATTCAGGGCCAGGCTGTGTTCACCCATCATAGAAACCTCACTCCTGGGCCCACTTTAGGAAGCAAGGCAAAAATTACCGGTACAGCCCGGTTTTCAAGGAGGACACCGGCCATGGGTTGCGGAGGCTTGTTCCAAGCTGCCCCATGGGGCCAAACAGGACCAGAAGCCAGGAGTCCTGGGGCCTGAGGCTGTCTCTTCCCAACAGGCCACACCATGGAGGGGTGAGGGTGAAGTGCACCTACCTCTGTGGCTAGAACTCAGGAGGGTTATGAACGTCACTGACTTCTTTTGGGGGATTTGCCTGTTTCTTTCCATTATGAATGTAAACAAACCATGGAGAATTAGCGGTCCTGGAGCCTGGGCTTAAGGGGAAAGCTGATGCTGAGCCCTGAGCCCCCCTGGATCTCTCTGGGGAAGGGTCCTGGTCCCCCAGGTGACAGTGGAGACCTGTTTACCTCCGCCGCTATCCAGGCCTTCCTGAAGCTTGTCGAACTCCTCCATGTTGGATGAGCTCTGATCCTCGTCCGAGTAGGAGCGATTGGCGTCACCCTGGGAGACCATCCCGCTTGTTGGAATGCACGTTGGCTCAGCCCTTCCCTCCCTCCTGAATTTTTCAATGGGTCTTTCATGCCCATTTTACAGACAGGGAAACAGAGCCTCAGAAAGGGAAAGTGAGAAGCTAACGAGGACCGAGCCCATAAGCCCACACCCGCCTGACTGCAAGTAACCCCTAAACCTCAGAGAAAGGAGGAGGCAGGATCCAGATCTCGGGGGCTTTAGAATTTCAGAGATGGAGAGACCTTGTCCTACACCTCCGAGGGAGAGACAAGGATCCCGTTGCAGCCTCCACTTGCATGCTTCCTGTGACCGGAAGCTCACCACCTAATTGACAACCCCCTCCTTCAGAAAGTGTTCCCTGCTAGATGTCTGACTTGCAGCCCTCCCCCATCCAGACCCCTCCCCCACCCAGCCTGGTCCAGGCCCCATGCGGGTGCTTCCCCCGCCAGGGCCGCACTCACCTCCGCCTGGAAACCCTCCACCAAGATGGCCACCAGGAGGTTGAAGAGCACATAGTTGCCAAAGGTCATGAGGGCGACAAAGTAGAGGGAGGCCCAGGGGGAGGTGGACGCCATGCCATTGTAGAGGACAACATTCCAGTCCTCCTGGGTGAGGATCTGTGGGGGGAGGGGGAGCACAGGTCAGCCCTGGGGTACCCCCAGGTCCCGGCCCAGCCCAAGGGAGAAGGCATCCACCGGGTGGAGGAGCCTGAAGGCACCCTGCAGCCCGTGCGCACCTACAGCACCCTCTCACGCGTGCCCCAGCACACCCAGGGACCTCACGTGACACGGCCCCAGCTGGCAGTGTGCCCACCTGGCACAGCTTGTGCCCCTCACTCGCACACTGCGCTGCCCACTGCCTCCCCGCCCCCCACCCCGCTGGCCCACAACCCACCTCCTGCCCTGATTCTCACTCCCCGCTGATGGGTGCTCCTTCCTGGCTGCTCCCACAGCCCTATCCTCTCTGCTCTATCTGCTATCTGCTCGCGCCCCCCCCCCCCCCGGCCCCTCCACGAGCCCACCCTTCTTCCTTCTGCCCCCCCGCCCTGTGCACACTCATTTAACCATGGCGAGAAAATAGCCTCAGGGAAGAATCCCAATGCACCCAGGTCTTGGGGCGGGGGTGGAGGGGCAGAGACGGGCACCAGGTGGCCAGTCAGCTCCCAGAGCCAATGCAGTGCCAGCCTGACCCCGCACCCACACCTGCCTGCCGGAGCCCGGAGTTGAGGGGCCTCCCTGGCGAACCACCCCCCTTCTCTGGATTCTCCGAGGGGCGCCTCTGAAAAGCAAGCCAAGCGGCGGTCCTGGGAGAAACCCCTTCCCCTGACATACGTGAACACGTGCTGCTGCTCACCTGGAACACTGTGACGATGGCCCACAGCAGGGAGTCAAAGTTCTTCCTGTCGGGAACCGTGTCTCCTGTGTCCGTGCGCAGGCTGAATTTGCAGCCAAAGATGTGCATCCCGAGGATGCTGGGGGAGGAATGGAGGTGGCTCAAGGGACCCACCCACCTTGTGTCGTTCTCAAACGGCCGGGTAAGATGGCAGGGGCAGCGCTGGTTCCGTTCTACAGAAGCCAACGCTGAGGCTCAGAGGGCAAGTCCTCGCCCAGAGCCATAGGGGATTCAGTGATGGCGTCAGGACTCGCAGCCAGGTCCAGGGTGGCGCCTGGAGAAGCTCAAGCAGCCATGTCCCCCCCCCCCCAATCCCGCCCCAGGCTCCGGCCCTCCCCAGGGTGGGCAGGGCTCACCTGAAGATGAAGATGAAGAGCATGAGCAGCATGCAGAAGGTGGCCACGTTGTCCATGGTCTTCATGAGCACCACCAGCTGGCGCCGCAACGCGGGCATGAAACGCACCAGCTTGAGCACCCGCAGCAGCCGGAAGGTCCGCAGCACCGACAGGCCGCCGTCCGCCTGCCCCACAATCTCCCAGATGCTGGGAGGAGGCAGCAGGGGAGAGAGGCAGGAGCGTTCAGCGGAGGGCAGAGCAGAGGGAGAGGAGGGCAAGGGGAGGCCAGTGGGGGGGGGGGGGGGGCAGAGAGATGGAGAACATCCATTCATTCATTCATCCCACAAATAACATGTTTCACGGGCCGTCGCTGCTCCAGGGCATGCTCAAACCAGGGGCTCTTGACCTGGAGTCCACGGACAACCCCCCTGAGCAGTCTCTGGCTAGGATTCAGGAGGTCTACGAAGGCCACTGACCTCTCCGTGAGATTTACCATTCTTTAGATCATGAATGAAAACAAGCCACAGAGAATGAGCAATCTTTATGGCTTTTTGACCGATCAAAACCGCTGTTTTTATATCTTACAACAGCTGATGGACATATTCCCAAACACTATTTATACCCATCCTTTCTTTGGGATGACGGTAGTCCCAAGACCTGCTGCTGGATGTTGCTACTTAATGCATTAATCTAGAAGCACGTATGTTACTGGGGGACAAATTTGTAAATATTCGAGAACTGGGTTTCTGCGCAATTGATTTCCTTTGTGCCCGGACATGCTTTGTTTACCGGCGGGGGACGGGGCACTAGATTCCCCCGCCCCCCTCCCCACTCTGCTTCCGGGCCCCCAGCCCGCTGGCAGCAGGGGCAGCACCTGATGATGACGATGATGCTGTCAAAGATGTTGTAGGGGTTGCGCAGGTAGTCGAAGAGCCCGAAGGCGGCCAGCTTCAGGAGCATCTCCAGGGCAAACATGCTGGTGAAGACGACGTTACAGATCTCTAGGATGTTGGTCAGCTCCTCGGGCTGTGGGGGCACAGGGAAAGGGACCGGGGACCCCGGTCAGGCCAGAGCACAGCCATGGATCCTCTGTGGACGCTCATCGGCTGCAGGACCCCCAGGGAGGCGGGGGAGGCTGAGTGAGCTGGCAGGTCAATGTCTTCGCTGGACCGCAACGGCCTTGAGAGCCTCACAACTCTGCTGTACCTCTGCTGTCATTAAGAGTCCACTGACATGGGGGGACCCCACCGGGCTGGCCTTCCACACATTTGGAAACGATGCTGGTACTGCACACTGAGGGGACCTATCAGAAAGCAGGCTTGGAAGGGGCGCCTGGGTGGCTCAGTGGGTTGAGCGTCTGACTTCAGCTCAGGTCATGATCTCGTGGTTCATGAGTTCAAGCCCCGCATCGGGCTCTGTGCTGACAGCTCAGAGCCTGGAGCCTGCTTCAGATTCTGTGTCTCCCTCTCTCTCTGTCCCTCCCCTGCTCTCTCTCTCTCTCTCTCTCTCTCTCAAGTAAATAAACATGGAAGGAAGGAAGGAGGGAGGGAGGGAGGGAGGAAGGAGTCTTGGAAGCTGATGCAGAGCAAGACAAGAAGACAGGCCAGTCGACGCCAGAAACTCCCTGTTTGCCCATGACCCCTGTTTGCCCATTACCCTATCCCACTTAGGAAGCACTTACCACACACAGGACCTGTTTTTTTGAACTTTACAGGCGTCGTGTCACTTAATCCCATAAGAGCCCGTTTTGCAGATGAAGAAGCAGGTTCGGAGAAGGCCAGCCCCTGCCTTCGGCTGTGGGGCTGGTAAGGGGCAGAGCCGGTATCTGAACTCAGGCAGCCTGCCTCCAAGGCTCCCACCATTAACCTCTGCCTGTGCAGACCTCCCGACGGAGCCCTCCCCACTCTCCCCTTCCCCAGCAATGGCCACCTCAGGATCGTGGGTGGCTGGAGACCACTGTGCCCTGAGAAGGGCAGACAGAGACCATGCGCCTACTGTGTGCCACCCAACTCTTTAATGTCTGCGAGCACCCTGGTCCAGGGGGCTGGCTTCACACACTTCTCAGGGGAAGACACTAGAGCCCAGAGAGGACAAGGGTTCAAGTCACCGGCTGATCAGAAAGAGACTAGCACCTTCTGACCCTGGAGCTCTTTCCCTCCTGGTTTTTAGCAGCAAGAGACACCCGTATAAGCGGAACCATCTGAGCAACCCTGGAATCCAAAACAGACCACACTACAGGCCATGACTAGGAGACAGGGTTCTAGGGACATTCCCCCCAACCTCAGTTTTCTCATCCATAAAACGAGGGGGTGGAGTAAGATGATATTCATTCCAGGGCTCCCCGCCCGCTAAGAGCCATACGGGGCTCCAGCGCCTCCCTTCTCTCTCTAGGACTGTGAAAGTGCCGGGTTTCTGTTCACCAACAAGCCTGAATCACAGAGAGGGGAAGGGCCATTCTTTAGGCCTGAGCATGCGCACTGAGCTTGACATCCGGCACAATTACGGACGCCTCCAACAATCTGCTGGTGCCTCCGTTTTACAGATAAGGACACTGAGGCTCGGGGAGGTGAACTGACTCGCCCTGAGCCACCCGGCCAGGAGGCAGCAGAGCCACAAAATCAGACTCCAAACTGCTCTCCATCACACACACAGAAACTCCACCTGAACTCATCTGCTCTCTCTCCTCTGCTCGTTCATTGTTGCATGCATTCTACAGGTGAGCTGAGCACGGTGGGCTGGGCGTGCTACCCAGGATGGCCAGTGGTGAATGCATCAGGGCATCCTCCCCCAAGAAGCGCAGGTTCCGGTGGCAAAGCCCAACCCCCCCGAGCTGACAAACAGCCGTAGGTGCCAAAAACAGAAAGGTGAGGGAGCTTTGAGGGAACGGTAATCCTGCAGTCAGGTGCCTGCAGGGGCACCTTCCTGGAAGAAGTGACATCTCAGCAGAGCCCTCAAAGCTGAGAGGGGGAACCCAGTGAGAGGGAGGAGAAGAGAAGGTATCTGGGCAGAGGGACCGGCCAGCGCAAGATTGGGGGGGGGGGGAGCTGCCAACCATCAGCACCCCCAGCCCCAGCCCAGCCCCTCCACCAGGCGACAGGGCACCTTCGGGGGCCTGACTGTGATTCCATTTGGGTTAAAAGGAGAAGAGAAAAAAAGAACCGCCCTTCTGCCTCGTGCCCGGGAAAACCTAATAAAACTGCCAGGTCCTCTCAAGCCCAGATAAAAGAAGGCCCCATTTCCATCTGTAATTACATTTGACTCACAAAATGGTCCCGAAAGGGAAGTGGGACCCTGAGACGGGGGGAGGGGCTGGGGCCCGGCATCCCCGGCCGAGCCAAGCCACCAATTTCCCACCCTGCCACCGCGAGATCAGCGGGGATGAGAAGTGTGGCCGCTGACAGTCCGTAATGGCGGCCACTCGGCTCGGGGCCACACGCGCTGCACACACACACTCCCGCCCACGAGTGCTGGGGAGGCCACCGCTCTCCGGAAAGGTCACCCGCGCGCCCGCCCCTCCCCCCCCACTTGCAGCAGCTGTTTCTCTAGTCAAGTGCACACCTGTTAATCTTTCTCTAATGGACCATCCGTCACTCCCGCAGGCATTTTTCTGGGAGAGAGACAGCGAGCGGGAGACAGATGAACGCAGGCTATTCTGTATTGTGAAACCGAGGTGGGAGGGTATGTGAAGAGGGACGGGGGGGGGGGGGGGGGGGGGAGCCACGACGGAGATGGACAGACAGACGGACAGACAAATATAGATACGGCGACTGAGAGGCAAAGGTGGGGTGTGGAGACATGAGGCAGAAAGAAAAACACAGATAAAAACAGAATAAGGGACCGGGATCATGACATTGCGGGCGTCACTGCAGGAGCCAGGAAAGTGGGAGACAGCAGGCAGACAGACCGCCAGGCAGAGGCTGCAGAGAGGCATCTGGAGGTGGCCAAGACCCCAGTGGAACGGGGTGAAAAAGGGCAGAACACCACGCTGAGCTGGAGGCAGGAGGAGCGAGGGCAGGTAAGGAGGGACTACATCCTGGAGGCCCAAAGTGGAGGGAGAGGGGCAGGGGCCCACTCCTTCTGGCCCCATGCCAGGCTTGGAGGCACAAGGCTGGCCATTTCTGCAGGGGTGCGTAAGGGCCCCGGTGGGCAGGAGTCCCTAGGCTGTCCGCAGGAACCCCTGGAGCCCGGTACCATCCCATGATGATAATGGCAGCCGGTGTTAAACGTCTCCCACGTGCCAGTCGGTGCTAAGCACCTTCCATGAATTATCTCATCTAAATCTCAAACGTTACCCTATAGTATCCCCATTTTGTAGAGGGGGAAACAGGCTCAGAGGGAAGTGACTGCCCAGGGCCAGGGCCAGGCAGTGGCGGAATCACATCTCAACCTGAATCACAGGTATTCTCCCTCTGGCCTGTCCCCATCCCCATGGCTGTGACGGCATCACCTGCCCCACTTTTCTGACTTGACGATCCAGTTCAGTACAGACATGTCGCTGTCCTGTTTAGAAGCCTTCCGTGGCTCTCCACTGCCTTGAGGCACTTTGTGGATGGATAGCCCCCTCACCAGCCTCCCGGGCTGTCTCCTGCACATCCTCCTTCAGGGCTCAGGGTCCTTTGGGGGAATGCCTGAGCTCCTGGTCCCTGTACCTGTCCCTCCTCTGTCTCACTGATAAACTCGTAGTCAACCTTCAGGAGCCACTGCCCGTGCCACTGCCTTTGGGAAGGCTTCCCTGACTGCAGCCCATGTTGGCTCTCTCCCCTAAGCGCCCACAGAGCTGGAATGTTGGGCACTAAGCCAGCCTGTCCTCCTCTTCCCAGAGTCCTCCCAGACCTGGGTCAGCAATGATGTGGGGGCTGCAGAAGGGAAAATAAAGACTGCTTTGACCCATCCACTGGCTGGAGGCCTTGAATGCACTCTCCTGTGAGTAGGGGCCAGTAGACATGCCCCAGCCGGCCCCGGGGGGCTTCCTGCACCCCATCCCTGCTGCCCATCCAGCCAAGCCCTCTGTTTCTTGTTGTCCAACTCGGTGACCTCCTTCAGTTCCAGGATGGGATGGGACTGAGGGCAGCCTTGCCCGCCTTGGGAGGAGTCACGCGCCTGGAGAGGTGAGTGCTGGGGGAGGGAGAAGGGGACCATAGGGACTGCTCCCGGGAGCAAAGCTTCCCCACCCAGACCTCCCCCACTGCCTCCTGTCTGCTTTGTGGAACCTCCACCTCCACCTTGGCATCCTGGAGCCCTGCTCTCTCAGTTGCTCACCATATCACCTGGGCATGCCTCAGTTTCCCCATCTGCTCAATGGATATGAGACACTCGCCTTGCCTGCCCCATCGGGCTGCCATGAGGATCACAAGGGGAAGAAATGTGGCAACACATGACAGTGAGTAATGATGGATGAATCTGACCCCATCCGCCTGCTTGTCATGTAGCCTCAGCCAAAGAGCAGACCTCAGCCCCGTCTGGCCACCTCATGGGTCACAAGCAGGCCCCTGCCTGGATGACCCCCCCACCTTTTACCTGTCACCGCCTCCCAGGCCAGTCCCTGCAAGGAACAGCATCTTTGACCATGAGGAACCTAGAGACGTTGGAACCCCTTGTGATCTGGGTAGCAATGGCCACTTTGGCCGGAGACACCTGCAGTCTCACCTCTCATTTGAGCACCTGAGACCACAGAGGCAGGGGTGGCGGATGGAGTAAGAGAGCAATGCCCAGGCTGTGCCCCACTGTCACTACCTACTGTCCCCATGGCAGCGCCAGTCTCCCTGCCAGGCCCCTGCGATGCCTCCCCCTCCACGGTCTCCACCCCTGCAGGAAAGGGGCTGTGCGCGTTCACCCATCTTCTCCTTCCCCTCCTCCCCACTCTCCCGGCCTTCCAGTGGCCCTGGGCCACCTCTCTCTGCAGGCACCACCTCAGACGGGGCTGCTCAAAATAAACACGGGGGCGGATCGTTTCCCGCCAAGCCACGTCCGGGAGCAGAGAGGAGTGGGGCAAAAATACCAGCAGGCCCCCAGCAGGCCCCGCGCTGCGCTCAGCAGAACAATGGCTGCCACTCCAGGCTGCTTTAAAAAGAACATTTTAAAAAATTCTCCCTCCCCCTCGCTTTTTTTTTAAATTCATTAATTTTTTGAGGCTCCAGACAGCAGGAGGTAAATTCACCCCAAGGGTGGTGATGTGAGGTTCAAACAGAAGACTCATAAATAATTGCAAATTAGTGAGCACCTACTACGTGCTGGGCTCTTTAACGCATTTAACCCTCCCAGCCCCTCTGTGCAGAGGGTCCGTGTGCCCGGTTACAGACAGAGCTGCTGGCTGAGGGAGGCCAAGTGACTTGCCCGAGGCCGCCTGCTGGTCAGAGGCAGAACCAAGGAAGGAGCCCAGGCAGGGGCAGCAGGGGGCGAGCAGGGTACAGGCCAGGCAGGGAGGCCCTGAGATCGGGCTGGTGGGGAGGCGGAGGGGCCGCGGCCCACAGAACCCTGGCAAACAGGCCTCTGAAAAGTAGCCCTGATCTGTAGCATATGCCAATTTCTGTGGTGTAAAGACTCCCACCACGGCCAATTCCAAGCTACCAACTGTTTAAAATCAGGCTTTCGAAGTTCCCGAGCGACAGAAAATTGGCTCTCGCAAGCCGGTTCCCACAAGCCCCTGGCGGGAACCGTGCCCAGGCAGCACTGTGACAAGCCGCTCAGAAATTAGAGCCAGGACCCCAACATCACTGTTTCCCCACGAGACCCCCCTCCGGGACCGCTGGCCCAGCCAGGCTTCTGCCCCCACCCCACCGGCAAGCCTAGGCCAGGAAAGGCCAGGAGCCTGAGCCCTAGGCCAGGAGGTCTGGGCTGCCTCTCTCACCAGCTTTACCCTGCAGACAGCCTTCCCCCCAGTCTTCCCCAGAGACCTTTTTAATTAAGCCGGAATGGCTGGCAAACCAGCAGCTCCAAACAGAGTGTCGCTGCAGCCCCAGGGGCCGCATTTAAGGAAATTGAATGGAGCCAGCACTTGGAGAGCTAATGAAGAGGGAAATGAGAGTGTGGCCCACCGCGGGGCGCAGTGGGCGGGTGGAGGGCCTCCGCAGAAAGCAGGCGGCAGGAAAGCAAAGGGGGTGCCACATTCTGAACCCCGTGGGGGTGTCAGTCTCGCCACAGAAAGATGTGGGTTCAGGGGCGCCTGGGTGGCTCAATCGGTTGAGTGTCTGACTTCGCTTCAGGTTGTGATCTCATGGCTCTGTGGGTTCAAGCCCCGCTTCGGGCTCTGTGCTGACAGCTTGGAGCCTGAAGCCTGCCTCGGATTCTGTGTCTCCCTCTCTCTCTGTCCCTCCCCTGCTCAAACTTGCGCACTCTCTGTCACCCACTCAAAAATAAATAAATGTTAAAGAAAGATGTGGGTGGGGCACCTGGGTAGCTCAGTCGGTTGAGCATCCCACTTCAGCTCAGATCATGGTCTCGCGGTTCGTGAGTTTGAGCCCCGCGCCAGGCTCTGTGCTAACAAACAGCTCAGAGCCTGGAGCCTGCTTCAGATTCTGTATCTCTCTCTCTCTCTCCCCCTCCCCTGCTCATGCTCTGCCTCTCTCTGTCTCTCAAAAATAAATAAATGTTAAAAAAAAAAAAAGAAAGAAAGATGTGGGTTCAAATCTGACCCCTGATTGTCTGTGGGACCTTGGATCAGTGACATCCCCTCCCTAGGCCTCAAGGTCACTAGCTGCCAAGCGGGGTGCCCTCACGGGGTAGGGGTCAGGTCAACGGAGGAAACCTACCCAGGGGCTAGGTGAGTCAGAAAACGGTGTTTTTCGAATGGAGCCAGGAATGGACTTGTCACACAGGCCGTCACCCACGGTATGACCTATTTGCTGGGCACATGTGTGCTAGCCCCCCACAGC
Organism: Panthera pardus; assembly: GCF_024362965.1. Lineage (NCBI taxonomy): Eukaryota > Metazoa > Chordata > Mammalia > Carnivora > Felidae > Panthera > Panthera pardus. The sequence continues at coordinate 1,631,282 of NW_026526991.1, read as the reverse complement.
CCTCCTTCCTGTGTCCCTACAAGTAGCCTCTTATCTCTTACACATCCTCCCTGTGCTCTTGCCATCTCCCTTGGGGCCATGTCTCTGAACCCCGATGGCCCAGGGGGCCTGGGACACACCATGAACTCAGCCAACACCCACTCTGCACTCCACGCACCCAGTGCTGAGGACAGAAGAAACCACAGGGTTGGCCGAGGAGGGAGACGGGGGACAGTCTTTGCAGGGCAACCCTGGGGCCACCCTCAGTGCCGCCGGGCTGCGTGGAGGGTGGACTATGTGGGGACATCAGGGACAGGAGGACGCCCAACCTGCTGAAGGCACTGCCACAGAGGGACCTTGGCCGTCAGAGGAAAGGTCTGTGTTTTGTGCCGAGGGCAATGGGGAGCTGCGGCAGGTTGGGGAGAGGGGAAAGCCCGGCCTCGGGAAAGACCACGCCAGCTGTTTGGGGGAGAATGGACAGGAGGGCTCGTGGGAAAGGCGATGACCGGAAGTCAGGTTTGGCAGGACGGACAGGGGAAGGGCTGTGGGTGCCTGGTGTCCAGGCCGCGCCACTCAGGAGACGGGAGCTGGATCTCAACCCAGCGGGCCCCAGTACCAGCTCCGCCTCCCTCGCTCACTCACCCACTAGGCACACACCTGGAGCTTCCCTCTCCTCTGGGCCGGGCCCGGGGCTGGGCACCGAGGCCGCAGGGCAGAATCGGACCCGGCCCCGGTCAGGGGGCAGACAGACACCCAGGGGATGTTCAACAGCCCGGGCTGCGTGGGGCCGGCTTGGGCCTAGGCGTCCAGCCCTCCCCCCACGCCCACGCCCGCCCCCGCGCCCAGCGCCCGCCCCCACTGGCCTGCTCATGGTGTTCGATGCCCATGCTGACGGTGTTAACCAAGATGGCCATCATGATGCCCCGGTTGAAGTACTTGCTGTCCACGATGCCTCGAAGCTTGGCTCGGGTCTCGCGCCACACATCCCCGCACAGCCGGGCCGCCCCGTCCGCCTGTTCCTCCTCGTCCTCCTTCTCCAGGCCTGAGGAGGTCCCATCCTCGCTGCTCCGGGCCCCGTCCCCATCCACCTCCTCCGAGTCACCACCTGAGCCACCAGAGCCCGAGCCCTCCTGGCCCGAGTCGGTGCTGCCCGGGCCCGACGGCCGCCGGCTCCCCTCGTGCTGGCAGCGGGGACAGCTGGCAGGATCGGAGGCCAGCACGGCAGAGATGGGCTGCACCGGCGTGTGGGGCATCGGGTCCAGGGGACTGTGTCGAGGGCACAGCTCTGCGAAGCAAACACAAGGCAGGGTCGGCACCTCAGGTTACACAGGCCTGAGGGGCTCCGAGGGGGCAGGACCTGCCCACCCCAGGGGTCAAGCTAACCCTGGGACACAGACCCATGTGTGCCTCAAGTTCCTGTGGCTCAGGTTCTGTCTGGGTGAGGAGATCGAGTGGCTTGTAGTCCTGGGGGACTGGCTTTACCTCTCTGGGCTTGGCTGGCCCCTGTGACAAGCGAGGGCCGTGGGGAGGGCTCTACTGTGGATGTGTTGGCGTGCCTAGAACAGTGCCTGGGGCACGTGTGTTTGTCGCCTGTCCTGGCTACATCATCTCCTGGCCCGAGGCCCAGCCCTCCCACGGCCCTGCTTGCTCACATTGGACTTGGGGAAATGGCTGAGAAAGAGTTTCTAAAAGAGCTTCTAAAAGAGTCAGCTTGATGCGGCGGACGGACGCCCCTTAGAGAGCGCCAAGGTGACCTCTCCATCTTCAATTCTCCTCCCACCTGTATGTGGGGCTTGTGTCCCGGGGAGGGAGGGAGGCAGGAGCCCTGGGCAGGAGGCAAACCCTTGCTCTAGAAGCCCCCTGATAGTCGGGGTGGCTCCAGGGGAAGCAGGCAGGAAGGGCTGACGGGAGGCACAGCAGGGAGTGGGGGGCAGAAGTGTTCGCCCCCTGTGCTGCCCCAGGGAGAGTTTAAAAAGCCTGAACCAGTCTTAGACCACAGTTCTGCCATCTTTAACCATTTCAAGGAGGTGTCAGAGAGGTTCTTCCTGGGTAGTATGGTCTCTTCTTTGTGTTTACCTGTACTGTCCTAAAATACATGTTTTCCTGGTGCGAGCAAAGAAAAGGTATTAGTAATATTAAAGGGAGGGGTGCCTGGGTGGCTCAGGCGTCTGGCATCTGAGTCCTGGTTTCTGCCCAGGTTATGGTCTCAGGGTTCATGGGATCAAGTCCCATGGGGGCACAGTGCGGAGCCTGCTTGGGGTTCTCTCTCTCTCTACCCACCCTACCCTGTCCCTCCCACATGTGTGTTCTCTTTCTCTCTCTCAAAATAACTAAATAAACATTTAAGAATAATAATAATTAAAGGGAATGAAAAACATGTAATGCCTACCCTCCCTTTGCAGATTTGCCTCCCAGTATCTCCTGAAGCCCCGGAAGAGGCCTTCTGATTCATTCATCCCCTGGGAGCCAGCGTGGGCAGGCAGAAGCCCAGGGTCAATCCCACTTCAGTAAGGCCCACCTCAGCCCCACTCGTGCCTGGGGCTGGGCCCCCTGAAACTTGTTTCCCAGGGAAGCGGGAGGGTACTGAGGCCCAGGGGCAGGGGGCAAGGCCCCCCTCCAGAGAGCCCACTGGACTTCTTTCCACACAGCTTCCCCGGAGAGGGTGGGGGCAGCAGCAAGAAGCCCGCGTCATCCAGGGACCCTGCAGGCAGACCCCAGCTGCCCCGTCCACGTGCTGGGCCAGCCCACGGGCCACCTGGAGCCTCCCGCAAGACCACGCCTGGACGGCTGGCACCCGAGGAGGGGTGGGCGGCAGCTTCGAGCATCAGTTCTCTCTCCGGCTTGCCTCCCAAGAATCTCAGGGCTTGAGAGCTGCAGGGGCAGGGCCCGGGGGTGGCTGACTCCCCCTGCGCGTGAGCCTCATCCTCGACCTGACGGAGCAGGAGACTGAGGCCCACAGAGGGGCCCGGGCTGTCCAGGTCACACGCTGTGCACCTGCTCCAGGGCTGGGACCCTGCTGACTTCCGTCTTGGCACCAGCTGGGGGGCGGGACTCCTCTCCTGGGGCGCATTTGCCTTCTCCGGGGAGCTGAGCGGGAGCGTTCATTTCCCTCTGGACGCGGGCCCAGCAAACCCAGCTCTGATGTCCCTGACGCCGATTTTGTCACGGACACGCTGCGTGACCCCAGGTGACTCCCTTCACCTATCTGGACCTTGGTTTTCCCATCTGAAAACGGGATAATATAACTCACTCTGCCCTCTTCTCAGGACTGTTTTCTAGAACAGACAAGAGAGTGAATGGAGAGCCCCTTCTGAGCCTAACGGCCCGGAGACAGAAGATCTCTGGTCCCCGACACACCACGCCTCGGCACGGTGGCCACGGCCCCCTTATCCCAGGTGGCTGGTCGTCACTGCTCTGGCGTGCTAGCACGTGGTGGCAGCAGGAAGCCACGTGGGGCGTGAGGCAGGCTGAGAGGAGTGGAGCGTTAGCGTTTTACCAGACAGGATAGACAACCGTCCGTTTCTTTCGAGTGTGAATCCCGGGCGGAGCCTGGGTCCACGTGTGACCCCACTGGGGTCGGAAGGGGATCCTCCAGGGCTCGGGGTGCCGGGTGCCCCCAGCCCGAGGCCAGCCCAGACCGGGCACCGGCAGGGGGTCAGGAAAGCAGGGAGGGAGCAAGGGGCACGCGCCGGAGCTCCCGAGGGAAGACCCGGGTTCTCAACCTGCCGGACGGCTCTGCCTGTGCCGAGGAGACAGGGGGGCGCGTTCGCCAGCGGTGCCGTCGCGGGGTCCCCAGCATCCCCCGCGGGAGGCACACGAGGCCTGAGCGGGGCACCCCGGAGGCGGCGGCAGGCGGGACCACTTACTGTAATGCCTGGGCTCCTTGGCGCGGGGCCCGGGCTTGGCGGAGGGGGACGCCCCCGGGCCCGGGGCCCGGCGCCGGCTCTGCAGGGCCTGGTAGAGGCCCAGGGCACGCCTCCTGGCCTTGCGCAAGATGTGACAGACGTACTGGAAGATCTCCTCGTAACAGTCGCCGGGCTCCGCGTAGCTGGCCACCGTGCTGGAGGACAGGTAGCGCTGCCGCTGCTCCAGCATCAGCCGGTGCTCCCGCTGCTTGGTCTCCGAGAACTGGGTCGCTATGACAACGAGGCACAGGTTGATCATGAAGAAGGAGCCCACCTGTGACCAACGGGAGGAGAGGACAGGGACAGGGACAGGGACAGAGGGGACAGATTGGCGGGGGGAGGCAGACGTGGGGGAGAGGGGAATGAAGGGATAGAGAGAAAGAGAAAACGGGGAGGCAGAGGTGGTGACACGGTGACAGAGGTGGGGTGAGAAGCAGAGGGGTACCAAGGCAGAAAGGAGGACAGGAGGAAGAGGGGCAGGGACAAATCCGAGGCACGGAGCAGGGACAGGACAGAGCCAGGAGACAGACAGCCAGAGCCGGCAGGAAGGACAGAGAGACGATGAGGAGAAACACCGAGAGGGAGGGACGGAGGCTCAGAGAGTGCAGAAGCGGAGGGCGTGGGAGACACAGGGTGATGGGTGCGAGGAGGCGGGGAGAGAGAGGGGCAGAGGGTGGAGGGCCCAGAGAGACGGAGAGGCACGGGCACAGATAGGGACAGGAAAAGACTGCTGAGGCCTTGCTCCGACAGGAGGCCAGGGCCCCAGGACGGCGGTGGCCCAGGCAGCTCCCCAGGCCCCACTGGGACCCGCTTTGAAGCCCGATCCCCCAGGCCCTCGGACCCCGGCCAGGGACGTCAGTGCTGAGGCCAGGGAGGGAGGCCCACACGCTCTCAGGCTATCCAGGCCCTGAGTCCCACCCCAGCCCTACCCTCTCTCTGGCCTTCACTTTGGCCTCAGTTGGGCATCCAGACAAAAGAGAAGCTTCCTTCAGAAAGGGTTTACTTGTGTGGCTTTATCTGTGCTTGGATGGAGGTGGTGGGGGAGACTACCCAGTCAGTACTAAGAATCCCACCACCTCATGATGCAGGGTCCAGTTCCAGTGGCCACCACAGGCCGCAGAGGGCACAGGTAGGTCCTAGTTGCCAGAGGGCAGACCCCTCCTCTGGCATTTGCTAAGCCCTTGAAAGAGATCAGTGGCCCTACCAGCAAGGAGGGTCCGCCTACCAGCTTTTCATCCTCCTCCGGGCTACCTGCCAGGCAGTTCACGCAGGCCACAGTCCCAGCCGCTGATTCACCCTCCCCTCCTGTCCCCACGTCACAAAGAGGGAGCTGGGCTTCTGGGGTTATCGAGGGCTGAGGGGAGGGCTTCATGGCTGGAGGACCCTGAGAAAATCCCCAGGTACAAAGATGCCCCTCATTGGCCCTCTCGGTTCTATCTTCCACCAGCGTCTCCTGGAGATCGGCTGTGCATCGGGCCCCTGTGACGGGTCACCAAGAAGGAGAGGGTGCAGACCCTTCCCTCTGGGAGCTCACACCTATCAGGCTTCTAGCCAGTCTGCCTCTACAGCCACTGCCCCTGTGACCCAGGCAGCTCCCCCCTTCCTTCTGGACCTCCGTTTCCCCATCTGTAAAACCCAAGGCTCAGGCAAGGCAAGCTTAACACGTTTCCAACCAGAGGGAGCGCTGGGCACCAGAGTCTGAGGGCTGAGGACCTCTCACCTCTCTGGGGCTCAGGATCCTCACCTGAGCAACAGAATGGGTAGGTGGCCCTGCATGGCCAGGATTGTGAAGGCAAAATGGAAGCCCGGGGTTCAGGCTTTGCTCTCCAGACCCTTCCCAGCACCCAGAAAAGTTCAACATCCTCAGCCCCCTGCCAGTACCCTTTCTCTTGTGATAGGGCCACCTGGGGCCCAATAATACCAGCAGTAAAAGTGGCAGGGCACATTTATTGAGCGCTTACTGTGTGCCAGGGGTCATGCAGGCCTCAGACTCTGTCTCATCTAATCCTCCTGAGAACCCATAAGCCTAGGTGCCATCACCATCCCCCATGGGACTCGGGGGAGCTAACAGATGTGGCTCGTGTCACGCTGGGAGTTACCAACTTGACATCCCCACCCCTAACTCTATCAGGAGGGGCAGACCACATTCTCCAGTGCTTCTCTGGAATTCGAGGCTCCTCCAGCAACCCCAGTGGTTCAAAGTGCCTCCAATCAGGACTCTGTCCATGTTAAGGTCTCTGCAAGTTGCCCCCTGCCCAAGAGGCTCTCCCCCTGGCTGCCTGCCCTCAGCCTTTAAGGCTCAGTTCTGGTAATCACCTCCTCCAGGAAGCCTCCCACTCCCCTCTTCCTCCTCCAAGCTAGATTAGAAAACTCCTTTGGGCTCCCTCAACCTCTCAGGATTCCTTCTGCCGTGGCTCCTAATATGCTGTCTGGTCAATGTCAAGCGTAGCCCATCTTCCCGCCCCCCGCCCAAGACTGTGAGCTCCTCGAGGACAAGGCCGGGCCCACCTCACTGCTCAGTGCCCAGTGTTCGGCTCAGGGCCTGGAGCAGGGCAGGTCTCCCTGATGGTGCTGGGGAATGAACAAACCAATGGATGAAGGGCAATGCTGAACAAAGCCTCAACCCCCTTCTTTTTATCTGGGGGTCTCTTTACAGGTCCAAGGCCCCTGCGTCCCCCAGGAAGGCATCAGAGCAAAACCAACAGCAGGTACGTCTCGGGTCACTTGCCAGCTTGTCCTGAACCCTCAGGTCAAGGTCCCAGCAGCTCAGGAAAAGGTGCTGCCCCAGAGAGCCAAGCATGCCCTCTCCCACCATTGGGACACCAGAGAATCCAGCCTCACAGCAGTAGGGAGTGAGCCAGCACTGACTCGCCCAGGAGAGAATCACCTTGACATTTTGGGGATTGTGCTGTGGCTGAAGCCTCAGTCAGGCATGGCATGACGAGGTGGATAAGCTCGCTCTAGGCAGACTGTGGAGGGAGGCAGGAGGGGCTTCCCAGAAGGACCCTGCTCTGTGAGGCAGACAGAGCCCCGCTTCCACCCCCTAAGCCACCCCCACCCCCTGCATCCGAGAATTTCAGGGAGCCCTGTGGGAAGCAGCCCCGGGCTTCTGTTTCAGAGCATCTCCCCTTCCCACCACGGGAAAAGAGGAACAAGCTAGAGCCCTAGACAAGCTCCCATCCTGGGGCTGCACCTAGCTACGGTCGTGAGAAGAATGTATTCCCAGAGACTACGAGGCAGAGAAACACGAGCAGGAGCGACTAGATGGTCTTAAACGCCCAGAAATGAGAAATGAAGGCAATCGAGAGTGATGGATGCTTCCCGCAGCCGCGCTGATGAGTCCCTTCAGTCACCCGCTGCTCGGAGGCATTTAAAAATGGCTTGGCTGGTTCAGTCAGTGAAGCACCCGACTCTTGGTCTCAGGACTGTGAGTTCGAGCCCCGTGTTGGGTGTGTGGATGACTTAAAAAAAAAAAAAAAAAAAAAAAAAACCTGCCCCTCCTGCTCCCTCCCACTCAGCTCTCTTGGCTCTGAGGGGCTCCCTGGGAACCCCCCAGCCCCATCCCTGGTCCCTGGGTCCTTGAGCTTCCCCAGAGAGCCCCAGCTACCCTGACACGTACTATGATAAGCAGGATAAAATAGATGAAGTTGTAGAAGGAGTGAGCATCCATCACATAGTACATGATCTCCACCCAGCCTTCCAGGGTAATCACCTGCAGCCAGAACAGAGCAGAGGACCGGTGAGCCTGAGACAGGAAAGGCGGCACCCTCAGGAAAGACAGGCGACCAACGCAGCGCCCCAGACAGAGGCCCCACTGTGTGCCAGACTGCTGGACACACATTCTCTCTCGAACTCTCCACAAGGCTCCATGGGACGGCCATCCTCATCGCCCACACACGGGTGAGAAAACTGAGGTTCAGAGAGGTTACAGTATTTGCCCTCTGTCACACAGCCAGGAAGGCGGGGAGCCAGACCTGAGCCTGGTCCCTCTTGCTCCAGAGCCTGGCCCTCTCCAGTCTCCCTCACCAAGGCAGGAGGGCTGGAAGCAGGGGGCCCTGGACTCCAACTCCAGCTCACCAGCTGGGCCTAGGGCCCAGCTCAGCTGAGCCCAGGAGTGTGGCTATGATGGGGCTGGTGTGACTGTTGCCCCCGTTCTCCTTCCCAGAGAGGGAGGCAGAGCAGCCTTGGGCAAAGCAAACGCTGGGCGCTCCCTAGCAACTGCCCTCTCCCAGGCAACCCATTCACACCCCTGGGGGCTGAGGGTCTCAAAACACAGCTGCTGGGCTGTGATCACATCCCATCACGCCTTGCAGCTCTGAATTCTGTGATCTCGATGCTCCCCAGAGCAAAGCACACAGAGCAGCCGCTTTGATAAGGCCCTCCCCTCTTCTCGGGGCTTCTCAGCCACCACCCCCTGCTCCAGCCCTGTTCTTCCTTCTGAGGGCAGCGGGAAGGTGACCTTTACCAAGCACTCGCTCCACACTTGGCTGACTGTTCGGCTCCCATCATCTAGCTTCTTCTTCTCAGCCACTCAGGGCGAGAGGGGGCTGTTATTACCCCCACGTTAAAGGTGAAAAACTGAGGCACAGAGGCAGGAAGCGGTACCCAGTCTTAGAGCCCCCGTTTCCTCGACATGCCCCACCCCGGTCCTCTGCAGCGCAGTGGGGCCGTGCAAGGCACACAGTAAAGTTAACGCTGTGAGTGTGTGTATATGTGTGCACTGAGTAAAATGTATTTCTTACTGACTGATCAACGAAAAAGGTCCGAGAGATTCTACCCAGACAGACAGACAGCTCCTTGGTGCTCACCTTGAACCTTCCCTGCACTCAGGCCTTGGCTCAGGTGGTCACCTCCACCAGGAATGTCTTTTCCCCCACGTCCTGTGTGCAGGCCTTGCCTGGTCAGCCCCTCTAACAGGCGTGAGTCTGGTCTCTCCCCTCTAGGTCTGTACCTCACTGCCGGGATCCATCGGTCCCCAGGCAACCTGGGGTTCCACAAAGAGCACAGGCTTTGGGGGCACCCGGCCCTGGGTTAAAAGCCTGACTCTCCACTAACCAGCACGTGATCCATCAAATAGCTTGCTTCCTTTCTCTTGAACCTCAGTTGCTCTGTCTATAATAGGGGCGCGATAACGCCCATCGTGCCAGCAAGTCGGGCAGATTTCAGTGAAACAGGCGGCCAACACCTAGCACAGAGCCCTCCCTGCCAGAAGAAGCTGTGCCCCCTGCCCCTCACCCCACCCCCCACTCCAGTCTCCCGGGCCCCAGCCCGTGCGCTGGTGCCAGGCCTGAGCAGCCTCACCTGGAAGATGACGATCCAGGCGTAGCCGATGTTGTCAAAATTGATGGCACCCTTGTGGGGGTTGGCGCTGCCCGTGCGGCACACGTTATAGTAGCGGTTCCAATTGACGCAGAGCCCGCTGGCATTGAGGTCCTGGCGCCCCGCCCCGAAGTCGTAGACATCATCCTTGGACAGGCAGCACTCACGGCCCTGCTCCTTGAGTGGGGGGATCTCGTGGCAGCCCATGATGCCATTGTCCCCCGAAAGGGAGCAGATGAAGGGCATCTCGTCGTCCTCCTCTGGCTGGTAGTAGGGGGGCAGGGCCACATCCCCTTGTCTGTGCACAGGTGACGGCGGGGGGGGGAAAAGAAGAGAAGGGGAGGGGTCACCACCAGGAGGAGCAGGAAGGGGAAGGCCACGTAGTGTGACAGAACTGTCCCAACAGGTCCTGTCACCGCCTCTAGACCTTTGCCTATGTTGTTCCCCCACCTGGGACGCCCTTCCCCATGGTCAAAAAATCTCCCACTGACCTACTGCAGTCAGTTCTAGGGTCCCTTCCCTAAGGGGGCCTCCTCAGGATGGAGCAGGGCTAGTCCCTGACCCGCTGTGGCCAGACTGTGCCCTGCACACACCCACATTGCTCCTAGGGCATGTGTACCCAACTTCTCTTGGAGCCTGAAGCTCTTTTAGGAAAAGGACGGGGTCTCAGGCTCCCCAGTCCCCATACACTGTTTGGTCAGCACAGAGTACACGTTTAATCAACAAACGTTGAATTCTACTGATCCAACAGATGAGGATCTGATCCTCTGCCTGCCCCACCCCTTCCCATCTATGTAACCTTGGGCTGTTAACTTCCTCTCTCCAGACCTCAATTTCCTCATCTGTAAGACAGAGATGACAATCTCTGCCCTACCCATCCTGTGAGGTTAAACAATGAGTCACTGCAACCCAATCAAAATCCCAACTTGTTTGTGTCTGTGGAACCTGGACAGATGGTTCTAGGATTTATCTGGATGGAAGAATAGGCAAGACAGTTTTTTTAAAAGGAGAAAGAGGAGTGGAGTCCAGTCTTACATGAGAGCAAAATACAACTACAATTATTACTAGAGTGTATAGTATTGCAAGAGGAACAGAAAGATTCGTGGAACACCACAGAGCACAGGGACAAACCCATACATAAAACAGAACTTAGTCTATTACAGAAACACCTTTTCAGATCCATGGGAAGAAGAAGAATTAAACAATAAATGCTTCTGAGACAACTGTTATCTGGAAAAAGAATAGATCTCTACCTCACACCATATACAAAAATAAACTTCTTGAAGACTTGGTATCAAAAGAAAAAAAAAAGAATGTAAATAATCTCATTATTGATTATTTATATTGATTGCACATTGAAAATAGTAATCTTTTGGATATATTAGGTTAAGCAAAATATATTACAAAATTTAAAATAATAAACTTCTGGTGGATTAAAAATTATAAATGCAACAAACATAATCACAAAAATATTACAAGAGAACGGGAAATATTTCTGTTAACTCAAGATATATAAGGCCTGGGATAACTGGGTGCCTCAGTCAGTTAAGTGTCTGACTCTTGGTTTTGGGCTCAGGTCATGATGTCACATTTCATGAGTTTGAGTCCCGCATCGGGCTCTGCATTGCCCGTACAGAGTCTGCATGGGATTCATTCTCTTTCCCTCTCTCTCTGCCTCCTCTCTTTCTCTTCCTCTCTCTCTCAAACGAAATAAATAAACTTAAAAGAAATAATTGAGGAAAAAAAAGATATACGTGTAAGGCTTTCCTGGATAAAATCTACAAATCCAAATTCTACACAAGCAAAGTTCAAGATTGACTATATACAAATGTAAAACTTCTATGAGACAAAAGAGAGCATATTAAGTAAAAAGACAAGCTAAATAAATAAATAAATAAATAAATAAATAAATAAATAAATAAATAAAAAGTAGAGGTAGGCAAACTTTCTCTGTAAAGGGCCAGATAGGGCCATATGGTCTCTGTGCCAATTACTCAGCTGCACTCTTGAAATGCAAAACAGTCATAGGAAATAGGTAAACAAGTGGGTATGGCCGTGTTCCAATAAAACTTTATTTACAAAAACAGGCTAGAGATTGCCACTGCCCTGGGATAAGTATTGGCAATATATAAAACAAATAGAAGACATCTAGACTATGTTAAAACCACCTGTCACTCAAAACCACCTGTGCCCCCACTAGGGGGTAAAAGGACAAAAGAAAAAAGAAAAGAAAAGAAAAGAGAACAGAAAAGAGAAGAAAAGAGAAAAATTTCACAGAAGAAATAAAAATGGCCAAGATGCTTGGCAGGGAGTGGGGGGAAGCCAACGTACCAATATACAGGAAGAGACGCTCACTTGACTAATAACAGGAAAATGCAAACAAAACTCACACCGAGATCATTTTACACCCATCCAAATGGCAAATATTTCAGGCCGATGGTACTGAGTGCGAAAAGAGTGAGTACAAACACACATGCGCATACACTGTTGGTGGGAGTGTAAATTGATATAAACTTTTCGGAGGGCAATTTAGCAGCATCCGCCAACAATGAACACGTACACATCCAAGCCAAATACAAATGGCCACCTGGCAGTAATAAAGACACCCCTGCAATTCAGTGGAAAAAGGGTGGACTTCTCAACCAATGCTGCTGGGACAACTGAATATCTGTACAAAAAGGGAATCTGTACATACCACAGTAAGAGACAGAATACAGACCTAAATGTGAAAGATAAAACAGGAGAGCTTCTAAAAGAAAACACTGGAGGATATTTTCATCACCTTGGGTTAAGAAAAGATTAAACTGGACACAAAAAGCAATACTGAAAAAACGACTGGTAATCTGGACTTCATTACAACTAAGGGCTTCATCGTCCAATAGCACCATTAAGAGAGTGAAAATGGAACAGGCTGGGATTAGATCTCTGCAACATATCTATCCACCAAAGGACTCAAATCGAGAATACAAAGAACCACTGCAAATTTATAATAAAAAGAAAGACCACCCAATCTAAAAACAGCAAAAGACTGTAACAGACACTTCATAAGAGGATACACGTGAAAAGTGCCAACCGTCACTAGTCATCAGGGCAAAACAAATTAAAACCACAAAAAGGTACCACTGCACTCTCCCTGGAAGAGTGACAGTGAAAAGGACTGACGTACCAAATGTCGCTGAGGATGCCGGGCCACCGGAGCTCTCAGACTTTGCTAGCAGACATTGAACGCAACCATCTTGGAAAGCCATTTGACGAAATCTACTAAAGCTAAACGTACATGCACCCTTAACAATTCCACTCCTGGGTATTTACCCAAAAGAAAGGATGGCTATATCCACCAAAGATATGTACGAGAATACGCATGAGTCATAAGAGCCAAAAAAAAAAAAAAAAAAAAAAAACAGGAACAACCCAAGTCAACAGTAGAATGAAAAAAAAAAAAATAAGTAGTCGTATATTTGCTCAATATATACCCACAGCAACGAAAAAGAAATAAAACCCACAAGAACGTGGGTGAATCTCAAAGACACATTACACTGAGCCAAAGAAGCAGACACAAAAGGTAGCATCCTGTATGACTGCATTTAAAGAAACCTCAAGAACAGGCAAAACAAATCTACGGCGATAGAGGTCAGAATAGTGGCCGCTTTGGGGTGAGGGGGACAGGAACCGGCAAGGGGCAGGAGGGAGCCTCCCTAGGCCCCCTAAGTTTCTCTGGGTAGCTTTACACTGGTGTGGACCCACGTAAGACATCATTCAGCTCTACACTTTAGTTGTGTCCAGCGCTAAATGCAATTTGTATCTTTAAAAAAGAAGCATAAAAATATACACACACTTTGGGGTGCCTGGGAGGCTCTCAGTTAAGCGTCCGACTCTTGGTTTAGGCTTGGGTCGTGATCTCATGGTTCATGGGATCAAGCCTCAAGCTGGGCTCTGGGCTGGCAACACGGAGCCTGCTTGGGATTCTCTCACCCTTCCTCTCTCTCTCTCTCTGTCCTTCCCCCACTCATGCGGGCACTTGCATACACACAACCTCTCTCTCAAAATAAATAAATAAACTTTAAAATATATGTGTGTGTGTGTGTGTGTGTGTGTGTGTATACACATACACTTTGACCAGCGATGATGAGTCTAGCCATTGATCCCACGTGTACATAAGGATCACACGTGTACAGGATGTGTCCTGCAGCCCCGTACGGAAGAAAAAAAACTTGGAAACCACGCAACGTCCATCAACAGGGGCTGGCGAGATGAACTGCCTTTTATCCGTGGAATAAGAAACCCTGGTGTAAAACGCCCTCAAGACACATTGTCAAAGCAATTCGCATATTTAAAGTCTGTCTGCGACGCGAACGGCCGTGTGTGCAGGTAACACTTCAGATGGAACCCGGGAGAAGGGACCAGACGCCTCGCAGAGGACATCAGTCCTGGGTTCAGATTCCGGGCCCCGCCACTTCCTAGCTGGGCAGTACTGTCCTGACTCTGTGCCCCAGAACCCTCAAACAGACCGTGTGGGGTCTCCCCAAGGGCTCATGAGACTGAAGGGATGCTCTGAGCACCCTCACCGGAGGCAGGCGCTGCAGGCAGGGGAACCTGGGTTCTCACACCGGCTCTGATGTTGCCAACCTTGCCCTGGAGCAAGATACCCCTCTCTTGGCCTCTGCCTCCCAGTCTCCACAAGGGGTCAGATTTAAGCATTACCTCAGTCACACCTGTTGCGCTGGAGCACGTCATCAGTGTCAACCAGGTAAATACACCAGTCTAGAGACACCCAACAACCAAGTAAGTGAACTCACCGGTGTAATTTCAGGAGGAAATCAAGCAGGCTAATGCCACAGAGTGTCTGGGAGTAAGGGGGTGGTGAGGGAAGGCCTCCAGCAGGTGGTGACCTTGGGGCTGAGGCGGGACAATGAGGAGGAGGCCACGGAATGACCTAGGGAAAGACCCGTGTGGGACAGAGGGGTCTGGAACTGTCCTGAACCCCCAAAGCTGAGAGCTCATACCCACACACCTCCATCTTTGAGGACCAGCCCGGGAGAAGTGGGTGCCCCCCGCTTCCTGCTGCTGTGGGGCCCACCTCTTGCAAGTGACTGACACAAGAGTAGGCCCCCACGAGCCCACGGGATCCTTCCCACAAGGGTGCCGCTTCTCTGGTCCCCGCGGCAATGGGGGCAATGGGAGGGTGAACCGGTCCCCTCCCCCGTCCTCACCCCGGCTCTCTGGGTTAGCTTCCTCTCCACAATTGACAGGACATGTGAGAGAAAGCGGAGCCCACCCCGGAGGGCGTCCCAAGCCTCCCACAGTCGTCCTCCGTCCACGAGAGCCCCTCGGTGGAGGCACCTGTGACCAGTTCCCCAAGGGCAGGAACTCTGCCTTCTGTTGTGTCCTGAGCACTAAGCACGGGCTTGGCAAGAGCTGACACTTGAGTGCTGCTCTCGAGCGAGAGGCTGGTTCGGTCCCCCCGGGGCCTGGCACAGGGCAGGAGCCCGCCGAGGCGCAGCAACGTGTCAGCATCCTCCCGTCCAGACGCATCCATACGGGTACGCACGCCCAAACACGCCGCTCCTCCCTCACCGCGGAAATTCCACAGATGTCAACTCTCCCAGGCAACTCAACCCGACTCCTCCAAGAGCCAGAGCTGGACTTCTGTTGAGACGGCTTTTGACGATCACCTCTCTGGGGTGGGGAGCCCACCCACCCGCTTATCGAGGCAAACGGGCCGACTGTGAGTTGACCTTTCCTGGATGACTGGGAGTCACCAAGAGGGATGTCTGTGCTGGAATTGGGCCAGGTTCGGTGTCTGCCTTTGAGGGTTTCTGCCTTCTTATTCCCTGTTGGCATCACGTCTGCCTGGGTCTCAGCTGTCCTTTCCCCTCCTGTTCGAGCCCCCAGTTTGCCGCTTCCACTCTGCTGGCCCCATTCCCAATTACCGAGTAAGTTAAAACTGTGTATGAAGTAAGAGTCACTAGGAGCTAAATTCGCACCTGAGGGCCTATTTGAGCCCGGGACTCTGTGACACCCATTTTGAGAGCTCAGTGGCCTTTTGTGCTCCTTTTAGTGTCCAGCCACTCACGGGAGACCCACCACCAGCGCACCTGAGCACATTCCTTGGCTTCTCTCCACTCCTGGGAGTAAGGGTTGGGACCGGGTGCTCCACGGGGAGACCCTCCCCGTCCCAAAACATCCAGCACCCCTGCCGCCCCAGGCAAAGCTGGCTGGCTGGCAGCCACCTGGGTGGTGGGGGCGGCACTCACATGGTGAAGTTCTCCTCCAGGAAGCAGCGGTTACGCAGCAGACCCGCCCAGAGCTGCACGCCGATGATGCCGAAGATGAAGAAGACGAAGAAGCAGAGCAGGAGGACGTTCCCCAGCATGGGCAGCGTGTCCAGGAGCAGGTTCACCAGGATCCGCATACCTGTGAGTGGGGGAGGGCAGAGAGACTGTCAGCCTTGCGAGCAGAAGTCCCAGGAGGACAGAGAGAGAGCAGGCTTAGAGAAACAGAGACAAGGGCATGGAGAGGAGAGGTGGGGACACGCGGGCAGGGGCTCCTTGGGGCTCCCAGCCTGCTCAGGGGCCATTAAGCAGACCTTCTCCTTGATGCCTGCCCCTCTGCCCAGAGGCCACAGAAATGGCTCTGGGCCCCACCACTCTTTCACCAGATTCCGGATGAAAAAGCAGGTGTTTACGGGGCACTGTTTATGTGCCAAACTCTCTTCTGGGTAATGCACAAATCTGATGTCCTTCAGAGACCTTGAGCCAGTCCCTTCCCCTCTTAGAAGAGAAGGTCCTCAGCAAAGGGGCCCAAGAAGACAGCAGCCACCCTGCAAAGGTTCCCCAGCTCAAGAGCCGCACCCAACTCTCCTGACGCTCCCACCCTACAGAGCAGATGGGGGAACGCACTCCACTTCCAGCCCCATCCCACTCTTACCACCCTTCACATCTACTTCCCTATCCTTCCCTTCGGCCCCTCCTGCCCTGGGCTGACCCATCCACATGCCCTCTCCCTTTCCACAGGCTCAGTCCCAACACCTGGCACCCCCCACCCCTCCGTCTGCCCCCTTGACTCCACGAATGGAGCTCTGGACACCCCAGTCAATGCAGAATCCACAGTAGCACAAACCCCAGGCAGATGGGTCACCTCCCTGGTTTGGCCCAGCCACCTTTCCCAGCCCTAAGAAAACATCCCCACTCCCCCACTCTAGTCCCCATGGTTTGCCTGGGCTGCCGTGGAGATCACATGACATGGGCCTGACCAATCAGCACATCCTGTTCCTCTAGCCCCAGTGACTGGTCCAGAATAGGCATGTGACCCCAGCCAGGACCAATGAGGGTCAACCCTGAGACTTCAGCTGAAACTACAGGGGGAAATGCTCTCTTTGTGCAGAGGTTGCAAGCTGGGCAGACTTAAGGCCGGAGCTGCTGGGCCCATCTTGCCTCAGCAGGGCAGCACCCGCCTACAATTGAAGCCAGCCCAGGAAAAACAGAGCCCAGGACACAACAGGGACAATTCTCGACAACAGCCTGGAAGGACTGCAGGAGGTGAACCTTATGAAATTGCTGTAAAATGTGCAGGTACGATACCATGAATTTTTCTTGGGAGAAGATCCACACGAGTGTCTGTGGTCCCAAAGAAGGTCAGGAGTGATGGATCACTCTTGAGGACATACCTTCCAAGCTCCTGTGAGATCTGACTCTACCTACCTCTCTAGCTTCAGATCTCTCTCTCTCTCTCTCTCTCTCACACACACACACACACACACACACACACACACACACCCTCTCACCAATTTGCATCCTATGGTTAGCAGTACCAAATTATTTGAAGTTCCCTAAACATATTATGGGATTTCACACCTCCATGCTTTTCCTCATGCTTTCTGGAACACTCTTCCATCTCTCTTATGCCTGGCGAATCCCTATTCAACCACCACAGCCCAGCTGAAGCTCTATTTTCCCTCTGTAAAGACTTCCCCTATTCCATCCCAGGTAGAGTCCATCCCTCTCTCTTCTGCTCTGGGCAATCTCAGCACCTCTGACCTAGGGTGACTTGCACAGTTGTGCAAGTTGCATACCGCACAATCTTGGAGGCCCCATTCACTACGTAGCCTTCTAGCGCTAGTGTATTATTATTTGTTTACCCCTTCCTCTTCCATTGGGCTGTAAGCTCCTGGGAGCAGGACCTGTGTCCAGTCAGCATTCTCAGAACCCAGCAGTTCCTAGCCCAGAACAAAGCCTCAGCCAACATTTGTTGAATACGTGATGAGTCATGAGGAAAGAATGGAAGATTGGAGAAGGGAGGATGTAAAGATGGTGACAAGGAGAACAGTGGCCCTATTCAGATTTTTATTTATTCCAGGGGTGATGCTAAGGTGGTTGTTAACGAGGGTAGTTATTTCGGATTTGCATCACGAGCTCTGTGTGGAGTGATTTCCAATCAATAATTAATGCCTGCCCCGTCCTCCCTCCCCACAAAACTAGGTCAGCCTCCTCCCGGAGAAGGCAATGGGTCTCCCTGGCAGGCTGCTGCCTCCAGTTGAGAGCAGGCCAGGGTGGCTGAGGGCTAAATACCTCACCCCCACCCTCACCCTCAATAGGGATAGCCCAGGGAGTGTTGGGAAGGGAAACAAGGAAATAGACCAAGCACCCTTGCGATCCATCCAAATCCGGGCACCTTCCTGGAGGGACTGACTTGAGCTGGGCCCTGCAGGATGACAGGAGCTTGTGGCAAACGCACAAAGGTATGACCGTTCAGAGAGCGCATCGAGGCCATGCTTGGGAGTGGCCGCAAAGCGGGATCTAAGGAGCGAGGGGCCCTGTGCTAGGGGACTGGTCAGGGAAGGCCATGAGCAGATTCTAACCAGGCCGAGCCCTTGGACAGGGCAGTCCTAGAGGATGGGACAGCGGCAGGACGCAAGCAGCCATGTGAGAAGGGGCTGGGTCAGAAAGGCCTTGAGGGAGCAGGTGGCTCTGAGCCACCCCAGCCTGACTGCTCCATGGCTTCCCCCCCATCCCCCAGCCTTTGTTGCTCGATTAATTACATTTCCCTTGTTCTCCAGGATATTGAAATTCTGAAAGGCTCCTCAAAACCTGCCTGGCTGGCTTCCCTGAATGGCAGCCCGTCCGTCCCCCTTCCCCTCCTCCCTCTGCCAAGCCAGGCCCCAGCTCACTCCACAGCCCTCCCTTGGGCCCAGGGAGTCCCAGGGCCACTGAGCCAAGGCATAATTAGCTAATTAGGGACTCAGAACGAATCCATCTTTCCGTGCCAGGGAAAAGGGGCCACAGGATTAGGGAGTCAGGGAGGACCCCGCGAGACCCCAGCTAATCCTCCTTTTATGCCTGCAGCCAAGTAATTAGCTAAGGCACGTCGTAGGATGGTTCCTCTCTGCCCTCAGTTCCCCCGGCACTGGGCTCAGAAGGTGGAGGCAGAGAGGAGAGGCAGAGAAAGAAATGGAGACAGAGGACAGAGATGGAGAGAAAGGCCAAGAAAGGCAAAGACAGAGATGTCTGCCTCAGACCATCCTTCCTACTGAAGTCGAAGCACACCTATCCCCAGCCCAGCCCTCCTCCTCCAGGCAGTCTCTGATTTCCACCCCACACCAGTGAAGCCTTCCTGCCTCCAGTTCCCCCAGGTGTTCACTCACCATCGCTCAGGATGAACTTATCTGGTTTTGCTTTCTTAGTGGGATGTCTCGGGCCTTCGGCCTGGGGTAGAGGCCAGGACCAGACTCCCTGGCAACCCCACGAGTGTGGCTGAAGGCCCTGCTTCCCCAGGCGAGAGGGGAAAGAGGACCCCAGAGGCCCCAGGACATCCAGTGCTTTGGTGAGTGCCCAGAGCACCAGCCCAGGACGGGACGCCTGGGTGCCACTCCTGGTGGGGCAGCCCTGAGGCCGGCCTTGCCCCCGCGGGGCCCCAGTGGCCTCATCTACGGAAGACAGTGGTTCCCATCCGGCCAGCCTCTCGAGGCTGGGACAGGACCTCAGAGGAGGAGCCCCCAGAGCCAGAAGCTGCCAGCAGTCCTTCCACCCCCGTGGGGAAGGTACAAATTCTTAGCCCATCCCCAAGCCCCTATGCACAGGCCCCAGCCTGTCTCCCCAGCCGCACCTCCCTCTGCCCACCACCCCACATCTAACCCTGTGGCTCCAGCCGGCCTGGCAGACGCCCCCAGCATCCCTACTCTTCGCCCTCACACACACACTGCCCCCACCGACAGCACCCTCCCCCATCACCACCTCCAGGATTCCTATCACTGTTACCCTTGGGAGGGGGGTGCAATGCTAGGTCCACTCCCCAGGACAGCAACACCCCATGCCGGTGTGACCTAGCCAGGCTGACCCCCTTCCAGCCCCCCGGAAAGCCCTCACACACACTCACAAGGCCATCTCCCCTCCTTTCTTAGACCTCAGCTGAGTGGTCCTCTTTTCTGGCCCCTGGGCTGGGCTGGTAGCCCTGCAGTGAGCTGCCCACTGCCCTGCCCTCCCTCCATCCCAGCACTTATTACGCTGTCGGCCTTCGTCAGTTCATGGCTCTGCCCAAACTGACCGCATCCTAAGCAGGAGGCCCAGAAGGGGTGTTCCGCATCCTCCGATCTAGCCCGGGGCCTGGCAGAGTGGCCCCCGAGGATGGCCACGAAGGAGTGACGGATGGGTGGATGGATCCATTCGACCAATATTTAGTGAGGACCTACTACATGCCAGGTGCTGTTCTAGGCTCTAGGGGTGCATCGGTTAAAACAAACAAATGAATAAATGGACCAAGTCCCCTGCCCCCAGGAGGTGGACATTCTAGATACGGGTAGGGAGAGACAAAACCACACACATACTAAATAAATAAGTACATCTCCTCATTTGTTGGATGGTGTTACGAAAACAGCAAGTGGAGGAGCAGAAAGGGACGGGGGGGGGGGGGGGGGTTGGGTGCCAGGCTGGACCAGGAGTAGGACAGGTATAACCTGGGGGCCCGAAAGGCCTCGCTCGCAAGACGATACAGGGCACAGACTCACAGGAGGTAAGGGAGTCAGCTGCGTGCCCCCCTGGGAAGAGCTGTCTAGGCAGGTGGAACAGCCAGGGCAAAGACCCAGAGGTGGGGATGAATCAAGGAACACCCAGGAGGCCAGCATGGCCGGAGGGAAGCGAATGAGAGGTGGCGGAAACTGCCCCGCAGGTGTGAGAACTCCGGCCCCTGTTCCACTGAGCGTCACGTGCAGAAGACAGACGTAGCTGAGGAGGGTTTGAAAGATCACCCCATAGTCCAGCTGCGGGGGCAGGTGGACTATGGCGGGCCGGGGTGGGAGAAGGCGACCCATAGGCAGACAGCCTGCGGGATGCTGAACAGTCGCCCACATGTGACCCCCGGCCTGTGCACACACAGCTCAGGAAGGGGGGCCAGGCCCGTGGGCTCGGTGGCCATATGGCCGCTGCCTCCTGAGGACAGCCCTGCCCTCCCCTGGAACAGAAATGGGGAGCGCTGGGTGGGGGCAGGGGGAGGGGCAAGAGAGCTGTGGCCCTGCTCGCGCCCTCCCTGCCAGGCTTCCTGCGTGACTCTCGGGGGCGCTGAGCCTCCCGTCCATCTGTTCCCATCCCGCCCGGCCTCGCCAGGCCATCGCTCACCTGCCCCTCTGATAATCCACATCTGGCTGGGTCCAGATGACGATGACAGCGGAGGTAGGGGACGTGGCTAAACTCTGGAGCTGTTTTGAAGGTCGAGCGATTGATGGGATGTTGGCAGGGGTTGGAGGAAGAGAGGAGGCAGGGCATCTCCAAGGTCTGCAGCCTGAGGACAGAGCCACAGAGCAGCCGTCGCGGGGGACAGGACTCCTTTTGGACACGCGGAGTTTGGAGCGCCTGGTACACGTCCATGTGAAGCCATTTCATAGGCTCATGGGGCCTGGGGTTCAGGGGAGAGGAATGTAGCCTAGAAGTATCATGTGGGTGCATCAGGGTAGAGAGAGTCTCTGGATGGCATTTAAAGTTGGGAGCTGGACGGGGCGCCTGGGTGGCTCGGTCAGTTAAGCGTCCGACTTTGGCTCAGGTCACGATCTCGCGGTCCGTGAGTTCGAGCCCCGCGTCGGGCTCTGTACTGACAGCTCAGAGCCTGGAGCCTGTTTCAGATTCTGTGTCTCCCTCTCTGTCTGACCCTCCCCCGTTCATGCTCTGTCTCTCTCTGTCTCAAAAATAAATAAACGTCAAATAAATAAATAAATACATAAATAAATAAAGTTGGGAGCTAGAGGGAGACGGATGGTGGGCAAACTGATGGGAGCTGCTCAACCTTTTCACCGGACACCCCTAGACCAGACCCTCTGCTCAGGAGAAGCTGGACAGCAGCCAGCCAAGAGGGGGCGGCAGCGGGGGACCTGGAAGGAGGTGGGGGGCGGGCTTCCTGAGACGCATCTCCCCTGGAGGTCCCCCCTGGAGGTCCGGGGTGCTGTCTGCAGACAAGAGCTGTCAGCCCAGATTAGCGCAGCCACTCTGCCAGACCAGCTCAAGTAGAAAGAACCAGATCTGCGCCAGCCTCCACCAGGGGTGCAGACCGCAGCCAGGAGAAAGGGTGCCAGGCTGAGGGCAAAGGGGGCCGAGGCTGCGGCTGGCCCAGGGGCGCCCCCCTCTCGGAGGCCTGGCTAGGTCAGGGGAGGGTGCTGAGCGAACGGGAGAGGCCGTCTGCTGTTCTTGCCATTGCCAAGGCCAACTAATCAGGGGCACAGTGGGTGCCAGGGAGGCCCAGCCGGGCAGCATACGGCCGTGCTGCTGAGGACACAGCTGCTGGCCCCAGTCCAATGGAGGAGGGGCCTGGGGGCTGATGAGGGGCCTCGGTGCCCCCTCCTGAGTTGGGAACAGATGCCAGCCAAGGAGTGTGCGCCCCTAACCCTCCATCCCCGTGCTCACGCCCCAGGGTGGTCCTAGCCCCTGTCCCACAGAAGGTCCCGGAACCCACTGTGGCCCAAAGAACTCCCACTCATTCTTCAAATGTCCTGTTCCCCCCTCCTCCATAAAACCTCCTCAAAGTAACTATTAGTGATCCTTCCCCTCAGTCCCTGCTGCCTCCATTAGAGCACGTGTCCCACTGGCCCATGGGTCCTGGCTAGGGTATCTGCCTGCAGAGAATGGGCTGTGTCTACTCTCCATGGCCCCTTAGTGAATGCTACTTTGGATGAATGAATGAATGAATGAATGAATGAATGAATACATAGTAGTCCACTCCCTTGACCTGGTATCCTGTGCAGGAATTGCTCCCTCCTGATTTGTAGAGTAGAACTTGAACTTGATTGCAGGGGAGGGGCAGAACAGCTCTCACCCTGCCCCCACCCCCCTAGCATTTCCCCATTCACACACCTGGCGTCTCTTCCTGTTCCCAAGTCAGGGTCTCGCTAGGTGTTCTGGCCTCATGTTTTCCCACCTACCTCTTTCTCTTCCAAGAAGGCAGCAGCCCTGGGGAAATCAGGCCCTGCACCCATCTCCCCTCCTCTCTCCCCCACTCCTCCTCTCCCTACCTTCCCCCTGGGGGCTGCCAGGCCTTTCTCTGCAGGGTGGCTTGGGAGCCCCTGTGGGCACAAAGGACAGACAGCCCTGAAGTCCAAGGTGTGGCCTGGGGTGGAAGCCTCCTCCAGCTGCCCCCAAGACCCAAGAAAACACACACTTCAAGCGAAACTGCCCAGATTTTCACGCAAACTCTGTTTCAAAGTGAGTCTCCCAGCTTCCTTTCCGACAGATGCCCCGCAAGGCAGAATCCAAGAAGAAATCCTGGGGCCTCCTTCACCCATGCTCAGAATGGCTGGCCTAACCACAGCCCAGCCGGGCATGAACCTGGGTGGAAAGGGCCAGAGCAGGCCTGGGGTGAGGGGCACGGTGCCAGCCATGAGTTCAGGGCCCCTCGGCCTGACGGGCAATTGAAAACGTGCCTGTAAGACCAGATCATTCGAACGCCTCTCACTCTGAAACCAGGGCTCTGAGGATCTCTGAAACCAAGAGTCTAGGATTCTGAGGCTTGACGAGTTTAAGATTCTCTATGACTCTCGGCAAGATTAAGCCCACCAGGATCCCACGCAATCGGTATACGGCACGGGTACCTTACCAGGAGCCAGTGTTGTGCGGACATTTTGCTGCCCTGGTCTAGCAAGGGAGGGCTGGGACCCCATTTTATGGGTGGGGAAACTGAGGCCTGAGAGGCGGAGCCACTGCTCCAAGATCCCAGATGCAAACCCGAGTCTAACTGCTCTGGATGCTGTGATCTGTAGCCCCAGCACTGGGACCCTCCTCCCTCTGTGCGAGAAGCTGGGATGGGCCGGTTCACTGGGCACCTGCTGTACTCCTGGGGTGCAGACTAACTCACGTGGAGGTGCTACGTGCATCCTCATTGTGCAGACAGGGGACCGGAGCAAGACAGGAACCTTTCCCCAGGTCCCGAAGCTAATTAATGCAGGACCAAACTTTGAAGACTGGCAGGAATGTTCTGTATGAACCGCCCTGCACCCCTGCCTCCTGCCTAGACTTGTCCCCGTCAGGTCGCACGGAGCCCAGTGCCACAGGAGCTCTGTGCTCTTGACAGCGGAAGGTGTTCAGAAAGGGCCCCGAGGGCATCACTTCTGCTTTGACCCTGGATGTGGGCAGGGACTTTCCTGATGCCCTGCAGATGGTGTGGCTGTCTGGGACGCTACAAGTCACAGGGAGGAGAAGGCTGTAAAAAGGAGCAAAAAGCTCTGGGGTCGTGAGAACACACGTTCAAGTCCGACCTCAGACCCCCCCTGCCCCCACCGCTATGTGGCCTTGGGCACTCTACTCAATCACTCTCTGTCTCGGTTTCCACATCTGTAAGTGGGCATCGTAATGGCACCAGCATCCTAGAGCTGGTACGAAACAAGATGATCCAGCCAGGCAAAGCACCGTGGCGAACTTGCCCATTTCAGCCATTTGTCATTATTAGTAAATCCCTAGAAGATGTGGAAAGCTCCCCTCCTGCCTTCCCCTGACATGCGGCCCCCTGCCCACCCAACATTTCCACCTTCTGCACGTGCAGGTCGGTCTGCCAAAAATGCCCTCTCCAACCCTCTGTGTGCTTGGTGATTGTCTCCCCAAATCAGCCTCCGCAAAGATGCCCTGATGCCCCCGCCCTGTCCTCAGTGTTCTAGTACCTTCTCACAAGAGTAACACCTACTGACCACTTACTGCACCCAAAGTTCTATGCTAAGCTCTTTACACACATGATGGCATTTCATTCTTACAAAACCGTATAGAAATTGGTATTATTAACCCCATCTTACTGTTGGAAAATGGAGGCCTGGAGAGGAGCATGGGGGCCCAAGGCCCCACAATGGGCAAGTGGAAGGCCTGGGACTAGAACCCGGGCCTGTGCGTGTGGAGCAGAGCTTCAGCTCCTGGTCCCCCAGCTGGGACCTGCCGGTGGCCTCCCCCCATAGCTCTGCCGGCCTTGCCTCCCTGTCTGTGGGCCCTGCCCTGGGAGCACATTTCCTGCCTCTCTGCATCACCGCCACCCCAGGCCCAGCCCAGAGGCCCCTGCACAGGGGTGGGTTACTGCTGAACCCGGGACTGTGAGCTGGGTGAGCTCTGAGGGTGGGCAGTGGCCCAGGCCAGGCTCAGTGTCCCCAGCAGCTTCCCACAAGCCTCCTGGCCTCCCTCGCACCCCTCTCCACAGCCGGGGCCGAGGCGCAGGCTGGTCGACTCTAGATGTGGGCCAGCAACTCAGACTCAGTGGGCTCGGGGCCTAGCAGTGACTAGGCTGGTTTCTTACTGGAGAAAAAAGGCACTATTCATATTTAAATGGCATGGCGTGGCCAATGGGCTTTGGGAGGCACCACAACATGCTTAAGGGGTGTGCAGGCCTAAGGGGTGTGCAGGCCGAGTGAGGAGTGAGGCCCGGAGTGAGGCCTAGAGTTGCCTGATTGCCCGGATGGCGCACTTTTAGAGATGATCCAGCCCCATCTTGCCAAGGCCCAGAAAAGGATAGTGATTTATGAAGGCCACAGCAAGGAACCAGAACCCAGCAATCTGGTGCTTTCCTCTCTCCCTCCCTCCCTCCCCAACCTTCTCCTCCATGCCCTGCTTCCCTTTAGCCATCAAAGGCAGACCTGTGGGGCCAGGTGGAGGGACCTATTTCACAAGGTTTGTAAAGAGCACCATGACTCCCAGGTGCCCCATCTGTCCTGGGCAAAGTCAAGAACTACACATTAATCCAGTCCCTCCTCTTGCTTTGTGCAAGAGTAGAGAAACTGAGGTCCAGAGACACGGGGGGACTTCCCAGGTCACACAGCAGGCTCCCGGCAGGGCCAACAACCAGCACTTGCATTCCCTGACAACCCAACTAAGTCCTCCTGGAGGATCATGCGGAGGCTTTTGCAGCCGTTGCTGTCCTTTTTAAATTGCAAGTAGCCACCCGGCTCTCCACGGTTTTGCAATTAATAGCCCATAATTTCACTAGCGCCAACTCCCTAGGCTGCCACCTAGTGGCCAAGCTGAAAGCCACAGGCCATGGTTGAAAAGAGGGCGCCCCCGGGGAACGAAGAAACTCTAAAGACAAACAGGAGGACTTGGAATGTTTCAGGGCAACATCTAGAGAAAAAGGAGGCAAGCAACCGAATCTCTCTAAAAGGCACTTGTAAGAACCTGTGCCACCCTCCCCATGCCACCCGTTCGCTGGCGACTCGGGGCAGAGGGCAAAGCTGTCCCTCCTGTAAAGGAAGCCCAACCGCGCTCTAACAGCCTGAGGCTCCTGTTAATTAAATTCCTCATCAGTGTGAATTCATCCTAAGGTCTCTTTCCCAGGGGAGCGCAGGGTGGTTTCTAAGTGGGGGGAGGGGACGGACGCAGCGGGTATGGTTTGGATCCCGGAGGGTCTGTGCCCCCAACGCTCCCCCACGCCGGGGTCTGAGCCATTCTTTGCCAGCTGCGAGGCGCAGTCAGCTCTGAGCAGGAAACACGTTCCCCATCGACGGGGCCCGGGCCTCCCAGTCTCGCCTGTTAGCAGGCAGGAGGCCCCACGGGAAGAGGCCGAACTCCTCTCTGGGTGCTCCAGGCCACGCAGCCTCCAAAACTGGAGTCTCCGGGAGCAAGGGGCCCATCGCCGTCCTTCTCCAGAGAACCAGGCAGGCTGGTGCTGGGGACCCGGAAGTGACCTCCACAGCCAGGAGCCGCCTAATGAGCTCCTCACCCGGGGCAGTGAGAGAGGGAGGAAGGGGGCCCAGGGAGAGACACAGGCGCCACCCACCTCACGTGCGCACACACACGTGCACACACGTGGTCGCCTGTGGTCACAGAGACCCTCATACCCACGTGCACGCACACCCGGATGTACAGAAACTCCCCCTTGGAGACCCGCATCCTGTCCCCTCCTCTCGTAAACCTTCTCTTCTCAAATGTCCCGTCACATCGCTGTTCCGGGGCCGTCAGATCTCACCCTCGCCCAGTGTGTCCACTTCATACATATCTACCGAGCGACTCGAACATACCAGGTGTCGCTGCGGGCGCCCTGTGAATGAAGTCCGCCTTGCGGCCAGCTTCCTCGGAGAAGGGGGTGGGACATGAGGGAGAGGAACACACACTGCAGAAGGTGTGCCCGTTAGAAACTCGGGCTCCAAGTTCCCTGCCGCGTGACCTTGGACTGGTCACGGCCCTCTCTGGACCTCATTTTCCTCATCTGCTAAATGGGCTAAAAATGGTTTTGAACTAGGAGCCTCGCAGGATTGGTGGGGGTGGAAGGGGTTGAGAGAAGCTGGCGCCTAGGATGACCTCGCTGGATGTCCCTCCCCTGCCCCCAAGAGTCTCCCAGGGCAGTGGGAAGCGACCGACATGGTACCACTGAACCGCTCCTCCCACCCCCCCCCCCCCCCCCGTCGCCGATAGCTTTGGTTCTCATCACTCACCCCTACCCCCACCCCTGCCTCCCAACCCCTCCCTCAGGACCTTTGTGGTAGCCCTCAGGGCCCCCTGGGATTTCCCAGCAGGTCAACATATGTGTGGGGAGATGACCCTGTATGTGTGACCTTGAGACGCCAAGAGCCCCCAGGCCCCCTTCGGACTTTGCCCAACCGGAGCCGGCCTGCCCATCTCAGAACGAAGCCATAGTCTGGCCACCCTCTTGGCCACCTTGCTCCACAAATACCCTGGAGCATGGCCTCCCCTGCGCTACCAGGCCTGCCGACAATCAGGCCAGCCCCAGCCTGTCTGGGGAGAGGTTGGCTGGATAGGGCAGGTGACAAAGCCCCAAGGCCCCAGGGTTGAGAATTGGGGGAGTAAGGACCACTCTGACCGTGGAGGAGGAAGAGGTGCCAGGGGCCCTCCCCTCTTCTGCAGATGGCGAAACTGAGGCTCAGACAAGGAAGAGAAGCAAGCGTTCGGATAGAACCAAGGAAAGAGTTGGGCTCAGGACAGACAGAACTCCATGCAGAACCCTGTCCTGCCACTGAATTGTGGTGACACCATGCAAGCCGCTCTGAGCCTTACACGGCGAGTTGAGAGGCTCTGAGTTAGGCATCCGTATGTCAAATACCACACAGGAAGTAGGCAGGTCTCATAAAAGTCCCTGTCCTTCCCTGACGGCTGAAACCCCATGCAGGCCAAGTACGCCCCTCCCCCTCTCCTTCCCCATCCCCCATCCTATTCCTAACTCAGGGTAGCGGAAAGAACACAGTTCAGGGAGTCAGGAGGCCTCTTGAGCAAGTTACCTCGTGTCTCCAAGTCTTGGTCTCTTTATCTCTGTTTTCCTGTGAATGGCCCGCCTCCCTCACAGAGAGATTATAAGGCTCAAGAGAAATCATGGAGAAGAAAAGCTCTGAAAACTATGAATCTGGGCAGATGTCGGGGCTTGTTGTTATAACATAACCTTCCGGCACTAGGCAAGGCGGACAGATGGACGGAGGGCTGGGTCCTCGCGTGGGTCGGCAGACACGCGGTGGGGGTGATGGAGCTTGAGTTCTAAATCAGCACGAGCTGGAATCCCCTCCCCACTGAAATGCTGCCCGATACTCTCAAACTAAGCAGCTTCTTTTCACACATGTGTCCACCTTGATAGCCACCCCCCCCCCACGAGGAACCTTGTCCCTAAAAAGCCAGACTCCCCAGAATGCTGCAATCTGAGTTCTTTTGGGCCTCAGAGGTGTCAGGACCACTCTCCAGCATCTTCAGGCCCAAATACTGGCCCATGAGCCTGGTGGGAGGAGGACCCACATCTGTCCAGTCGCTGAAGGACCCCTGTACCCAGCACAGCACCGGAAGGCACGGGTGAGTCTTTTCTTAGTGCAGGAGTGGCTGGCGGGGAGCGGGGAGGGGGGACCAACTCACTGGGCACACGGTTGATGGCTTTGAGGGGCCTCAGGACACGCACGGTGCGGATGGCCGACAGGTTGATGTTCTGGAGGTCCAGAGAGTACTCAACCATCCTGCAGAGAAAGGGGGGAGAGTGAGGGATGGAGCAGGAGGGACACTCAGGGCCATGGACTATTCCACGGCCATCTAGCCACCCACGCACACCCACCCGTGCCCACAGCTGCCTGGCAGGGAGACATAAGGAAAGGGCTCAGAATCCTGGCTACGCCCCAGTCAGCTGTGTGGCCTGGACTGTCTCCTCCTAAGTGGAACCGGCTGTCTCTGCCTCCGACTGTCCTGGGGGTGCCGTGGATGCAGTGGAGGGCGGAGTGAATGGAAGAGCAGAGAACTTAGGTCCCCACTGAGGGCCCAGCCCTGTGCCAGGTGCCTCTTGCCCCTGCTTTCCCAGCAGTCTCCAATCTGAAACAAGGAAGGTCAGCAGAGGAGAACCAAGGAGCTGGGAGACCCCCGGCTGACCCCAGGTGGTGACCGGAAACCCTCACTGTGGGCAGAGGCCTAGAGCTTATATCTTGCTTTATATCTCCCCTGGCCCCCAGGCCCCCGGCAAGCCTGGGTCAGATGCCCAGATTTACAGATGAGGAGAGGAGCTGGAGAGAGGTGACGTCACAGGTCCCACGTCACCCAGCATCCGGGCAGAGGCTCAAGCCAGGCTCAGGCCACACCTGCCCCCCTCCCTCTCTGTTCTCCTGGCCTCTGAGCCCAACTGCGGGCTCACGCCAGGCCAGGTGTCACAGG
Source organism: Panthera pardus (assembly GCF_024362965.1). NCBI lineage: Eukaryota > Metazoa > Chordata > Mammalia > Carnivora > Felidae > Panthera > Panthera pardus. Next base: position 1,602,013 of record NW_026526991.1, on the reverse strand, counting down.
CCACATCTCCTGGGATGTGACAGGCACGCTGTACTTCGCTTGCAGGGAAAGTTCACGCTCTCCTGGGCATGCTCCCCGCAAGGCACCCAGGCTCCAGCTTCAAGGCTCACTGCGTGCCCCACTCCAGACCTTGGCACCCATCGTCCCTTCTGCCTGGAACGCTACCTCTCACCTCTCTGTCCACCGAAACCTTACTCACGCTTCAGGGTTCCGGGCAGATGCCCCTGGAGTCCTGGAAGTTTTTCCACACCCGAGTCCACGATGAACCAAGCCAGTCTAGGCACTACAGACACAAGTGACTCCCAAGACCTGGCCCCAGCCCTCAGGAGTACCCACTCGCGCCAGGGAGAGACTCAAAGGCAGCAAGGATGACACCAGGGCCCTGGCCACTGCCTGAGTTCTCTCCTTCAGGACCTCATCAGACGGCCCCGCCCTCCCTCTCTACACTCGACCAGCCCTGAAGCTCCTAAGAGACAGTCGGCCTCCTCCAGGAAGTCTTCCCAGATCTCCACAGAAGGCAGATCTCCGAGGTCCCCTCTGTGGTCTCCTGGCTTCCACCGGATCCTACCCGCTCAGTTGCTACCTGCCCCCACTTTTCTCCACTGAAAGACAGGCTCCTGGGGCCTACGGCCTCGGCCTGACCCCGGGTGTCCGGCTCACCAGACCCTTCCTCCCCGTCCCCCCCTCCCCTCCCATCATCCACCCCGGGGCTCCAGCACTGCGGCCGGCTCCACCTGTCACTGCCGTCAGCAGGAAATGAAGGCTTTTCCTACACACCGTGCAAACCTGTCCAATTGTTGTGGAGCCGCCGCCCCCTCCCGCTGCTTGAAGAATAATTGAGTGAAAGCTTCTTTGCCTGAAATGCCTCCATCCATCCCCCAGCTTTCTGGGGCACAGGCTCTGGCTCCCGTGCTGGCTCTCTCTCACGCAGAGCCACACACACCTGCACACAACTGTCGGCACACACACACACACACACTCACTCCTCGGACACCCTGATCCACACACACTCCCGCCAGAGCCCAGTTTTGGAGAGAGGGGCGTGACAAAAAAGTGACAGAGAACTAGAACTGGAGATGACCTGGGGTCCCCAAGGAAGGGAGGAGGAGGGGGAGGAGGGGAGGAGGGGGAGGCGAAGAGGCAGAAGTGGGAGGAGGAGGGGGAGGAGGGGGGAGGAGGAGGAGGGGGAGGAGAGAGGGGTGCCAGGAGCGACAGCCTGGCAGAGAGGGAGCCGCAGGTTGAGGGTGGCCCAGGGGCAGCGGATGAGGAGAGAGGGTGATGTGAGAAGGAGGCCGAGGGAGCGGAGCCGCAAGAGGATTCCGTGCGTGGGTGAGCCAACTGTCATTTTCATATTTTGTAGAAAGAGCTCTCCAGGCAGCCAGGGAGACGCGTGTGACGGAGGCACCGTGGGGGTGGCACACACAGCACACAAACACGCGCTCACACTGGCACGGGCGCACACGCACCCTCACACCCCAGGCCTAGGAGAGCCCCCCACCCCCCGCCGCCCAGCTCCAGCCAGCCCCCGCCCCCGCCCCGTGCCCCACCACCACCAGCCCTCTTCCTTCCGCCCTGGCTCCCTCCATCCTGCCAAGGGGGGCAGCACTAGGCCCTGGGGAGAGCGAGACCCCCAGAGCTCAGTTCATGCTTTGCTGGGGTGTGCTGGGGTGGGGGATCCCAGCCTCTGCCAGATTGAGCCCCCTCGGGATCCTTTGTTTTGGGAGCCCCAGGGCACACCTGCTGAGCTCTGGCAGGTGACAGCCCAGGATTTGTCCCCATCCCCATGAAGTCTCGCAATAAAAATAAATACATGCCTCATAGAGGGGTGGCTAGACAAAGAAAACACATGGTTTTTGAGGGCCTACCGCTTGCCAGGCAGTTCTCGTTCCTCACCTGCGTTAACCCGTTCGAGCCCCCCTTTACTTGGATCCCACCGCACCCTGCCTCACCCTCCCCTGGACCAGGATTCCACACCTTGCCCCGCTGCCCTGGTTCCGTGTCCCCCCAGGCAGAACCTATGCTCCACAGACTGGAACTACTGGCTCTTAATTAAGTGAGGCAGGCCCACCGTGGCCTGCCCCCCACCCCCCACCCCCGACAGGGGACAGGGGACAGGCGACAGGCCAGGGCGAGGATGGGAAATATCTACAGATACAGATGAATAAACCCCATGGTGAGAAATCAGATTCGCCTCCCCTTTACGTTTCTCTAAAACAAGGAGGGGACTGGCCCCTGGGTTGCGAGCGAGGCACAGGATGTAACTGAGTGTTTCCAAGGCCCACGATTACCCAGAGTCAGAAGCTTTAGGGTCTGAGCACCTCTCCGATGCCAACCCGCTCATGGGAAGCTGATGAGACTCACGCCCATCTCTGAGGTGGACTGAAGCAGCCACTGCCTGGCAGGCTCAGCCCCTCCCCTTCGCCCCTGACCCGACCTGACCCTCCAGGCCTTCAGCATGGGAACACACCACACCTTCTGCAGCCTACTGCAAAAACTCCCCGGAGACCTCAACTTGCAGCCCTCAGGGTCTCCACTGAAAAGCTCCCATGAGAAATTTCTTAGAGAATTTAGTGTTAGGATCGTAGCTCTGAGCTTCCTGGCAGTCAAGTCGAAAGGGGAAAGGTGACGAGTTACTGAGTCCTTGGCAGCAGGAGAGATCTTGGTACGGTGGATCCTTCCGGGAAATCCAGTTGCCTAAACATTTCTCTGAGATTCTAACTCTCTCTTCTATGTATCTACTTGGGGGGTGTAATATTGCACCTGCATCCCCCGTCTGGGAAACAAGACAGGGTATAAATGCATTCAGTGATAAAGAACACATAGTAGGTGCACAGTGAAGAATCTAATAGTTCTCATTCTTCTTTGAGAGAAAGAGGATAGAAAGGGGGACACCGGACGAGGATGGGGAGAGACGCGCAGAGTTGCAAGGGTAGAACTGTGGGTTTAATTCTATGCCCTGGGAACTGTGCTGTCCTGACAGTAACACTGTGCCCCAACTCGGGACAGTCTGCTCACAGCTCCCTGACCCCTGCCCTAGTCCCATCACCATCCCTTTCTCCTGACAGCTTGAGCAGCCTCCTGACTGTTCTGTCTCCTGCTTCTTCCTCCCACACTCCTTCTTCAGTCAGCCAAAACTTCCTAAAACTCAAATCTAGCCGTGTCCCTCCCCAACTTAAACCCTCCATGGCTCCCCACTGCCATCAGAACAAAGTCTAAGCCCCTGACCATGGCCTACAAGGCCCTCCGGTCTGGCCTTCCCCTCCCCCAACCCCTGCTCCTCCTCTGCACATCTGCGGCCTATCAAGCTCCCCAAATACACGCCATTCTTGCCCCTTTTCCTTTGCTCGGTGCCCCTTCCCCTTGCTCTCAGCCTCCCTTCAAGACCGTCTCCTCCATGGAGCCTCTGCTCAGCCCTTCCCTGCACCAAAGGCTGAATTCACCCCGTCTGCTCTGGCTTACTCCACAGTCTGTTCACATCTCCTGTCTAACATGGGTTCCCCGGAAGCAGATCCTGAGCCAAGAACGCAGGAGGTGATCCCGGGGAGTGTGTCGAGGGAGTGGAAACTGAGAAAAGCCAATGAGGGGCTGTGGGTGAGCCGGCTACTGCTGTGGAGAATGGGGGCACAATCGGGACCCCCTGAGAGACTGTGGAGCGGGCCTCAGAACGGGACCAGAGACAGCAGGGAGGTGGGGGAGGGGCACTGCAGCATTCCCACAGACAGGTTGAATGCTGGCCACGCACCCCCCCTCAGACGCACCCCCGCACCAGCCCCACACAGCACCCAGTAGGCACTCAGGGATCTACTTAGCATGAGCACCACCTGTGACAGAAGAAGCTACCGCCTCCCACCCTGGATGACAGCTGTGGGAGACACCCCCCTCCAAAAAAGAAGGTGAAGAGGGGTCGCTCTATGGGTGAATAACCATTGGGCTGACTTCCTCCGGGCCCCCAAGTAAGACATCACTTACGAGAGTGAGAAATTAATTTCTAATTACACAGTTACTTTATCACGCCGCTTCGGTGCTAAAAATCTAAAAAAAAAAAAAAAATCAACAAAAACCCCCACTACCTCCTGCCAGCTCCCAAGCGCCTAATTAGGTAAGTAATTTAGCTTTAAAGCGAACACTTTTGTCCTGACATCACCCCAGGAGGGGAGTAGCTGAACCCAGTTCCGGGGCTGTCCTTGAGGAGAGGGGCTCAGGGGTGGCCATGCCAGAGCGGGCTGGGAGAGCCGACATCCGCTCTGCAGGGCACATCCCTACTTATTCCTGCTGAGGCCCCCTCCCTCTCCCACTCCCAGATCCCCTGCCTCCCAAGAGAGGCCCAGAGCCCCGGGCCTGGTCAACCACTGCACAGGATCTCCCCCTCCCCTCCGCCCCGCCCCCAGCCACTGTGATCAGTTCGGGATGGGCATGTGACCCCAGGTGGGCGATGGGCGGCGGGCCAGCCCTTGAGCTGGGACTATAGGGAAGAGGGCTCTCCTTGGCTAAGCCGCTGCCTGGAAACCCTAAGGCGCTAACGGCCGTCTTGCCTCCGTTGTGGCCTCAGAATTCTACCAACACAAAAGGCGGCTGAGTCCAGAGCTGGAGAGAGGCAGGATCCTGACCATATGGTTCGAGCACTCTCTCTATCTGAATCCCAGATCTGCCCTCTGCTTTTTCCGGTTCTGTCAGCCAATACACTCCCTTTGGGGCTTGGGCCCCGTTTGCCCTGGGTTTCTGTCACTGGTAACTCAGCGTCCTGGCTGATTGACAAGGTTTTCCTCAGCATTCACATGTGTCGAGCACTTTGCATACCTTCTCGTGGGGGGGATTACGGCCCATTATGGCCCATCAGCTGAGGCTCCCAAAGAACCCAGCTCACACAGTCAGAGGGCAGGGGATCCGGAAGCCCTGCCCAGCCTGCCCAGCCTACCTTCCGGCTCACCAGGCATCAGGCCAGCCGCCTTCTGGCTCACGACACCCTCCTCAGCTGGTCAGGCGGCCGGTGAGCACAACACACATGGCAGGACATGGAATAGGGCCAGCATCCCTGTGGGCAGGCTTACCCAGTGGTTAAAGCGCGGAGCCTGGATCCCGTCCCCAGCTCTGCCACTAGCATACCGTGCGACCCTGGGCAAGTCACTGAACCGACCTCCCAGGGCCGTGAGGAGCAGGAAATGGGTTCCTACGCGGATTCGGTGCTGAGAACAGGGCCTGGCCCACGTAGGAGTCAAAGAAGAGTCAGTCGCCATCATATCACAGCCTCCTGTGCTGCCTCAGCTCGCGCTTGCCCACGAATCGCATGTGCCTACTCAAACCGCACCCCCTGAATCCCACCGCCTGCCTGAGAAAGCCCGGGCAGCACGGGCCTCCGGAAGCTCCGGCAGGACCCCAGCGCCGTCCGCCACGTGGCCCGCATTCCAGGAACACCCGAACATCGCGTGTTCCCGGAGTGCAACATTGCTCTTGCCAGGCGTTTGCCAGTCTTCCTACCCGGTGCACCTTCCAGTGCCTTCCAGATCCCACCCCTGGGCAGAACTGGGCTCGCCCGCCTTGTGTCCCACCGTGCCTCGGTCAGGGCACCTCTGGCTCTGAGGTGTGCTCTGACGTGTCCCTGTTCCTGGGGGCAGGGGCTGGATCGGAGTCCCAGCTGCGTTCCCAGTGTCCAGCCCGGAGCCCGGCTTAGAGGCAGGCTCTCTATGCCAGCTTGTCAAACGAATAACTTGAGGGACAAGATCAGAAAAAAAAAAAAAAAAAAGGCTTGGAGCTGACAAGAAGCAACATAAAATGACTGAGACGTAACGTCTTTCCAGGAAATAACCCCTCCCAGAAGATGGTTTCTGTGTGCCGCTGATAAAAATAGGGTGTTTCCTCAATCTTCGCAAGGGACCCACGGGGGCTTTCTTAAAATGTAATTTAGGATGTAGCTAATGGGAAGGAAACTGAGATGCTGGAAATGGCAGCTCATCTGTCAGGAGGCAGCTCTGTGATGATTCAGGCTTGTACTAGTGGGTAACTCGACGGCCAGCCTACGCCACAACCCCACCACCTAGCACACAGTAGGTGTTCGGCGGAGGCAGGGAGGGAGGAGATACCGGAAAGAGGGAATTGAGGAGCGATAACCTTAGCCCCTGACCTTGACCAGCACTTTCTGATTTATGGGTCACCGTCACCCATAAATCCTCACACACATCCTATGGAACCAGAAGGGCAGGGGTTATTAAGCCCATTTGACTGTTAAAGAAACCGATGCTCTGACACCAACTCGGGCCGAGTTCAGAACAAAGGCAAGATCTGGGGCCACAAAGTCAGAGGAAAGGCTGCAGAGACACCCCAGGAGGGTGGGATTCAGGGCAACTCTGGGGACTGCAGCAGCAGGAGACCCCAGGTCTTCGGTTGACAAGGCTCCACTCAGGTGACAACACTCCAGTGACTTTATCTCTGGGTGGAGGTGTCAGATAAACACAGGATTCTCAGTTGATTTGAACTTCAGATAAACAATAACACATCACGTTTAAGTATAGGTCCCAAATACGCCTCATGACGTCTGCTTCGTGAAATTTAGCACAGCTACGCCGGTCTGGGCACCGTGACAGGTGGACACGGCTGCTGGGAAGAGACACTGGGCTCTACCAGAGTTTGGGGGGTACATGTCCCTCTCAGAGGACTCACCCGGTGGCCCTCTGAGGGCTGGTGACGTCGTCCAGGCCCCCAGGGGCGGACCAACTGGAATATTCTGGCCTCTGAAAAGGTAAAGCCCCTCATGCGGTGAGTCAGCATGGGTTCTGGGGCCGGCCGTAGGTGAGCACATAGGTGAGCTACATAGCATGTAGCATCTGGCCCATGTAAGCTGTGTGACATGGGACAGGCTGCTGATCTCTCTGAACCTCCACGCCCATATCCGCAACAGGGGGCTCACCACCACCACCACGCCCCTAACCACCATCATCAATTCCTCGGGACTGTGAGGATGTAAGAGAGCACAGCACCGTCAGTCAATATTCGTTCTGGAAAATTAGTGACCAGTGCCGATTTCTGCTCCTACCCTTCTCCCTTCTCTGCTCTCCTCTGCTCTTACGGTAACAGGCCCCGCATTTTGCACATCTAACCTCTCCAACCTCAGGCCACACGCCACGCCACGGAAGACCCTGCACTCGCATTCACGCCAGGGGTACGCCCAGACCTAGGTCTGGCCAATCAGAGCACTGGGCAATCGGGCCGCAGTGATTGGTTCAGGGATGAGCACATGACCCACGCCAGCCAATCCAAGCCAAGGAAGCTACGTTCCGCACTCGTTGGGGAGTGGCTGTGAAAGGGCAGGGGTCTTTCCAGTGACTCCCAAGAGAGTAGGCTGTGAGCCCTGGGCTGACCTCTGCCACCCGCAACCCGGGAGGAAGGCTGCCGGGATATATGTCGGCACAGAATAACGAGCAGAGCTGTAGGATGGGAGGACACACTGTCTAGTGACATCTTCCAGGATTCTGGATCAAATGGGCCCTGAAGCCAGAGACCCCTGGGCTTTGAGTAAAGGAAATGATAAACTCCCTTAAACCAGGATCGGCAGGTTCCTGCCCCATATAACTGACAGAACCCTTCCTGATTCATGACTGACTGGCGTCTGGCTTGTCAGCCTGTAGCCAGAGAATCTCTCTACCCCTCACCCCTCATAGCATGTAGCATCCTGTTTCCATGGAAACGAACCTGCGTGGTTATCATGGCTCTCATCCACTCTACTCCACAAGCAAATAAGAAAACCATCCACCCCGAGGTTCCCACTGGAATCTTCTCAGATCCACGCCCACCCAACGCCAGTTCAGCTTCACAAAAGTGGCCCCGGATACCCTCGCCCCCAGCTCCACGGTGCCTGGGCATGACAGATTCCAAACAAACATGTCATGGAGACTCCCCCTCCACGCTGGCCCAGAGCCAAGCTCTGGGGACTCCGCGATGATGAGTCAGCCTCAGCCTTGCCCTCAGAGCACCCAGTGCTGGGAGCAGACAGACCTGTAGAGCCCAGGATAAATCAGGATGTAAAGATGTGCCCTGGCCCTGCCGACACATGGAGTGCTTCCCTGACTCACAGATGATGCGCACAGAGTCATGGAGGAGGGAGGCCAGCTCCAAAGGCTTCTGGAAACAGCCACGATGATGACATTCTGACACCCATAACCACAGCCCGATCTGCTAGCGGGGACAGGCCTCTGCACAGCTTGCATGGGTTGGTATTTGACTTTAGAGCCAAGAGCAAACAAAGAAACTCGGGCCCTAGTGGAGGAATGTGGTACGCTCTGAAAGTTGCCCACATAATGTGCTTTCTCTCTTCTTCCAATCCTGCCCGGCCCCAGGGAACAATTCTTGGTTGCCTGAGCCAAATTCGTCGATGTTTTCTATTTTCCTAGCTTCCCCCGCAGCGAAGGATGGCCACGAGACCCAGTTCTGATCAAGTATGCCGGCACGGGGGAAAGATCTAGGGAAGAAAATGTTATCTTCCTGATCCAAGTGGACAGGCGTGGCCGACATAGCCTTGTCTCCCTTCATCCTTCCCTCCTTCAGCGCAGACACGAGGTTCACAGCCTCAGCAGCTGCCTTGCGCCCATGAAAGAAAGGCCCGGAAAATCACGGACGTCAGCCCCCACGTCACAGAGCCGCCATCAGCACCCACCGACCTCAGAACTTCGTGTCACGTTGGAAAAAACACCCCAGGACTTGCTCAAGCCACGGCTGGTCGACTTTTCTGCTACGTGCAGTCAAATGCATCCCGGCAAGCCACGCGGAACCAGGACTCAATCTCAGCCCGTGGAGCCAAGCTCCCTGGGTTCACCTCCTGGCTCTTCCCCTTACCAGCTTGCGACCTTGAGGAGGTCACTCCCTGTTACCGTGCCTCATCTGCAAAATGGAACTGACCACAGCCTGCCGCTCAGAGAGCTAGTGTAAAGAGTAAGCCAGATCATGCACAGCTTGGGCCCCCAGTGAGTACTCAGCAAATAGCAGATGCTTTTATTTTTTCTCACACCCCTGGATGAAGTCTAGAAGGATTCCATTCCCTTTGCTTTCTACAGAACCACCGACAGGCACTTTGGACAAAAGGAACTCTCAGCGAGCAACTGCAGAGGGGACGCGCCTGCCTGCTCTTTTTAGAAAGCTCTAGTCCGGGGTTGAGGAACAATTCTTATTGACGTTTTGTTTCCCAAGAGCCCGTAAAAGTCAGGGTGGGGAAGCTGTTCCCCGTGCTGCGCTCACTCACTCAAGAGAAGAGGCTCCCAGGCTATGATAGACTCCGAGCCAGCCTCTCCTCACTCCCTGGCTGAGGTGCTGAATGACTGACATTATTGCTATTTGTGTTGGTATTTTTACTGATGACAGAAATTCTGAGGGGGAGTCCTCATGGTCCTGTTCATGAAGTATGTCTACTTGTCATGAGAATTATTTCAGATCCTGGCCCTCTCGTGCTTCTTCCCCTTCCTATGGCTCCCAGAACTGGGAACCGTCCTCTCCCCCTGGAGGGCGTCCAATCAAGGGCATCTTGAGGGTCACATAACGAGAGCACCTGCCTCAGGGCCACCTGGGCATTTAGCTAAAATGCAAATTCCTAGGCCCCCCATATTCCTGGGTCTGGATCCCCAGGGTGAGGCCCAGGAATCTGAAATTTTTAAATGTTTATATATTTTAGAGAGAGAAAGACAGAGCATGAGCGGGGGAGGGGCAGAGAGAGAGGGAGGCACAGAATCCGAAGCGGGCTCCAGGCTCTGAGCTGTCAGCACAGAACCCGACACGGGGCTCAAACTCATGGACCGCGAGATCATGACCGGAGTTGAAGCTGGAGGCTTAAGCGACTGAGCCACCCAGGCGTCCCGCAGGAATCTGCATTTTACCATGTACTCCCAGAGATCCTGTTGCCCCTTGAATTTTGAGGAACACCGAGAAGGGGCACGAGGCTGTGCACGTGTCTGAGGAGTGGGGAGGTCGCCCCTTCCTGGTGCGTTCCTCCTCATCCCTTAGCGGCTCCGTTTTCCACACCGAGGCTCTCTCTGGGAGAGAGGCCGTCATAGTTAGAAGCTTTCAAGGGCTTTCAGGCTCCAGGCGGCTCCTGTTCCCTGCACTCATGCAAGGCGGGGCCCACATCAGCCACCCAGCCATGCCCTTGGCAAGGGTCTGGCTCAGCCTCAGAGAGGTCGCTGTGGCCCAGTCCTCTGGCCCTGCTTCACCTAAGAGAATCATCATCAGAATTCTCGGGGAAGCCTTTAACAGAAGTGCTCAGGCCCTTCCCCGCAGCTGGCAGTGGCCATTCATGTCAGGGGAGGAGGTAAAATTACCAGCATAAGACACCAAGGGAGATAGACAATCTCTCAAGTTCAACAAAACGCCATTGAATATTTCATGACCTCCTAATGGACAGAAGCAGAAGAGCGTAGTTTAAATAAGACGGTGAGGAGGGTTAAACTTTATCCAATGATTACTGCAGGTTTCTCACACTGAAAGAGTCTCCAGCAAGGTGCCACAGGACCCGCTGCCCAGGGCTGACCTAGCACAGGAAGTAAATATAAGGAGCAACCGAATCAGGACTCCAAGAGATCATTGCAAGATAAAAGTAATAGCAATAAATGCAAAGTTTGGTACTTGGGTTAAAAAAAGGTCAACTGTGGGGTGCCCGGGTGGTTCAGTTGGTTGAGCGTCCGACTCTTGACTTCGGCTCAGGTCATGATCTCGCAGTGGGGGTAACGAGCCCTGCATCCGGCTCTGCACCAATGGTGCAGAGCCTGCTTGGGGTTCTCTCTCTTTCTCTGTGCCCCTCCCCTGCTCTTGTGTACGCGCACGCGTGCTCTCTCTCTCAAAATAAATAAATAAACAAACTTAAAAAACAAAAACCAAAACCTGTTTTTACTTCCCGGGTGAGAGAGACCTGGCTCGGAAAGCGAACACAACCAGGGGGTGGCAGGGAGCACAGCCGCTCAACGGGTCACCACGTGGCACTGGGACAAGGGCAGCCCATTCTCTCCACCCCATGAGTCATCACTGGGAGGTTGGGGACCTGCTCCCCCACCCCCACCCCCAGGCACCACAACAGCCTGATGTCATGCCAGCAGGTGAAGCTGCCTCATCTGTTCTTTGACAAATGGTGGCAGGTGTTGGGCACATTTCACATGAAGGAAAGTGAGACTCGAGGGGGAAAGGAGCTGCCTTCCAAATTCTGCAGGACTGTCATGTCTGTCATGACAGAGATGCCCCTGCCCGCAGGCTCTGGGACCCCTGTGCGATCGGGCCCCTGCCCCCCTCTCTGCCCTCATCTTCCAGCACCCACCTCCCCCACAGGAGCCCTAGGCTCCAACATCCCCCCTCACGCCCCTTCCCCAACAGCCCGAGGCCCTCTGCATGCTGTTCCCTCTACCCAAGATACCCTTCCCCCGTCCTCTGCCTGTTCAGCTCTTACTCACTGCCCAGGCCTCTCTTCTTCAGGAAGGCATACGCTGACCCCTACGTAAATCAGGTCCCTGGTCCATGACCCCATGGTTCTCTACACTTCTTTGCAGCAGCATCGATCCCAATTTAGGATTTATATTGCATTCTTGGGTTTATATCTGTTTTCTAAACCATGAGATCACAATGGCATATCTCGTTCATCTCGTGGCCCCCACTGCCCAGCACAAGGCCTGGCATATAGTAGGTGCTCAATAAATGCTAATTTCTGTAAAGGAATAAGTGAATGAATGTTCTCATCAGATGGGAGCTACAGGAAGACAAACTGAGTTCAGTGAAAGAAAGAATTTTCTAGCACATCAGGCGTGCTAGATCGCTATCTGGGATCGGCTGCCATGTAAGTTCCCCACGGCGGCAGCATGCAAGCAGAGGCTGATTGGATATGGAGATGAAGGCTCTGACCTCTAAGGAACCTTCCAGCGTGGAGATTCTGTCTCCTCCACAGCTTGAAAAAGGAGGCAGTAATTTGGGGAAGGGGAGGAGCAGGAAGGAAGAAAACGTCTTTGGGATGTCAGGCTTGTTACTTGGGAAACAGAACATTTATAGCCCCAGGCTGGGCTGGGGCTGGGGCTGGGGGGCTGGGCTCTGGAGCCTCAGGTCGTGGCTTCCCATCCTGCCCTCTGCACCCACACCATCCCTAGGCACAAAGGACAAGGAGGACCTCGAGAATAAGACAGGTCTGAGTCACCTGAATGTGTTCATGACCCTAGCAAAGAAGTCTCCCATTGAACCTGCCCCTGAGCCAGGACCCGCTACATAATTTGTGGGTCCCAGTGCTAAATGTAAATGCAGGGCCTCATTCGGAACTTGTTGAGAATTTCAAAACGGTGAGAACAGAGCATGAAACCAGGCACGAGGCCCTATGGGACTGCACATGCGCACCACTCTCCCTTGCCCCCAGGAGGGGGCTGGCCTGTGAACCTCACCCAAGGACCACGAGAAGATACCAAACAGACCTTGGCAGCTCCTCACTGTGCTCGACCTTCGTTGTCTTAATTTATAAATATGAGCAGACGGGGGAAGCGGTAGGCAACAGAGACTCTTCGAGTCAAAAGGGCAGGGTGGGGGTGCTCATAGGAGGCAGTGAACGGAACCAGCAAAACAAAGGACTTCCCCGAAACACGAGTCAAGAAAAACTGTCCTCGGGGCGCCTGGGTGGCTCCATCGGTTAAGCGTCCGACTTCGGCTCAGGTCATGATCTCACGGTTCGTGAGTTCGAGCCCCGCATCGGGCTCTGTGCTGACCGCTCGGAGCCTGGAGCCTGCTTCGGATTCTGTGTCTCCCCCTCTCTCTGCCCCTCTCCCGCTCACGCTCTGTCTCTCAAAAATAAATAAACATTGAAAAACAAAATTTTTTAAAGGAAAGAAAAATTGTCCTAAAACTTGGAAATAAGGCAGCGGGAGGGCAATATTTCTCACAATGTCATTTTGGAGCGTTACTTAACAGACCCATCTAAGGATTATTTCATGATCCAGGGGAAGATACCTTTGTTTGAGTCACTATTTACTGTTAACTAAAGGTCTTGCTGTTGTGAAATTACATGTTAACCTGCAGATTTTCGTAAGTGATTTCTGTGCATTAGAAAGGATAACCCCCAAAGTTATGGCTTTATGACCCTGTAGCCTGTTAACCAGCTTTGCTTCCGACCTAATTCTCTTATCCCCACATTCTCTCTCCAATGCCTATTTTCCTAATTCTGCCGATTACCATCCTACTGGTTCCTCATTAATGAGGTGAGTAAATCACGTGCCTTTTAAGATTTGTGTGCGAGTCATTTTTTGTTTAACTCTTTGGAAATTACACTTTGACTTCACGATCAGGAAAGGACTGTTAAGAAGCCTAATTAATATCCATAAGGAGAGTCGAGTGACTATGGCATCCATAAAACAAGAACAGGTCTAAGCTGCTCTGAAAAATGAGAAATCCAAAATGAGAAACGATCTTGGGAATTAACAAGATGCAGAGGAAAGGAACAATTCCAGACGGGGCAGTAACTGGAGGAAAGGACACCATTAGTGATTCAGAAGACAAGTCAAGGAATTCTCTTCTAGTACAGAGGAAATCTTCGAGACAAAGGGGAGAGAATGCAGAGAAGATAGAGTGGGGAAATATCCAGTTAATGGGAAATCCAGGAGGCTGCAGAGAAGAATGGGCAATAACCGAAGAAACAATAAAAGAAATTTTTTTCTTTTTTTTTTTAAATTTTTTTTTACTGTTTATTTTTGAGACAGAGAGAGACAGAACATTAACGGGGGAGGGTCAGAGAGAGAGGGAGACACAGAATCAAAGCAGGCTCCAGGCTCTGAGCCATCAGCACAGAGCCCGACGCGGGGCTCGAACTCACAGACTGCGAGATCATGACTGGAGCCGAAATCGGACGCTCAACCGACTGAGCCACCCAGGAGCCCCTTTTCTTTTTTTTTTTTTTTTTTAATTTTTTTAATGTGTATTTATTTTTGAGACAGAGAGAGAGAAAGAGACAGAGTGCAGGGGAGGGGCAGAGAGAGAAGGAGACACAGAATCTGAAGCAGGCTCCAGGCTCCGAGCTGTCAGCACAGAGCCCGATGCGGGGCTGGAACTCATGAACCGTGAGATCATGACCTGAGCCGAAGTCAGACCCTCAACCCCCTGACCACTCAGGCACCCCTAAAAGAAATTTTTTTCTAACTGGAAGGAAAATACCAGTTCTAGAAGGCCCTGCAGGGAACAGTCCTACACCTAGACTTGCCCTAGTGGACCGTCCGAATTCTGAAGGTAAGGAGAATACCCTATAAGCTTCCGGCAGGGGAAAGCCGGGAAAAAGAAACAGACTTGAACTAGACTCACCTGCAATACTAGACATTTTTTAAAACACTAGTGGGCAAATCATTTCATCTCAGAGCATCCCTGTGGCACCTAGCATATTCTTGGTGGCACTGACTTCCCATCTCGGCCACGGGCCTGCCCTCCCTCCCTGCCCCTTCTCAATGGCATCTCACACAGCCGCACGCAGGCATGCACGCTGACACACACACATACACGACTACACGCACCGTCACCTACACTGACACGCACGCACAGGCCTCCAGCCTTCTCTCCTCCTCCTGTCTCTCCCGCTTCTCAGTTGTGCTCTATGACCCATTACTGGGCATGGTTAACACCTGTTTGTCCTTCAGCTCTTGTGTGTCGGCTCCTCAGGAAAGTCCTGAAGCCCCCAAGCCCCCAACACGGCTCAGAGGTGCTCTCAGAAAACCCCAACGCTCTTCCCAGGGGCCTTATCCCGGTGCGTGTGACAAGTGCACGGCTGTTGGATGCCTCTCCCCAGACAGTCGTTGGGAAGGACAAGGCCTATTCTGTGTTTGCTGTCCTTCATACCCCATACCTAGGATGGTGCTGGCACTTAGTAGGAGCTCATCCAACCCCTGGCCGCTGGGTGAATGCACGAATAGCCACCAGCCCGGTGTGACCCAAGAAAGCAGGAGCAAGGCCCAAAGCGGAGTCCAAGATGCTCCAAGTGGGCTAAGTTGTAACCTGGCTTCTCTCTGACCACGGCCTGTGTCCTGACAGAAGCAACCATGGTTTGGAGTCACGTATTTCCCGAGTCTGTGCTCTGTCTCTGAGTTGCCGAGCGATCTCGGGTAAGAAAAATAATAGCTAACACCGATCGGGCGCTCATTTTGCGGTCGCTGTAATTATTGTCTCTCCTTCACAGATGAGGAAACTGAGGCTTAGAGAGGTTAAGTAGCCTTCCCAAGGTCATACAGTTAGCGTTAAAACAGACCCAGTACCAGCTGACGATGCCGAGGACGTACAACTTACCAGAGAGGGGAGGAAGGAGTGTCTGTCTGTCCAGGCCATTCGGCAAAGGGCCATCATTCCTCCCACCCCAGGGGTCCGGGAAGGCTCTACACAATGCGGCATCATTACTGTCACCAAGAAGCCCCACAGAATATTTCAGTTATGTCTGGTGTGCACCGGAGGCGAAGAGCTGTTGGAGGTACGCTACCTACCCTGCCATGACAATGAAGAAATCCAGTCGGTTCCATGTGTCCCCAAGGTAGCACTTCTTGCCAAAAATGCCCAGGGCCACCATTTTCAGCACCATCTCCATGGCAAAGAACACGAAGATGAAGTCATCAAAGACCTGCAGGGGCAGGAGGAAGGCAAGAAGCAAGGGACAGGATGAGGCTGTGGAGCAGGACCACAGGGTCGGAGCCACAGTATGAGGCGGGGACCCAGGCACGGACACGAGAGGCCTGGAAGCGACCTGCACCCGTCTCCTCTTGGGCAGGAAGAGAACCTCAGAGGTCCTGGCCCAATGGGGTCATTTCACACATGAGGCCACAAAGGCCCAGAGAGGGGAATAAACTTGCCCAAGGTCACACAGCCCACTCTTTTTTCCCTAAAGTCAGGCACACTGACAAGGGACCCAGAGGAGGGCAGGGCAAAGGGCTCCCCCTAATAATAACTGCCAACCACCGGGCTAGACAGCTGACTTTCATTCTCGTTTCTAATTCTCACAGCAACCCCACAGAGAGCCCCATTTTACAGATGAGGAAACCGACTCAGGGAGGTTCAGCGACTTGCCCCAGGTCACGCGGAAGGTAAGTGGCAGAACCAGAACTGACATTCAGATCTATCTGACTCCAAAGCCCACGGGGAAGGAGGTTTCTCAAAACAGACTCGACACCTTCCTCCAGGAAGGTTTCAGCGCTGCTTCCTCTGTTCAGAAAGGAGCCCCCAAATGTGTCCCTCAGCATGGGCTCAGGTGAGTATATATTTCCTGAGGACACGGTCTGGGTAGAATTCCTCTTTCCAGGATCAACGAGGGCTGTAGTCAATTCACTTCAACAAATGAGCCCACTCACTGTGTGCGGGGACGTAGGCTGGGAGTCACCGACATAGAAAGGGGTCCTTAGTGAACTCACCACCTGGTTGGGAAGTTAGCCTGAGGCTCATCCCTTGTAACCCCTCGTAACCCCACCCAGGGGCCTGAGGCTGCACGAGGAGCTTGTCACCCACTCAGACCCAAGATCCACCCCAGAGATTCTGATGCTGCAGATTTGGGATGGGCCAGGTCTGGATTCTTAACAGGTGCCCCAAGGCATGCTGAGACCCTGGGCTTCTCCAGAACTGCTGAGTCCTGTGGAAACACAGGAGGAATTCCTCCCAGGAGGAATCTGGCTTTCCCAGGGAGAGGCCATGGGATGATGATTACAAATGACGACAGATGGTCAGACCCATCTGTAAAATGGGTATAACCCTAACACCCTGCACTACAGGTAGACAAGTTCCGAATAGAGTCATGGCAGGTACCAAAGATAAGGCCCCCACCTAGGACCTCAGAGATGAAAACAGGGGAGCCACTGGAGGCCGGCTCCTGATGGCCACTGAGAGAGAGTTATGGAACTTGGCCTTTATCCCAAGAGCACTGGGGAGCAATGTGTCACTTGTGCTCTACTGGCATGGGACAGTATGGTCAGTCTGGGGTGGGGAAGAGCAGGAGAAGGCTTGGGGAGGCACCTAGATGGGGGAAGATGGGAGCCTAGACTAGGGCAGAGGCTCCAAAATGTAGAGTAGGGGACAGAGGGGACGGAGGGGAAAGAGGATCAAGGGGCATGGGTAAGACCAGTTGGGAGTGATGAAGAAAACAGCCAGTTAAGCGAGGGCAGGCCACTGAGCATGACAGACAGGGTGAGGTATGGCGGGTGGGCGGGGCATGGCAGGGAAGGGGCGGGGTGCGTGGGCGGGGCATGGCTGGCGGGGGCGGGGCCGCGTGGGGGGGGGGCGGGGCAGAGCAAGCCAGGCAGGGCTGGCCGGCCTCACCTGCAGGATCTTGCAGCGGTCCGACAGGCAGTCCATGTCGTCGCAGGGCTGGTACATGCCAAGTGTCACGCAGTTCAGCAGGATCACCAGCATGCTGACACATTCAAACCATGTACACCGAGTCAAGGAAAAAACGGTCGGCAAGACTGTAGCCACGGGAAGGCTGAATGCGCCCTGGAACTTAATAACCCCACCCACCACAAACGCTGGCATACACCCCATTCCCCCTCCAGATGCCTCCTCTGAGTGGGTCAATGCCCACTTTTTTAAACACCTCGGAGACCAAAGACCAGTCTGCATACCTCACAACAGACACGGCTGCTGGTGCCAGACCCATCAAAGAACTCAACCCCTACCAACCCTACTGCTTGAGAGACCCCTCCCCGACTTCCTTGCCCCAGCCTGAGCGTCCCCCTCAGGACCAGGAAAGGAGAAGTCCACAAGGGCCCAGCTGGCAGGCCATCTCTGGATTATCCCTGCCTCTCCACCTCTAACCACCTCTCTCTGACTGTCATTGCCTCCCTCCTGTGACCACCTCTCCCCTCCCCTGACCTATGGTTCCTCCACGTCTACCACTAGCCCTGGAACTGGAGGGGCCAAAGGGCCTGTCCAGTGTGGCTGAGATGGGCCGGACACCCCTGTCCTCTCCTCTTCCAGGGGCGGGGTTAGAACTCATCACCAGTTTCTGGAATATCGAGCGTTGGTCCTCCCCAGCCTCTGCACCGAGGAGGGTGGAGCTCAGCCTTCACGGGCAGGCCGGGGGCAGAAACTCTGCAGCCACCAGCTTTGGGCAGGGCCCCCAAAGTCGTTTTGTGGGCATGCTTGCTGTCTTCATTCACAGCTGGAACCTCCATTCCAAGGGGACAGGGGTCTTGCATTCATACCTCTAACAGTGACGGGCATCTAGGTGGAGCTCCGTTGCACGAATAAGTTAAATCTCTGTGGGCCCTGCCAGCTCTGACATCCAGCGATTCTGGAGCGTCTCCGAACGAAAACCCTGGCCCCTTGCTCTAAGCTGGATGTAGCCACACTGGCCAGACCCCACCCAGCGGGGGCGAACGCCTCTTGCCTGATGAGAGACGACCTGGTTTCCCTGGCAACGGCCTCCCTCTCATCCCCGGGTCTCGCTCACCCTGGGATGCCGCCTGCCTTCCCACCTCCCCTTCAGACCCTCCTCGCCCAGCCCTGCTCCTTCCTCCCCCACCCCCCACCCTGCTGCCACTCTCCCGCCACAGCCTGTAATTAATTGCAGTCACTGCTAGGGCCCCCTTCTAGCCTGAGCCCTGCTCCAGCAGCAGCTTCATCATTAATTAACTTTTTTGAAGTTCAAGCGTTCTAATTACCAGTGAACATCCCTCATCCCCCTGGTTTTTTTCTTCCCCTTTCCTGCCATGCTTTCTCTCCTTCCAGCTGCCTCCTCTGCTCCCTCTGTCCTCCCTGCCAGCTTCCAGTTCAAAGTGCACTTAGCAGGTATCTCCCGGAAGCCTGGAGCCCACCCCCCCCTCTTCCTCATCAGGGCCCTGAGCGACGGAGGTCAGCAGGCCCATTTTCCAGAGGAGGAAAATGAGGCTCGGAGAAACTAGGGGCCTTGCCTCTGGGAAGTACCAGAGCTGAGACTCACACCAGGCCTGCTGGACTCCAAAGCCACTGATCTCCTCTGGGACTCCGGGCCTGTCCCGGCCTGGGACTTCTCCTCCCTCCCCTGAGGCCTCAGACCACGCCCACTGTCTCTCGCCTGGGCCCTGACTCAGCCTCCCCGGTAGCCTCCAGCTGTGGCCTCTGCCCCTCCAATCTGCCCCACGCAAATCACCAGGCCAGCGCGGTGTGCCCAGCGCCATCAGAGCGCTTTGAGCGTCACCTCGTTTAATTCTCTGAGCGCTATCGCCAGGCCCGCCGACAAGACGAGGAAGCACAGCCACGGAGGGGAACGAGATTTGCCCAAGGTCACCAGCTGGAAGGAGAGCTGAGAGACAAAACCCGAGAGTGCTTTGCTTTGCTTTGCCTCCAAGCCATTTTGCCACTGCCGGGTTAATCTGCCTGAAACACAGCTCTGATTACGCCTTTCCCTATTCAAAACCCTCCGTGGCTCCGTCATCGTCCTCAGCCTGACATCCAAGGCTGCCTACACTGTGAACTCAGTGAATTCTGCCTTTCTCTCCGATTGGCCTCGGCATGCGCTGAACTTCTTGCTGTCCCCAGGCATACCCTTTGCATCCACCTCCTACTGTCTCTACCAGGTCAAACTCCTACTCATCCTTCACAGCCCTGTCCATTTGTCCCTTCTTCTCGAAACTTCCCTTGAAGCACCCTTCCCCATTCACAAGGTGGTGGCTCAGTCTCCTCTCCGGAAGTGCTCCCTGTCCCCCTGGTCTAGCTTGTACCACGGTAACGAACTTGGCAGTAACCATGACTACCGTGTGCCAAGTCCCTAGGGACATGGCCCTGACTCTCAACACAGCTCACCAGGGTGGGGGGCAGATGGGGAAACAGGCCAGTAAGCAGCCCGAGTGACCTGACTCAGTGGTGCCCAGAGCCCCTGTGTGGGGGTGCTTCTGCTGTTACCCACTGTGCTGAGTCCCTCGGTGAGGCAGATGGAGTGGCTTTCACCTCTAGATGGCTCAGCTTCAGACATTCAGAGGTGGACAGTCTCAGCCCTGCCCCCGAGGCACTCGGGGAAATCCCAGATGGCAGAGTCTGGGTTCTTTCCAGGAGCCCGGGAGGCTTAGAAGTCAGGCCAGAGCTGGCACTGGTGCCCACGGTTGTGACATGCTCCCCACTGGCTCAGGGATCAAAGGCACCAGCCCTCCTTGAAGCGGAACCAGACCGTGCAGCGTGGGGAAGGAGATTGTCAGAGGGAGTCAAGGTCTCCAGGCTACCTGGCCCAATGCCTGATGTTTCCACCATTGGCCACAAGCAGTGGGGAGCTCTGAGAGCGCATGACTCTGGGGTTCTGGGACAGTTCGAGGGAGGACAGAGGCCCCAAGAGGGTGGTGAGGATTTCTAGGTAATAAGGCAGTCCAGGACTTGAGTGCTGGCTCCACAAGGGCAGGGAGTCTTCGATGGCTCCCACTGCCTCGCACAGCAAACTCAAAGCCGCCTGCCTGGCACCTGAGATCGTGCAGTGGGGACCCTGTCACCTTGTCTGCTTCATTGCCCAGACCCTCACTCCTGTCAGGGTAACCTCTGTCACAGAACAACTCCATCGAGGCCCTCAAAAAGCAACTAATCCAATCCCCCATCGTGCAGACAGGAAACAGAGAGACAAAGAGCCATCCTAGCAACCCAGCGAGCAGGAGCAGAAGGGACCCTCAGACAACAGACTCCCCACCCATGGGGGTCCCTGAGCCATGGCTGGATTTCAAACAAACGTCAAAACCCCGTGTTTCCCCAAATGTCCAGGCTCTGCCCGTGTGGCACCTGCTCAGCACAGATCCCGGATGGGCAGCCAAGGGCACCTTTGAGGAACAGGGACGGGGGAACAGACCAGCGGCGACCCAACCGAGTTTCCCTGGCAGACGAAACCTTCCCAGACACCCACCCAGCTGGGGGAGAAGAAAACACAGGGTCCTTGGGGGCTGTAGAACTACCCCACCACCACCCCAGCCCCAGCGTGAGACTCAGCCCCACCTCCAGCCAGCCCCCACTTTGTGGCCTGGCTCCCATCCTGTTCCCCCTGCTCTGCTGACCGTGCCTCCCAGGGTCCTCGGAGCCCCGGGCCTAACAGCCCAGCAGTGAAGTGATGAGCATATACCGAGCATCCGCTGTGTGCCAGGCCCTGGGTTAGCAGCAGTGATGATGGTAAAAACGGCAAACGTTTCCCAAGTGCTCTAGAGTGTTTGTTTGCCAAGGAGCTTTCCAATCAAACAGCACGTACTATCTCATTTAAACCCTACAGCAAGCACATGAGGCAGGGAGCCCAGATGCCGTGGAATGCAGAGCCTGTGTAGCTGTGGACCTGGGACCAGAGCTTGTCATGCGCTGTGCAGCAGGGAAAGCCCTCTTTGCCCGCCTCTCCGGTAACAGGTCCCAGGGGCTGCCATTCTTTGGCTTTGCGGGGAGAAAAGCCACCTCACCAGCAGAGGACTGAAATCCCCGGCTGATGTTCTGTGCTATTTAGTATCCATCCCCTTGGGTAGAGAACAAGAGAACTATCAGAGCCCTTCGGACCCGTGTTGGCCTCCCAAGTGCTGAATCTTCACTAACAACCTTTCAAGAAGAATCAAAGCCTGGGTGGCTCATTCGGTTGAGGGTCCGACTTCAGCTCAGGTCGTGATCTCACACGCTTCGTGGGTTCGAGCCCCGCGTCGGGCTCTGTGCTGACAGCTCAGAGCCTGGAACTGCTTCGGATTCTGCCTCTCCCTCTGTCTCTGCCCCTCCCCGCCCCCTCCCAACACTAAACATTAAAAAAATAAAAAAGAATTAAAAAAAAAAAAAGAATCAATGGGTTTAGACCTAGCAATGCAGGGTTGTCCCAGACCCACAGCAAAGTTCCCTAAAACCGGCAGGTATCGCTGCTATCCACATTTTACAGATAAGGAAACCGAAGCACTGAGGGCCACACAGCTGTTATGGCAGGATTTGAATCTGCCCCCTGCTGACTACTAACCCCGCTCCCCATGTTCTCAGCCCCGTGTTCTGCTGCCCCCAGGCACAGAGCCTGGAACACGAGAGACCCTCGACTGGCATGGGCCCAGTGGAATATTTGTTTTTTCCTTCTTGCCTACATTGTCTCCTCCGGTCTGGGTCTGGGTCATGGAGTCAGGAAGGATGACATTCCACCCTTGCGTGGCTGGGAAGGATGACTATCCCACCAGGAGGAGCTAATGGGGTGGGGGATGCTGGCAAGGGGAGGCTGATGGTCTCAAGGCCCCCCCTTGTCTGTAAGAAATCAAGCGGGACCAGAGTCGTAACTCCACCCAACGGCTGTCTTGAAAACTGGAGGGACAGGGTCGCTGGGGAAGCCACCGGGCCGGGGGCCTCCTCGAACCTGCCACTTCCCAGAGAGAAGAGGGACCGGATGGAGGGGCAGCGCTTGATGCCCCAGCAGGCCCCTCTGGGCGGCCTCTTCTCCGGGAGCCAGAGCCAGAGGCCAGCACGGTTACCATGGTGACCACCACCCTCCATCCTGGAGGCCCGGATGACAGTCACGGTTTCTGTAATTCGGAGGGTTCTGGGAGGGTGGGTGGGGGCAGGAGTGCCGGGTTTGGCTGAGCCAGCCAAATTTGTTTTTATTTTTGTCAAATCTATAATCTGATCCATTTCCCAGGGTGCACCTCAGTTGTCTAAATAAATCAAGTGGAGGAAGAAGCTGGAAGCTGCATCCCCCCTGGGCCAGAGAGGCCGGGAAGACAGGCCAGGCCCCTATGCGGGGGGCCCTTCCCCTACGGGTCCTCAATGAGTCCATGGACAGAGGCTCAGGACTCTGGTCTCCAAAGGCTGGGGCCTGAGGTTCCAGATCCTGGATCCCAGCTTCTACAAGGCTGGGTCCACAAGCACCCATGCAGCACCTGTTGTATACGTGGCCTGTGCATCAGTGCCCTGAGATGAACGAGGCTTACTCTCACCCTGGATGTACCTAGAGCACATCCCTGTTCTGGAAGCCAGCTGCGATGTGTGGCCACCATTCTGAATGTCAAGCATGCAGTAGACCCTTGGGCTTTGAAGAGGACATCCATTCCCTACTTCGTTAATTTATTCATTGGGCGTGTCTTTATGAGCAAAATCCTCTGGAAAGCTGCTTGGCCTCTAGTAAAGCAAAACGGAGGCCCACGTTAGGGTCCAGGAGTGCCGCTCCTGGGTGGATACCCTGGAGTAATTCTGACAGAAGTCCACAAAAACCAGCATGCTCATAGCTGTGTTATTCACGATGGCCCCAACCTGGGAACGACCCAGGTGTCCCTCACCAGGAGAATGAGTCAGGCAGCCCCCAGGGGACATGCGGCCATGTGTAGAGACATTTTTGATTGTCACGATATGGGGAGACAGGACACTGGCATCTAACGGGTAGAGACCAGGGATGCTGCTGAACGTCCTAGAATGCACGGGACGGCCCCGCCACAAAGAATTATCCAGCCCCACCTGTGAACAGTGCCAAGGCTGAGAAACGCCCGCGGCACATCCATTCGATGGAATACTCCCCAGCAACGAAAAAGGGCAAGCTTACTGATACACACGACAGCAGAGACGGAGCTCACGGGCATAATGCCGGGTAACAGCTGGACATCCGAGAGCAAAGAGTACGTGAATCCGATTTTACAAAGTGAAAAATCAGGCAGAGCTAACCCTGCAGTGAGGGAGGTCAGAGCAGCGGTGACTTCAGGCGAGCACCTGTTGGGGGTGGGGGACAAGGGAGCTCCCAGGGCTCTCTCCATCTTTAGGAGATGTTCTTGTTGGCCCGAGTGCG
This sequence comes from Panthera pardus, assembly GCF_024362965.1. NCBI lineage: Eukaryota > Metazoa > Chordata > Mammalia > Carnivora > Felidae > Panthera > Panthera pardus. The sequence goes on along the minus strand of NW_026526991.1, from coordinate 1,578,348 downwards.
GTCACAGTAGTGTATTTATATGGAAAAATGCCTTGAGCTGCACAAGACAGTTTGTTTTTTGTTTTTTTTTTTTTAATTTTTTTTTTCAACGTTTTTTATTTATTTTTGGGACAGAGAGAGACAGAGCATGAACGGGGGAGGGGCAGAGAGAGAGGGAGACACAGAATCGGAAACAGGCTCCAGGCTCCGAGCCATCAGCCCAGAGCCTGACGCGGGGCTCGAACTCACAGACCGCGAGATCGTGACCTGGCTGAAGTCGGACGCTTAACCGACTGCGCCACCCAGGCGCCCCTGGACAAGACAGTTTGTGAGCTCTACTGTATGTATGTCTTACCTCAATAAAAGGGCCAACAAAAAAATTATGAAGGGCAACTGGGACAAGGAAAAATCAAATGCAACGATTAAAACCACACAAGCACCTGCTGGGGTGGCCACTGTCCCAGACCCCAGCTCCCCCCCACCACGGGAAACGTCACCACAGCCCTGCAAGGGAGGGTGTGACAGGTTTGCCGAGACCGAGGCCAGGCCGCAGCTAGTGAGGGATTTGAATTTCACACCATCCTGTCTTCTGTTTGTTTAAGGATTCATTCCTCCCCTGCCCACTGCAGCCTCGGGATACGGGCACGGCAGACATTATTACACCCATTTTACAGACGCAAAAATGAAGGTCCAGATACTTGCCCGAGGTGATATGGTGGTTGAGGTGGAACAGAAAACTGCTCCTTAAAGTGGACAGACCTGGCCCTAGGCCTAGGCCTCTCTGCTTACATGCCCCCAGCAGTGGGGAGCTCCCCATGTGACACACTGCCCTGCCGGGGCTGATTGATTCTGCTTATACGCTTCCGGGTCTCAGTGGGCTGAGAACTCCTGCGGGGTGAGATGAGGTCCGCGTCTTAGAGGCCCCATAATTGGAGAACCTATTGAATTTGGCCAACATTTCTGATTCCCAGATGCCCAGCAAGCCTCGGTGCCCGGTGTAGACAGCCGGAGTGGGGGAGGTGAGGAAACAGGGGCTGCTAGCTTGGAAGAAAACCCCGGGGCGGATAGTCCACGGGACAGAAACTCCAGCCAAGGAGGCTTCAGCCACTGCCGAAGAAAAGGGGAGGGCAGGGCAAGGCCCTGGGGACCAGAGCCCCACTGTCTGTGGGCTGACCCAGCCTCAAGATCCCACCCACAAAGGAGGTGTGCCTTCGGGGAAGCCTCCTGGAGTCCTAGGCAGGGGGAACAGATGCCTCCCCCAAGCCCTCACGATGTCCTGAATGTCCCCCACTTATATCAGCTATGGAACTGAGTGTGGTCTGTTCTGGCTTCTTCTCACCACCAACCAGGCTGTGCTCTCCAAAGGGCAGAGGGTATCAATCCCTCTCTGTGCCCAGAGCCCTACCTGGAGCAGCTGCTCGGGGCATCTGCAGCCTCAGAGAAGAGTGAGGTCCCCATCACTTGGAGGCATCGAGGAGTCTAAGGAGGCATTTCTGTGCTGCAGGGATTTGTAGCCTCCCTTCCCACCCTGAACTCCCCCTTCTCCTTTCTAACATCCATCACTCACTATGCCATTATTCGGCACCCCCTCGCTGAGACCCCCTCTGTTGGCCCACAGTGGTCTGGGAACCCCAAAAGAAGAAGATGTCATCCCTGCCCTCCAGAAACCACAGACACTTGGCGGGGACACAGACAGAGGGTGAGGGCTGGACAGAGGGTGATGACACTCTCCCTCGGCCTCCTGGGGACCAGTCCTCCGCCACACGTCTCCCCTGCCTGCCAGCGACCACACACACACACACACATTCACATATGCACTCCCACGGAGCCCCGCAGCCCTTCCAGCACCTGCACACGCTGACACGCGTGCACACCCTCCTCCTCGCCCATCTGGCCCGCAGCCCTGGGGCGCTCTCCTGCAAACACAGCTCTCGGCTACTCCGTACCCCCTGGGGAAGTTCATGAGGCCCTTCTCAGGATAATGTTTTTAATGCTTACGTTTTTTTAATGCCCAGAATTAGAAAGGAAGGAAGCCAGTTATGTTAAAAGAGTTGTCAACACATTAAAAAAACAAACAAACAAACTCAGGAGGAAGGAGAACCACTCGAGATTCATTATCAACACAATGAAGAGCCAGGGCCAGTGGCGGGTCTGATACTGTGATGGTAAAGCAGTGATGAAGTCCACAAGCACCCCAATGTGACAGGGAGACATCAGCGATTGCTACTAGTGAGCCACAGAAACTGCCAGTAATCACACCGTGCTTTGTTACCTCCGTTCATAATAGAAAGAAAGGCTCCATTTCGGTCTGACATCAGTGAAAACAAACGTGCAACTTGACCCCATCCAGGTTCAAGAACCCCAGGGGCGCCTGGATGTCTCCATCGGGGAAGCGTCAACTCCTTTATTTCGGCTCAGGTCATGATCCCAAGGTCATGGGATCAAGCCCTCAGTCAGGCTCCGAGCTAAGCGCAGAGCCTGCTTAAGATTCTCTCTCTCTCTCTCTCTCTCTCTCTCTCTCTCTCTCCTTGTGCCCCTCTCTCCACCTCGTTCTCTCTCTCCATCCCCACCTCTTTCCTAAAATAAAAAAAGAGAAGAAAAGAACCCCCAGGCTAAGATCTTGTTCTAGAAACTCTCTCCCCCTCGGGCCCTGGAGACACCTGGGCCTTCTCCTACTTCATGGGCTCCGACCCTCAAATGTTGGCCTTTCTCAGGCTCCCCAGCCTCTGGTCTCCCCTCTCCTCTCCTTGATCCCACACCCACTCGCAAGGCCTCAACTCTGGTGGTCAGCAAGCTGACCAGGTCTGCAATCTGTCCCAGCCCCAGGGCCACTCCATCCTGACCAACAGACCTCCCAGACATGCCCTAGGTTGTCTCTAGGAACCTCAAATCCATCATAATGGGGTAGGTCATATTCTCCCAGACTGCCAAGTTCTCTGCACTTCCCTCCCCTAATGAATGATGTCCCTCAGCCACCACCAGTGCTGGAAGCTGTCCAGAGGAGGACCCTCCAGAGGCTCCCTCCCGCTCATCCCATTGTCCCTCTCAGAGACCTGTCCATTTCCCCACCTAAATCTCTCCCCTCCACCCACAAATCTGCACCCCCACTGCCCCAGGCAGGCTGCACTCCCCACTCCTCACTCTGAACAGTCTCTTCCTTCAGCCTTGCCTTTTCTGCAAAGCCTCTACACGCAGCCAGTGGGTTCCTCCAAAACCAAAAGCCCTCCACGGCTCCCCACGGCCTTCCAGAGAGTTTCCAAACTCCTTGGCTTGGCATCCAAGGCCCATTGTCTAAGTGCTCTTGGCCGGCCTCCTCTCTGTCCACACAACCTCCACCTCCAACCTTGCTTGCTAGGATGCGCTTCATTGAAAGCTTTGCTGCACATCTACTATGTGCAGGGCTGAGGGCCAAGGCCTAAAGAAGAGGCAGGCACTAATGGATCATGGAGCCTGTCCTCAAGTTACTCACAGTCTAGGAGAAGGTGAGGAGAATAAGTCAGATACAAAAGGCCTTACACACGGTACAAGAAGAGGGCTTGACTGGGCGTTGAGCAGGTAACAGGTGGATGAGAGACTGGGGGAAGTGTGTTGATCAATAAGTATCTGCCAAAGAAGGGAATGGATCAGTGAGTAAATGGGCTGATAGATGGACAGACAGGAGCATGGGGTGGGGCCGTTGGGTCAATGGATGATTGAATGGGTAGATGGTTGTGAAGGTGACAGGGGTGGGGGGGTGAATGCATGAATGTAGAGGTTAAGGAAGGTGGATGGGTCAATGGGCAGATGAATGGATGAAGAGATGGAAAGATGGATGGATGGATGGATGGATGGATGGATGGGTAGATGGATGGATGGATGGAGTAAAGAACGATGAGTGGGGACAAGGACAGGTGGGTATATGGGAGGCGGTTGGAAATGGGACACTCTAGTAAATGGCAGCTCCAGGATTCGACCCCAAGTTTACATGACCACAGGAAACCCTTCAGGTTGGGACTCAGCACTGTCCTCTCTTCCTCCTTCAGAGATTCCCTCTCTCACTCTACACCCCCTTCCCTGCTGTGCCCACACTTTCAGAGCTCCCCAAGACCCCAGGGACCACCTGGGCCAGGGTTTCTCAGCCTGGGCACTATTGACATTTAGGACCTGATCGTTCTTTGTCGTGGGCAACTGTCCTGTGTGTCGTTTTTACCCACTAGAAACCAGTAGCACACCCTCCCCAAGTTGTGACAGCCCCAAAGGCCTCCAGACATTGCCAAATGTCCTCTGGGGGCAAAACCGTCCCTGAAAATCACCGATACAGCCTAACCTCCCCCACACCACTATTTGATGGATGAGGAAACTGAGACCCAGACAGAAGGAGTGACCTGCCTGAGGTCACGAAGCTCGCACTCGGCAGACCCCAGACTGGACCTCGGGGGACAGTCAATCCTCAGTCATCTCCTCACTTGACACAGAGGTGCAGGTGAGAGCCTCCCCCCCGCCCCAGCTCTCTGGGAGAAGCCAGGTGCAGACCTTGAACACCCTGCTGTCCGCACCTCTACCCGCCGCCCCCAGCCCACCCCCGGCCCCTCCCATAGCGCTCCAAGCCCTCCCATTCCCATATAGCACCTCACAGTCAGCCACGCCTCCTCCTCCTGCTTTCTCATATAGAAAGAAACTGCCATCCAGAGAGGTCGAGCTGTTTGCTCAGCATCACCAGCAGTAAGCACCAGCGTCAGGTGGTACTGGTACTCAGCAGTAAGCACCAGCGTCAGGATCTGCACTTGGGGAGAGAAGAGGGAGACCAGAGCACAGCTCCACAGGGCAGACGGGGCCAGAAAGGTGGAAGGCAGCCCCACAGGAGAGCCAGAGAGAGACCGGCGGAAAGACATTCCGGCTGATTAAAAAGACGGATCGATTTCTCTCGGAGAGAAACAAACGGGGCCATTTGTCTCCCAACAGGACAGTTGGAGGGAGGTGGCAGGTCAAAGCTGGCTCCTGACACAGACACCCAGGCAAGATGGACGAATACAAATCCAATCATGTTTTAAATGCCCCAGGAGGGGGCTGACACTTCATTAGCCAACCAGCCCTCTTTCTAATTATCCTGCTCGCTATCAATTACGACTAGCCTTGCAGTCAGGTCTCACAGGGCTGCACACGCCCTGGGCTCCGGCCCAAGCCCCACGGGGCCACTGCCGCCCTGGACAAGCACTCCACCTCTCTGGGCCCCCCTGACAAATGGGCCTCTCTAGAGCCGCCTGAGCTGCCGGGGAAGAGGAAATGCTCCCCGCACACGGGTGGTCCTTAGTGAACGCCAGTGCCCTCCCGGGGCAGTGTCTCCCTGTGCCCTCCAGATCCAGACCCCAAATGTCCTTCGATGCTCAGCTCTCACTCCTGCCCTCACCCAGTGCACATGCCATGCTGTTAACAAAACATCCGGGGTGACCCCAGCTCAGCTCGGGCATCTGACTAGGCGCTTTTCTCAGCTGGGATGCCACCCCCACGCCCTCCACCTCTCACCCATCAAAGACTCTCTCGCCCTGGCTTGGGGGTCTCCTCCTTCATCAAACAGCTCCTGCGGCATCCCAGGCAGGCCCGACTGGCCACTCCATCCTCCTCCCGGTGGCCACGGCCCCCCTGAGGGTCCCTCTGCCCAGCCTTTATCCCACTTTGCATCACAGGGGTATGATTCCGGTCACTGTTCTTTATACTCTTCTCTCTGCCTGGAACACTATCCCTCAACTGTTCTTCGGGAAAACTCCTACTCACGCAGCAAGACCCAGGCCAAATGCCCCCTCCTCCAGGCAGGCTTCACCAAGGCCCCCCAGGAGGGATCGGGGGCAGCTTCCTCACCTGCAGCTGTGGTTGCACAGAAATCGCCACGTGACGGTACCAGAGTCCAGCCCACCCTGCTGACCAACCGAGAGCACCGCATCCAGTCTGGCCACCAGAAGCGTCCCTAGGGCACAGCTGGATGCTGACTTTTGCATCTGAGAAAAGTCAACCCTCTCTATACCAGATGGAGAGCAACGGGCCATTTCCCAGATATGTGTTGCTCCTTCCAGCAACAGGGGCCACCCGCCCGGGCATTCCCATTAGCCCGGGGCTGCAGGAGGAGGGGATACCCTCCCATAAAGAACCCCTTCCCCAGCCATAAGCCGGCCAGGCAGGTGCAGCATTGGCCTCAGAGTCTAGAGTGCTGGGCTCCAGTCTGCCCTGGCTTTCTGATTACTCAACGTGTGCCCTTGGGCAAGTCAGCCTCCCTTTTTTCTTGGGCCTCAGTCTCCCTAGCTGTAGAATGGGGCTAGCAAACTCCTGGCCCTGCCGCCTCACAGGAGGTGCTGAGAGAACCTGAGAGGCCATGGTGGTGGGGCGGGACAGTACCGTATGAACTAGAAGGTGAGGCACAAGCCCATCAGTGCCAGGCCCACGCTGGGCAAGATGGAGGAGACAAAGCAAGCCACAAACCATCCCCCTGAGGCGGAGAGGAAAGTTGTAGCACAAAGAAGGACTGATAAAGAGCTGGAGGGTCAGGGCACCTGGGCGGCTCAGTCGGTTAAGCGTCCAGCTTCGGCTCAGGTCATGATCTCATAGTTCCTGAGTTCGAGCCCCGCATCGGGCTCTGTGCAGACAGCTCAGAGCCTGGAGCCTGCTTCGGATTCTGGGTCTCCCTCTCTCTCTGCCCCTCCCCCACTCATGCTGGGTCTCTCTCTCAAAAATAAACATTAAAAGAAAAAAAAAGAGCTGGAGGGTCAAGAGAGGAAGAAGCTGGGGATCCAGGAACACTTCCCGCAGGTGGTGCCCAGGAAGCTGGGCCTGGGGGACTGGTGGGATTTGTGGCCACGGAGGCATGGAGAGGGCATCTCAGGGGGCAGACCCAGCATAAGCAAAGGCAGGGAGGCAGGGGGTGTCAGGGAACATCAGCACTTGTGTGGAGCTCCAGAACAGAAAGCACGAAGGGAAGCAGCAGAAAGGTAGCTGGAGGACAGCCCAGGTGGACCGTGCAAGGACTCAAATCCAGGATAAGTGAGACTGTTCTGGGGGTGATCGGGAGCCATGGAAGGTTCTTGAGCGAGGAAGGAATGAGTAAACAAATAAAAGGAGGCAGGGAGGGAGGGAGACAACAGCCCTCCCTGGGCACGCAGCTCTCTACGGATGACAAACCCCTTCCACACAAGGGAGCCCCAGGAGCCCCTGAAGAGAAGCTGAGGTAGTGGGGAGAGACGAGGTCCAGGGCAGAGCTGATCGCCCATGGTTGCACAACTCCCGGCCGGTGCTCTCTTCGCCGTGCAGGGGAGGGGAGGGAGGGCCTGCCACCTTGTCAGTGGGGCAGGAGGGGTGAGATCCCAGCAGCCATCTGTTTAGACAGAAGGAGATGGAAAAACTCAACCCCAGATGTTCCCAACAGCCCAGCCATAGGGAAAGGGGTCAGGACAGAAGAGATGGAGGTTAGATTACGGGAGGACTTCCTGACAGTTTAAAACCTTCAGAGGTTTCCTCCAGGCCTTTATCCAGTGGCCAGAGGCCCTATCTGGTGCAGCAGGACAGAGAGGTAGCATGCTCAGAGACAGGGTATGGCCCAAATGACCAGGCATAGCAGGGCAATGGGGGGGAGTCTTCTTGCAGGTGACACCCCCTCTTCTCCTCTACCACATATGGGGCTCCCCAGGCTTTCTCCTCCTCCCACTGTCCAGCCTTCAGGCCCTCCCACCCGCAGGAGCCAGCACGTCCCATCACTGACAGCCTCTCTCCCTGGCAGCCCGGCCCATAGGTTTCTCAGGTCGTCAAAGACTTGGGGCCCAGGTGCCACCGCCTGCAGGACCCTTGTCCTGAGCCACCCCAGATGGCTCCCCACAGCTACCCCACTGGCCCCAGTGTGCTCACAGCTGCCGCTGGGCACTTAATGCTGTAGGAGCCCAGCCAGTGCTTGTCCTGAATTCCCACCGGACCCCCTGACATTCCCAGCCGGGGGCTGCCGCAGCCTCAGGTCACAGATGAGCGAACAAAGGCTCAGAAAAGGCAAAGGCCTCTTGGCCAGGAAGCCAAGAGCTGCTCTTCCTTCACACTCACACAAGCCACGGTCCCTGGGGTCACCTGAGCCCTCTCCCAACACCAACCCCAAGGCCGGTCTCTCCCCGCCAGCACCCTGGGCCACCGTCATTCCTCATCGCCACCCCACAGGTGCCCGCTCTGGACGGGCTCCCGACTGACGTCTCTCCCAGGGAGCCAGAGGCACCTTCCCCTGCCCAAAACGGTCATAGCTGTCCTCTGTGCACGCCTGGTGCATGGCACGCTCTCGGTAGAGGCTTGTCGAATGGTCTCACGAATGGGTGAGAGATGAACGAGAGCCCGTGCACCTCCAAGAAACGTGCCGAACACCCACAGTGAACAGCACGAGGCTTGAGCTGTGATGAGATCGTGGGCCCTGCCCCCTTCCTGCCCAGTGACTGGCAAAGTCAGAGGGTCTGCACAGCTGGGGTCTCGACCAGGTGGACCTCCAAGCAAGAGCAAGCAGAAGGCCGGAGCCAGGCGGGAGACCAGAAGCAGACAGAAGGGGGCCGGGGGCACAGATGAGAGCCAGGACCCCAGCCACAAGCACAGAGCGAGGGAACCCACTCACAAGGAACACGGCTCCTCGTGGTCCATACAGACACCACTGAGATGCTCCCTGAGCAGGGCCGGAAGGGGGTTCCCCACCAGTCCCTTCCCAACCTCATCGTCCAACCCTCCCATCCTGCAGACAGGGAGACCGAGGGCCAGCACGGGGTGGGGGTGGGGGGTGACATATCCAAGGTCACCGGCAGCTGGCATCTCTGTCCTCCCAGCCCGGGCTGGCGCCCTACCCCCTGCCCAGCAGAGAGGCGGCCTTCACAGCCGACTGGCTTCCCACCATGCATGGCTGCTTTGCACCGCAGCAGAGGCGCTGGCTTAGCGCTGGGGCGGGGGAGGCAGCGGCCCCGGAGTGTGTCCAAAGGGAAGGGGGCTGCACAGCCCTCCGGGGGATGGCCCCAGGCAGGCCCCAGAGGCGGCCTCCGAATGTAGATGCTGAAACCCAGGGAGACCCTCCCCACTGTGAAGCAAACCTGCCTGCCCTGGGAGGAGGACCGGGCACTTCTCCAGACTCTGCAGGTGGCCGCTGCGTCCTGAATAAATGCTGAGGCTGGGGATTCAGAGAAATGGAGGTTTTCGTCCCAGCTCTACTACATCCTGGCTGAAGAAGGGCTCTCACAGTCTCATCCAGGGTAGAAAATCGGTGGGTTTCCAGCTGATGGGTCCCGCTCCCAGAGGCGCCCGGCAAGAGGGGGCTATGCTGACCAGCAGCGCTCGCATGGACGAGGCCGTGACTACCGGCAGCGTGACTGGCACAAACTTACCTAAATGACAGAGATCGAGTCTGATTTTCCCTGGAAACAATGTCCTCCGGAGGCGTATGTTCCACCTAAGGGCTCGATGCCTAACATCTTGCGGAGGCAAGCGGAGCGCTTGCCCGGTTATACGTGAGGGCCCTGTTCGCCTCTGAGCTCAGATAGGAAGAGTGATCACCACATGTGCGGCAGTTTATCTTTTTCTCTTTTTTAATGGTTTTATTTATTTTTGAAGGAGAGAGAGGGAGAGAGAGACAGACAGAGCATGAACAGGGGAGGAGCAGAGAGAGAGGGAGACGCAGAATCCGAAGCAGGCTCCAGGCTCTGAGCTGTCAGCACAGAGCCCGACGCGGGGCTCGAACTCACAAACCGTGAGATCATGACCTGAGCCGAAGTCGGACGCTTAACCGACTGAGCCACCCGGGCGCCCCTACACGTGTGGTAGTTTTTCTAGTCTGCAGAACTCCATTTGCACATAGGTCATCGTGCACTGCTGTGAAGGGGGGGAGGGTACTACCCCCATTTGACGGTGGGAAAACGGGGCTCAGAGAGGTGGGAAAAACTGGCCCATGGTCACACAGCAAATCAGAGGTGGCAGGAGCCCCTGGGTCTGTCTGACTCAGGGCCCCAGCATTTTCCACATGCCACATGCCAGCTACCCATGAGTCAAGCCGCGCAATCAATCCCCTGACATTTCAGACCCAGAGACCTCCCGGCTGAAACCCTGGCTGACGGTGCACTCTCGAGGCCCAGGCCAGGCAGACGGTGGTGCTGACATTTGGGTGAGCGGCCCTTTCCCACCCCGGCTCGCCAGCTCAGGGAGGGTCCCGGCAGCCTTCTGACTCTCCAGTGAGTCAGGTGGTGACTCAGGGCCGAGCTCTGGGCTAGGTGAGGGGCTGAGTCAGGGAGCACCGGGTTCCACAGGGCAGCTGGCTCTGAGCCAGGGCCCCTCGTGCACCATGGACGTCAGCGCTGGGGACAGTCTTTCTGGGCAGACCCCGCCAGCCTGCCCTGCCCCGACCCTGGCCCGCCGGGCCTGATAGCCGCTCCCGCCGGCCTGACCCTGAGGCCTACACGTCCATCATTCCTTTGGATTCTTGATGGGAAGCAGAGCCGTGCAGAGTCTGGAAGTGTGGACGATCATTTATGGATGTCACAATGATTGGGGGCCACTACCTACTAATATTTAAGGACAAAAACACCAAATGTCCTGTAATTTGCCAGATAGCCTGGACCACAAAATGCTGTCACACCCAAGATGCCAACAGTGCCCCCACTGAGGAGCCCCCTGGTTAAGCACTGCCCCCTCCCTGAGGTCTCTCCCAAGGAGGAGGGGAGGAAGGGAGGTTTCTGGCCAGGGAAGAATCCAAGAGCCTGCATCACCTGATCAAAGACACCCCCACACACACACCAGGACCCTAAAGCCCAGCCTGAGCACCCCCCCCCCCCCCCGTCAAGTCTCTGCTCCAGCGCCCCTGCGGACACCAAGGTCATGTGGGCCTGCACTTGCAAAAACCCGCCTCAGCCTCTCTCCCACCGATCCGACTCAGGCTATGAAATCTTAGCACCGAACCATCGTGTTCACAAAGCCTAGAATCTCGGGTCCTCAGACTTCCAAACACATATGACGGGCAGCCACAGGCACCAAATCTCAGACTCATGCCCTCTTTGAAACACGGAACTTTACAGGCTTTGAATGGCAGAGGCTTAGAATGTTAATGGCCCTGAGCCTTAAATCTAAACTCTGAACGCTTAGACTTAATCACAGAAGCTTCCAGTTGGAGAGTCCCAGAACCTGACACTTCTGAAGCTGCTCCAGTGCAGAGTCATCAGATCTTTGGTCTAGGAGGGAACTCGGAAGCGAGGCAGCCGGTTCAGGCAGAGACCCTTCATCTTTCGACCCAGCCTCAGAAGCTCTGTCACGGGGCCCGGGGAGCCCAATGTGCTCTGAGCAGCTCCCAGTGTTGCGGAGTCCCTCCCCAAGGAGGGGGCTGAATCTGACAGCCCTCCTCCCCCACGCGGCTTCCACACACTGGGACCCAGGGCTCTCCCTGAGACAGAGGACCAAGCCCAGCTCTGCCCAGGGGCAGGTCTCCTTCCCTCCCCTCCCCTCCCGAGGCTGGCCTCACTGGCGCTCCCAACCGCAGCCTCCCACAGGCTCACGGTGTGGAGCCCAGGGCGTTGGTGAGGACAAAGGCCAGAGGACCCCAGGGGCTCTGTCTGCCCGACAGGCCAGAAATGTGGCAACCTGGAAGGGTCTCTGCGGGCTGCTCAGTGATCAGGGCCCAGAGTGCCTGAGGTCAAGGGTGTGGGCAACCATGGCTGGCACCCCAGGCGGCTCCCAGAGCTAGAGAAGGCCGTGTCATCCAGACCCTTGTTTTTAGGTCACACTCCCAGGCCAAGTTAATCTGAGCCATGCCTCCAGCCCAGCCCAGCCCAGTCTTAACGGTCTGGACCCTATGAGGCTCAGAAAGGTACAGCAACTTTCCCAAGGTCACACAGCAGTCAATGGCAGAGCCAAAATCAACCTCTGTCCCACCCAGGCAAGGTCCCTGTGACACGATTCCACTGTCTCCCCGGTCTTCCAGTGAGCCTTTCTCTCCCTCAAAGGCCCAAAGCTCCTGTGGTCCCCCTTTTCCTGGCCTGGCCACCCCCCAGCTTACATGCTGCAGGCTCCTAAGGTTTCCCCAACATACTGTACTAAAACTGTTCCCATGGATGGTGCCTGTGTCCCCTGCCCCCGGGAGCTCCTCAGGGCAGACCAGCTAGCTATGTTTCTCTGTCCTCCACGATCCCAGGGCTGATGTCAGAGAGCACTGGGTGAACAGAGTTATTGAATAGACCCTCTAACTGTGGCTGAGACCTCCTGAGCTGTCCCACAGAAGGACCGTGAAGGCTTTTGGTCCTCCACCCAGCTAGGGGCACCCGGATCTACACTCCACCCACGCCAGCAGAGAGCCTCGGGTTTCTAAGGTCATCACCCAGCCCCTGACACAGCAGGGAGGCCAGCAGTCCTGGGCTCAGCATGGCTGCCTCCCCCAGCCTTTCTGGGGGCCCCCTCATCACCCCAGCCTGCATCCCGGGTATGCCAGGTGTCCAGAGCTGGGCTCAGGCCCTACCCTGGGTGGCCTCAAGCCCTGCCAGAGACTCTGTGCTGCTTGGTGGGCCCCAAAAACCAGAGGCCACCATGTGTGGGTCCCAAAGCCTCCTCCTCCTCCTCCTGGGCTCACCCCACGACCCATTTCCACACGGCACCGAGCCATCCTTCTAACACACTGATCTCTCCCTATCACACCCTGCTGTAAACTCGCCCTGGTCCCGCTGCCCTGAGAACACAGGCCAGCTCCTCACTCAGACCCCTGCAAGCCTCCCTCTCCCCCCTCCGCCTCCTCTCTCCCCACTGTCCCTCACTCCCTCGTCCCTCTCTTCTCCTGGCCTTTGTTCCTGAGGTAGCCTCCTCCCCACCACCCTGTCCACCCAACACCGCTCATTACTGGAGACCCAGCTCAGACACCGCCAAAACGCGCCCGGCGAACACTGAAGGAGAGAGAGCCCGTGGCGCGCCAGGCACCGTGCAGGGTGCTGGGTGCTGGGGTCCAGCGGCAAACAAGACACGCTCGGTCCGTGTGCCGCTCACCTGACGGTTCCCTGGAGGAGGCAGATGGTAGGTCCGGAATGCCACAACCAGAGAGTGACAACAAACGGAGAGGCCAAGGGGGAATCAGGGCACACTGCCCTGAGCGGGTGACACTTAAGCCACGGTCGGAAGGATGCAGTGAAGGATTGTGCCAGGTGGAGAGGGAAGGGAAAAGCGTTTCACAAGGAAGAGCACGTGGGAAGGCCCTGAGGCCTAGAAGAACGCAGGGGGAGCAGTAAGGTGGCACCTGGTGGGCTGGGGGAGGACTTTGCTCTACTCCTCCAGGGCAGTGGGAAATAGCGAAGGGTCATAACAGGGGCCACACGGGCAGACCAGGGGCAGCAAGTGGAGGCAAGAAGATTTGTGAGGCTGCCTTCTGCCGCCTCGGGGTCCACGCCCACAGGGTCCCCTTCGGACTCGCATCATGTGGCCTCCATCAACCAAATGGCTCAGTCACCAGGAGCTGAGCCATGGGCCAGGGTCTCGCTTAACACGGCCTCCCCAGTCCCAGCGTAGACCCGGGGCTCACACCGGACGACTCTCTGAGCCAGCCGGGCACTGAACCAACCCCCAGGTCATCAACGACTTCCAGAACGTTCACATCAGCAGGACGCCAGGTCCTCATCGGTCCGCCCTCCGTGCCCCGACATGCCCCCAGACCCGCCATCTGAGCTCGCTCACCACCACCACGGCCTCCTATCCAGAGGAAGGTGTGGCAGGCAGGGCTCCATCAGGGAACAGCTCGGCCCCGTCACACAAAGGATATGGGTTACACACCATCTTGATGCACCAGTTCCGGGGGCTGGTGGTCTGTCGTAGGCAGAAGAAGGCGACAGGTGCCAGGTCCGGGTGAGGGACTTCAGGATCGGCTCCATCCAGGGGCTCCTCCAGGCCTGGAGGGGAGGGAGGGGGGCTCTGGGGCCCCGGCTGCTCCGTGACTCCCAGCTCAGCTGCTGGGGCTGCGGCAGCGGCAGACGAGGAGGGCGGCGAGGAGCTCTCGGCCATGTTGGCGCCGAACCAGGAGCCCTGGGGGAGGAAGAGACGTGGCACGTGGCAGGGGGTGCCTGGCACCCACTCCCCACCCCGCCTTCCCTCACGGGGGACGCAGCCCAGACAGAGCAGCCTCAGGTCCGTAGGCCCCTTGTCCTCACTCTGCCACGAGGATTAGGAAAAAGCTGAGGGCCCGGATGCACCCAAGTCAGAATCCACTCCCAGTGAGTGGTCCTGAGACAAGTCTGGTCAACTTTGCTCAGCCCCAGTTTGGGGCGATGGAAAGTAAGAAGAATAAAACCTTCCTAGAATGTAATTGTGATACTGTTGGGGTTTTTGTGGGGCTTTTTATGCGACTAGAGTTATAGATTTATGGCATCATCGAAAACAAAATTTGCAAGGAAAAAAGGGACGTTGGTGTAAAGTCAGACATTAGTGCCGGGATGACACGTGTTGACTAAGGACAGGTTGGAGTGTTACAGGGCCAGACACCAAGGGAGTTGGGCAAGCGGGGAGGGAAGCAGGGCAGGCTTCCCTGAGGCAACGACACCTCCGCTGAGGCTGAGATGTACAACGGAGCCCAGGGACCCCACCCACCACCTCCCAAAGGTGAGAGCTCAGAGACCTGCCACACCAACCTCTTGGCTTTACAGCTGGAGAAACTGAGGCCCAGAGAAGGGACAGGACAGGCACACAGCCTGGTAACAGCAGAGGGAAGCAGGGCTGGCTTCCCGGGAGTGTGACCAGTGTGGCCACCCAAGGCTCCACGCTCAGAAGGGCTCTTGGTTTAATGCTCTGCTGTCACCAAGTTGAAATTCTTAATAATGGTTGGCCAGGAGCCCCCGCCTTTTCGTTCTGCAATGAGTTCCGCAAATTACATAGCTGCTCCCGACTTCGGCTCAAGGGCACTCCCACGTCGTGGTCTCGTCTGACGTCGACAACAACCCAGGGGCACTACCGTGCAGACGGAGGAACTGCGACCCAGAGAAGGAAGGGCACACAAGGCTACACGCTGACCCAAGTGTAGAAGCAGGGCACGCTTAGACGCCAGAGTCCCAGCACCCGTGCTCCAGATTTAGCGATGACTGACCGTGGCCTTGCTTGGCCAATGGCGAAGGAGGAAGAACAGGCTTGCCCCCTCACCACCTGCTCTGAGAGGCCACCAGTCCCTGAATCCTCGTGCACTGGGGTCTCCCGGGCCCCAGGACCCTGACGGTGCCGGGCTGGGCAGTGGGAGCTGGAGCCTAACTGAGCTCGTGGTGCTCGCCGGACTACTGACCGCGGCCGCTGAGCTGCTCACGGCTGATGCGTTTGGACATTTCTCTGGCTCCCAGGGGCAACGGGCGGGAGTTGGCACCTTCTGCCCCTTTGCCCGGCTGGTCAGGGAGGCAGAGTCTTCTCCCAAGCTCCAGGCTCTGCTCTTAGTTCCAGAAAAACAGCCATGGGCCTTACATAAGCTTTCAGGCAACCTGGCCTGCCACGTGTCAACCACTGGGCTGAAAAACATCCCCCCAAGGGGTGGCTCCAGGTCTGCCCACCACAGTGCCAGCCTCTGCGCCCACCACCCCCTGCTGGCCCCTTGCTTCTGCCACATCGGACCTCCCTCCTCAGGTCCTAGAGCACCAGCTGCCTCCTCCAGACCTCTGCTCACACGGTTCCCTGTCCCTGGAACACCCTCTCCTCCAACTCCCAACCCCTGTCCCCCAGGCCCTGAGGATGCATGGATCTGTCCAATAAATGTTTCCCGAGCGCCTACTACGTGCAGGCACCGCACAGGCTCTGCAGCCCTGCCAGTGAGTAAGCCAGATCTGGCACCAGCCTCCATTCCGCAGACACTCCAGCAAAGGAGACACACGAGTCAATTAATTTCTCTCCCTCTGGGCTCCAGAGCCCTTATCGCCACCAAACATACCGTATCATTTATGAATTTATATCTTTATGATTTAGTGCCTGTCTGCCCAACCTGAAAGAAGGCTGTAAGAGGACCCGGCACCATGGTCTGTCTCGTTCACTGCTGTATCCTCCCCCCCTCCCAGTGCCTAGAACAGTGCCTGGAACATACTAGGTGCTCAGTAAATACTCGTTGAATAAATGAATAGAATGTGCGGGGGAAGTAAACACACGGGGGGGGGGGGGGGAAGGTGGGAGTGGGGAAAGCGCTTTGCCTAAGGGAAGAGACATCGAAGATTAAAAACAGGAACCGGAAGGTACCGGCCGCGTGGGCGTGATCTGTGGGACGAGCAGTCCAGGTAGAAGGAACAGCATGTGCAGAGGCTGGGAGGCTGGAATGAGCTCAGTGTGTTTAGGGAAGAGAAATGAGGCCAGTGTGGCCCAGCCGAGGGGGGGGGGGGCGGGGGGGGGATGAAATTGAGTGTTTGGCAGGGACCCACTGTGAGCCCAGGCAAGGAGCTCGCGTTCTATTCTAAGTGCAACAGGAAGCCACGGAGGGTTGTACGCAGGGAGTAGTGTGCTCAGGTCTGTGTTTTTAAGCCATCCCTCTGAGGGTCAAAGGGAGAGTGGAAGAGCAGGGGTGGGGCAGGGAGGGCCAAGAAGAGGCAGGAAGGATGGACTGGCCTGGCCTGGGATGCTGGTGGAGGTGGGAAGAGAGGGGTGGATTTGAGACATATTTTAGAGGCAGAAAAGCCTGGCCGTGCTCCGGCCCCGATGCCACCCTACCCAGCACCGCCCAAACCCCTCCCACAACCACATAGGTGCAAAGAGCCGCCGTGGCCTCAGGAACCACACGTGACTCCCCCCTCCCACCTCCTCGCTCTCAGCTCTGTCCACTTTGTCCTGACTTGCTTTTTGCCTCACTTGGTCCTGCTTAAGACTGTCACACTGTCACAGTCCTTTTTCCTCACACCTCTCCCACCTCACCGTGGGACTCCCAGAGACCGCTACTCTCATGGCCATCACCCCCAACCCACTCCCAATGCCCACCCAGCCTCTACCCTCTGACCTGCTCTCCAGGGCCCACCCAGCCTCTGCCCTCTGACCTGTCACCCCCAACCCACTCCTAATGCCCACCCAGCCTCTACCCTCTGACCTGCTCTCCAGTGCCCACCCAGCCTCTACCCTCTGACCTGTCACCCCCAACCCACTCCCAATGCCCACCCAGCCTCCACCCTCTGACCTGCTCTCCAGGGCCCACCCAGCCTCTGCCCTCTGACCTGTCACCCCCAACCCACTCCCAATGCCCACCCAGCCTCCACCCTCTGACCTGCTCTCCAGGGCCCACCCAGCCTCTGCCCTCCGACCTGTCACCCCCAACTCACTCCCAATGCCCACCCAGCCTCCACCCTCTGACCTGCTCTCCAGTGCCCACCCAGCCTCTACCCTCTGACCTGTCACCCCCAACCCACTCCTAATGCCCACCCAGCCTCTACCCTCTGACCTGCTCTCCAGTGCCCACCCAGCCTCTACCCTCTGACCTGTCACCCCCAACCCACTCCCAATGCCCACCCAGCCTCCACCCTCTGACCTGCTCTCCAGGGCCCACCCAGCCTCTGCCCTCTGACCTGTCACCCCCAACCCACTCCTAATGCCCACCCAGCCTCCACCCTCTGACCTGCTCTCCAGGGCCCACCCAGCCTCTGCTCTCTGACCTGTCACCCCCAACCCACTCCTAATGCCCACCCAGCCTCTACCCTCTGACCTGCTCTCCAGTGCCCACCCAGCCTCTGCCCTCTGACCTGTCACCCCCAACCCACTCCTAATGCCCACCCAGCCTCTACCCTCTGACCTGCTCTCCAGGGCCCACCCAGCCTCTACACTCTGACCTGTCACCCCCAACCCACTCCCAATGCCCACCCAGCCTCCACCCTCTGACCTGCTCTCCAGGGCCCACCCAGCCTCTACCCTCTGACCTGTCACCCCCCAACCCACTCCCAATGCCCACCCAGCCTCCACCCTCTGACCCACTCCCAATGCCCACCCAGCCTCCACCCTCTGACCTGCTCTCCAGTGACCACCCAGCCTCCACCCTCTGACCTGCTCTCCAGTGACCATTCAGGGTGCCACCCTGTGACCTGCTCCGTATAGTCCCAGTTCCTTCTGCCCTGTGCCTGAAGGTCTGCTCCTGTCCCCTGCTGCCTATTCGCCTATTGCTAGAAGCTCTTGAGGGTTTGGCAGCTGTCCCCCTCCGCCCCCACCCCGCCTCCGAGCTCCAACCTGTCCGCGGACTGAGCCTCACAGACATGACAGAACTGGCTCCGGTGACAACCCAGGTGGATTCAAACTCGAGTCCCTCTGGCCCCAGAGCTCAGGCTGCCTCCATATCCTGAGACTCCTCCCTCAAAGTACTCCCAGGGTAGGCCCGCCAGGCAGCGGTATGGTAACTGGACTGGCCTCTGTGGGCAAGTACAGTGGCAAGAGAAGAAGCCCACTGTGTCTGGAACGCACACACCCACCCCCACTCCCGACTCCACCAGCCTCTCGGGGCCTCGGCCTTTCTGTAAAGATCAGCCCTCCTCCCGCCTGCCTCAGCAGGCCTCACGTGATGTGGACGGGAAGGCTCTCTAAGCCCCGTGAAGGTGGGTGTCCAAGCATGCATGAGGCCAGCTGTGCCATCCCCAGGGGCTGCCGCCCCAGTCCTCTCTATGCCATTGCCACCATCCCACCATCACCGCCACAGCATCACGGAGGCTCTGAGCCTGCTTCTGCGCCAGGCAACGAGCAAGGGGCTTTCTGTGCATCGTTTATGTCGATTTCTACGACGCCCCTTGATGTACGGCAGAGACCATCCTTATTTCTTCTTTATGGAGAAAGAAACCGGGGCCCAGAGAAGTCAAGCAGCGCCCCTGGTCACTCGGCTGGTACAAGACAGAGTCGAGGTCCCAGCTCAGGTCTGCCGCTCCACAGCCCAAGCACCGAACCGTAACAGACACCACCCTGGGACAGGGAAAAGCAGCCTGGGACCAGGTCCTCGCTCCCAACTGAGTCACCAGACAGTGCCGATATACCTGCTGCTGCAACCAAGACCCCCAGTGTAGACAGACCCTCCAAGTCTTCCCAAGTCCGTGGGGAAGCCTGCCTCCCAGCATCTTCCAACTGGCCCTCCAGAGCCCTTGGAACGTGCTGGGGAGAGGCCTTGTATCTACAGAGCTCAGAGCCGTGGTGGAAAAAGCCTTGAGGCCTAGCCTGGTCACCCCAGGCTGTGTGTGTGTGTGTGTGTGTGTGTGCGTGTGTGTGTGTGTGTATACATATGCATGCGTGTGTTTGTGTATTCACAGGCACACACAGGCAGACCATTTGTTTACCCCTTTATCGACAACCACACACATCAGCTGATGTCGCAGCTAAAAGAATAAGCAGCAAATTCATTCTGGGAATACTAGAATCTAGGAATCTCAGCCTCAGAGTATCTTAGAATCACCCAGAACCTTCGAGGCCCAAGGTATTAACTACAATAACCTCAGATTCTCCAGCAAGATGTTTCAGAGCACGGGCTGGAAGCCAGGACCCGGGCTGGAGTCCCCGCTCAGACACCAATCCACCGTGGCACCGCTCAGCCCGGCAGTGGCCCTCGGTGACCCGGCTGTAAAATGAGGGTGACAACAGTCCCGTGGCAGGACTGCGAGAAGGACAGAGGATGCACTGGGGCGGCACACGGGAGCCCCCGGCCACACCACCGGACACTGGGCCGGCCCACAGGGGCCCTGCAACAGTCTCCCGTGCTTGTTCGAGCCGTCGGCTGTGCAATTCCAGAACTGCGGAACTTACGAGCCCCAGGAACGCAGTGCCTGGATTTAGACTCGTATGGGCCCCAGACCCCCACACGGGGAGTCCCTGAAAAGAGCGGGAACCCCAAAGGGGCCTAGTCGGTCACCACATGCTCAGCAGCCCAAAGACCACACGTGCAACACTCACACACACACACAGCCGTGCACAACCGGGCATGTACTCTCACACTCACGCGCAGCATTTACTCACACACGCTTAGCGTTTACTCACGCCAACCCAAACGTGGACTTCACACACTCACCGTATTCACACAGACACACACTCACACACGAGTACGCGCGCGCGCCAATGCAGAGCCTCCATCTGGAGGCCTGTAGAAAAGTCCCTGCGAGGCTGCCTCCCAGAATCTTCCAGCCAACATCCCAGAGCCCCTGGAACCTCTGTCTGCTCCTTCTTCCGCACCACAGCCCTGCAGATGAGAGACGACAGCCCGCCCACCCCGGAGCCTCATCTGCCCCGGGCCTCTTGTCACCAGCTCCCTCAACCACTCCCTGGGCGACAATTTCCAGATCATCTGCTCCTTGGGACCCATCCCCCGTCAGACTTATGTTTGCCCACTTTCCCCTGCAAGGGCCGGACCAGAAAACCCAGAGTAGAGCAGAGAGGGCACCTGCCTGATCCTGCAGTGGGGCCCTCTCTCGATGCAGCCTGGGAGCCCCAGAGCCTGACTGGCAACCCAGTCAGACGGGGGCATCTCTGGTGCATGTGGTCCACTGGTCTCCTCAGATCTTCTTCAGGGGAACCGCGGCCAAGGCAAGTCTCCTCTAGCCTAAAGACGAATGGCTCCAGGATGGCCCCCAAGTGCACGACCTGACACGGAACTTGCTCTGGTCTGGCCAGCTGAGCCTGCACACGCCGCAATCATGTTGGTCCCGTCACCAAAATCAACAGCTGGGCCTCTTAGCTCTGCGGCGTTCAGTGAACTGAATCAGACCGCCCTCCCGTGGCCAGCTAACAAGAGTCATAGCCAACGTTGTTTGTTGAGCACTTACTGTATGCCAGGCACCCGGTTACGATCCAGCGAGGTAAGTGTTTTTGTTCTCTCCACTAGCTAGGTAAGGAAACTGAGGCACAGAGTTTAAGGGATGCCCCCAGGGTCAAGAGCTACTGAGTGAAAGAGCTAGGATTTGGATCTGGAAGGCCCAAATCCATGTTACCAGTAAAAGGTCGTCCAGGCAGGCCAGGCAGTGGACAGGACATGGCAGCCCGCCAACGCCCCCCCCCTCCACTACCTGTCCACACGTCTGTCACTAGACACTGTCACTTGTTTGTCAGCTATCAGCCTTATGGCAAGTGCCAGCAAGTGAAGCTGTATTTGAATCTCCATCCGTGTGTTTGAACATTTCCCAGCAGGCGACTCTGCTGATCATTTTTTACTCCTTCTGCAGTAATTAGGGCCTTGGGTCTTACTTCAGCTCAAAAAACGAGGGTGAATGTGGTCCCTGGAGACAGGGAGGCTGTTCTAGTAGGAAGAGCACTGGATCAGGAGTCTCAGGACCCAGGCTCGGGTCCCAGCTCTACTCTTGTTACAACACACAGTCTCCCCAAGCCTCATTTCCTCTTGTATAAAATGCAAAACGTGATTCCTTCTCTACCTCACTAAAGGGACAGCAAATGGGGAAGGAGGACAGCGTGTGCCCCACGCTAGGCACAGCAGAGACACTCCTAAGCCTCACAAAAACCCTTTAAGGTGATAGGTACTGTCCCACTTGTACAAGAAGCTGATTCCCCCGTGATGCTAAGTGCCTTGCCCCTCTGGGCCAACCCCATGACTGTGAACTTGCTCGTGTCTCTCCCCCTTCGCGCCCCCCCCCCCACCCGAGGACAAGAGCCGAGTGATCCAGGGAGGAGGCCTAAGTCCCTGGACTGACAGAGAGCTGCCTATGGCCCTCACTGCTCATCAGGGACAGCAGTCAGTGGCAAGGAGAGAGAAAAGCCTGACATTCTTCTTAAAATGCATCACCATCAGTGGAGACGCCTGGGTGGCTCGGTCGATTAAGCGTCCAACTCTTGATCTTGTCGTGATCTCACGGTTCGTGAGTTCGAGCCCCACGTCGGGCTCTGCGCTGACAGCGTGGAGCCTGCTTGGGATTCTCTTTCTCCCTCTCTCTCTGCCCCTCCACTGCATGCGCTCTCTCTCTCTCTCTCTCTCTCTCAAAATAAATAAACTTTAACAAATGCATCATCAGTGAGACCATCATGGCCAGAGTGCAGGAAAAGGGGGAGGTGGCAGAGGCAGGGCATCTGCGATGAAGGGAGAAGGTCCGTGAGGCAGGTTCAGGTCTGTGCCAAATTCCAGCCCCAAAAGACCATGGCCTCCATCCTGGAGAAACTACTTCCCTCTTATCCTCTCCTGCCCAACGAGCCTCTGAAGCCCCCCACACATGTTCAAGGACATCCAAACACCTTGTGCTTTCAAGCCCTCCACAATCTGCACCGCCTACGTACCAAACACAGCCTCGTTCTCCCCTCCAAGGGCACAAGAGAAAACCAGGCCCTGTAGCCATATGCCCACACAGCACCTGGCACAGGGGAGGCCCCAGGCCCTCTCTCGGGGGCACAGAAGCTCCAAGAGGGCAGGTTTTGTCTGCTCCCTTTTGTTCACTGCTAGGTCCCCCAGTAACCAGAACAGGGTTTGGCACATAGTAGGTGCTTAATAAATACAAGAGAGAAAAGGAAATCCGATTTGTTTTCTTCCTGCCTTACACTGGCAGCCGTGAGGAAGAGAGACTCAGCCCACTTCTTCCTGGATATCAGGATCCACAGGCCCACGGACCTACAGACCCACGAGTCCAAAAATCCACATATCCACAGATTCACAGACACACACACCCACAGGTTTACGGATCCTCGGACCCACGGACCTACAGCCCCACAGACCCACGCACACGCGCAGTTACCGAGATCCATAGACCACGGATCACGGAGCATGAACACAGACCACACACCCACACCTCCCTGGACTGTGGGCGCAAGGGTTGAGGGCACAAGGCAAGAGCAGATCTTGGGAACGTGTGTGGAAGAAAACATTCTGCAGAAAAGAAGTGGAGGGAGGGAAGGGGTCTGAAAGGAGCAGTGGGGGAGGGAGGACAAGAAAGGAAACAGGAAGGAGGACAAGAGATGGAGAAGAGGGAAGGAGGACCGTGCAGCCCGGTGGGGTCTCCCTGGACCCCCACACCCAGCCTGGCATCCCATCTTTCCAGACGTGGTGTTTGAGCACCCTGAGCTGGGGGCTGGGCACTCAGAGAACAAGGCAGCGGAGGGGAGCCTCACAAGAGCCTGTTTGTTACCTTGGAAAGCACTCAGAAGCTGCCTGGGGGCGGGAGCCCTTCCAGGGTGGGGGAGAGCCGAGTGGTATCCAGAAACAGACTTTCCTGGGAGGGCTGAGGCCCAGCGGAGTCCCACTTGGGGTGCGAGGTGAGGGTGGCAGAAACGGCAGCGCAGGGGGCATGACAAAGGGGACTGGGAGAGTCACAGGTAGCGACGCCCAGCGCTGAGGGTGTGGCGCTGGGTCCAGGACACGGAGGAGCTACGATCACAGCGGTCCCTAAGACGGCTTGGCTGTGGGCTGTCCGGGGGAGGCCATCTGGCGCCCGGTGACAGTGAGAGAAGAGCCGTTCTCACAGCAACCTCTGCTCCCACCTCCGCACCCAAGGTCAAGGGGAGTCAGGGCACAGGGACTCAGGAACTGCTGCGTGATGCCCCCTGGTGGGCCTAGAAGACACCCTCTCAGAAGCACCCCGAATGAGGTGGACAGGAAAGGGATTGGGGGGGTGGTACTTCTGCCAGGCCTGCAGCCCCTCCCCAGAGCTGACCCTCCTGGTGCCCAGGGGCAGGGCTGGGTTGCTCTGAGCAGCTGGGGAGGGAGGGCAGCACCTCCAGGGCGCACGGGGCTTCATGAATTTGGTGTCAGACCAGCTCAGCCCCACCCCCCCAGGACGTGCTCCTCCCTCCTCCCTTTCCTCCCCACCCCCCCCCCACTGCAGCCTCAGAATTGGTCCCCACTCAGTGTCGCCCTACCCTGTCACCCACTGGCATCCCCTCCCTCTGGCTCAGCCTTGACGGTAGAGGCAGCAAGGGAGGTAGCTAGACTCCCCACCCTGTCCCCAGCCCAGCCCAGGTCCTGGAGTCTGAACCAAAAGTTTATCCTGAAGGGTGGACAAGAGTTTCCAAAGCCAGTCCTTGGTGCTGAGGGGAAATACTGATCCAAGAGGTGACCTGACAGCGTGAGCAGGGCACGAGGACTGCAGTCTTGGGAAGCAGGCCTGATCTCCTCAGCCAGACCCTTTCCCACGGGCCAAGCCCATGGACACCACATCCCTGTCTGCACGGCATCCTAGCTCCCAGGTGGTGGCCGTATCTGCCGGGCAAATCCTCAGGGCGGTGGGAGACGGAAGGATAGACTGGGTCCCTGCTCAGGCCACCCTGAGCACTCCAGCCTTAGGACATTCCTCACATGGCGTGTCAGACCCCATCACACCATAGAGGCAAGAGACGCAAGCAAGCTTTCTCGCTCTCTCTCAATCTCTCTCTCTCTCTCTCTCTCTCTCTCTCACACACACACACACACACACACACACACACACACACCTAGACCCAGAACCCAGACTCCCAGGGCCAGAATCTAGCCCAGGGGGTCTCCCCACATGCCAACCTAACCCACAGCTCAGAACCCCCAGGACCCTGAAGGAAGAGAAAGACACAAGCAGAGCAGCTGACTGATGCCTCAGCCTGGGCCCATCCGAAAGCCCCCTCCCCCAGGCATCGTGCCCCCCCAGGAGGCCTTCCCACCCCCTGCCAAGGCCTCTTGGCCCCCACATCCTCCACACACACCAGCCAGCAGACAATTAAAACCCAATCATCATAAACACTCATTATATAACCAGCCCCAACCTGCTGAGGATTCCTTTTACCCCCAAGAGTCCCCGCTCCAACCCCTGGCCTGGCTTCATGCAATGAAGCCTTGAGTACCCCCCTGGGGGGGTCCTGCCCTGGGAGGGGGCCCACTACCACCTTGGCCTCCAGGAAAGTTAACGCCTGCCTGGGATTCCCCCATTCAATCCCCCTCCTGCTACTCTCCCTCTGCCAATACTCCCAGCTCAGCCCTCTGGACACTGACACCAGCTCTGGTCCAGCTGGTTGCAGAGCCGCAGCGACCGAGGGGCAGCGGGACAGACAGACACAGACCGCCGCCACCCCCCCCCACCCCCAACCCCGCGGCCGGCAGCCTGACTTGTTGAATAAATTTCTGCAGCGCTGGCTCAGCCGGCTTCAGCATTGGCACCGAGAGAACTTTCGTGGCCTTGGAGAAGGAACCGGTCAAAGTTTCCCGTCCTTCCTCCCAAGGCACCTGCCCGAAAGCACGGGATGGGGGCCGACCTGATGGGCACACGTGTGTCCGGGGGGGAGGGGGGGGGGACCGGTCCCCAGAAATAAACAAACGCCTCAGTAAAGAAAGCACCCGACGCGCCAAGAAACTGGCCTCGGAGCGGAGCCCTCCCTCCCTTCCCCCCACCCCCACCTACCTTGGCATGGACTTGGCAGGGCAGCGGGGGGTCGTCCAGGTTAGAGGCGCGGGGACGCCGCGTGCCCCCCCGAAGCCGGAATTCGAGGGGGACCCCCGGCCCCGCCAGCCGCTCCCCCCCCGCCCCGCCAATTCAGGATCAGCTGAGCCCCTGGGGCGCGAGGGGCGGCGGGCGGTGGGCGGCGGGCCCCGGGGCCCGGGCCATGGCGGGAGGAGACGGCGCGCGGCGGGAGGGGCGGCGAGGAGCCGGCAGCGCGGACGAGCGGCGGACCGCGCCGGAGTTGGAGCGCGCGGCGGGCGGCGGGGCGGGCGAGAGCGCGGCGCTCCGGGGCCGGGGCCGGGGGCGGGGGCGCCGCGGGGACCGAGCGGCGGGCAAGTGCCCGGGGAGGATCGCGGCGGCGGCGGCGGCGGCGGCGGCGGCGGCGGCGGCGGCGCGGGGTCCGGGCTCGTCCCTCGCCCGCCTCGGCTCGGCTCGCGCCTCCGGCCCCGGGCTGGAGGCGCGGGGTCTGCGCGCGGCGGGGGCTGCGGAGGAGCCCGAGCGCCCGGCGGTGCGGGGACGTGCGGCGGCGGCGAGACCGAGCCGCGCCGCGTGCGAGGCAAAGCCGTCCTTATACTGACACCAAATGTCTTCGGGGAAAGCTGCAGGCGCGGGACGCTGGAGGGGGGAGGCGTGGAGGCGACAGACAGACTCCCGGCGGCGGCTCGGTGAGCTCCCACCCCTCCCCGGAGGGGCAGGACGCCCCGAGCCTGGCGGCCACCCCCTTAAAATTCGGGGTCGTGCCTGGGGGGAGGGTCCTATCATGGGGGCTGCGTCATGCGTAAAAAGGGAGGGACCCCATTACTGACCACCCTCGTGTCCCAGGTGCCTGCTTGGCCACGTAACACTTCGGATTCTCACCGAGATACTGGGAGATTGGGGGAGAGGGGCGCCCCCACCGCCCAAGAGAGGCGCTGCCCATCTGAAGCCACCGGTTCTTAAATGGTGGAGCAGGCGACGATTCAACTCCAAAGGTGGCTCCTCTGCCCGGCCAGCTTCCCGCTTCTCATCCACATCCGCGCTTCCTGCCAACCTTCAGGGCTTGACTGAAAGGCCACCGCCTCCAGGAAGGCTTCTGAGAGGGCTCCGAAGTAGAACAGACGCTTCTTTCTCCAGCTACAAATGCCCCTAGCCTCTCCACTTCCCCTGGGCAGCCTGGGCCACAGGAGCCTGAGTGACGAGAGGCTCTCAACTCAGCCCTCTCCACCCCTACCTCCTCTCCTTGGAAAATGGGGGCTCAGGGAGGGGAGATGGTTCCTGCACTGGGCTGAGGCTGGGGATGGTTGCGGATACCGAGGCCTGTCCTGGGGCCATCTGCTCTGCAGATGGGCAGAGCTGTGGAGGAAGGAGCACTCATGTTTGATCCTGCTTCTGTGGCTTCCAGCCTGAGGACCTTGGGCAAGTCCTTTAAAGTCTCTGAGCCTCAGATTCCTCATCTGTGAAATGGAAATAAAAGTTCACACCTTGCAGAATGAGAACAGTCTAGAAAGGGCTTAGCACCAGCGTGCCTGGCAAATAGTAGGTGCTCAACAAATATTCAACCTTTCCTACCCTTAAATCTGTCCAGGGAGGGGCACCTGGGTGGCTCAGTCGCTTAAGCATCCGCCTTCGGCTCAGGTCACAATCCCGTGGTTCAAGAGTTCAAGTCCCGCGTCCGGCTCTGTGCTGACAACTCAGAGCCTGGAGCTGCTTCAGATTCTGTCTCTCTCTCTCTCTCTCTCTCTCTCTGCCCCTCCCCTGCTCATGTTCTGTCTCTCTCTCTCTCAAAAATAAACAAACATTAAATACCAAAAAAAATCTGTCCAGGGAGACAAGACAAACCTTTGTCACCAGACCACAATGAAAGGTCATGTAAGCACACCTAGGCTAGGAGGTATCTCGAGATATGAAGTAAGCCGGCCACCAGGTGTCCATTTGTGGAGTGGGTTTATTTCAGAAGGGAGCGGGCTTCAGATCAGGAGTTTTCAACGAACGGCCTCACCAAAGGCAAGAGGCCCGCACCTCGCTTTAAATGCTCCTGTGGGATTGAGATAAGAGGAGAGGTGATGGGTGGAGAAATGGCCTCGAGGAGGAGGACAGGACATAAGCCAAGGCATGGAGGCAGAAATAAGGTGGCTGGGGCAGGCCCTCCATGCCCTGACCGGCTGCGGGCTCAGCTGGAAAGCCCCAGGCCCAGGAGAGTGACGGCAATCAGACAGGAAGTCAGGGAGAAGCCACCAGACACAGCTCACTTTCTCTCCGGTGTCCTCTGGCAACATTTTCATGAAGTTCAAAAGACTGGACAGGACCTTGAGAAGCCACCAGATAGCGAATTCTCAGGACTGGGTCTTTTCAGCTCCAAAGCGGCCGCCCGGCCCCTGCTTGCATCCCTGGGGTGACGCTAACCTCACCACTCCTCTGGGCTGCTGTTTTGCTCTCTGAGCATCTCTGATCATTCAAAGTTCTTTTTCATACGTAAGCAGAAATTTGCCTCCCTCCACGGTTCTAGTGCATTCCCCATCCCAGCAGGACTAATTACCCCCTCCCCAGCCGCCCTCAAGCATCCACACTGGCGAGAGGTACTGTTTATGTCCACCCTCAATACTTTATGCTTTCATTACCCATTCTTCCTTTCTTCTGCCCTTAGCACAGGGGTGGGCTCTGTGCACAGGGAGGCCACAGAGGGTCATAGAAGAAGTGGGGATACGGGGCGACCCTTGAACCTGCTGGGGGATGGGGTTGCAACTCCAGGTCTCAGCAAGAGGCAAGGCTGCGGCAGTCCCTCCCAGAGGCCCTCGCTGGCTGCGGGAGCTTCATTTATTCATTATTGCTATTTATATTGTGCCTGGTATTTGCAGAAGGCTGCAGCAGCCGCACACAGTCATTAGGCCCTGCCATGCCCTGGGAACGGGGGCCTACCAGGAGGTAAGTGAGATGGACCCTGGCCCGGAGTCCCCTCGGTACACCTGCCTGAGCTGACAGCCGGCCCAGGCTCCCTCTCCACTCCCCCAGGGACCAAAGCCCAACCAGGCCCCCCACTCCCTACTCCCAGAGCATCCCAGGCTCACTCCTGTCCCCTAGAGAACTTTCTAGCAATTGAAGTGGCTAGAAGGGTAAGGAGAATCTATTAATGGGGATAAGCAAGCTGGGGCTGAGGGAAACTGGGGCGGAATTCCTGCTCCCGGACATGAGATGGAGTCCCTTCCAGAACTAAAGATCCTAAACACACAGAGATAAAGATTCCAATACCCTCGAAATCCACACTGATTTATTTCTCAAACACAAAGCGTTTATCTGCGCCAGGCCCTCATTTAAGCCCTTGACAAATATTAACGCATTTAATCCTTTCCACAATCTTGTAAATCATCACTACCGTTTTACAGAGGAGGAGCCGTTGGCACAGAGAAGTTAGGTAACTTGCTCAAGATCACACAGCTAATAAATGGCAAAGTTGGTATTTGAATTCAGAGCGTCTGGCTCCGGAATCTGTGCTCTTAACTAGGATTCTGGATTCCGAGATTCAAAAACTCTAAGAGTTAAAGTTTCCAGGATCCCACACTGGCAAAGTGGCCCCCACCTACCAGAGCAGAACCTGGCCCATGATACCCTCACATAGGCCGCCCTGTCCCCCTTTAGAACACATTCCCCCTGGGGCATGGGAAGGGACTGCTCTCAGCACCAAGCAGCATCCTGAACACCTAAGAATCAGGCCCCAGGAGCAGCCCACTGTGATAGGAAAAAACCAACGGCCGAAAATGAACTTCAACATCCCGAAAGCCTTCATTAAGCATCTACTGGGTACCAGGCCTCTGCCAGGGCCAGAGCATGTTATGCGATGAAAGGTCTGGAAATGCTGTGGGTGACACAGGGAGGGATTTGGAGGGTGGGCCAAGAGGATGCAGAGGAATGGGTTCCGAGAGGCCAAGGTGCCCTCCAAGCCCAGTCTAGGGGTTGAGGCTGGATCAGTAGAGGAAGTTTCAGAGAGAAAGTGTGGAGCGTGAAGGGAGAGAAAAGGAGGGACAGCAAAACGGAGGAGACAGGGTCACGTGGAGGGGGAGCACCCCAGAGAGTCATGGAGGACCCGATGTGAGTAGCTTGTGTGGCTGTGGCACCAGTTCCCCTCCCTCTGCAAGTCTCCTGGAAAGTCAGCTAGATGCACACGGGCCTCATGCAAGTGCATGTCTGGTGTGTGGATGTCAAGTCAGAGCTGACATGGATGACCGGGCCCGGGACCAGCCAATCCATCCCCCAACTGGACTAAGCTGGCGGGAGGTCAAAGCCAGAGAGGACCAGGAGGATGCTAGCATCCCCCACCCTCCCTGGGGTCACTGTGGCCACAGGACTCCTGTCCAGGCAGGAAGGGTGAGGTTGTGGCGTTTTACCTAGATAAGGAGCAGGGGGACCCCTCCTCCCCCACTGACAGGTGCCCATTTACTCCGTTAGCCCACTTAACCCTGGCAACAGTTCTGGGTGAGAGGTATCATGAAGCTCACTTTATAGCTGGAAGAACGCAAATCCGGAGAAATTAAGTAAATTATCCAGGGTCACGCAGCTAATGAGCGGCAGAAGCAGGACTCCACGCCAGGGTGAGCGTGTGTGTATGTGTGTGTGTGAGACAGAGACAGAGACAGAGGTCCTTCTCCCACCTGCCCAGGAAGGAGGCTGGAGACAGAGGGAGAAGGGACAGATTACAGGATCCTCAGGTTCCTGCCGGGCGGCAAGTCCCTGACTCTCAGCCAAAGGCGGCCACTGACACCCTAGAAGCTTCTGGATGGGGTTTGAAGAATCAAGTCCGAGTGCATCTGGAAAGGACTCGATACCGCAGCAGCCTACAACCAGCAAGGGTGAGGACGCGGCGGCAGTGGGTTTATTCCAGCGCGAAGGCAGACAGAAGAGCAGCAGGGAACTGACCACACCCAACCCCAGACAGAGGCACCAGAAGCCCCCCTCACACCCGACTGGTGCTTGACCAGTGGCACATCATCTCCTTCCTGCCTCACAACATCCGGCAGGCACAACCCGGCATGCAGTAGGTGTGCAATATTTGCTGAGTGCACTTCTTGAAAGCCAGTGGTCTGAGCAGTCATTTCCATTTCCAGATCCATCTTACTGATGAAATTGAGGTCCTGAGAGGCGATGCGGCATGCCATCGGTTACCCCGGGTGGTTACTCAGTGATACTTATTGACCACCTACTATGTGCCAGGGGCTAGATATACAGCGATGACAAAACCCAGCCCGGTGGGGGACAGCCATGTTCAGACAGCCAGGGTAAGTGGAGTAGAAGAGGAAACCATTGCTCCTGGGAGAAGGCTTCACACGGTAGCCCTTGTGAACTTGACTGTGTGAAGGCTTGGAGGGACTTGGGGAGGTGCGCAGGTAAGAGCTTTTCTGCCAAAGCATGGCAGGAAGGTCATTCCAGGCAGGGGTAACAGCAGGAGCAAAGGCCTGGGGGTATGAAGGTGCAAGGCTTGGGTGGGAACAACAGGAAGTCCCAGCCTCTGAATGCCAGGCTGAGGGAGGTGTGGGTGGGGAGGGGCAAGGTCGGGTTTGGGGAGGCCCTGCTGGGTGCTGTGTGAGCTGAATGCGGAGGGCAAGATGAGGCCCCGAGGCCTGCACCAGCCTGGCCCGTATTGCTCACAGGAGGGACGAGACAGATTTTGAGGGATGTTTCAGAGGGCAGAGGAGCAGGACTGGAAGCTTAAGGAGGGAGGGAGGGAGGGTCCTGGTTTCTGGTCCTTCCCTGGGTGGACGGTGGTGCCTGATACCTCCCCCAGCCTGGCTCCCAGAAACTCCCCAGCCTGGGAAGGCAGAAGGTGCAGTGGGGATGAGACAGGCACCGAGAGGGAGAGACGGCGAATCAGGGAGGTGTGGAAGCTGGAGACAGAGGACAGGGGCAGAGATGCGAAGGAAGCCTAAGGGAGGGGTGAGGGAGGGGAGGAATGGAGAGAAATCAGCACAGCTGGGGGGCATCCCTGCCCTCTACCTCTGTGGGTGTCTTTCTCCTTCTTCCTGGTTCTCCTGGCAGCTCCCTTCCTCCTTGGCTGTTTCTCTGTCTTCCCCTTTCTCTGACTGTCTCCATCTCTCTTCCTCTGTCCCCCTCCTCGCTCTCATTTCTCCTCTCTGTGACTCCCTGTCTCCTGGTGTGTCTGGCTCCCTTTCTGTCTGTTTGTCCTGCTCCCTGTCCTCAGGCTCTGTGTGCGTGTGCTCTCACACATGCACGTGCGCGTGTGCTCTCACGCCCTCTCCCTCTCTGCAGCTCCTGCTGCTTGGAGAAAGAATAATAGAGGAGGCAACTCTTCCTTTTATCCTCGACTGGACAAAGGCAGGCGCCCCAGCAGTCCAGCCTCAGGAAGTCGCCTTCAATGTCACCATCAAGGAGAGATGAGTGGGGGTTGTGCAGGTGGGAGCTGGCTCTGGGCCCGAGAGGCCGGCCCAGGGTGGCTTTGGCCCCTGCCCTACAACCTTCTGACCCCTGGTGGCTCAGGACGGGCATTTTAGGGAGCAGGCTGGCTTTGCCCAGGGGCAGGGGGGGGTGCTCCTCAGCCTCCCAGAGGCCCTGAAATTCCACCATCAGGGCTATAGTCCCTTTCAGGGTTTGATCTTTGTTAAAAGTGGAATCCACCCCCTCCCAGACCCCCAGGAAGGACCACAGAGCTAGTTCCCCAGCTGTGAGGCCTACTCTGTGCCTTCACCAACTCTGGCTTTTAGAGAATAATCCCCAGCCCTGCCCTCTGTTTGGCAGTAGTCCTAGGGCAGGGAAGGGGCAGGGGGTGGTAGCAAGAGCCATAATCAAATGTCTCCACCTAAAGAGCGCCTCCGAATCCTCAAGCCCAGCTCAGACATCTCCTCTTCTGGGATCACACCAGGCCGGGTCAGGGGTCCCCCACTCCCACCCAGTCTTGATGGGCTACCTCTCTGTTCTGCCCCTGCCAGGCTGGGAGCCGGGCAAAGAGTGGGGCACAGTGTTAAGTATCAGAGGTCTGCTAAAAGAATGAATGAACGAACGAATGAATGAATGAATGAATGATGATCACATAGGAGGATATGACAGGCCATCTTTGTCTCTTCAGCAGCTCCTTCTGAGTGTCCAACTGTGTGTCAGGCACAGTTCTAGGCCCTGGGGGTACAGCAGTACATAAAATGAAGCCCTTGCCCTCATGGAGCTTACACTGGAGTGGGTGAGTCAGAAAATACGTAAGATAAATACATGAAATACATAGGACGTCAGATGATGATCAATCAATCCAGAAAAATAAAGCAGGGGAGACTGATGGAGAATGAGGATGTTGGGTCATCTGAAGAGGAGCAGATCACCCTGGCTGCCCTGATAGAGAACATACCAGGAGCGGTGCTGTTCATCAGTCCCCACCCACCCTGGGGCCAAAGGACTGATGCTTTCTCAGCCCATTCCTTGGTCCCTGATGCAAAGTCTGGGCCCACCACCTCAGCTGACGGCCCAGACACTTGTCCATTCTGGGAGAGCAGAACCTGGGCTAAAACAGCCCAAGCTCTTGGCACCTCGCTCCTCCCCTGCTCTCCATCTCTCATCCTTCCTCTCCTGCACCGTCCCCGGGGCGCACACACTCACACACGCACTATTCCCTTGTGTATTCTTTCCAGGAATCCCCATGTTGAAGGCAGAGACACAGACCACGGTGAGGGTGTTAGACCCCCAGAGGAATGGAGGAGGCAAATCCACACCTCAGCAGAGTTCCGGGGAGGCTTCCTGCAGAGAGCAGCTTTCAAGATGTGTCTTGAAGGTGGGAGCGGACATCCACTAATTAAGATGGGGGAACACTCCCATTGGGGGGTATCCAGCCTCCAGTTCTGCCTGAACATCAGTATAAATTATAAATACACAGTTGGAGACGCAGCACCAGCCCCACTGAGGCAGGAAAGCATACACCTAACAGAGAGGCCTTGGGTCTGACCACCATGTCCTCACCAGCATCGACCTGCGCCTCTGCACACAATTCCCTTGCTCCCTGTCTACCCCCCCCCCGCCCCCGCGAGGTGAGCAGGGTCATCATGCTCCTCTGGCAGATGCAGAAGCATGGCCCAGAGAGACCGAGAGACTGGCCCAAGGTCGCACAGCAGAAAGCGGCAGGGCCCAAGAGCCAAGCTTGGGTCCACTCTCTAGATAGCCTGCAGCTTGCAGCTGCCTTGCTAGCAGTCTCTAGGGGCCAGAGATCCCCCTGCCTGCCAAACCCCCGGAGGAAACTGAGGAAGGGGTTCTCCACTGCTTAACCCAGAGTATTTACTTCTGGGGCACAGAGCTGCCCTTCCCCCAAAAGAGAAGAAACACAGAGAGACACAGACACACAGTCCTCACATTCCCATGTATGCGCTCACACAGACACAAAATGACACATTCACACAGATTCACAAACACCACAGACACCCTCACACGTACACCCAAACAGATATCATTTTTGTTAAATACACCCTCACACCAAGACACAAATTCACACAGACACAGGCACACCCCCTCTCAAGTACATACAGACACATGCATGTTGTTATCGCTAGGTTCAAACAAACACAAGTGCAAGTTCAAAGACACCCTTTTCCCAAATGCACTCAGGGAGAGGGAAGGACACACTGAAGAGTGAGAGAGACAGAGGAAAAAGAAAGAGGAGAAGCATACAAATGGGGGCGGAAATCAAGGAAAAGAGGGAGAGCACACAAGGGGAAGGGCAGATCAGGGAGAAATGGAGTTTAGAGCATCCAGGAAAGACTTAGGGAGAAAGGTGGGAGGGGAGAGGGGAGAGGTGGGAAGAAGTGATAAGGAGATAAGGAGGCAGTAAGGGGATGGAGTGAGGAAGGGAGGGGAGAGGGGAGGGGGAGAAGGGCCGGGAGAGGGGGAGGGGAGGGGGAGAGGGGAGAGGGGAGAGAGCCTGTGATTGGAGCCTAACTTTAGCTGCAGCAGCACTGATGACTCACGCTTGGGGGGGAGCATTGAGTCCGCTCCAGGTTTCTGTTTATATACCTCGATGAGCTAAATATACAGGCTAAGGGGTTCTTCTGTTCTAGTCCAGCAGCTCCTCTGCGTTTCTCCCTCCGCCCTCGCCTGCCCTCCCCAGCACACACACAAACACCATTGGAGCCCCCCCCTCCCTCTCCCAAGCCAGCCTGGTCCTGTCTGTGTTCTCCTGCAGCAGCCAGCACACATCCTGCATCCTGCCCTTGCCTACAGCTCTCCCCACCAGGGTAGTGGCTGCCAAGAGCTGACCATGGGGTTTGGCTCCAAGCTCAGAAATGACATGGTCCAAACAGCCCCTTTCTGAAGCCAGGAGGTCAGGTGGGAGGGGCGGGAACACTTGCCCAAGGTCACACAGTGTGCCAGTAGATGAGCCACACCAGATCCTCCTGTGACTGCCAGGCCAGAAACTCCCCCAGGAGTCAGGGGTGAGGGCCTGGGGTGGTGGGGCTGAGTGCCCAGGGACAGGCAGGCTGGGGGCTGGAGGAGAGTGGGGCAGGGAGGGAGGGAGAGCACACCCAAGACCTGCAGGGCAAGGAAGAAATGGAACCTGGTGTGTGCGCTGGGGGAGGACTGGGAACAGGGTGGTCAAGGCTTTGGGGAACAAAGGAGAGAGAGAGTTCCTTTGGAAAAATAATCTCTGGGCACGAAGGGAGCTACTCTGACAACATCAGCCCCCCAACCTAGCTCCCTGCACCCGACCTTCTGAGTCAGCATTCAAGGCCACCCACCCAGCCCCGTCAAAAGCCGGAAGAGTCACCTCCTACTGCGCCTGTCATGTGTCGCTGTCCGCGGTGCTGAACCTCCCATCTCCTCTCCCCCAGCCTGGATTGTGTCCACTCCCACCCAGACTTCTCCCAGCTGCCCTGTAGGGTTGGAGGGGGAGGTGATGGTGGACAGGAAGGGGAGAAGGGACTGTGAGAGAAGTGGCCCCCGCCAGAGGTTTTCAGGGAGGGAGAGCGATTTCTTCTTTGACATCATTCTCAAATAACCACAGTGACCAAGAACACTGGAAGCGAAGATGGCTGACAAAACGAGGAACTGAGGCGGAGTGAGAGGCGGGCAAGTGTTGACACACACAAACGAATCCAGGCCAGAGGGCGGAAACTGGGCAGGCTGGGAGTCACATCCTCAGCAGAGTTGAACCAAAGCATTTCTAGTTTTCCTGTGTTTTCATTATCCGTCTTAGTGAAAAGGCTGTGAGTTTTCACACTGTCAGAACAAACGGCTGTGACTTCCGTTTCCCAAGGTGCCTGGACGTTTCATGGACTCCTCACAGCTACATCACATTTCTGACAATGTTGAAATTTTTGTTTTCCTCTGGGAACATGGAAGAGCTCTAACCCTCTCCCTCCCCATCACATGCCAGGCAAGGAGCCTAGTTCCCTGGCACACACCTGCCCCACCCCCAATGTTCCAGTTACACTTGCCCCATCCCAACACTGTCTCCTGCCTCTAAGCCTTTGCACATGCTCTTTCCCCCCACCTGGAGTGCCTTTCTTTCCCCCACTTTCTCCTTGTAGACCCAACTCCTCTGCCTCCCCACTGGATACTACAGGGCAGGAAGTATCACACTCATCGCAGTATCCCCAGCAGCTAGCTCCCCAGAGACTGTCATACCCATTTACTTTGTTCCCTTTCCTTCTATATGAGGGAGCTGAGCCTAAGAAATTTCTGGCTAAATACCCTAGGACTGGTGGGGAGGGCTGCACAATTACTCTGTGAGCAAGCAGTGTGGTGCAGGTCTTCAAAGGGAGAGGGCTCCAATTTCCTAGATAGAAACTTACTACCTAAAGCAGCCTTAAAGACAGTTTAATAAAATCTTCCCTTCCCATTTGGCTTCATTTTGCAGATGAGAACACTGAGGCTGAAAGAGGAAGAGGAACCCTGAGGCTGAAAGACGACCTCTGTGCTAGGTTGTCCAAAGAGACAGGGGACATCCTGAAGCTTACTGGGACTGTAGGGAACTCCTTCTGAGTCGGAACAAGGGGGAAGAGGCCAGCTCTCTCTCCTGGGCCTCCAGGCCCCGCCTTGGCCACACACACCCCTCAGGAGAGAATCTTTGGGCCCTGGCAGAAAGATGGCCCCGCCTCCCCTCCTCCATCACCCCACCTCCTAGAGGATCCCAGCCTTCAAATAATGAACAATTCCTAATTTAATTACATCTTTAATTCATTTGAGTCTCTGAGGAGATCTGAGCTGGAGTCTTGAGGAAATGTTCAGTAATTCCCAAGAGGGAGGGAGGATTTCCTTTCCTGTTTCAGAGAAAGAAGAAGGAGAAGCCAGGGTCCCATTTTCCTTTGGGACTATATGTGCCCCCTACTTTCCATGCAGAGAATCCTTCACACTTGGGCTTTAGGACAAGCAGTATGCTGGGCAGAGGTCAGGCAACTTCCCTAGAGGAAGCAAGGAGCAGAGGGGAAAGCCCCCTGCCCGGGTACTTTAAAAGACAGTCCTCATACACAGAGCCAGGGAGTTGGTTCTGGATTGCCATGTACTGGAGTATCATAATTATTGCGATCATCTCTTGAGGGTCTTTTCTTGTCAGACACTTTATCTGACTTAACTTTAAGCTCACAGTTTTACCTTCTGCATTTTGCGAAAGAGGAAATAAAGGTTCAAAGGAGAGGAAATGACTTGCTCAAGGCCACAACGTAGATAAGAGGGATGACCAGGACTCAATAGTGCTCTGTCTGGCTTAAAGCTCCTGCCCACAAGCCCCAACCCCATAGGGGTCTCTAACACACACACACACACACACACACACACACACACACACACACACACACACACGCACACACACACACACACATGCACGCATGCACACACACATACCTCTGACAAAGAACCCTAGGGGGTGTCTAATCCAAGAATGCTGACACGCCAGGGATGAAACTTCTGGAAATGTTTGGGAAATCTTCTGCATATGTGCAAATTTCCTCAACACATAATAATCATCGTACCAGTAGCAAACACAGAGTCTCTGTTATATGCTAGGTGCTCTTCTAAGCACTTTTACACATTAACTTGTTTCATTTTCCCAACAGCTCTAGACCCATTTTCCAGATGCAGAGACTAAGGCACTGAGAGACAAGTAACCTGGCCAAAGGTCATGCCGGGAGGAAGGAGTAGGTTCTCAAAATCCTGCAACGTAAGGCTTATAACCCTGAATCTAAAGATCAGGAAACATGGGGTGCCTGGGTGGCTCAGTCGGTTAAGTGTCCAATTTTGGCTCAGGTCGTGATCTCACGGTTCATGGGCTCGAGCCCCATGTTGGGCTCTATGCTGACAGCTCCGAGCCTGGAGCCTGCTTCAGATTCTCCGTCACCCTCTCTCTCTGCCCCTCCCCCACTCATAGTCTGTCTGTCTGTCTCTCTCTCTCAAAAATAAATATTAAAAAAATAATAATAATAAAGGTCAGGAAACAGGGTCGAAAAGAGTAGCCCCCCACCCAAAACACAGAGGAAATGACATGACTTGAACTCACAGCCAGGTCTGACCCCCAAGTCCCAGCCTCTCCACTGCACTATGTAAGTAGGGATCCCATTTTCCATATTTCTCAAATGGGTCTGACACCTGTGTCACAGATTAAGTGTGAGGACCAGATGCCAACTGGAAAAGCACTCTGTAAATGAACGGGCACCAAAATGATAGCTACATTCATAAAGCACTTAGAATGTGTTCAGTTAACCTTCACAGCAACATACAGGGTTGGCATTATCGTAAAGCACATATGATGAGGAAACTAAGGCACAGAGAGTTTAAGTAACTTGTCCAAGCTCACACAGCCCATACAGGGGGGAAGAGGGCCAGGATCTGAACCCAGGCAGTTGGCTCCAGAGTCATGCCCTTCACCACCACATTCTGCTCCCTCCCCCAAGGAGTACCAGGGAAGAGGTGGGAGGCAATGGAGCAAGCAGGCCTGGGGAGACACAGGAGGAGGTCATCTGGCAGAGAAGGGAGGGCAGAGTCAGAAAAAGGGGTGATCCTGGGACCAGACCTAGGGTGGAGTCACAGGCCAGCCCCCTACTCCCAGGACTGATGGGGTCCGTGAGCCTGTCTGTGCAGAAGCCATGGGGCTCCAAGCACGCTATCGGTCTGTATGAGGAAGGAGGGTTGTTGCCAACCCAGGGGCAGGCAGAGGAGGCCCCATGTGGACTACCGGCTATGCAGGAAAAACTACCCTCCACTGTCTGCTCCCCAACTGGGCCTCCCAGCAACTCCTGCCGCTAGGACCTAGGACGCATCTGAAGGAGGTGAGCCTGGTGGCAGAGGGGAGGCGGTGTTGGGGAGGACTGAGAGCGTGGCCCTGGGGGTGGAGAGGTGGGAGAGTCTGAGAGTGATTTCGAAGTTTGAATCTACAGGACAGATGACTCCTCTCATGTAGGTTACAGGAAAAGGGGAGGATGGCACCCCAGTTTCCTGCTGGGGTGAGACAGAAGAAAGGGGAGAAGGAGCAGGTTTGGGGGAAGAGAGCAAGCTCCATTTGGGACAGGTGGAGGCTGAGAGGTCTGTGGGACATTCAAGAGTAGGAGGAAGTGCCCAGGAGGCCATGGAGAGCCTGGGGAGCTCTGAGCTCACAGGGAAGCTAGACAGCCTCGGATGGCTCAACCACGGCGAGTGGATTCACCAGTCAGTCCTCCTCGTGCCTGTTGCTCAGGAAAGGAGTTGAGTCCAGCTGCCAGGATGCATTAGGACATCTCCTGCTGGTGTCCACCCTGCCAGCGCCCCATCAAGGGAGGGGGGGTGCCGTTCTAGGACTCCTTCTTGGCGCGAGGCTGCCAAGGTCCACTGTCCTCAGACCAGGCTGTGCCTCCCTCTGGGCAATTCCGGGGATGTGAACTCGAGCACAGAATCTGGCAGACAACCCAGCTTCAGGGAGAACTTCTCAAATCTGAGGGCTATCTTGCTAGGGAACACTCTTCCCACTAAAGAGCAAGCTCCCCGGGACAGGTTACAGCCAGACAACTGAGACGGAGCCTTTCAGTCCTTCTTCCTGTCCTGGTGTCTGTGGCCACCTTGAGTCGGCTCCCCCACATGCCCCTGCAGGCTTTCCGACCTCTCACACACACTGCCACCCTGCTGCTCCGCTTTGTGCCTCAAACCTCGCCCAGGCTGAATTCCCTGAAGATCTTTGGCACGGAGTGGGTGCTCAGTAATGACTATTTACCTAAACAAATGGTTTGACATTCACTCATTCATTCAACAAACATCCGGCTCCTACCTGCTAAGTGGCGGAAACCATTGGAGGCTGTGCAGCTATAGGTGAGAACAGGGTATATAGAAGCCCTGTAGTCCCTACACTGTGATTAAGAAGACAAATAAGAATAAGAAGTAAAACATTGGGTAGCCAGAAAGTGCGAAGTGCTGTGGAGAAAAGCAGCAAGGAAGGAGGGGGAGGGGTGGTGGCTGTAACTTACATCTGTGGAGTGATTACTGCCCCAGGCCCAAGACTCCAGACCTAACCAGAGCATCGGCCCACAGAATCCCCACAACAATCCTTGAAGGTGGGTGCTGTTATGCTGTCCATTTTGCAGATGAGGAAACTGAGGCACAGGCAAGGGCAAGTCTCTGGCCTCTAGTCCCAGCTGGCTCTGAAGCAGACCATGTGGCCCCACAGGCGGAGCTGGAAGCCACCATGGTAACTGGGGTGGGGTGGGGGTTGTCCAGCCAAGCTGAAGGCCCAAGGCTCCCCATGCCGTCGGGCAGGACAGCATCACCGGGGCGTGACTGGTGCAGTCACACAGAGTCCCCCTCCAACCTTCCCGCACACAGAAAGGCTGCATTGCTTGGTTTACTGCTTGGCTGTTATTGTCTTAATAACTTCTGAACGAGAGGCCCCTCATTTTTATTTTGCACTGGGCTCCACGAAGATGTAGCCAGTCCTGCCCTCCTCCTTCCCCTCCTCTCTTCCTCCTGCCTGCCAGCCCTCATCACACCAACTCAGGGGTCACTGTTGGCCAGGCTTCCCACCAGACTCCTTGATGGTGGGGACAGAGGAATGCTTCTCTGTGTCTCTAAAGACCAGCACAGGGCAGGTACAGGGCAAAGACTCGGGGAGCACTGGCTGGGCTGGACCGGCTGGGGTGGGATGGACCAACCTGGCCCGTCTTGAGTACAGTCTCTAACTTTGCTTCCTCCTCTGACATCCTGCCATCCCCCTCTGACTGCATGCTGACTCCTGGTCCAGGGCTCCTCACCCAGATGTGGCCTCTCAGGACACACCAGTTAGGGGCTGAGATCCAGAGAAGTGACTACCACCTGCCCAGCCCCTGTCCCCCTGCACCCTCAACTCCACCTGTGTGGGCTGAACAGATTCGGACATTTTCATGCTTTCTCTGGGTTGGCAAAGGAGGCTTAAAAGGGGCTGACTGTCCTGGGCGGCCAGCAAGGACAGCAGAGGTGGGAAGAAAGCCCCAGCCTCTGACCCTTGCTCTTCTCTCTGCCCCCCCACCCCCCACAAGTCATCTTGGGACCCTCAGGTTTCCTCCTCTGTGGTTGACGAAGCCCCAGGAACCTGGCCAAAGCCTCAGCACACCCACAGGCCTCAAGCTTGTGGCCTTGGAAGTAGAGGGGCCAAGGCCCAGGCCCCAAGGTCCTCTTCATTCTTTAAGCCTAGACCTCAGGGACCGACTGGGGTTTTCACGAGGGAGCAGACACAGGACCCTGAAGCCATGACAAAGCCTCCTGTTCCTGATTCTGCTTCCATGCCCGCCCCTTACAGACACAGGTCATCCCAGAGCCTCAGCTCAACCTCCTGGGAGGTCCTGGGGGAACTCTTAGGAGAGGAACCAAGAGGTGTATTCGTCAGGGTATCCTAGACCATGCTACCATAGCAAATAGATCCTGCGCGATCTCAGAACTTTAACAGAACGATAGTTTATTGCTTATATGTGCCATAGTCCAACTGGATATTGCCCTGCCACCCACAGCACACTGTACCAAGGTGGTGGGAGCAAGAAAAATGAGCTGGAGACCGCAAGGGATGCCTTCGAGAGCCAAGCCAGGCCCAGAGTGGCGTCATCCCCTCCACCAACATTTCATCAGCCAGAACTGGCCCTGCCTAATTGCAAGAGAAGCCACGGCAGAAGCGGGGGAGATGGTGTAAACACACGGCACTCTCCTGTCATGATCCGTAAGAGAACTAATGCACCTTCTCTGGCCTCTTCTGGGAGCTGAGCCGCCATGTTGTTCAACAACTGGCCCCGCCAAGATCATCCCCTTCAGCCCCACCTTTGTTCTTGCTGGGGCGGGTTATCCCCGCCCTCGTGCGAAGACCTCAAACTCAGTCATCAGACCCCTCACCACTCCCAGCCCTCCCCTCCTGGCACTTAGCATAAGGCCGCAATCACCCAGAGGGTTAGGGACTGAAAGGCTGTGCAGAACAACCCATGCTCGTTCTCTGTCTCTCTGTCATAATTGTTCATTTATAATTTATATTCCCAGCTATTTCTAAAGAGGATTTCTTAAAAAGTACAATAAGAGATCAGAAATAATTTAGGGAACGGAAAGGAGCTAAACGTACTAGAAAGTGAAAACCAACACTTATTACAGTTGAATAATACAGCAGCGTAAGACGATAATGTGACAAATAACATCGCAGCAAGGCAATAATCACACACTGCGATCTGAGCTTCTTAGCAGCAGAGGCAAAAAGAGAAACACCTTCCTCCTCCACACATTCGTCCTTCTTTTGCCAGCTCTCTTTTCCTTCCCTTCTTCATTGTCCCTTATTTTCAGATTCAGTCAGGGCAGAAAGACCCACACACACCCCTCACTGTTTAGGTATCCTGTCTCCCTTGCAAGAAAAGAACAGCATCAAGTTACATGGCTACAGGATTAGTATCGGGGCAGCATCAGCCTAAAGAACGGAGCCTGGACAGCACTTGAAGGTCACCCCACACCATCTTTGGGCTCCTTGTTCGCGGACGGAGCAGACGCTAGAACTCCAGGGCAGGGCACACCTAGAGCCACACGGGGAGGGGTCCAGTACCTTCATCAAGTACCCTGGAACTGCATCCGGAGGGCAGACCCCTTTCCCTGATGTCCTCCTACACAGTAATTTACTCAATCCCCAGGATTCACCCTGCAAGAGAAGCCTATAATGGTATACCCAATTCACAGATGGGGAAACTGAGGCCAAGAAAGGGAAATGATTCATGCAGTTACCCAGCTCCTCTACCATGAAGACCTAGCCTCAGCATAGGAGACCCTCAAGCTGTGCGTGAGATGCTGAGTTTGAGAGGGAGAGGAGGGGGGCCTCCGGGCAGGTACCAGCTAGGTCAGGAAGGATCTGGAGATGGAGACCAGTTCCCCTCCCCACCCCCAGTCTCCAGTTGCCATGACAACAGGGCTTCCAATCCTGTGTTTCCTAGAAATTTGCATTTTAATGGAGATGTAATTAGAATTAAAAAGCTGAGGCTGGAAAGGACCAAACCCTCCCCATTCCCTGGGGAGCCAGAAACCACCCCCCAAGCCCTGCCCCGACACTCCCTCCCACTATTTACCCACTGTGCACAGGGGGACCCTAAGCCCCGCCCCCCAGCAGAGCAGGGACTTACTCAAGGTCTCACGGTACAGCCAAGTCCCATGAGTCTGGGCTCCATTCATTCTGCCTCTGGGACTCCTCACCATCTGACTCTCTCTCTGCTAGGGAGTTCTCAGGGTATAAGTTGGCCAGGGGAGGGGTGTCGGCTTGGTGAGAGCCACCCAAGTCCTCCCCTGAGTCTTCCAAGCTCATCCCTTCCTCTCCCTGTAACTTTGTTTTTTCCCTTTTAATGTTTTATTATTTATTTTTGAAAGAGAGAGACAGAGTGCGAGCGGGGGAGGGACAGAGGGAGAGGGAGACACAGAATCCGCAGCAGGCTCCAGGCTCTGAGGTGTCAGCACAGAGCTCGACGCGTGGGCTCGAACCCACAAACCGCGAGGTCGTGACCTGAGCCAAAGTCAGACGCTTAACCGGCTGAGCCACCCAGGCGCCCCTCTACTAAGTTCTTAAAATCAG
This sequence comes from Panthera pardus, assembly GCF_024362965.1. NCBI lineage: Eukaryota > Metazoa > Chordata > Mammalia > Carnivora > Felidae > Panthera > Panthera pardus. Next base: position 1,535,127 of record NW_026526991.1, on the reverse strand, counting down.
TCGTGTCAAAAATTTCATATTTTCAAATCACTGAAAAGAATCCACTCTGCCTCTGCCTGGACCCCGGGATGGGGCTGCTGTCCCTGAGGCCTGTATCTGGGCCACCACCCTGAACCCTGAAAACCTTGGGGTCATAAACACAGGCCCTCAAGGGGCATTTGCTAAGAGTGTAAAACGAATGTGTGAACATCACCCAGCCCCTCACCAGGAACCACCTCCTCCCTGTCTGCACACCGCCAGGCTGCTAGGTTCAACAGACCTGTGAGGGAGGTAGCATCAGTCCCCCCAAAAAACCCCACGAAGCTCAGAGAAGTGACGTGGCCTCCTCAGGCCACACACTGGTAAGTGACAAAGGTTGCATTTGAACTCAGACCTGCAGGCTCCGGGCTCTTGAGCATCACTCTGTGTAGCTTCAAACCTCCCCTTGTGCTGATCACAAGAGCACAGAGGTGGGGTGGCTACATACACATGCAGGCCCTACACACAGAGGTGGGCACAGGTCCCACAAGCACCCTGCTGGCACCTAGGGCCATCATTTATTTACAAATATATGGCACTTACTCTGTGCCCAGTTTTCCTTCCTAAGCTCTTTGCACTCAGTCCTCACTGCAACCGTACTTACAAGGTAGGGACCCTTATTATATTCAATTCACAGATGACGAAACCGAAGCACAGAGAGGTTAAGCGACTTACACAAGGTCACACAGCTAGTGAGTGGGAAAGCCAGAATTTGAATCTGCACAGCCTGGCTCCCAAACTCAAGCTCCCTCCAGACCTCGGGACCCAGGAACCGGGAAGCTCTGAAGCCCTCCCCACTCTCAGCCCTGGGAGGCGGGCTGGACAATACTTCTCAAAGCCCAATCCACAGAGGAAGCAACAGGCCCAGAGAAGGAAGGTAGCTTGCTCGGAGGCACACAGTCGTGTGAGTCCAGTCTGTGGAACCTGGAGCATCTGCGTCTGCCTCCGACCCCTGGGGACGCCCCTCCCCCAAGCTCTGCCCTTGATCTGGGAAACTGAAGAGGAGTGACTGCCTGATGACAGCGTGGTCAGGAGGGAATGAGACAAAGCTATCACCTTTTAGAAAAGAAAGCCCGAGAGACTCTGAGAGGGACAGAGGAGACCAGAGGCTGAAAGCAGCCCCCTCACACATCAACCGAAAACCAGACAGGGCAGAAATGGATTCTCTCTGGAGCTCTCAGGTAAACACACTTCAAAGCCACCGAGGGCAGGAGTCGGGAGGCAGAGGTGAGAGGAGGGACAGCAATAACTCTGGGCAGGCAGCACAGAGAAGGGAGGGCTGGAATCACAGAGACTGGCAATCACCACTCGGAAAAGGCAATTGGAAATTCCATTTGGGTTTTCAATTTGAAGGTGGAGAGAGGCCAGGAGCTTGGGGGCTGGGGGGGGGGGGGGTGACGGAGAAAGAGATGGAAAGAGAGAGGACTTTGAGACAGAGAGGGCGGGGGCACAGAGAGAAAGACGAGAACCAGAGACCAGGGCAAGGAGACAGAGACACATAGAGCCTGAAGGAAGATGGAAAGAAAGAAGCAAAAGCAAAGCCCAAGATGCCAGGGGCCCCCCAACACACACACTCAAACTTGCACACACTCACACTCCTACATACTCACACACACTCTTCCTCAGCATTCAGAGACCTGGGTTCTAGTCCTGCTTCTGCTCTTGAAATGCTGTGTGACCTTGCAGAACACCTTACCTCCCTCTGAGCGTTTGGTCCCCCTGAGGCCTGGTGGGGTTAAGCTGGTTCCAGGAAGGCGAGGAAGGAGACAGGGTCGGGCACGGGAAGGCAGCAACCTCCTGGGCACCTCCTTCCCGCCCAGAATGGGAGTGCATGTCTGTAATATCCCCTGCAAACAGTGGCTGGGTGCTGACCTCCAGTCCCAGCTCTGGGTGTTTTACCTGTATTAATTTACCAGTTCCTCCTCACTCCCACCATATTAGGGGCTAAACCCCATTTAACAGATGAGGAAACTGAGGCACTCTCCTTTAAGGGACTACCTAGGGTGACTGCAGCCTTCCTAACAGTGAGAGCCCACCTGCTGCCATTTACACACCCCTTTTCGGAGCTAGGTCTCATCCTCCCCAACCCCTCCCCGTCCCCCAACCGGGGGGGGGGGGGGGGGGGGGGGGGGGGATGGTGGCCTGGCCCAACCTGACCGCGGCCTCAGCAGGCCCACGAGGGGTGTCTAGCCTGGCCTCGGAAGGCCGCGAGTCAGAGGCAGCAGGAAGCCGCAGCCATGTGGTGCTGGCTGCAAAGAACCAGCTGAGGCCGAAGGGTGCCCTGACCCCACACTCCCACCCCGAAACCCGAACCTGGACGGCAGCAGCCGGGATCGCCGGGAGTCGCGTGGTGCAAGAAAGCTGTCCTGCGGCGCCACCTAGTGGCCAAAGAGGCCGTCTGGCCCCTCCAGAGCCCGCTGAACCGAGGGCGCTATAGGAAACCACCGGCCTGGCCTGTAGCGCCCCTGTTCGCTGGGACATTGGAATACACAGAACTCCTCCACCCCGGGGACCGTGTGCTGACTGTCCCAGATTGGGAGGAAGAAAGGAATACGACAGAGCTTGGTTCTTTGCCCTCCTGAGAGACAGATTCACACATCCCGCAATCATCTACTCATCTCTACCTAGCCTCCCACAGGCATCCCACACTCAACCCTCATCCATCTGATTCGTTCATTTATGGAGTGCTTACTGTATGTTCCAGGAGCTAGAGCCATAACCATGAACAAAACAAAGATTCCTGCCCTTGTGGAGCTTACTGTGGGGCGTAGGTGGGGAAACAGACAATAAACATAAACATAAGAAAACAATCTACCTATTTTAGAAGCAGAAAAGAAAGAGCCTGTCTGACAGTGTAACTGGGCTCCATGACCCCCCACGGTCCTTAAGGCAAATTCATGGAGTCTGATGTCAATTAGACCACCCTTCCCCGGTCACTCCTCTGGGGGCACTCCTGTCCCAGAGAATGTACCCTAAGGGGTCCTCCTACCGGGGACTCTCCCCTCCCACATGAATAGCTCCTCTTCTCCAGAGACTTCTTGATCCTGTGGGCTCGTCAGCCACCCCCCCAAATCCACCCCCGGCCCCCAGCACCACAGCACTTACTCCCCGGGGGTGGCTGGTGCAGGGTTGTGGCACACACTCAAGCCAGGCTCTGAATCTTGATTCCCAGCTCAGACATCAACACGTGTGACCTGGACAGCTTCTGCGGCCCCTCTGTGCCACTGTTTCCTCACCTGTAAAACAGGGGAAACAGTTGCTCCTACCACTGAGTCAGTCGTGGACAGTGGGAGGGAAATGAGTTAAAGGTAAAGCACTTAGAACAGCACCTTGACATAGTGTTTGCTGGCATTAACATCCGTTTAGATGTTCTCTCCCTCCAGGACTGGCTGATGGAGGTTAGACAGAGAGGTGCATCCAGAAAGGTCCAGCGAAGTCATCTCCATCCCCCACGCAACAGCACAGGGCATACGAAAGGCCCTCAAACCAAATTCACTCATTTACTGAGTGCCTTCTGCATGCCAGGTACTGGGCTAATACGTCTCCGGGCGCAGCTGCTGCTGCCTCCCCACAGATGCTTCTTGCCGGTTTGTCGGTTCCCGATTCGCGTCCCGAAGGTGGGCGGTCAGCTGGCGGTACTTCTTGATGGTTTGCAACAGTAACTCCCGGGCTGCCTCTTCACGCTCCTGGGCTTCCCGAACCCGCGCCCACCGCGTCCAGCTGCCCCCGCAGCTCCGGTTCTGTCTCGCGTGCATCATCTCATTCGTCGCTTCCAAGTCCCCCACGGCCTCTCTCAACTCTCGCGCTTTCTCTTCTAGACTCAGGTTCCGGTCTGTTAACATCTCCACCCCGTCCTCAGCACCCAGAGCAGCATCCGCGTGCTCCCTGAGCTCATGGCTGGTGCTCTCTGCCTGGCTCAGCTCCTCCTGCAGACACTCCCGCCGTTGACTCACAGCTTCCAGCTCTTGGTTCTTCTTTTCCACGAGCTTCTGGAGTTTCACGTGCTCCTGCTTCGCCGAGGAAGAAAGATCCCTCGCCAGGGCACCCTTCAGGCGGGCGTTCTGCCCCGCAAACTGCTTGAGCTGGTAACTGGACGCTGCCCCGTCTGAGCCCTTCTCTTCAATCTCAGCCTTGAGGATCTCCAAGTCCGTGCTGAGCTCGTCCACAAGTTCTTTCAATGCCTCCACCTCCCGCTGCGGGGACTCAGCCCGCTCTTCAGCCATCTCCTTGTCCAGAGTGGCCACCTCGATGGCATCAGCAGGGTCGGCCGGCTCATCGAAGTAACGTCCCTTCGCCTCCCGTGCCTCCTTGGCTTCCTTCCGTGCCTCCTGGAGGACCGCCTGCTGCTCCTGCATTTCGCTCTTCCATTCCTGCACCTGCTCCAGCTGGATCTTATGTGTCTTCAGCTCTTTTAGCTTTGCCTTGTCTTCCGCCTGTTTCAACCACGGGGTCTCCAGTTTCTCCTCCAGGTCCCACACCGGGGCCCTCAGCCCCTCCTCCTCCTCCTCCTCCTCCTCCTCCTCGGAGGGGGAAGGCAGTGGGGGTACTGCTCCAGGAGAGAGGAGAGCCGGTGTGGGGATGATGGGTGCTGCCAGTGGAGTCTGAGCGGGGGTGCTGGGCTCGCTGCTGCTCAGCTCACCTGCTGATATTGAACCAGAGGGACCCAGGGAGCTACCTAGTCGCAGCCACCCCAGATGGAGCTGTGAACAAGGCACTGTAAGAAGAGTAACATCTTGGGGCGCCTGGGTGGCTCAGTCGGTTAAACATCCAATTTCAGCTCAGGTCACGATGTCATGATTCATGAGTTCGAGCCCCACATCAGGCTCTGTGCTGACCACTCAGAGCCTGGAGCCTGCGTCGAATTCTGTGTCTCCTCCTCTCTCTGCCTTTTCCCGGCTCACTCTCTTTCTCTCTCTCTCAAATAAATAAACGTTACATTTAAAAAATTAAAAAAGAGTAGTGTCTAGGCTAGAAGTTCTCAAACTTTTTGGTCTCCGAAAGTCTTTTTTTTTTTTTTTTTAATTTTGAGAGAGTGTGTGAGCCAGAGGAGGGGCACAGAGGAGAGAGAATCCCAAACAGACTCCACGCTCTCAGCACAGAGCCCCACGCGGCTTGATCCCACGAACCAGGTTCCATCCCATGAACCAGGAGTTGGAGGCTTAACCGGCTGAGCCACACAGGTACCCTGGTCTCAGGAAGTCTTTAACACTCTTAAACAATTTCAAGATCCCAGGGGTATTCTCTTTCGAACGTCCCCTCTCTGTAAAGAGAGCTTTCCTACTATTCTTTTCTGGTCTTATACTTTATTAAACTTTTGCCTGCTGTTCAAAAAAAAAAAAAAAAAAAATCAGGATCCCAAACACCTTTTCCATGTGTAAAATACCTACTGATAGTTATCATATTAGAAACTAAAACTGAGAAATTTTTAATTTTTAAAATTTAGTAGTTAATAAATTTTGTTTAAAAAAAACAATAGCAAACTCATTACATGTTATAAATAAAAGGACGTGGGGGACCCTTGGCCCAGTGGCGTTGTCAGAGATGCTCGTTTTCACTGCTTTATGTTAAGTAAATATTTCTAAGGAAAACAGTCGTATTTTCCAAAGCAAAACAAAATCGCGGGAAAACACTGATACGGTTTTGCATTTTTGCAAATGTCTTTTAACGTCTGACTTAATGGAAGACAGTTTTTCATGCCATACTCGACCTGGGAGATACGCTGCTTTGGTTGAAGTACCTGAAAAATACTCCCCTTGCACACTTTTCCTTTTTCAGAAAAAATATAGTCGGAACACTCCGCTCCGCCCCGGAACCTCACCCACCACGGAGCTACTGGACGCGAGAGGCTGGACCAACCAGCCTGGGCTGGTTTAGGACGGCTTCTGGGAGGAGGCGTGGCCTTGTGCGCAAAGGGATGGTTGGATTGGGATTGGACAACAAATGCGTCCTTCTGCAGGTCGGCCCCGCCTCCGGTTCCCGCCCCTATTTCCTCTCAGTAGTAAAGTGGCAACCCCAAACGCATGCGTTCTAAGGCAGGCGGGCACTTCCGCCCGCCCACCCCGGAACCTCTGTTCTCGCCCGAGTTTCCCCGGAGAAGCTCAGGGAGGCCAAGGCGGAAGTAGTGTGAGCGTGTGGGCGGAGCTGAGTGTAGCCATGTCGGCGGCCCTGCTGCGGCGGGGCCTAGAGCTGCTGGGGGCGCCAGAGGGTGAGGAGGGTCCGGGAGAGGCCGTGCAGCGCGGGCGGAGGGGCGGCGGGGGGCGGCGGGGGCGGCGGGCTGGATCCCCGAGGGTACGGAACGATCCCAGCCAGGCTTGGCCCCGGTGCGATGGAAACCCTGCACGCCCTCCGACCCGGGTGCATGCCTCTCCCTCTTCCCCTGCAGCCCCCCAGGCCGCGCCAGGCCAGGCCAAGCCGAGCGGGGCTCCGGTGAAGCGGACCCGGAAAGCGAAGGCTACCCAAGCCCAGAAACTGCGGAACTCGGCCAAGGGAAAGGTGCCCAAGTCGGCGCTTGGTGAGCTCGGGAGGGGGGCGGCACCCTGGAGGAGGGAGCGCTTGAGGCCGAGCTTGAAAGGTTCGCCAGGCATTTCTGGAACACCTGGTGTGCGCCGGGCGCGGGGCGGGATCCTGGGAATACGGAGAGGAACGAAACGCATCTTCCCGGAGAGTGTAAGAGCGAGGCGGGGTTAGAGTGCTCTAGAGAAAATCGCTCATGCGGAGTTTGGAGGAAGTTAGTTGCTTTGAGAATTTTCAAGAAAGAAGCCTGGTAATGACATTGTGAACAAGGGTCAGAGGTGGGAGCGCCTAACAAAACAGTTAATATTCTGTGGGCCTGGTGCTGTTCTAAACCCTGTATAAATAAACGTTCGCTCGCTTGATTCCTTGCACAACCCTGTGAGGTCAGTACTGTCGTTACCCCAGTGGTCAGATGCAGAAACAGACACCTGTCCAGATGGTACAGGTAGTAACCAGGCAGTGGATCTCCAGAGATTTGCTCTCCCCTACTCGGTTCAGAGGGAGGCAGTGTGGCCTGGGCAAGTGCGATGGTGCAGAGACAGTTGGGGGGGGGGGGGGACCATTGATGAGCTTCAGTGGTGAATTGGCTGCAAGGATGGAGGAAGAGGGAGACACCGAGAGCAGAGCCTAGTTTGTAGTAGAGGATCCTGGGGGATACGATTCCCCTTAAGGAGACGAACAGACGTGGGGAGCGACGGGCGTGGGCTGGATGGTGGGGTATTCTGACCTGTGGCAGGGCTTGGTGAGTTCCTAGTGTGTCTTTGAACCCCTGGGGCCTGGTATATAAAAGATGTTTAGGGGCGCCTGGGTGGCTTGGTCGGTTAAGCGTCCGACTTCGGCTCAGGTCATGATCTCATGGTCCGTGAGTTCGAGCCCCGCGTCGGGCTCTGTGCTGACAGCTCAGAGCCTGGAGCCTGTTTCAGATTCTGTGTCTCCCTCTCTCTCTGCCCCTCCCCTGTTCATGCTCTGTCTCTCTCTGTCTCAAAAATAAATAAAAACGTTAAAAAAAATTTTTTTTAAAAAATAAAAGATGTTTAAGTGATTGTTGACAGAGCTGTGAATTCCAAGCAGGAAACCGCATGAACAAAAGCGTGGAGGCAGGAAAGTGAGCCGCGTTTGAGCGCCACCGATGTTGGCGTGAAAGAGGAGTGTAGGGTGCCAGAGGTCACCTCCTTTATTTATCCCAGCCCTTGTCCCCCCAACCCGTCACTGTACATAACTGATGATGAGGGGACTCTCGAGCCTCAGTGACCGAGCTAAAGAACCTCTGTGACGGCCACCTTGGCGTGAGCTGCGTCATCTCTCACCTGGGTTATTTCAACCACCTCTTAACGTCCATCCTCCCTCCCCACCACCACCACACCCGGTAATCTTGTTCTCGCCACAGTGGCCAGAGTGATCCTGTGATGTAAGTCAGACCTGTCTGTCCTCTGCCCCACACCCTCTGGTGGCTTCCATCAGACTTGGTGCCCAGTGAGGTCCCGCGTGGTCTGCCCCCTCTCCAGCTTCGTGTCCTGCTCCCCACGCCAGCCATTTTCTGTGCTCCGAACACATGGACCACACTTCTTCGGGTTCTTCGCGCGGCCTGTTCCCTCTACGTAGAATGCTCTTCCCCAGATGTCCATACACTCTGCCTCCAGCATTTGCTAAAACGTCAGTTCAGTGAGGCCTGCCGAGACCCTCCTATTTAGAATCCCAGTCCTCCACCCTTGGCATTTCTCATTTGTCTTTACTGTGCTGTTTTTCTTCATGATGCGTATCACGCTCTAAAATACCGTTGACCTTGTGTACCCTGTCTCTTTGCTCTGGAACGTAAGCTCCACGAGGGCAGGAGTTCCGTTCTGTTTTCTGCTGTATGCCCTGCACCTAGAACAGTGTCTGATACACAGTAAATGCTCGGGCCTTACTTGTTGAATAAGTCACTTGAGCATCTGGGAGCCAGTGGGGGGGGCTTTCAGTGGGATCTGTGTGGAGAGCCCCGGATGTTGGAGTAACCTAGGGAGGGGACACAGGGCCTCTGGTATGGCTGGTACAGGGGGTGGGGAGGAGATATCAGGAGGGGACCCGGAGGCCCCCAAGGGAGTACATCAGAAACGATTCCTGTCCACCTGCCCTCCACAGCTGAGTTCCAGAAGCGAGAGTGTCAAAGCTACCTCGGAGTCAACCTGAAGTTTATGACCAGTGCAAGAAGCACAGTGGCTGAGTCAGTCACCCAGCAGGTTTGTCAGAGGGGTGGACTGTGGGGAGGAACCTGGGCGGGGAGAGCCATGGGAGTCCCTGCCCGGAGCGCGGAGCAGAGGTTGGGCCCCCGCTCTGGAAGGCAGAGAGCAGAGCAGGGCTGCTGGGAGGCTGGGCCTGGCCTTACTCCCCTGTTTCCCTCGTGGGCCCCAGTTTGCTCCTCTGTAAGTGGAAGTGGTGTGCCCCGCCTCCCAGGACAGCGTAAGAGCCGGTTGAGAGCGAGGCACTTGGTCAGCTGTACCAGGCTGTGCAGCTCCAAGGGGCAGTCCCTCATGCGCCAAGAGTCACCACCCAGGGATCCTGACTCCCCCACATTCCTAGATTGTGCGCCAGAACCGGGGCCGCAAGGCCTGTGACCGACCTGTGGCCAAGACGAAGAAGAAGAAGAAGGCTGAGGGCACCGTGTTCACTGAGGAAGACTTCCAGAAGTTCCAGCAGGAATACTTCGGCAGCTAGGCTCCCAGGAGGACGCAGCGGGAAAGGCACTCAGCCCGTCTCCTCCTCTGACCTCACAGCCTCTGCTGGCCCCAGGACCCTGCCAAGCCGCCGGCCTGGCACAACGAAGCCTGGGGGCTAGAGCCAGGGCAGGGTGGCTAGGAAGGAGACGGTGAGCTGGAAGCCCTGGGAAGGATACGCACTCAAAGCACAGCTGACTTCTGCAGGAGGGGGCCGTCTATCTGCCAGAAAACATGTCTGACTGTGTCCTTTGCTTTGGCCCCAAGGAGGGCCTCTGGGCTGTTTGCTCTGGAGAAGCCAGTCACTAGGCCCTCAGGGCCACACCTCTAGGAGTAGCAGGAGGGCTGCTGGGCAGGCTTCCGGGCTCTAATAAACGGGGACCCGAGAGCCGTGTGTGCTGCTGATCTGCCTCGGGTGGTGTCTCCCAATCTCTTCTGTCACCAAGGGGCCTGTCCCCATCTCCCATGGTTCTTAGAGCTCCGGGTCACAAGCCCTCCAGTCCGGGGCCGCAGGGGTGGCTCAGTCGCTTGAGCTTCTGACTCTTGATCTCAGCTCAGGTCATGATCCCAGGGTCATGGGATTGAGTCCCATGTCGGGCTGCGTGCTGAGCGTGGGGAGCCTGCTTAAGAGTCTCTCTCCCTCTGCCCCTCTCCCCTACTCTCTCTCTCTCTAAAATAAATTTTTCAAAAAGTTCTGCAGTCCAGCCCCAGTGCAGGTGCCCCCCTCCCCCGCAGCGGAGAGCACTCACCCAGCATCTGCTGATGTGCCCAAGAGGAGCCTCCTCCCCTGGAGGTGGCAGCCACAGCTGACAAGGGAGCCCTTGAGAAAAAGTAGCACCCACAGCAGCTGACTCGGGGTTTCGGGCAGTGGGAGTGCGGCTGCCCTGTTGCCCAAGGCTTGTGCTCTTTTGGGGGGCAACTCAGAAGGTGAGCTTAAGAAACGGGGCATCACACCGAGGTCTGTGCCCCAGTGGGAAGATGGGGCTGGGTCCACACCACCATGAAAGGGCAGGCTGGACCATTCCTGGCAGGCGCGTGCATGTTGACCGAGCATGAATGAGTTGATGTACCGACTAGCTGGGTCTTCAGGGTGGAGGAGACCAGTCCTGGAAGTCCAGGGGCCTCTCCGTGGAGGGGTTGCGGGCCTCGTGGGGAAGAGGGCCCTGGATGCCCTGGGCAGCTCCATCTGACTCTCCGCCCTACAAACAGAGCCCCAGAGGTCACATCCAGCAGAGGACTTCAGAAAGGCCCCCTGTGGCTGGGCCAGCTGGGGACCCACAGTCTGCCAACCCAAAGTAGGTTCTGTCCAGAGGAGAGAGGGTTCCACCCTCCACACACATGCCCCGGGGGTCTGTTCTTGGTTGTTAACTGGCTTTCCATCCTACCTGGGGACAGAAGGGGGCCTGCAGACCTGCCCGAGGCAGAGCTGGAGCCTGTCCTGTGTGCAGGTGGCCTTCATCCCAGCAGCAGGAAGCAGACCATCCACCCAGGAGGCCAGGAGGGCCAGAGAGGAGGGTGCCGTTACTCCAAACCCTTATCAACCCACTTTTCCTCAAATGAGCTGGTTCCAAAGAAGGGGAAGACGGGTATTCTTCAAATTCTCACTCCTGCCTGCTGAGCTTTAACGACCCCTATGTGGAGAGAGGGAGACGAACTTGGATACCCTTGCAGACCCCCTCCCTTCATCTTTTCAGCAGCTCGGCAAGAAGCTGGCTCGGTTGTGCAAGCAGTCACGTGCTCACGCTCCCTGGGAAGAGGGGCTGACCAGCCGCTGACAAGGACACACTTACTGTTCCACAGGCACCCTCGGGTGCCCTGTTTCCAGTTTCCAGGTATCGAGCGACTGGCCTGGCTCTACGGCAGGGAGTTTGCAGGCACGAGAGCAGGGGTTCTGCTGCTTCTCTGCTCGTGGGCTTTCCGGTAGTTGTTTCACCTGTGCCACGTGGCACTAGTGAGGTGGGTGTCCGTGCTCCTGAGTGACCAAGCTAGTGCTCACCGCTGAGATTCTGGGCCGGCAGGTCAGGGGAGGACTCTGGGATCTAACGGTCACCCTGGCCAGTTCTGGTACCAGTGGTCAGGAGGTGGCAGAGGGCCCAGGAGAGGCTGGGAGAGGCACTGGGGAAGCGAGGATGTGCCACCATGGGCGGGGGTGGGGTGGGGGGGGGACAGGTGTGCGTGTAGAAGTCACGGATGGGGAGGTGCAGCTCCAGGACCCGGTGGTTGACATCAGCTGGAAAAGGAAGGGACAGGGCTCAAACAAGAGGACGCTGAGTTGCCACATTCCCACCAGGACTACAGACCCAGAGGAGGAGGCCTTCCCCAGTTGAGACATTGTGAGCAGATACAAAGCGCCTGGAAGCATTTGTGTCTCGCGTGGTTTGGGGGGACCAGGCTGAGCAAAGTTGCAGGAACTCACGTGACCAGGGGGAGGGCCCCAGCCAAGGCTACCTGTGGTTTCCACAGTGGGGTAGGCTGTTTGAGCCGTCTTCACTTCCTGCTCCTTGATGACTGGAAGGGTTGGCCCAGGGGCCAGGTGGGAGTGGGGCAGGACTGCCACGTGGAGCCTCGCTAGGGCCCAGCCACAGGCCTGCCCGGAGCTTGTGTGGACAGAGGGCTGGGTTCCTGCAGGAGCCGGGTGGGTCCCCATCAGGGGACTTCCTCTGGCAGAGCGGGGACAGGGAGCCCTCTTGGAGAGGGAGGTGGGACTGTGGCACTCATATCATGTGCCCATCCGTGAGTTTGCTGGGCCGGCTTTCTTGGGGTGCCTTCCCATCTACATCCACAATTTTCCAATCCTTTGAAGGCCAGGACAGACACCCATCCCTCCAGGCAGCCTGCTGTGACCTCCCACCCAAGAGTCCCTGCTCCTTCCACTGAGGTCACCCAGCCTCACACAGTCCCGGTCCCGGAGCTGTCACTGTCTACCCCGTGTAAGCATCCACCTGCCGTCCTCCCACCGGACTGAGCCACCTTCCCCTCGCCGTGTGGTGCCCGGTGCGGGTGTGCTGCCTCCTAGGGCCGCTACTGGGGGTGGGAGGGAGGCTTTCTGTCTCCAGCTGGACTCCCTCCTGGTCTCCGGCCTCTAAGTCCGCTGCCTCCCCACCGTCCCCACCTGCATGTCAAAGAGGCGCGCCGAGGCTGAACACGTCCTCTGCCAGCATCCAGGGGCTGAAATGAAAACCCTGCTCCTCCCCTGGTTTTCTCTGTCTCGGGAAACGGAAACCACCCTTCCAGTCGCTCAGCTGCCATTTAGTCCCCTCTCTCACACCCCTCGTCGGAGGCTGACTTCCTTGAGCTTCAGAATCTATCCAGGCCCTGACCAGCTCTCCTGTCTCACCTGTACTGACCCCAGCCCCATCCTCTTTTCCTGCCCACCTGCCATTCTCAGGCCATCAGAGGGACCTCTTGAAATGGCAACCAGTGTATCACTCCTGCTGCAAGGACTCCTCAGGTCACACAGGGGAGACTCTCAAGTCCCAACAGGGCTACTAGGCCCTGTACCGTGTGCCTGTCCCCCGCTGCAGTCAGCCCTCCCCCGACCCCCTGGGCCCCTCACTCCCTCCCTCGTCTCCTGCCAGCTTTGCCTCCCTAAACACCCATCTTACGGGCAGATCCCCCTACCTGAGTACTCAGCCTGCCCCACGGCCATCTAGCGTCACATATCTCACTTTAAGATTTTAAGTAATTTCTACACCCAGTGTGGGGTTCAAACTTACAACCCTGAGATCAAGAGTCGCATGCCCCACCGACTGAGCCAGCCAGGTGCCGCTAGGTGTTTTATCCTTACTGGCGGTCTCCCTCACCAGAACGAGAGCAGAGACTTGTGTCTGGTTTCCTCACCACTGAATCCTCGGCATCCAGGACAATGTCTAGCCCGTGGTGGGGGCTCATGAATAGTTGCAGAGAAACACGAAGGCCGTTCCCTGATCTCCAGCACTTGCGGCCTCATCCTAGGGGCGAAACAGGCGGCAATGCCGAGAGCTGAGTGGCTCCTGCCTCGGTACAGGCAGCAGAGGGCTTGGAGCTGAACCAGGAGCACCCCACCCCCACGGCACCACGGTAGAGCCCAGCCCTGGGGCTGGACCTCGGCCTCAATCCCGCTCCCTGCCCCGCACCCCTCCCTCTGTGTGGGTCTCTCTAGCACCGAGACCCCACGTGGCCTATCTGTACAGGCCTCGGTCATTGTCTATACCAGCTGCCCCTGGACCAGCATCCACCTGCAGCCTTCCCTCATTAAAAAAGGCACGATTGGGACGCCTGGGTCGCTCAGTCGGTTGAGCGGCCGGCTTCGGCTCAGGTCATGATCTCGCGGTCCGTGAGTTCGAGCCCCGCTTCGGGCTCTGTGCTGACAGCTCGGAGCCTGGGGCCTGTTTCAGATTCTGTGTCTCCCTCTCTCTGACCCTCCCCCGTTCATGATCTGTCTCTCTCTGTCTCAAAAATAAATAAACGTTAAAAAAAAAATTAAATAAATAAATAAAAAAGGCACGATCATCAGATCCTCCTCACAGCTCCTAATGAGGATTATGAGCCAATAACCGCAAAGCTCTCAGTGCCAAGCGTCAGAACTCTCAGTGACTATTAGCAGTAATCATTATTACGTGCCAGGCACTGTCATGGGTCCTGGAAATACGGAAATGAACAAGACAGCAAGATCTCTGCCATCGGAGAACTTACACTGTAGTTGGGGAATAGGAAATAGGTAGGGTCATGGAAAATAACAGTTAAGGCAGAGGGGCTGGGACATTTACAGAGTCCTCTTGGAAGGCCTCTGGGATGACATAGGAGACCTGCATGAGAGAGGGAAGGAGCTCTGGAAAAATCTTGCAGGCAGAGTTTACAGCAAGTGCAAAGGGCCTGAGGGAGACATGAGCTTAGCAGAAAGATGCAGGAAGGCCCTTGTGGCTGGAGCACAGCAAAGAGTGAAGGAGGGCGAAGTCCGAGCATGGTCCCTGGTCTGAGCCTACAGACTCTACAGGGGCCTTTGCTGCCCACCCCATCCCTGCCTTTTGTGGTCTGGGGAGTCTTTAGCTACAGGGGCCTGGGAAGGGGCATAGCCCAGCGTCCTGGCTTTAAGCCTTTAGTCTGCACTGCCCTTCAGGGCACCCCAGGGAAAGGTTTCCCTTCAGTCAAATGGGGGAGTGGGTCACTGTCTCCAAGGACAGAGGATCTCACTGGCACTGGATGTGACAAGGTGGCTGGGTCACTTCCAGGGCTGTGGTCTCTCTCACCTCCTGTCAACTCTCCGTGTCCCCCTCCTGTCCCACCCCACATGCCCCAGGCTGGGGCAGCTGCCCAGTCATACAAAGTATAAGATACTGTTGGGGGTAGATAGAAGGAAGCACTTGTAGTCGTAGATTCTTATTTCCCGTCTCGGATTTAAAAACTGTAAGGTCACAAAGCTGAAGTGAGGCATAGAGCAGGGGTCACAGGTGACAGCTGTGCTCATGTGGGGGCCTTTGGCAATGGCTGTAGGCTCCCCACTCTCCTCCAGCTCCTTCCCAAAGCCACCAGGGATGATCCATGTGGACAATGGGTGTTATTTTAAAGCCTCCACATTTGTGATCTGTGGCACACCACCCTAGCACCCACACACGCTTTCCCTGAACTCCCAGTTTAAGACAAGTGTCCGGGGTCCCCCTATAATCCTTCCTATAAGGAATTGTGGAGCCATACCGTTTAAAAACATTCCGTGGAGTCAGACTGCCTGGATTTGAATCCACCTGGTAGCGGGGGATGTTACTCAACCTCCCTAAGTCATGGTTCCCACATCTGTGAAGTGGGGAAGAGGTAATCCTTATGAAAAACTTCTTGGGGGCGCCTGGCTGGACTTTTGACCTCAGAGCTGGGAGTTCAAACCCCACGTTGGGTGTGGAGATTACTTAAGATCTAATTTTTTTAGTTTATTTTGAAATAAATAGCTGTGTTGTTAGTGCGGAGCCCGATTAGGGTCTCAAACCCACAAACTGGGAGATTACCACCTGAGCTGAAATCAAGTCGGACACCTATCCAAGCCACCCAGCTCAAAAATCTTTTAAGACATCTTAGGGGCGCCCAGATGGCTCAGTCGGTTAAGCGTCAGACTTTGGCTTAGGTCACGATCTCACGGTGTGTGGATTCGAGCCCCACATCAGGTTCTGTGCGGACAAGCTTGGGAGCCTCCTTTGGATTCTGTGTCCCTCTCTGCCCCCCCCCCTGCTCTCACACACACTTTCTCTCTCAAAAACAAACATTAAAAGAAAAACTTTAAAAAAAAAAAAAAAGGCATTTTACGGACGCCTGAGTGGCTCAGTGGGTTGAACATCCAACTTCGGCCTAAGTTATGATCTCACAGTTGCTGAGTTTAAGCTCTTCTGCAGTCTTTAAAAAAATTGAGAACTTAGTTTTTGTAACCTCAATGTGTGACGCTGAGTGGATGCTGTTCAACCAGTAAATCCCCACATATTTAGCTGCAGTTAAGCTGCTTAAATGGGGCTGGGGGGTGGGGGTGGGATCATGTCTGTGATACTAACACCTAGATGGGTGGTCCCTGCAGAGTAAACCGTGGGGAGAGACCCACAGCCTTGTGGGATCTCTACCACCTCAAGGTAAGACCTGTACCAGGCCCAAGGTCCATTGTGACCCCCCCCCCCCATGCCTCAGAGGAACGTTCCCATTTGGGTCATTGGTTGTATTCCAACACTAGGTGTTGGGAAAATCAGGGAAACATGGGCCTCCCCTCACCTTGCACACACATCCAGTTCCAAACTCAAGGGGCAAAACAGGTTTAAGAGCCTGATGCTCCTTCATGCGCCGGTTTCTCTTTGGGTTATCACAGAACTGAGAATACACATTAAGGGCTCAAACACTGCCATTGAGATAAAAAACTAAGGCTCCCTCCCTGGAGAGCTAGACCCACGAGACACACAAGATGAGGGGACTGACCAGGATGGACTCCAGACAAAGGATGACTTCTCAGACTTGAGAAATCCAAGTTGCAGTAGTGTGGCTTCCTGGTACTGTCCTGACATCTGCCAGCCTTAGAGCCCAGCTCTGACCAGGAACTTCAAGCTACAGGTCGGTCCTCAACTCCCAGCAAAAACCAAAGACCCATTTCTCTGAGTTCTGGGAAGAGGCCTCTACAGAAATGTAAGTTAGAAGAGAAACTTTGACTCAGGCAGGCCTTATCTGGGCACTAAAGGACAGACTACAATGCTGCAAAAGGCAGAAGCCAGGCTGTACCTCCTGGCCACCAGCTCCCTCAGGGTAAAGCTCTTTGGCCTGAACCCCACTCGAGAAAAACACCCAGCAACCTACCGCAGGGGGCCCTAAGTCCAACGAGGTTGAACCAATCCCTCCCTCCGGGGTGATCACAACCGTCAGGCCAAGGTTGGTAAGGCTGCCTTACCAGAGATCAGAAAGCAAGCACAACTCACAGAAGTACTTTCACTACAAAATAATTTATTACAACACACAGCTGCAGCACAAGCCTATGTACAAGCACATACTCCGCGGACAACCCCAACTAGGGGACCCTTTTCTTCTCCCTGGCCTTTCGGACCTCTTCTATCAAATCTTTCAGATATTGTATCTCCTTGGCCAAAGAGTCTGCCCTCTCTTTCAGAGCCTCATTCTTCTTTTCTAGCTCTTTACACTCGCCAGTAAGGGCCTCTTGCTCCGCCCTCTTCTTCTGGCGGTACCTAGTGGCTGCTGTCTTGTTCTGCTCCATTTTTTTCAGCTTCTTATCCAACTTCTCCACCTTTACTTTTGCTGCCGTTTTCTCTCCAGGGGGATCGTAGGGTTTGGGGCGGGCAGAACCACAGAGGTTACATGGAGACAGCTGGCTCTTACTTGGAGAGCCCCTTGAAGTCGAGGGGCTATGCTGGGGGGACCCCAGATAGGACTCAGGACTCATACAGATGCCACTATCATTATCTGACGGGGCATCCTCCTCCTTTATGCACTGTGGGATCATGAGAATGTAAGCAGTAGAGTCTGGCTTTCTATCTCCTTCAGAGATATCCACCTCACTGCCTAGCTCTAAACTAAAGGAATGATCTGGAGTGGAGGAAAGGGCCCCTGGGGAGAGAGAAAGAGGTTGCAGGAAGGTATAAGGGGCAACCTGGTCTGTTTTGGGTAAACTTTCTGGGAGATGGCCAATTGGGTTCATGGTCTGGGGGGGCTCCTTATTCGTCTCCTGGACTAGGGGGTCAAAGAGATCACATGTGTCATCCAAAGTGGCCAAAAGCTCATCTGGCATGGTTTCCAGGTCATCTATATTGAACAGAGAATCAAAATCAAACTCCTTCAGATCCATTTTCTCCACCATCCAATCTGTCCCGGAGAAGGCATCCTCTGCAAAAGATTGAAAAGGAGTCAGACACACAAGGCAGCAAGCCCGACGCTCAGATCCCACCGGCAGGCAAAGGACTCCTACTCACCCTTGCCGTTGTCTGAGGCACTGACCAACCCATCCGCAGCCAGCCATTCGGAGGAGCCCGCCTTAGCCTTGTCGCTGGAGAACCCATGAGGTTTGAAGTGCTTGGCCACCTCCAGGTAATCATCTAAGAGACCTAGGCTTACTTCAGCCCCCAAACCCGACTGGTCGAAGGGGGACATCAAGTCCCCCCCCAACACCTCGCTGCTCAGGAAGCTCATCATCTCGGCCATGTCGCGGGACTTTACTGGAATCGAGGAATGTGCTTGACTCGAAGAGGTCTTTGTCGGTTACAGCAACGCTGCTGCTGGATGCCGTGAAAAGCCTGAAAAGAAACCAGAAACCAAGGCCCACTAGAGACCAGCCGGTCCCAGAACTTCATCTTTCCATCCTGGAGGGAGACCGGCCAAACTAGAATTCCACTCGGCAGCAGAGAATCGGGAACACGTGGCCTCAGAGCCATCGCGTCCACCTTCCTCGCCGCCCGGTCAAGGCGCACAAGATGGACGCCCTCAGGGCTGGGCCGTCCCTCCACCGGCCGCCAGAGGAAGGCGCGCCATCCTCAAGTCCAAATACGGCCTGGGCCGCCGGCCCCGCCCACGACTCACACCGCGCCACCGCCCTGCCCCGCCGCCATCTTGGCTCCTGCCACGTTTTGCTGGGAGCCGGACGGGGACGCGCCCCTGAATCGGAGGCCAGGGTCGTCGAGGACTTCTATCCTCTGGGACGGGGCGCGCTCCCCCAACCCAGAAGCGTCGGCGTCTCGCTGACACCCAAACAGGGGTCACGCGTCTCGGGCGCTCGTAAAACCGCTTCCCCCTCTGGGACGCCGCCGGCCGCAGGCCGCGCCCAAGCGAGCCGAATGCCCTCGCCGACCCGCGGGAGCATGGCCAGAGCGGCCCGGCCCCGATACTTACGCCATGGCTTAAGCCGCTGGGGGGTGCCGCTGCAGAGCCTGGTGCTGCTGCCGCCGCTGCAAAGGCCAATGCTGCCGCAGGCACTGCTGCCTCTAATACGCCATGGCGGCTGCGGACCCTGGGGGAGCGGAGGAGGGAGAACGCGCACTCGCACAGGAGCTCTACATTTATAGGCGGGAGGGAGAGAAATGGCCGCGGCCCGCCGGCCGTGGGTCCTTTATAGACTTTGCCTCTATGAGGACGCATCACAGGACATATCCTTCCGCCCCGGTCACGTGACCCACGCCTCCTACCCACTCATTTTCGCCCCTCCGACGCCCCTACTATCTCCAACCTACGACTTTTATGTCCAGAAGGTAGCTGTGAAAAGAATGTGAATTATTTTTAGAGTCTCAAGAAAGGAAAAGGGCGCACTACTTTACACGGCAACTAAGATCAAAGAGTCACTTTCCTCTCTGGAGCCGGAGACCGCGGAGGGATTCTTCAGACACACCTCGTTTCCGGTGTTAGCTTCGGGGGCGGGGAGAGAAGTCTTTCTGCCCAAGGAAGGTTTTTATGGTGAGGTTCGAGGCCGCTTGGTTGTCGCGCGAGATGTTGGCGGAGAGCGAGCGTCGAGCTGATTGGTTAGACATGGTGAGTCATATATATCTCGATTTTCTATTGGCTCTGAGCCCGAGGTGGGAGGGCTTCTCGCTGAGAGAGCCCAGGTCCGAGCGGGAAGGGGTGGAGTGATGAGTGAGGTTCCCGCTGCTGCAGTCTGTTCTTGGTGGGCCAGTCTCGGTTAATTTCCCCGCTGCAGTGGCTTCCGCAACTCTGCGCACACTTAGCGGCCCGTGGTTGCGCCGCCTCCTTCCCCGATCTGGAGCGTTCAATGGTCATGACAGGCCGGAACCCGTGTGGCCCCTTCCTGCCCCCCTCAGTGAATCTCCGAATTAGCATCCAGTTTCAGGCCCTACATGAAATTAGGGGAAAGGAAGTGGCATTTCGTGTGCATTTCCACCATATGCAAGGCCTTAAGTAGCTGAAAGGGGAGACAGGACCTCAGTCGGGACCTCAAATGCTTCATGCCCACCTACCATAAAAGGCCAACTCTGCATCCTTACTGTCAACTCTCAAGTCCAGGCGGGAAGATGCATAATCTATAGCCCAGTTTAAGGTATTTTTACGTACCCAACCTGCTAAAATGTTTGCTATTCTATTAAAAGTATTCAGTCCATCACAAGGGAACTTCTTTTGGTTTATGCAGATGCATTTGCCCCAAGAGATTTTATTAAACTGGTATCTGTCACTGTCAGTTAACGCCCAATTCTGCGACTGCCCGGTGTAACCTAACCACTTCTCAGCAAGTCCCCCTAATGCCGCTAATGAGAGAAGCTTGAAAACCCACGCCCACTTGCGGGGGGCAGGAGG
Organism: Panthera pardus; assembly: GCF_024362965.1. Lineage (NCBI taxonomy): Eukaryota > Metazoa > Chordata > Mammalia > Carnivora > Felidae > Panthera > Panthera pardus. Next base: position 1,515,163 of record NW_026526991.1, on the reverse strand, counting down.
GTTCGTGTGTTTGGAAGCAGCGGTCCAGGGTAGGGCTTGCAGTTTGCTCTCTATCCGGGAGCTGCGAAGAGTGCCAAGAAAGCTCTTCAGCATCCTCCAGTCCCCTTCCCCAGTCAGGCCCTGTGGGGGCAGAAACCTTAAGTTTCTACCTCCATTTCGGTGGGCCATAGAATTATCTGTAGCAAGGCTGTGAGGTCAAAAAATGTGGGGAGCGCTGTCCTTGTCCGTTCATTGCTTTGATTCAGTCTAGCCCAACGATTTCTTTACAACAGCAAACCGAACTAATGCGATGAGGTGTGTGGCCCAAAGCCGCACAGCTTTCCGTGGAGGCAGTATGGGGTAGGGCTTAGAAGACAGATTTTAGAGGCAACTCCAAAAGGATCCTGGCTCTTCCATTTAGTGGCTGAGACATTTTGGTTACGCAAGTTTTCCTTGCTGAGCCAGTTTCCTCATCTGTGAAATGAGGCTAATGATGAGTATCCTTATGCTTAGAATGAAGATTATATATGGAAAGCATTGAGCAAAGTGCTGATAAATGCTCAATAAATGGTTATTACTATTATTAGAACTCAGGTCTTCTGATCCTGACCTCCCAATCCCCACTCCCCATTTTCCTTTCATCATCCTGCTTCCTCGGAGGACTACTAGTATTTATTGAGTTGATGAAACCAACAACTGGTACATGTAAAGCATATTGCAAAGTATGGTTTTTGTATTGCTTTGGAGAAATCACAAATGTCAAGATACAAAGTCTAGTCTTACGTGCAAAGGCACTTAAGTATCCCTGAACCATTACACAAGTCTTCCAAGGTGTACCGAAGAACCCATGGGGCATGTATCAGAAGACCTGTCAGTGCCTCCTTACAGATGACTAGGCAGAAGGTTGAGAATTAAAGTAATGTTGCCCCAGTTTTGACACCGCAGAGGTCATTGATGAATGGCTCCAGGGGCAACCTGTCCCATCCATTCTATCATGGAGACCCAGATCAAGCACTTCCAAGGTTCTAGCTGAGAATGGAGAACCAGTACCACTCCTGTAGGAAAATGTTTCATACCACACACAAGTCAAAGCTGTGGGAAAGGAGATTTTTATTTTTTCTTTCCATGCTGTGGAAGGACATCATTTTCCCCAGCTTTACTTCCTCCCTCAAGGAGAATAAAAGATAGCAATTCCCCAGGTCTCAGGGCGAAGCTACTTCTATGTGGGCCTAGCCAAGGTGGGACAGAAAGACCAGTGACTGATTCCAAATCTACCGCTGAATGTATCAACTGCTACTGAAGGGCAGGCAAGTGACTGGAAGGCAAGTTGTGGACTTGGCCTCAGGGACCAAGAATTTAAAGACTACAAGGTGATCTGAACGAAAAGGTAAACACGCTGGACTCCACCTCGGAACCCACATCTGGGGGGGGGGGGCACCCGGGTGGCTCAGTTGGTTAAGTGTGTGACTTCAGCTCAGGTCGTGATCTCACAGCCCATGAGTTCAAGCCCCGCATGGGGCTCTCCGCTGTCAGCGCTGAGCCCACTTCAGATCCTCTGTCCCTGCTTCTGCTCTCTCAAAAATAAACATAAAAACAAAACAAAACAAAAAACTCACCTAGTATTTTGGCCACTGAGAACCAGCAGTGTCTAAAAGGGCCACAGCCTAACAGATCGAGTCTTAAGTGTCCCTTACCATTGTCTTTGGCCTGGACCTTTAGCAGGAAGAGCAGAGTACTAAGAAACCCTGTGAACACAAGTTTCCAGGCAAGGTCACAGCCTCAAGGAAGACAGGCTACGGCAGAGGACTCCAACACAATGCAGGTTTTCCCTACTTACAGAACCCCCGCTGGGGCCTCTCCAGGAAATTGTGATCATGAAGCTAATTCCTTGTCAAAACCATGGGAGTTCTCAAGTTGGAGTACAAGGGAGCAAAATCAGCTAATCTGGGATGTGAACAGGGAGACCAGCAGGGGCCGAGACCCAGGAGGAAAGACCGTAGGCCTCGACACAGCTTTTCCAAACATTAACTTTGATCATTTATTTGAAGGGGGAAAACAGTCACGACAAAGCATATCATAAAAATACTGTTATCCTGAACTCATTTTTCAGGAAGGGGCACCAGGGAAAAAATCAAAATATACTTTGGAATGGATTATGCTTTCGAGACAATGAGTATATTTTTAAGCATTAGGCTAACTCTGTGGTTTGCTAACATAAATGGTGCAAAAAAATTTCCAGAGAAGTAGGAGCTGGTGCCATGACTTCAGGCAAAGGTGGGAGTTACTGGGTACATAGGCAGGAGAGTGGTGGGGAAAGGCACGACGTCCTTCCCCAAAGATGAAAACAATCGGGAGGGGGTGCAGGATGTTGTCCTCTTCCATCCAAGAACCTCAACACACTGGACAATCTTCCACGTTTTACACGGCTTGCCCAGTCTCAGTCACCAAACCCACTAGGACCAGGGCCAAGAATCTCCACTGCTTCTTGTTCTGAGGACTTCCAGGTGGTTCTTGCTTGTGAAATGGGAAAGCCACGGTTTTTGGTTTTGTGAAACACAGTTAAGAGACAGAGATGCCCTTGTGTTGCTCTTTAAGAAGAGATAAAACCAAATGGCAGTTACACTTGGCTTTGATAATCTGGGCTTAAGTCTTTAAAATCTTTTGTTTCTTTCCAGCTCTCCTTCCAATGCTTTACATGCAATTTGGTCAGAGATGCCAGCTTGAGAAAACTAGACTCTGTAATACAATGGGAAAACCGACTGCTTTACCTCAATGAAGACTAACCCACTCTTTTGCAGCCTCCCTTCTCCTTTCCCTCTAATGGATCCGAGAAGTGAGCTCCGTGCTCCGGAACCACCAAGGTCAGGCTCCACCCCATCCCCTCCAGGCCAGTCACCGAGGGCAGCACTCAGGCACAGAGATTTCCTTTAAACCCTAATTTGACTCTGATGAACAGCCAGGGTGGAGAATCTCTCTCAGGGTTCCGGGCTTTTTATGTTTCATTCTCTCTCAGGAGCTTCATACAAATGAAAGAGCTGAGCCACTTTAAGGAACCTCTGCATACATAGAGAGGAGCAGGAAATTTTTCCCAATGGAGTCGAGGTTAACCCTAGTTTACCCTCCTAAACCATGACAAAAAGGGGGCAGGATCGTCTACCCTAAATTCAAAGGTAGCTGAGGGTTCAATGCTATTTTAGAGTCATTTCATGCTGCTGTCGTTGGGAAAGAACGAGACAGCTGTGGAGAGCTTCACCAGAATCTCACCGATGGAGAGGTAGGAAGAATAGAAAAAATAATAAAACTTGATGGGATAACGAAATACTGGATGGGCAGATCAGAAACAATTATTACTGGCTTCTTGCCACGGACAGGACAAAAGCACGACACAAGACGCACAGACGTCGTGTATTAAATACTCCTCCCCACCCTCAGGATACTTTGCAATACACACAGCGCAGTTTTAGCAGCTGGAAATAAGAGGGGGCGGAGCAAGCTGCACCGACCCCCCCCCCCCCCCCCGTGTTTTATACACGAACTCTCTCCCTAGGTAGCACCAGTCTCCCCAGGAGTGGGCTGAGACAGGACGGGGAAGAGGTCAGCGCAAGTCTGCTCGCCCTTCGGCGGTGCCTAGGGGGCTCGGCACTCGGCACGCACGGCTCTCACGTTCCTGTGGCAGAAGCTGGGGAAGGAAGGGCTGGCTTTGGGCCGGTTCCTGCTCTGAGGCAGCATCCTAGAGAGGCGGGGCCTGATGGGGGAGAAACTCCTCACCAAGCCTCGACTGGTGACTGGATTTTCCAGTTAGCGTTGACACCTGTCAACCTCCCCCAAGGCTGTGTCCTCGAAGGCTTCGTCCTAATTGGCAAGAAGCAAGGAAGGGGCTGAACAACAGCACTTGTGCAGGGGGGGCGGTGCCCCGGCAGGCAGCCCCTTCCCTCCCTCGTCCTCCTCCTGTCCTCCTGCCACTCCGCTCTGGCAGCTGATCCGGACCAGCCACGGGGGAGGTCTAGACACCAGGCACACGCACCCTCCCCAGGCCCTCCTCACCACCTCCAGCTCCCCCGCGGCACCCTCACAGATGGCCACTAAAAAACACAATCTCCAGGCAACTTTGCAACCAGTTTATCTTGAGCCTCACTCCTGCGTGGGTCAGTAACCATGTTCCCAGGAGGGACCTTCTCAGCACTTAGGAATCTGAGGTGGTCAGGACGTGGGGGGCATGGGCTGCTTCTCCAGGGACCTGGGTCAAGAGCCAGCTCTTCTCCCGGTTTTAACCCCAGAAATTCTAAATAGTGTCTGAGCGCTCACTCTGCAGAGCTCAGCTCAGAAACGTGCCGATCAGAACTCTTCGGTGACATTCAACTCAAAGGCAACATCTTGACGGGGCAGATATGCTCCAGGGAGAAAAGCAAAACAGAAGGCGTGAACAAGAGGAACAGACAGAGGAGACACTGGAAAGAAAACAGGCCAAAGGGCAGACAGGAGCAGAAAACCTGGGCCAAACTGCACAACAGCAGCTCAGGTCAGGCCAGTGCTTCACCTTCTCAATTCATTCCAGAAAAGTCAGCCTGGAGCGAGGGGGCGGGGAGGAGTAGGTGCACAGTGTTTGGTAACAAAAATAGAAAGGGCTGGGTGAGAAAAGAGGAGGCAAAGAGATGGCATTCTAATCAGCATGAAGTGACCGGGGCGATGACCAGCAAGATAGGAGGCACCTAGGGACCCTGTGAGGCACCAGCTGTGCAGCCACGTGTTTCTAACGGAGAAGCCAGGGTCTGACCGCCTGACGTCCACTTTGGCCTTCACCTGCCCTACGTGTGCAGCAGCACCTCCGGCTCAGACAAGGAGCAATAGAGAGTATATCCCAATTCATCTATTTCTTCAGGAGTGAGCTCTGCAAACAAGTTCACCTTGGGGTTCAGGGCACTGGGCAGGACTCCGGCCTCTAGGTAGCTGATGAGTCCCCTCAAGGCCTGCAAGAATCGGTCGGCCAACATATCCGGAGACCAGTCAGCCTCCTCCTGGGCCAAGTGGAGGATGACGTTGGTGAGCTGGCTGGCAGTGAGGTGGCCCAGAGCCGGAGTGGACTTGCATATGGCCTTGAGGATCTTGAGGCACAGAGATCGGCAGCCCGAGTCGGCCTGGTCCAGAGCCCGCAGGCGAGCCGTCTCTGCGGGCCGCAGGCTCAGCCGCCATAGGTTGTCGTACTGGGCCAGCCGGTGTGGTCTGGCTACCAAGACGGTGTCGCCGAGGGTCACCGACGGCAGGAAGTCAATGACGAGATGCTTGTCGCGCTCATACTGCACTTCCAAAGTCAGGGCTTCTGGGGGTGGTGCCGGTCGGATCACGTAGTCCAAGAGGGACCCTATGGCTGGCCAGTTGATGGAGCCAGCCACTACCTTCTCAAATGTGTCTGCCACCGTCTTGGGGGAAAGGTAGCCCCCTACTACGCAGCGGTCCCAGTAGCTGCTACCACGAGGAAAATACTCTGGGTTCTCACGGCGAACCAGGCAGAAGCCGGGGACGTTCATGATGGTGTCCTCACCAGGGATACACGACCACAGGTTCTGCTCCAGCACCAGGGGCACGATGAGTTGGATGTGGTCAGCTGTCACCACCTGTTGGAGCACAGTTAAAAAGGTTTTGAGGGATTTAATCTGCTCAAGAGAGAACTTTCCCCAAACACAGGTCCCACCATCTTGTATTCTCCCATCAATAAAGGAAACGAATTCGTTCAGAGCAAGGATTTGAACCCCGGTCTGTCAGAATAAGAAAAAGAAAAAAGAAAAAAAAAACAAAACGAAAAAACAGAAAGGGTTAAGGAAGACACAACAAGGGCTACGGCAGCAGGTAAACTTCAGAAACAGTAAGACCTAAGACTTCGGTCTTTCTGGCACGCCTGGGACACCGATCTCCTGTACCAAGAGCACTCTTGAGAAACGGCTTTTTTTGTTTTAAATGTTTTACTATTTTTTTTTGAGAGAGCGTGAAGAGCGTGAAGAGCGTGAAGAGCGCTCGTGCGCACATAAGCCGGGGGGGGGGGGGGCGGGGGGGGGCAGGGGCGCGGGAGACAGAGGATCCAAAGCAGGCTCTGCGCTGTCAGCACAGAGCCCGACTCGGGGCTCGAATTCACGAACTGTGAGATCGTGACTTGAGCCGAAGTCCGACGCTCAACTGACCGAGCCCCCCAGGCGCCCCCAGAGAAGCATCCTGGTCCGCACCCGACCCTACCCTTCGTGAGAACCACCTTGGTACCTGCAGGTCGTCATAGAGGCTGCCACTCAGGTACATGTCCCGGAGCGGCATGTCCGGCAACTTGGCCCGCAGGAAGCTCCGGAGCTCGGCACATATGTCCACGGCAGCTTGCTTGGCCCGAGCCTGCTCGCCAGCAGGGATGGCCGCCCGGTTCCGGTAGTAAGTAAGAAGTTTCTCCTGCAGGGACATGCGGAGCCGTGACTTCTTCAAGTCTACCTGGCCCTTCCTGGCCAATGGCTTGGGCCGGGGCGGGCAGAATGTATCTGCCAAGGCAAGAGAGAGAGGCACGTGAGCTCTTCCCGCGCTCGCTCGGTCCACAGCTGCCTCGGCCCCGGAAAGGAGGGCCTGGCACAAAAGTGCGAGCACGGTGCCTGGCACACGGGCGCTCAAGAAAGGTCTGCTGAAAGCGGGGGCGGTACTGAGCACACACAGAGAGGCCCCGGAGGGGCGGGGGCCTTGTCCTCACCTGCGTCAAAGGCTGAGGAGTCTGTGGGAAGGGTCTGCAGGGACCGGCTCAGGCCTGTCTTCATTTCTTTATTCAGCAGTCGGGGCGAGCCCATCCAGTTCGGTTCTTCCCAGCTCCTCTTCCCTGAATGGCTCAGGCGGGTGGGGCTGGTAGGGGCACTGATCGCCCTATCGTACATCTGAAATAGCGGAGGCCGAGGCATAGGAAGCTTCCTGCCTCCGTTTCCCTTCTTCTCAGCAGCTCTGCCCTAGGGGGTCTGACTACTATTTTTCAATAACTTTAGTTTTATTCTAGATTATGGAACACTGTGCTCCATGCAGAAAATCTCGGGAAATACTAAATGATGCAAACAAGAAACAGATCTACCGTAAGGACACAACACAGACACGACTGTTAATATTTTGGTCTGGCTCTTGCTGGGAAATATGTATGTATATACTTAGGATCCTACTGTACGTACACTTGCGACACTGGATTTTTTTCACTCATCCTTTTTATCATCTCCCCACTGTCACTGAAAACGAACCCAGTGGTCAACATCATGTACCTTTTCTGACTATTCAGCATTGTACCTTACGAACGTACCATAACGTTGAACACGGATTCATTTATTTAACGGATATTTACCGAGTGGCTCCTACATGCCAGGCGTGGTTCTAGGTGCACAGAGTCAAGCAGTAAAACACAGAGACCCAATCCCTGCCCGCATGAGTCTGCAGTGCGGTGGAAGGATACAGGCAATATGTAATAAACAAGTTAAATGTGACATACGCAGTCAGAGATAGATGTTAAGGAAAATAAAGTAGAAAAGGGAAATAGGAAGTGTGTATGTGGTGGGAGTGTTGCCATTTCAAATCAGGGAGTTAAGGAAGGGCATCTTGGTTATCTGTAGTGGTTTACTCACTGGGATAGACTTATTTGTATTGCCACCGATTTCTTCAGGGCGGAGTCCTAGAAGTAGACTTGCTGAGTTCTCCTATGGGCTCATCTAACAATGTCAGATTTCCGGGTTATGCCCCCATTAGCAGTATCCGAGGCTCGTTCAAGGTCAGCTCCACTTGACAGAGGCAGCCTCGTCCGCCCCCCCCCACCCCCGGCCCTGGCTGCGCCCACTTACCCGCTTAACTGCCAGCGTGGCGATGCCCAGCATGGCTGCTCCGCCCACCCCCAGCACCAGCCGGGCATTGGAGAGCACAAAATCAATGGCCGTGCCGATGCCATTGTCATCCTTCTTGCCTTTGCGCTCACCAGAGCCTGCCATCTCTCACCTGAGGACGAAGTCAGAACACAGCCATCACCACCTGGGACTCAAGAGCCACCCCTCCTCCCTCCCCCATCAGGCCACGCGCAGTAGGGACAGGGCATTCTATGAATTCCAGCAACCCAAATCCTCCTGCCTCTAGCCTGCACGCTCTAGGGTCAAGGGAGAGACACCACGCCCCATGACATATCTGCATATGCAAGGGGGGGGGGGAAGAATGGATCGCGCTCATTGTGAACAAAATCTCTCCATCAACCTACTGAGGTTGTAGAAAGAGACAGCCTTAGCTCAGTGTCCATCAATCCCTTCTTATGTTATGTTATATTATATTATATTATATTATATTATATTATATTATATTACGCTACCATGCACTTCAACCCTCTCCCTCTCCCTTCCCACCACGGTAGCATAGATTGTTTTGATCCTTTGGCTACCACTTCCTGTAAGGTGAGACCTGAGAAGGTCTAACCTAATAGACTAGGTTAGCAGATGCTCATCCAGTCCCATGGCGTCACTTCACACATAGGGAGGTGACCTGCCAGAGGTCCCAGAGACAGGGAGTGGCAGAGTCACCTCCACAACTCAGGATTCCAGCTCCTAACAGGCTGCTTTTCCTACCATCGTGTTTACCCTTTACCCACACCAAACTTTCCCACTCTACTTTCTGCAAAAAAAAAATAAACCGTTAAAAAAATAAAAATAACATGGACCAGACTACTGCACACGGAGACATAACCTCAAGTCCACACATGAGAAAGGTCCAAAGGGAAAAATAACTCTGTGGACACTCCCACTTGACAAATGCTTTGCTTCTTGGGGAAAGTGTTCGGGTGGCGGGGAGGCACCAGGAGTTCAGGTGAGGCTGGCACGGTGACACTGAGTGTCAACCCCAAGGACGCTGTAGGCTTGGCTGTTAACTGGGAAAACACACACACACACACACACACACACACACACACACACACCCATCTACCCAAATGCACTTGAAAAATGAACTAAAAAGGAGCTCATGGGCTCAAGACCAAAGAGGCGGCCTCTCGTACAGAGCTCCGGCAAGGGGAGCACACACTTGCTCCCCGGCAACAATGAAGTCATCCTGACTGAAGTTCCCCGCGTCCCCACATAAGCCCGTGAGAACCGTGGGTCCGACACAGAGGAAGGATGGCAAAGCGGTGCAGATCTGAGCGCTGCTCTTACCACTGCTGCTCTCCTACCTCCCACGTCCAGCACCCCAGGAATTACACAGGGAAAGCCAGCTGTGCACCACTTGGGGTCCCAACATGCCCAGGATGGGAGGAGACAGAGACAGGATCCCTGGGTGCATCTTCCAGTGTAAGTAACCTTCTTTCTTTCTTCCTTTCTTTCTTTCTCTCTCTCTCTCTCTCTCTCTTTCTTTTTTTAAATGTTTAGTTTTGAGACAGAGACAGAGGATGAATGGGGAAAGGGCAGAGAACAAGGGAGACACAGAATCGGAAGCAGGCTCCAGGCTCTGAGCTGTCAGCACAGAGCTTGACACGGGGCTCGAACCCATGAACCGCAAGATCATGACCTAAGCCAAAGTCAGACGCCTAACCGACTGAGCCACCCAGACGCCCCAGTAACCTTCTTTCTAATACCGCTACAACTAGGTATTGCTGGCTTCACCTCTCCTGGCCCTTGCCTCTAACCTCCCCGGCCAAGGGAAGGGAAGGGAAGGGAAGGGAAGGGAACGGGAGGGAAAACGTTTCTGACTCTACTACTTCCAGCAACTGAGTTAACTAAGAGTCATTGTCAAGTCCAAAAATATTTTTCCCTAACCAGAGTTCACAACTTTGGTGGCACTTTTCTCTACCTTTTCCGGTCAACAGAAGCTTCGGGCTTAGGGACATAATGGGAGACTACTTGGCCAAGTGAAATACGTTCCCACTTGCACAGAGCAAGCAAGGCCAAGGGGAAGAGTTAAACTATACATTACAGGTGGGGTCAGGGAAGAACACTACTCATTGTCCCTCCAGTGGCCACTGAGACAGAGACGGCACAGATCAAACTTGGCCAAAGCAGAGTAATTCAATCAGGACAGAGTAGAACTTTACACATGTGTTCCCCACACATAACAATGACCAGTGTTTTCTTTTTATTTAGTTAGTTTTTGAGAAAGAGCAAGAAAGGGGCAGAGAGAGGAGACACAGAATCCCAAGCTAACTCCGCGCTATCAGTGCAGAGCCCGACGTGGGGCTCAATCCCACAAACTGGAAGATCAAGACTTGAGCCCAGATCAAGAGTTGGACGCTTAACTGACTGAGCCACCCACACACCCATTTTCTTTCTTTTAAACACAAGAACCTTTACTGCTATGTTTATAATAGAAACACTGGATGCAGGCACCTCCTTGAACGTGAGGCAGCAGGACCAGAAGGGGATGTCCTCCACCCAAGTGAAAGCCAGAAGGAGCCTCCCTGGGCCATTTAACCCAGGGCCCATCTGATGACTGGTAAGAACGAAGCAGTGATGTGGCATAACAGAAAAGAGCCTGAGTTCTCAAGCCGGAAACTCTGAGGACGAGTACTTGCCTTTGAGCCCTGACTTATTAGCTGAGTGACCTCCCTAAGTTACTTAACCACCCCAGCTACGAAAAGGGGATAACTACCCCCGCGTGGCCTGACTCAGAAGGTTGCAGTGAGGAAAAAAACATCTACAACAATACTGAATGTGAACGCTTTATAAACTGGAAGAGTACTCCACAAGTACGAGCTATCGTGAAGTCTTTTACGATTTCCATTCACAGGACAAAAGGTCACCTTCCAGAAGGCAGGCAGCAACCCAGACTGTCCTCTCAGTTACATTCTACCTTCTGAGATAGAGCTAAGAAATGGCCTCTAAAGCTCACACTGATGCTCTTCCACACTTCAGACCCAGACCATTAAGTTGGCAGCTTGTGAGAAGGCTCTCCCTTGTCTAGTGCCGTGTGCTCCCCCCATCTGTGGACCACGTGATGCCACCGGTGACCAGGGAGAAGAGAGTATGTCCATGAGCTTCAACAGCGAGATAAAAGCTCTTGTTCTAAAACCTAACTTGTTTCAGTCGAGACTGCTTATCTACCGTACATTGTCTACTCAGGTTCTGTGGCTTAGCCTGCCTATTAGGACACGAGAATCCACCTGGCATGATGGGGAAGGGGGAGGGGGGTGGGGGGTGGGGGAGCCTGGCTCCTCAGTGCCATCAAGGGAGAGAACTGTTGGTTACTGGGTTTAGAGTTTCAGTTTTTCAAGATGAAAACGTTTTGGAGATCTGTTATGCAACAATGTGAATATTCTTTTTTTTTTTTTTAAGTTTGTTTATTTATTTTGAGAGAGAGCGAGCACGTGCCCATGAGCAGGGAAGGGGCAGAGAGAAGGGAGAGACAGTCCCAAGCAGGCTCCACACAGTCAGCACGGAGCCCGACGTGAGGCCTGATCCCAGGAACCGCGAGACCGTGACCGGAGCTGAGATCAAGAGTCAGATGCTTAACCGACTGAGCCCCGTGAGTGCCCCAACGGTGTGAATATTCTTACTGCTACTGAGCTCTACACTAAAAACTAATGAAAACGTTTTTTAAAAAGAAGAGGACAAAGAAGGAGGAGGAGCACTGACATGGCAGGCAGGGCTGGGGATGGAAGGTCTCAGCGCCGGTGACATTTCCGGGCCAGTTATTTAACCTGTCGCCCCAGGTACAAAAACGGGAACGGACATACTCATTGCCCAGATGGAGCGGGGATGAGGCGTAACGGTGGCCCTGCAGCTTCGGAGGCAGACCGCACAAAAACCGTGAAAATTTCAACTTCTCTTACTTGAGAAAGCCACAGGACTTCAACATGTCTGGCTCGAGCGCACACGAGGCCAACTGACACGCGCTGAGTCACGTGCCGGGCACGTTACACGTGTTAATTCCCGAATCCTTACGACGCCACCATGGGGTCGCGGTGTTACCCCCAACGTACAGATGAAGAAGTGGAGGCAGAGGTTAAGTCACTGGCCCAAGGTTATCGTGTCGGTAAGCTGCGCGGCCAGGATCCGAACCCAGAGCTCGTCTGCCGGAGAGTAGTGCAGAGGAGTCCTAAGGCCTGCCACCCCGCCTCGTTCACATCTTATGAGCCCGAAGACCTTAACCTTCTTGGAGGCATTTTGGCACATTCACTGCCAAGTCCCCAGGGCCAGCGCTGTTCGACACATAGATCGTATCTGTGGCACAAATGAGCCGTTAACCCTATGGGGGGGGGGGGGCGGATTTCTGGTTTTTTGAGGAGGTGGTGAAGGCCATCTGTAACCCAACTCACAGGGAAAACAGACGGACAGAGACTCAGTAACAATTTCTCCTTCGGATCCGCTACCCTTCCCGGCGCAGGCAGGCTCCCGCGGGCATCAACCCTCCCCTGGGCCTCCCCTGCCGAAGGCGAGTCTGCAGTCAACCTAAGTGGCCGAGGAAACCGAAAGCCGTTACCTAAGGCTCCCCGCTCCCCCTGGCCACTTTCCCCCTCTGTGGAAAACAGCACCCTCGCCCAGCCGGCAAGCCTTATACCCCAGTTATCCTTCGTTTTTCTCTCTCCGCCTCCAGCCTCAGCCAACTGGCCACCGAGCCCCGCTGCCGCGCACACTACGGAAGCACAGCTGCCCCACCACCCCAGTCGCTCAGGGTCGTCCGGCTGGACTTGCTGCCTCCGCTCTGTCGTCAGCAGCTTGTTCTCCACACGGCCACCGCCACGATCCCTCTTCTGTGCCATTCCCCTGCTTTCCAGAGCTGTGACCGTCCCCCTCCTATCGGATGTCGCAAACTCTTCGCCGGGGCGGTCAGTCTCCTTGCAGACTCGGCCCGGCCTCAACTCCCACCACTCGCCTCACAGGCGGGCCGTGCCCGCCACAGCAGACTCAAGTTCCCAGACTACCGTTCCCACCGCCGTATTTGCCCGTTCTTGGCCGTCTGCATGGCAAGCTTCTATTTCTCATTTGAGGCGGACCTCAAACAGCCCTTTTCTATAGCCACCTATGACCGCCCCCCCACCACCTCCCTCCTCAGGCAGAATCACGTCCTCGTCCCCATCTCCAAGCTCTTTATGTGACCCTCCGGCACAGAGTTGCTCCCCCTGGAATTACTTTCCGTTCATCTCCACATCAGACCGAGTCCCTTGATGAACCGTATCGTTCACCTTTATCCCAGAGCCTGCCGGAACATGCCAGGGCCATAGAAGGCCCTCTGGAAAAGTTGCCGAACTAAATATCATCACTAGGTTATAGAGGGACTTCTTGGTAACACTGGTATCAGGAGGAAACAGAGCTAACCTACCACCTGCTAAGCACCATTCCAAGCGCTTAGCGCAGTCTCACTGGATCCTCAAAATGACTGCACAAAGTAGGTACTGTTCTCTCCATTATAAATGAGGAGATGGGAGCTTGGAAAAGTCTAGTGATTTGCCCTAAGTCCCACAGCTATTAGCACCAGAGCCGGGATCTGAACCCAGACACGGTCCCTTGAAGTCCACACACACTATGCTTGCTTTGTAGGCCGTGTTGTAACAGAATATAGTCATGTCTGGGGAATGTGATCTGACCCATAAGGTAACAGAATCCACTGAGAGCGAGCCGGCCTGGAACTGAGCTCTAATACTTTCAAGCAGTATCTTCTGTAACATTTTCAGAAGTAAAATGTTCCAGGAAATAAAATGGTGATAATAATTTTATTCTGGCGGGCCTTGAAACGCGAGGCCTATTTTTTCTCAATAAGGAAACCTACTTCTATTAATGTCTCTAATTCCTCCATTGATTTCTAATGACTGAAAGACTATGGTCACTGAAAAGAAACTGTCCCCTCTCCTGGTCCCCTGCATCAAAAAGAAAAAAGAAAAAGAAAGAAAGAAACCTATAGGATTAAGTGTCTACCTACCTGAGACTGCTTACTGCATCTGTGAGGTAGGGATGGGAAAGAGCAGGAGTGTCTACGGAGACACCTTTGAACTCTTTCCCTTGGAATTAGGAGGAGAGGGGAAAGGAGGGGATCCTAAATAATCCCCCCCAATTTGCTGTGGAGGAAGACCAGGCCCTTTTCCAGCTGCCTCTCCCGGGCCTCAGGATCCTCTAGCTTCTGGTTTTTCCGGAACTCACGGCGGATGGAGGCAAGATAGAAGTCTCGATCAGTGTAGCGAAGCTCTCGACCCTGGCGCAGCAGGGCCCGGTACAGACTGAGCACCGCCTCTCGGCTCCATGGGGCCATGGGGGACTGGCGGGGGCTGGGCGTCAAGCTATAAACAGAAGGGAAAAAACAGAAGCCTAGAATCAGAATTAACGATAGAAGGGTCTATATAGAGACTATCTAAAACTCAGGGGTTCTTAATCTGGGTCTCAGAGATCCCAAGGTCACATTATGACTTAGTGGCAGGGCTAGAAGTAGACCCCAGCTTCCCAGGGTCCTCTCTGGGAAAGTACAGGTTATGCTGAAGGGCCAGGGCTTGAATCCTGGCTCTGCCGTTTACCGGCCATATGATTCCGGGCAACGTACTTAACGCTTCTGAGCATCAGGTTCCTCGGTGGTAAAAAAAAAAAAAAAATGCAGATGACATTATATGTTAAAGAGTACCTACCACATGGGGTTATTTTGAGAACTGCATAAGATAATGCACATACAGCATCTCTAATAGAATTCCACTACGAGGGGTGGTCTAGAGTGGTTGAAGGTAAGGACTCTCAGCCACACTTGAATCCTGGCACCACCGCTTCTGCAGTGATTACCCTGGCAAGTTTCTTAACCTCTCTGCGCTAACCTCAGTTCTCCATTTGTACAATGAGGAGCAAGACTATATTCTGCCCATTCGGTTGGTACGAGGATTAAATGACTTAATGTATGTAAATGGGTCTAGAATAGTGCTTGGCACCTACAAAGAAGCACGCTATCACGGCCGGCTATGACTAGTGGCCCCCAGCCCAATAAATAGTAGATTTAGTTTTGCGTGAACCGCCACCATCTGCCTTCAGTAACAATGAACCTTTACACAAATACTGAGTGGCATAAAATGCTTTGTCATCCATTACATTTAAATGAAGAAACCTAGGAGGTGGTCAGGGGTCCTAACGTTGACAGTGAACACTTACGGAGGGTTTACTATGTATCAGGCATGTTTCAGGCACATTCCACAGAATAACGCGTCTCATTCTGTCAACAACCCCAGCGTCCTCATCCCCATTTTAAGTGGGGGAAACTGAAGCTCCCACAGGGAAGTAACTTGCCCACAGGCACATAGCTGGAAAGGGGGGCTGCATTCCTGCCCCCAACTCTGCCTGCCTCTGTAAGGACAATTACCATTCGCTGGGGCCTTACCACGTAGGACAGGGGTGCTCTACAAACTTTCCCAGCACAGCGCTTGGCACATATAAGGGCCTCAAAAAATAAGTTGGATGAAAGAAGCAAAGTCCTTATGTGGGAGAAATGATCACCCCTATTTCAAAAATAAAGAAATGAGATCGAATGGGGGAGGTACTTGGTAAAAAGATCTGAACTTTGGGCCCGAAGTCAGTTAGCCATCAGCGTCCGGCCTCACCAACTTTCTGCGCGAGCTCGAGCAAAGCCACTGTCCCTGTCCTTTTTTCAACTGTAGAAGAGCTCCCCTCGGCCCCAAGGGCCTCCCGGAATGGGAGAGATGAATCCAGAAAATCAACAGGAAAAGTGCTCTATGAGGTTGAAGGCGATTGTCACGCGAGGGCTGTTACTACAAGGTCGATCGGCGATTGGGCGACTGAGCCCTGGTCGGTCCCCAGTTCCTGCCTCGACCCTAGGGGCCGGGCCGAGGCGGGATGGGGAGGGCCCGGGCTGGGGCAGGCCGGCTCGGGGGGGGGGGGGGTCCCAGGGAGGCCTCCGGAGGCTAGGGCGCGGCCACCGAGCGGCCTCCCGGGAAGAAACTAGAGCGGTCTGGGCGAGACCCCCGCTGGCCGGGTTGGGATGGGGGGCGCCAGCGCGGCCCTGAGCAGAGGCTCGGCGAGCCCCGGGCCCCGGCTCCTCCCCGCACTCACCCGCGGACTGCGCGCGCTACCACTCCTCGCGATTCGCCTCTCGCCCGGTACCTTTCCCGGGGTCACCCACCAACATGGCCCCTTCACTTCCGGGACACGACCTTGCGCACGGAGCTGAGGGGAGGGACTGAAGGGAGCGTGGGGGCGGGCGGAGGCGGAAGGACTTCCGTTCTTCGCGGCCGAGGCCTCTCTCGGGGCGGGGCCAGGAGCCTCGTCGGGCCACGCCCCCTCAGGCGGTCTCGGTCCCGCCTCCGTGCGTGACGTCCCCCAGGGACCGGTCCGCCGAGGCCGTTCGGGCCCCGCCCACCCGGAGAGCGACCGCGCCGTGGGCGGGAGTGGGGCGGCGGACTGGCACCCGGGTGGCCTCGCCGTCCAGCGACCGGGCTGCGTCGGGCCGACCCCCACCCGCTGCCAGCCTCGTAACCTGTCAGGCGGTCAGGTCAGACCCCAGCACCGACTGCCGATCTCGGGCTGGGCCGTGGGGACACCTGGGGAAGTCTGACACTACTACTATTCTCTGTCATGGCTTTCAAAGCTCCTCAAGTCCCATTTTTCTCAGATCGCTTTCTTTTCACCCCTCGGGGCTCTTCCTGCTCCCCGGGCCCTTCGGCTCGCGGCAAACTCCTACCCTTGAAGGTCCACCTCACTTGTTCCCTCCGGACGTCTTTTCCAGCACCTTCCTCCTCGGGCGTCCAGCACAGGCGCCTCCTTTGGGCCGCACAGAAATGTCTGCACACTGCTGTTGGGGCTCCTAACAACAAATCGTATTTACTGGCACCAGTTATTTGCCGGGCACTGCTGTTTAATGTACCCGTTTGCTTCTCTGTCTCTCACCAGATCCGGGGGCGCGACCCACACCTTCTGGAATCCGTGAGGCCCCTGCCCGCAGCGTGTCCAGGTGCCAAGCGAAGCCAAGGAGCGTTGGGAGTCAGGCCCCTGGGGACCCCCAGTTCCAGTTGCACCACTGAAGGACTTCTGCCCTCTGGCAAGTTTCCTAACCTCCGCCTGGGGCTGTTGTGGGGACTAACGGGCATCCAGCAGGAGGGGGTGGGCGTTTAGGAGCAGGTACCATCCACTCGTTGATTCACGCATCCAGTCCTCCTCAGGGGTCTCTAACGTGCAGGGCACTGCCACCGGTGTTGCAGGGAACAGAAGGATCAAGTTGTGTCATCTAGTGGGGGCTGACGCAGGTGGTGAGGTGAGCTGGGAGCCCTCCTGCAGGTGCGAGGATGGAGGGAAGGGAGTGTGGTGGGAGGGAGGGCGTTGCTCTTTTACACGGGAGTGGGCGACATGCGGATCTTCTCCTTTTTTGGTGGCTGTGGACACCATTCCGTGCCACCTTCTCGCCTTCAACGCCTTTGCTTCGGCTTCGGCTTTGGGAGGAGCCGGGGTTTTCCTCTTCCCGTTCTGCTCCGTCTTCGTGAAAAGGGTCCCTCCCTGAATCCCATTGTCGCAGGGTCAGTCTGGCTTGAGCAGAACCGAATGCACCAAGCGCTAAAGCAGGGAGGTTGGTTGGGAAGCTGTGGCAGGACCCCAGGGGAGACAGGGGCTCAAACCAGGGGAGGCGGCAGTGGAGGGAGGAAGTGGTCAGATCCTGGAAGTCTGTGGAGCTAGAGCCACTGCTCACGTAGGGTGTGAGAGAGAAGGGCCACCGTGGCTTCCGGCTTCTGCCTGAGCAACTACCCTGCTGCCTCCCTGCTTCAGCTCAGTTAGGAGCATGTTCCGCGTGTTCCAGAAGAAGGCTGTTTTCCAGAGGCCTAAGGTCTCCACTCAGATGAGGGAAGACTTCCCTGTGACATGGGGAGCCCCGCAGCACTGAGGGACGGTGAGCCCTAGGGCTTCCGGGAAAGGGAGGGCCCAGTTGGGGGCCTCAAGGAGGGAGGCTTAAGACTTAGGACCAATGGTGGTGTGGAGCCTGGGCTCTTAGGCTGGGGCTGGATCCCCCAGGGCTGGAGGAAGAAACTCAGCAATTCTCTCCCTCACGCTCCAGTGCAGTGGCCCCAGCACTTACAGCCGCCTTTATGAAGCACCTCTGGTGTGCCAGCCATTTGGACTGACTACAAACCTTGTATTATGTCCAGGCCCAGCGGCCCTGCTTGGTAGGCATCGTTATCCCCATCTTACAGATGAGAAATCCAAGACTGAGAGAGGTTTGCTAATTTCTCTGATACTGAGCCAGGCAGCTGGGAAGCTCGCGGTGGAACTCGTCTGTCTTACACCAAAACGTGTGTTCTTTCCACTCTTCCAGGCTGCCCTACTTTGCTCGATAAAGAAATAATTTTGTGACCCAAATAAATCTAATTGGTGACATTTCCAGCTGGAAGACTAGGTGACCTTTCGTATCCCTCCTGACCCTCCTGCTCTATAGAATATTATTTTTAGGAGGGAAGGGGGGAGGCCCCGGGCGGCCTGCCTTTCAGATCAGCTTCCCCAGACTTCTTCTGGGTCTTTTCTTTACTTCCAGACTCAGAGCACTCATTCCTGTTCCCAGTGCTCCCGTGACAATGGCGGGGGGAGGGGGGGTTGGAGAAGCGAGGCAGGCACACATCCATGGTGCCTTTGTAGGTCTGAGACCCCCGGCAAGGAGCACTGACCCAAATGTCAGGGCTCTGCCGGGTGGATGGGACAAAGGGTCCTCTGGGATCTCTAAGATATTGCAGCTTTGACCTAACTCCCAGTCGCACATCTGGATGTTGGCAGATGGTGTGTTATGGGGTCACGGATGGAGGGCAAGAGGGAAGCCCTTGTTCATCAGAGCCGTGACTCACACCATTTCATTGCGGAGTGAATGGATGAAGGGATATTTTCCAGAAAGGTAGAGGGACTGGGAGAGAGAGACCATTTCCCCAAGTCAGGTCAGTCAAGTCTAGTTGCATTTGAAAGGGGCAGTGGGGCGGCGACGGGCATGGGGCAAGTGATTGAAGCTGTGCGTGTCTTGCTTTCCCCATCTGTGAGCTGGAGATAGAGATAAAGAGCTGCCTCCTTGGGCTGTTGAGGGTTAAATGTGAGAGGGCATGCAAGGTGTCATTGGGAACCTGACACCCCATGAGCATACACTCAGTGGTGGCTTGTATTATCATGAGGTGTCGGTGTCTCTCTCTCTCTCTCTCTCTCTCTCTCTCTCTCTCTCTCTCTCTCGTGAGCGGACAGGGACGTGGGAATATCACAAACAGGCTTTGGAAACCCAGGACACCAGTTCCAGGGCAGGAATTCCGGGAGTCTCAAGCTAGGGCCTTCCAGCCCTGGAAAGCCTCCGTGGCCAAGGGTCCGGGCCCCAGAGGGCTAAGGCAGGATACAGGAACAAAATGAACAAAACGTTTTTGCTGAGTGACCGTGAGAATCAACACTGTTGTTCCCAAGCAGTCTATTGTTCGGCGTTTAGTGAGCACCTAGTGTGAGCCAGGGTTAGAGGTGGGGATGCGGATGTGAAACACGCAGTTCCTGTCCTCAAGAAGGCTGGGGGGGGGGCGGGGGGTGGAGACAGACAGGTACGCAGGTGCTAGGAGAGAAGCCTTCACAGGTGCTCTGGGAACCAGAAGATGCTGTGACCCAGTGAAGAAGCAGGGTTGGGTGAGCACCCACTGGCTCCGGAAGCGAAGGGTTGAGACCCAAAGCTGGACCGTGAGCATGCTCAGGTTTCTCGGAAAGGAAGTGACAGCCGGTGAGGCGTGCTTCAGGCACTGGCACCGTTAGTCTGGAGTCGGTCACGGGTTCAAGTCCCAGCTCTGCTACCTGACCGCTGGGCGTCCTTCAGCAACGTGCTCAACCTCTCTGAGTCTTGGTTTCTACACTCAAAAATGGGGATTCATTAAAGTACCTAAGCAATCAGACCTTGAAACTGACTCATGCCAACTAAGATGGAAGAGAGAAGCAGTGGCTATCTGTGTATATATTAAGTGTGTATCTGCAATGAGAATTAAAACTATGGCTAAGGCCTTAGGGAGTCCAGGTGATGCTGGGGGGCAGGAGTGGTCCGGGCAGAGGATGGAGTCTCGGCCCATTGCAGAGTTCAAAGGACTAGAGCCAGAGAACTCAGGAGAGGCCCGAGATGAGGCTGGGGAGGAAGGCAGCAGGCCACAGCCAGGAGTTTGACCCTGAGCCAACAGCAGGGGAAAGTCCCAGCCACGATCAGACTTCCATCTTAGAAAGAGCTGCCTGGCCCTTTTACGGGGACTAGATTGACAGGCTGAGACCTGCAGGAGCTGGGCCCCAGGCCACTTCGGCGCCCCTTGAGAGAGCCATCAGCGGACGGTAGGAGTGAGCCCAACGCTTCCTGTGTGCCGACATCTCTTGCACACACAACCCCCTAACCCTCATCACAGCCGTGTGAGGATGAGAATGTCCCTGTGCCAGGGACATCCAAGGAGGCAGGACCTTAAAGAGCCATAAGCAGCAGGATTAGGATCTGAACTCCGCTCTGGGGCTTGAACCGTCCCGGGATAGATGAAGTGACTAGAGGCAAGGGTGGAGGAAGAAGACAAGGACAAGGAGCCCCTGGGGACACTGACAGCTAAGGCCCAGGAAGCAAAGGACACTGCAGAAGACAGGGGTGTCATGGAGGCCTGGGGAGAGGAGAGGGTGGCCACGGAGGCCAGGGCCCCAGGCAGTTTGCCCAGTTAGGTGCTGGTCTCAGACTGGTTCACTGAGAACCCAGGGGCTGTAGAGAGTAATTGGGGAGGTGGAAAGGGAGACCGTGACTTTGCTGGCAGGAGAAAGGGTGAGATGAGAGGACGGTTGAAGAAAAAGCGGTTGGGTTGGGCTGGGGGTGTGCTGGTACCGTTCCAGCCTGGGGAGGGGAAGAGAGGAGCCAGTTGAGGCAGAGGAGTTGGAAGTGCCAGAGGGAGTGAGCCCTCAAAGGAGTGAATTCCCCGATGCTGCTTACTGAGGGGGGTGGGGAGGGGAGGGGGCACGCAGGGCAGCTCCAGGCTCCCCTGCTGGAGGCAGAGAGGGTGAGTGCCTGCAGCCTGGGTCTTTCCAGCCTCCAGCCCTTTGCTTTGCCCAGCAATGTTGTAAGGCACACAACACTGAGACCCTCTTTAAATGCTGGGTGCTTTGAATGGGAGGGAAATGGCTGCTGAATGACAAGACGGAAAGCTCACCCCGGCCCACCCCCCCCTCCACCTCCCAACCTTGCCAGGGGAGGACCCAGGGTGGAGTAAGGGTGCAGACACTCCTTTTACCCGCCCTGCTGGAGTAATGGAGGAGTTGGCAGTAACCGTAACGGATCAGCGAAGCTCCGGATGTGAGCCTGCCAGGGACCTGGAAATCTCTCAGAGAGCGCCGCTTCCCTCCCAACGGAGTTTGCTGTCATCAGATGTCATCGATCCTGTATTCACCAGACCAAAACCTGATATCCCTGGCCAGGAGTGAGATTCCCCCATTAGCCTGTGAAATCTTTGCTGCCCACATAGTGCCAGGTGGTGTTGAGAAGGGCACAGAGACTGTAAGCTCATTCACGGAATCCCCTCCCCTTGGCAGGCAGCAGGAGTGGGGGCCAGGACTGGCAGATGGGCAGGCTTAGAGCCCAGCTCCCAGCTCCCCCACTTGCCACGTGTACCACCTCTGTGAGGTTCAGAACGTAGGAGAAGGGTGGGGAGGCTGAGTACAGTGTCCAGCCCAGGGCAGTCGCTCAGTGAATCTCAGCCAGTGTCCCTTTACATCCTTTCTACCCATTGACCCACTGGATACCAGTGACCCACTTTACAGATGAGGCAGCACCACTCAAGCTGATTACAGCCTCCGTCTCCTCCAGGGGCAAACAGGTGTACGTGCGGGACTGTTCTCGCCCCGCAAAGAGCTTTGTAAGACCCAGAAAATTATAAGAGCTTTCCGCGTTTGCTTAAATGCTTAAGACATCTGGCAGCGTTGGGCTCCCCAGCCCCCTCTTCTGCTAAGGAGCAGCTAATCCCTTTGGACAGTTTGCACAGCAGCCTGTGTGGGCTGGCAGTGCAGTGGCCCTGCCCGGAGGGTGGATTGGCGGGGGAGACTGGAAGAGGGAGAAGGGAGAGCAAGGTATGATTTCCAGGTCAGAGTCTGGGACGTACGGCAACACAGTAATTAAGACAAGATATACTCCAGAGGTTGTGCAGAGCTTGGGATGACCCTGCGTGTGGTTTGGAGGAGTCGTGACGTTCGCACATGCTCTGGGTCCTTTGAGTCTTCGAACTTGACCCACCGATGTCCTTGGGCTGGGCTGATTGGCAGAACAGCCTTTCCTCCCCCAGGTGTCTCGGCAATTCCACAGCTGGCACGGGCTGGAGAATGGGAGGACCCTCTCTAAATACGGCGCCATGATGGGAAAGCCATTCTCACATCCGAGGATGGTCAGAGGAGGAAACCGGCCAGGAGAGCAGGCAGAAACGGGCAGGCCTGAGGCCCCTCTTCTCAGATCAGTGAGGTGAAACCCAGGACCAGCCTGGTCTGCGTTCAGTTAACTTCTTTTTCTTTAACACTGTTTTTTAATGTCTATTTTTCAGAGAGAGAGAAAGAGTGCGAGCAGGGGAGGGGCAGAGAGAGACACAGGATCTGAAGCAGGCTCCAGGCTCCGAGCTGTCAGCACAAAGCGCAACACGAGGCTCGAACCCACGAACCGTGAGATCGTGACCAAAGCTGAAATTGGATGCTTAACTGACTGAGCCACCTCGGCACCCCCCCCCCTTTTTTTATGTTTTCTTATTATTTTGAGAGAGAGAGAGAGAGTGCATGGGGGAGTGGGGAAGGGGCAGAGAGAGGGAGACAGAGAATCCCAAGCAGGCTCCCTGCTGTCAGCGCAGAGCCCGACACGGGGCTCGATCCCACGAACCTGTGAGATCCTGACATGAGCTGAAACCAAGAACATGCTCAGGAACTTCCAAGAGTGTTGACGACGCCACCCGGCAAAGCCTCCCACTGACGCAAGCGGCGGGCCTCTGCCCTCAGTGACTCCGAGGGGGACGAATGGACCCTAAGGAAGGTGGTGGCCCTGGTCTGCCAGAGTGCGGGGGTCTCTGGGGCCTGACTGGGGACGTGCCGGTGGGTGGATATCACCGTCAGCCACCACTACTGACGCAAGTGGGGCTGGGAGCCCGCCGCCCGAGGAGGGATGAGCTGTTACGCGCCCACCGTGTCAGTACAGCTCAGCAGGATCCGGTGAGCGCCACGGGGCCCTGGCGGAAGTCACACCCAGCCCCGCCGGGTAGGGAACAGACGCTCCAGAGGTGTTCACCTTCCGGGCTCCGCCACGTCCTGTGCAGGTTCTGGAACCTTCCTTTCCTCGTCTGCCGAAGGGGGAGAAGAGCACGTCGCCCTTTGCGCCACATGCCTTCACCACACGGATGTCCCCCTCGCGTGGCCTTCATCATTCTGTGTATTTCCTGGTCTCGGTTTTCCTTTCTCTTCATGATGTTCTGTGATTCTGTTATATACACACACACATATATGTGTATATACATCCTTCCATTCTGCGGCGTCTGCTTTATACGCCCTGTCAAATCCCACCTGGCGTCCAGTTGGGGAAAAGAAAGGAAGGAAAGGAGGGAAGGCCGGCCCGCACCGCCGGTTGTGGACATGCCTGGCTCTCCCACTAGGAGGCAGCACAGCACCGTGCGAAGGGTGGTGGAGGCCCTGGTCCTCTAAGTCCCATGGGGAGCTGTGCTTTCAGCAATTTATACCCTTAATCTCCCCGGATCCTA
This sequence comes from Panthera pardus, assembly GCF_024362965.1. NCBI lineage: Eukaryota > Metazoa > Chordata > Mammalia > Carnivora > Felidae > Panthera > Panthera pardus. The sequence continues at coordinate 1,491,525 of NW_026526991.1, read as the reverse complement.
GCCTCCCCACCCCTACAACCTTGCAGGCTGGTAAGGCATAACCCCCTCCCAGATACCACGTAGATTACATGAAGTAACGTATGGAAAGTGCCTGATTGCGCTTCCAGGGGACATTTAACGATGTCTGGAGACACCCGTGGTTGTCACACTCGGGGGAGCGGATTCATCCGGTAAGTAGGGGCCAGGGATGTTGCTAACACCCTGCAATGCATCGGGACAGGCCCCCCCAACACAGAATCATCTGGCCACGAGGTCACTAGCGCCGAGGCCGAGAAACCGTGGCCTTACTTGAAAGTCGATTTGGAGCTCCTAGAGGGCAGCAAGTGTGTCTTCTCCGTTTCTGTATCTTCCTTGGGGCCTGTCATACGGCGTGCAGTCAGTGAGCGAGTGCAGGGTTGAGCTGAAAGGTTAAGTACTGGCAGAAGAGGTGGCATGGGTACAGTGGGTGGGAAGAGGGGTGACCGACTAGAAAAACTCACTGTCATGGAGCGGGGTTGCACACCTAACTGCGTTAGCATGGCGGCTTCCTGAGAGATGAGTCCGATTTGCAAAAATCAGATTGGTTCTAAGCATCCTAATCAGATTGTTTTATTTATTTATTTAAAAAAAAATTTTTTTTTTTTAACGTTTATTTATTTTTGAGACAGAGAGAGACAGAGCATGAACGGGGGAGGGTCAGACAGAGAGGGAGACACAGAATCCGAAACAGGCTCCAGGCTCTGAGCTGTCAGCACAGAGCCCGACGCGGGGCTCGAACTCACGGACCGCGAGATCATGACCTGAGCCGAAGTCGGACGCTTAACCGACTGAGCCACCCAGGCGCCCCCTAATCAGATTGTTTTAAATGCTGGCGATCGAGGGGACCCTTCGAGAACTTTCTAATTTTTTTTTAATGTTTGTTTATTTTTGAGAGAGCGAGAGAGAAGGGGAGGGGTGGAGAGAGGGGGAGACACGGAATCTGAAACAGGCTCCAGGCTCTGAGCTGCCGGCACAGGGCTCGCACTCACGAACTGCGAGATCACAACGTGAGCCGAAGTTGGATGCTTAACCGACTGAGCCACCCAGGTGTCCCTCAAGAGCGTTCTAGAACTGAGCGACCCCCCTTGGAGCCTCTGCCCCAGGACCCTGTCACAATGGGCTGGAATGACAGAGTCAGGTTTTCTGCCTCCTACAAATCTCAAGAATGTTGTTTCTTTTTCCCACCACCAACCCGCACCCCAGACCCTGGCCAATATTTACAGAGCCAAATGGCAAAGAGTCTAAAAGTCTCATTACTGGACAGCGGTGGACTGGCTGGCAGAGCAGATCAGGGAGCGGAGACAGCTATTTTTGACTAGTTGATGGGCGGTCACGTGGATAAGGGCCTGGCCGTGTCCCATGTGAACTTCTAGAAGGCAGAGCAATCCAAACTGGGGCCTGGCATGAGGCATCCTGGGTCTTCGGAAAGGTCGCTGCGTGGGACATGCTGAATGTTCTCATTGTGGCATGGGGACTGATCCAGTGTGATATCAAAGGAAGTGGCAAATCTCGGCCAAGAGGCGTGGCCACGGCTAATCCTGTGGGCAAGGCCCTTCAGGGGAGGAAGCTTGGGCCATAGAACACCTACTGCCCTCAGATGGGCAGGCAGGTTGTATGTGACGGGACCCCAGTGCTTGGGCAGGCAGAGTGGGGTGTTCAGGGAGCAGGGCCTCTGGTGGGTGTTGGACCGCGTAGGAGACAGTCCTGGGTTCAAATCCCAGTGCCTCCACTTATCAGTGGCATTTGCCTGTGAGTTGCTCATTCCCCAAATAGATGTTGAGGCGTGCTAGGAACTGTTTGCTCCCAAGCGTGGGAGACCACACCCAAAAGCACGCAACCCTAAGACCACGTGGAAAGGGCAGCACTGGAGACGTCTGAGGCATAATGGGAGCCCAGAGGATCAGCACCTAATCTGGGTGTGGGGAGGTAGAGGTGGGGCCGTCCTAGCAAGGCCTCCTGGAGAACCTGACACCGGAGCCTGAAAGAGTGAGCAAGCGTTAGAAACAAAATGGCGGCAGAAGGTTCTGGGCTAAGAGAACAGTGTGCCCGAACTCAGAGAAGAAGGTTTTCTTGAGAGGAGTTAGAATGTTTTCCGCTGTAAATAGCAGAAAGCCCAGCTCAAAGTGTTTTTTGCAAAGGGAATGTATTGGCTCGTGTAATTGAAAAGTCCTAACAGTGTGGCTTTTAGGGAAGGTTCCACACACCCAGCCAGTGCTATCAGCTGTAAGCTCCTCCCTCTCCTTTTATTTCTGGTGGTGAGGGCTCTTTCCCCTTTCCTCATCAAATTTTTAAAAAAATATTTATTTATTTGGGGGAGAGCGCAAGCGGGGGACGGGCGGAGAGAGGGGGACAGGCAGAGGGACAGGGGGACAGAGGATCCGAAGCGGGCTCTGTGCCGACAGCGGCCAGCCCGATGCAGGGCTCGAACTCACGAACCATGAGAACATGACCTGAGCCGAAGTCGGACGCTTAACCGACGGAGCCACGCAGGCGCCCCTCCCCATCATTCTTGAAGAAAAGAACTTCTTTTCCGGAAGCTTCCAGCAGTTTTTTTTCTTCTGTATCACTAGTCTGGATTGGGCCACTCGTCCATCCCTAAAGTAATCGCCCTGACCAGGTAGTGGGTTGTACAAACTGGCGGAGCCTTTCAGGGCTACCTTAGGAGCTGGGTGTGTGCATGTGTGAGTGTGCACGTGTGTCCGTGTCAATCCCCACCAAAGCACACGATCAAGAAATTCTGGTAGGAAGAGATGCCGAGAAGAGGAACCGTAAATGTCCACTGCAGCCAGCATTTACTGAGTGCCTACTGTGTGCCCAGCTCTCTGGAGCTGCTTTTCGTTTGAGGTGACCTTGACACCTTGGGGACTCATCTAACGAGCAGTCGGATCCATGGGCTGGATGCTCACTGGGGAGGACTCTGGAGAGGCTGGGCCAGCCCTACCTCTGCAGGAGTCCAGAACAGTAGGCAGAGCAGTGGGCCCAGGAGGAGGCCCTGGGGAGCCCCCTTATTGAAGGGGCGCATGGGGTAAAAGGATGCCAGGAAGGCACCCGAGAAGGAACATCAAGAAGGAGGTAGAGGAAGTCACAGCGGCTGAGGAAGGGGGTGTGGAGAAGGGATGCGTGACCCGTGCGTCAGGTGCACCACGTGAGGAAATGGGGGGTGCGGCCAGAGTCATGATGATGACCGCTCCCACTTTTGAAGCTCTCCCGATTCTCCAGGCTCTGTTCCAAGTTCTGAGTGCCCTCACAACCGCTCTAGAGTCTGTCCCATGGAGGTCTTTATTTCACAGACGAGGATGCGGGAGACCGACTTGGCCAGGGGCCGGTGAAAGACCTGATGGAGGCAACTAAGGTTGTGCCAGTGGTGACCTTGATGCCCCCCATTTCTTCTGGGCATCCTCCTTCCTCTGGTCGAAGAAGGCTAATGAGCATAGTCCGCCCAGCCCCTCTCCAGTCTCGCCGATTGGCTCAGGGATGATCACGTGACTTTATCCAAGTCAATGGCCTGCAGGCCCGGGACTTTTAGGGGAGAGGAGCTCTATTTCTTCTGTGCTAAGTACCCAAGATGGGATGCCGCGAGGCCTGGAGCTGCTGCAGCCATCTTGCAGGCATGAGGGTTTTAAGGCTGTCGGAGAATAGGGACAACACAGGATAGGAAGTGGAGCTGAGCCGAGCCACAGAGAGAGCTGGACGACACTGTGGGAGTGAGCTCCACCTCCAGCTGTAGCTGAAGCCTTTCTTGTTACTAAACTAACATGTCAGCGAGCCAATAAACTCTGCTGCTTGCCTCGTTTGGGTCGAGCTTTCTGTCATTAACTGAAAGCCAACTGCGTCAGTCACCTATGGCCACAATCAGGCTGCGTAACAAACCACCCCCGGTGGCTAAAGCAATTGAGCTCACGAGACTGGATTTATGTTTAGGTTGAACTGGGCTGGGAAGCTCTTCTGGTCTTGGCTGGGCTCACACAACACGTTGGGCGGCCGGGATGACGGGAACAATGAGGCCACACGCCAAGGCCCCCGTGGAAGGACTTGTGCCACTGTTGATGGTTTGTCGCAGTAGCTTTCAGCAGTCTAGGATAGGTGTCTGAGAGGTGGTTTGTGGTACCGATGTAGGGTCGGACTTTTCCTACAAACGCAGGAAATGAGGAGCATACGAGAGGTCAGGTTTGCGGGCGGATTGTCCCTCCACTTGAATTTGTGTGACGCTTCCTTGAGGTGAGATTCAAACAATGTTTTTATGGCAGGAGGCAGGGGGCCTGTTTGTGTTAAGCCCTGTGTGTCTCCTGCATAAGCACTGACTGGCTGACAGGCTCATTCTTTTGTGAATTATCCCTTCCTCTGTCACCAATAATCCAGGTCAGGCCTGAGCAGGTGGGCACATCCTTGAAGCAGCTGCCCACGCGCTGCCAGGCAGAAGAACCGTTCAGTTGAGCCTAGATCGAATTGTGGAACCGTCAGCAAATCAATTGTTGTGTTAGATTTCAGGGTGGTTTGTGTTGAAGCAATAAATATTTGATGGAGTAAACTACAAAATGAAACTTAAAAAAATTATTGTAATTTAAAAGCATTAGTTTCCTGCTATAACTGAGTGTCTGGGAATTCACTAGAACAGCACAGGAGGGGTCGAGGATGCTGGCCAGAGAGCTGGCCCCAGGGGAAGGCTTTTCACTGCTTTGAATGGTAACCACAGATGCGTGGATGTTCCATGATGTGGGGTGCCCAGGTGGGGACTCCCAGTGGGCTCCAGGATGTCAGGCCTTCAGGGTTTGTTTTTGTTTTTTAATGTTTATTTATTTGAGAGAGAGAGAGAGAGAGAGGCAGATTGTGAGTAGGGGAGGGGCAGAGAGTGAGGGAGACACAGAACCCGAAGCAGGCTCCAGGCTCCGAGCTGTCAGCCCCGAGCCCGACGCGGGGCTCGAACTCACAAACCACAAGATCATGTCCGGAGCCAGAGTCAGACACTTAACCAACTGAGCCACCCAGGCGCCCCTGTTTTTGTTTTTGTTTTTTTTAAGTTTATTTACTTATTTTGATGGGGGGGGGGGGAGCGGGAAGGGAAGAGAGAAGGAGGGAGAGAGAATCCCAAGCAGGCTCCACACTGTCAGCACAGAGCCCCACGTAGGGCTCAAACCCACAAACCATGAGATCATGACCTGAGTCGAAGTCAAGTTGGACGCTCAACCGACTGAACCACCCAGGCGCCCCAGGGCTTGGGCGTTTCAACTGCCCACAGCTCAAGCCCCGAGCTGGAGGGCATCTCTAGAAGCACTTCAGTGGTTGCTGTTACCCAGTCACCGGGCTTGCCCTGGTCTCCCCCATCCTGATGGAGCTTTATGGGTTGTAAACCATTTCCCTGTCTTTTATGTCGTCCTCTAGATGCAGTAAAGCTCTCCATGGACCATTTTTATAGGCAGATTGCGTCTGGAGAGAATAGGCGTCCCCCCAAAGGCCGCGGAGCCCGCCAGTACGGTACATCCAGCTCCCTGGATGGCCAGTGGAGGAAGACAGTCGTAGCTGATGTTCACAGCCGCTCACAGCCGGCTTCCTCGGCTCGACTTCACGCCAGCCCTCACCTCACCGCACTGACGTGGCGCTTACCTGTCGGTGGGCTGGTGTTTCCCACTGTCGTTAATCCTCCTGACAGCAGGGACTGCCTTCACTCGGTGTCCCCTCAGCCGGCACCACGCCTGGCTTGATTGGGAGCTCAGATGGTGTTTGAACATCAGTGTGGAACATCATTACCATCCTCACGCCTCCTGTCTTCATCTTCCTCCCCCCCCCCGCCCCCCGCCACGGACGCTGACACAGGGAGGGGCGCGTGGCATTCACTGCCTCAATGTACCCAAGCCTCCCTCCCCACAGCTGTAAAATGGGAATGATGGGGAGGGAGATCTCTTAGCCCAGAGCCTGGCACAGAAGAGGCACTTAATAAATAACGTCTGTAAAAGTCTATGATGAGGACGATTCATTCCGGGACATGATTTAAGGGTTATACACTTGATCTCAAGTGGCGAGGGGTTACCGTCACCCCCTTTTGGCTAGGTGGGATGTCTGTATCTCCTCCACTCTCCCCCAAGCCTGTGGAATTACACTCCCTACCCCCCCCCCCAAACCCCCCAAGCACCTGCAGCAGGTGCCTTCCTGGGCATTGGCAGCACGGCCGGAGGCCACGTATCTGAGTTATGCGTGTGACACCCTGCGCACCTTGTGGCTGCTCAGGGGACATTAGCCCCTGCTGTGGCCACCGACACTTCTGTCTCTCCTCCCTGTCTTCAGCCTCCGTCTCCCCATCTAACAGGGAGGCCACACAGCCACCCCACGGGGGACTGAGGCAGAGTTCAAAGTGTGCCTGCTTTCACCATCTCTGAGACTCTCCTTGGAAAATACCCAGAGGGTTCCTTCCCGAGGACGATACCATCGTCCATGGGCTTGATGGAAGCCTCCAGGAAGGCCCCTGCATTCCCTGGCTCCAGGCACCATCTGAGCACAAGTCCGTGGGAGAGACAGTGCCGTCTTCATGTGCTCCAAAGGGCTGGAGACAGGGACACTGCCGGGAATCCAGGTGCGGTCCCTCTTCTGCCACCAAGTGGCTGTGTGACCTTAGAACCTGTGACAGGAGCACCTGGATGGCTTAGTGGGTGGAACTTGCGAATCTTGATCTTGGGGTGGTAGGTTCGAGCCCCACATTGGGTGTAGATTACTTTTTTAAAAATCCTGAAAGAAAAAGAAGAAAGAAAGAAAGAAAGAAAGAAAGAAAGAAAGAAAGAAAGAAAGAAAGAAAGAAAAGGAAAGGAAGGAAGAAAGAAAAGAAAGAGAAAAAGAAAAAGAAAGGAAGGAAGGAAGAAAAATGAAAGAAAGAAGAAAGAAAGAAAGAAAGAAAGAAAGAAAGAAAGAAAGAACCTGTGACAGGCAAAGAGGGGAAGAACACTGAAGCGGGAGGGTTTGTCCGGACGCCCTGAGGTCAGGACTGAGAACCGCTCTCCTTTGGGGGTAGGCACCAGAACCTTCATCTGGCGCACCGACGAGGTACAGGTCCACCCCGGAGAGGGAGGGGCCGTGGCCAGTCCTGGACCTACCTCGTCTTTCTGCGCCCCTCCTTCCAGCTGGTTCCACCAGGTGGGGTCGGGGAAGGGGAGGATGCGCCCCTGGTTGTGCGTGGGTGCGTGCACGTGTGCGTGCATTCCCCGGTGCGGGGCTCCGCATGCCCCCCTCCTGCCCAGCGTCCGTCCGTCCGTCCGTCCGTCCGTCTGTGGGGAGGCTCACACCCCGCGGGCCCGGCGCTGGCGGCGAGGAGGTTTTGAGGAAGACCTGAGCCACCCCCTAGCACCCCTCCCTGACCCAGAGCACCCCCAAACTGGCCCCGCACGCGCACCTTTCAGACTTTGTAGCTGTTTTTATTATTAATATTATCTTTTCCTTTAAGCATCCCTTTAAGGGTGAAATGAAATCCAACCATTTACAGAGAAAATGATTTCAGAATGTACATATTGATTTTCCCTTACAAAAAAAATAATACTATTATCATTGGTGTCCTTAAATTATACATTTCCCAGGGCCCTGCCTTCTGCTTGGGGAAGTCCTGTATCCCCTCCCCAACCGTCACCTTTGCCCCCAAAGCTCTCCCACACCTGCCCCTGGGAATGGACATGACCTGTGGGCCGGCTGAGCCTCCTGAGTCTAGAGGTCATAGGGCCAGTGGTTCCCAGGGAAAGACACCTGGTTATGGCGACAGGGCCGGCAGTGTGCCCGCCCTCACACATTCACAGTTTGGTTTCCTTTCATACTGGGGGCGTGGCCCGGGGCTCCCCTGCCCGCCTCCCCACCCCCCACCCCCCAGAATTCCCAGTGTATGAATGTGAGTATATGTGAAACTCTCCAACCCCACGCCTTGCCCCCCGCCCCCACCCCCACTCTTCTGATGGCTGCTGTCTCCACCCAATGGCCAGGTCTCCACTCGGCAGTGACCACGAACAGGGTTCTGGGTCTGAGAGGGAAGGTGGGTCCTAGCAGATCTGAGCTCCTCCCCTCTTCCTTCCCCTGCCCCGGAGCTGGTGAACTGGAGGCCAGGGACCCCTGCCAGCCTGGGGAGGGGGCATGCCCATAGCAGCCGAGGGTGCCAGGGGCACGAGGTGAGGAAGCCCTCAGGAGGGAGGCCCTGGGCTGGGACTCAGGCACGATTCAGGAGCCCCCAGAGACTGCCTGCCCCCAGAGACTGCCTGTCCAGGGGGTGAGAGAGGTGGCTGGGAAGGCAGGCCCCGGTCTGGGTTGGCCCAGAGCCACAGGGACATCCTGATTTCTTTTGCCACTTCTCAGATCCAAGAGGGACTAGCGGGACTGCTGTAACTCCAAGGGAGGGGTTCCCTCAGGGCACCCTAAAGACTTGCTTGGGGTGGGAGACTGGAGGCCATAGGGCCCTGCCACCTGATTCATGCCTGCCTGCCTGCCGGCCGGACGCTGCTCTGCGGCCAGCTCCCCAGACCACACCCACGCCAGACAGTTCTCTGGACAGAGCTGAGCCAGAGGAGACCCCCTCCCCTTCTGGTCCGTCAGGAAACCCCAACAAGACCCCCAGAGACAGTCCTGGCTGGAGGCTGGGTGGGATGGGATGGAAGGATATGGTGGGGACCAAAACAGGCTGGGGAGGTAGTGAGCTCTCAGCTGTTCAGCCCTCGGGCCCGGAGGATTCTCATTCCTTGGACTGAAAGACAGACAGACAGACAGACCCCGCATCCCCCTTTACCCTTGCTTGCTAGGCTCCCCGAGGGCTTTGCGCCTCCGTCACTTTGGGGGAGCTGTGAGGGGCTGTGGCCACAGGCTCCAGGTCCCGGGGAAGGGGAGGCCTGGGCCCTGCCCCCACATCCATACAGAAGCATCTATTTACAGGGACACCCCAATACAGACACACACAAGTACACACCAAACATGCACACATGCCCATAAATACACACACGCACACACAAACATGTCCCGCTCCACAGGCAGGCTCTGCATCCTGGCATGGCTGGGTGAACATCTGTGGGGGCCTCAGGAGGGCGGTGTCTCACCCCTCCTTCAACTGCAGGCTCTCACTGCCCCCCCCCCCCCCAGCTCTGGACTGGCAGTGAATGGGGGCAGGAGCAGGTGCGTCTAAGAGCTCTGAACTTGAGAGGAGGATCCTAGGACTGTGTTAGTCATTCTGACGCTCTCTCCCCATGCCCCTCCCTCTGTGCCAAAGATGCTCCTGGTCTCCGTGCTCTCCTCCTTCCTTTACTAAGAAGACTCTCAAAGCTGAGGCTGGGCATGTGGCTGAAGACTCCCTTTCCCAGCTTCCCTTGCAGCTGCTTGTGACCACGTGACTAAGACCCGGCCAGTGAGATGCGATCGGAAGCGACCATGCCATGCTGGCTCATGCCCTTAACGGGAAAGGACATGGGCTTCTCTTGCCCTTCTCTGCTTCTCCCAGGCTGGGATGCACATGTGATGGTGGGAGCTGAAGCCACCGCTCTGTCCAGAACTGGAAGGTGTGTATGTGGGAAAAAGCAGAGCTGCCCTACTGGATCTGGACCATCTCCCTCTGGACAGTTAAGCTAGAAACAAGCTTGTCTTGCTTAAACCATTGTGTTTGGGGGCCTCTTAATGGCAGCAGCTTAGAATCTAACCAATACATCCCCTGCCCCCATGAGATAAACGGAGGGGAATGAGATGACATAACTGACCTCAAAGTCCTTCCTGGTCCCAGGCAGCCTGTGGGCCCTTCCTGGCTCTAGCCAGCCCCGAGCAGGGGCACAAGGGTGACTCTATCAGAGACGGTGGAGGGCTGGGGCTGTGGGTCCCAGTGGGAAGGGGTGATGGGGAACCTCTGCCTCCCCTAGGCCCCCTCCCAGGCCGGCTTGACGGTCCAGCCTCCGGCTCCCATCCCACCCCGAGAACTGGAGTCTTGGCCTTGCGAGGGCTGAGCGGGCAGCCCACAAGACACAGTATAAAAAGAAAGACGGAATGTCAAGGCCAGGTTTGCAACCAAAAGCAAGACTCCCCGGGCTTCGGCAGACTCCAGGCCCTACCCCACGGGTGCTATCCAGCGCAGGGGTGTCCTGCGGGCAGAGCTCTCTGCTCCCTCCAGCTCAGCCCTTCCGAGGACACTGCGCTTCCTCCCAGCTGGATGCTCCTTTACATCCCTCCCACCTTGCTGTCCCCTCTTCCTCCTGCACCCGAATGCACCCATTTACAGAGCCCCGGGACCTCCCGGCCTGCCCACCTTCCCGCTGCAGGTCCAAAGCCCCAGGAGGCCCAACGGCAGGTTTCTCCCCGGCCGGGGCCGCAGCTCCCGCGTGGCTGGCCTGGGGAGCTTCTCCTGCGGGTCCCCTTCCCCGACCCTGCCCGCCCTCCCCGGCTACCCAGTAACCGTCATGCACTCTCCGTTGGCACCTCCTGGCCACAGCACTCTGGGTGGACGGAAGGGCTGGACTCCCCTCTCCTGACGAGGAAGGATGCTTTGTGAGCTCACCGGCCTGGCCCTGGGTTCCCAAGGGCTCGGTCCTCTCGGGAACCAGGCAGCCGGCAGAGGGAGGCAGGGAAACAGCAGGAGGGGCTGCCGCCACCCCCCTCCCCACCCCGCCCGCCGGCTCTTTGCAGATCTCGCAGCCTTAGCCTTCGACCACATCCGATCTGCCCCTGGCGGGCGGCCTTCCCTCGGGCCCCCTGTTCCGCCGCCCACCTTCCGCCGTGCTCTTGGGCTCCCGGTAGGGGTTATCCAGCAGGTAGCGGAACTGGGCGTAGTTGCTGAGCAGGTACTTAGGGGCGTACATGTGTTCGCTGGGGTCGGCCGGCGGGTACTCCTGCCGCGTGCCGTCGAACCAGCCGCCCGTGCGGATCAGGCTCCGGATGTAATTGAGGTCCCGCTTGTCCTCGTAGTCGCCCCAGCGGGGGAAGTCGCCGTTCTGGGCGGACACGAGCTTGAAGTAGATGCCCTCGGGCGTGAAGCACCAGGAGCAGTGCCAGCCGGCGAAGTGCAGGGGGCTGCCCAGCGACCACTGCACCAGGATGTGGCCGGTGCGGTTCTCGTACTGGCGGAAGTTGGGCATGGTGTAGTACTGGCGGCGGCGCAGGCGGATGCCGTCCAGCCCGTACACCGTCTGCAGCATGTCCACGGTGCAGCCCGACACCACCTCCAGGGTGCCCGGCTGCTTCCAGAAGAAGCCGTAGAGCGACTTGCGCATGTGGAAGGCGAAGGGCTCCGTCCAGCCGTCGTACAGCTTGAGGAAGAGCACGCCGTCGCGCGCGGGGATCTCGTCGGCGTCGTCGATGATGAAGACGTCGTCGGGCCGCAGGTTGCGCAGCCGCGACACGCCGTCCTGCGTCAGGAAGGTGCGCAGGTAGTCGTCGGCGATCCAGCCGTCCTGCCGCCCGCCCAGCGGGAAGTGGTCCAGGAAGACGTAGAGCACCTTGTGCCGGATGTACTCGAAGGTGCCGTTGGTCAGCATCTCGCGGAACTTGAGCGGCCGCGGCTCCCCGTACGCCGTGAAGTTGGACTCGCACACCACGAACGCGTCCACCACGTCGCCCAGCTCGTGGAAGCGCACGTCCAGCAGGTCGAACTCGTGGTTGACGTTGATGGCGTTGATGACCCGCCGCGGCACCTCCCGGGGCACCAGGCGCTCCTTGGTGGGCAGGTTGGAGTACTGCACCACGGTGGGCACGCCGCAGCTGGGCCCGTGCCAGCCCGGGAGGCACACGCACTCCACCCACTTGCGCCGCGCGCCGCGGGCCCCCGGGCGCTCGCGGGTGCTCAGCAGGTGCCGCGCGGGGCCCCGGGCCGAGGAGCCGTCGGCGCCCTCGGCCTTCTCGTCGGGCCGCCCCGACGGGGGCTTCTCCAGCATCTTGGTGCCCGGTTTGAAGCAGACGCCGCCGGCCTTGGTGCGGACGAAATACTCGGTGGTGTCCTCGGGCAGCACGAAGTCCACCCGGTGGAGCTCCTCGGTGGCCTTGCTCGGCGACAGGGGCTGGAGCAGGGGCGAGTGGGAATAGAGCGGCGTTCGCAGCAGGTCGGGGCTACCCGGCTCCGGGCTGGCCTGGGGCGTGACGGGGGCATTGTTCCAGAAGAAGCTGGACACGAGGTTCGGGCTGAGGGAGGCCAGTTCCCGGGGGAAGGTGACGTAGGACAGGGTCTTAAAGAAGTGCAGGAAGGAGATGAGGCACAGGCCGGCCATACAGAACATGAGAAAGAGCTTGTAGCGTCTCATCTTCATTCTGCAGTAAAGAGGGAGACAGCAGCCGGGTCAGGGGGTCTGCAGACCCGGGTGACCGGAGCCCGAGGCCCCTCTCCTAAGGAAGGGAGCCTGAGGGAGCCTCTGCCGCCACCGTGTCTGTGAACGTCCTGGCCAGTGCCTGGCGCCCTTGCATGAGGTCACTTCCTGTCCCCCAGAAGTCTAGCCTGGGAATCCCACTCGCTGTACCAAGTACCCCTGGAAGCCCCCCAGCCCCACCCCGTCAAGGAAATTCCCCTCCTGGCCCCGGACCTCCTCCCTGTTGGCTCAGCCCTGCCCCCCCAGACACTGCCAGGTCAAACACCCCCCCTCCTCCCCTGCAGTCTGATCTTCTACCCGGCCTGCCCACCCTGACCCGACCAGCTGCACCGCTAGGCTTTGCTCCAGCAGCAACAACACCCGGCAGGGCTGAACTTGCCCCCGGGGGGGGGGGGGGGGGCTCCCAGGCCCCAAGGGAGGGAGTGCGACCGCCGACTTGCCCCCCACCCCGCCCTGCCCCGGAACCGCCCAGGGTGCTGTTCTTTTTTTCCCCGTTGGTGTGGATATGTTGACACATCAGTTCCTTTTCACTAGAAAATATTCACAGGCCTCAAGGAAACACATTGAACTCTAACACACTTAAGAAGGGTAAGTACAGGTGCCCGTTTCACTCCCCCCTCTCCAGACCGGTCTCCCCACACAGCTTGACCTGTCTGACGTGTGTTGCTGGGTTTTACATGCAACATTTCTGTTCTTGCTTTCCTATTTTTCGTAAATAGCATCATACTGGACACTAAGCGCACTCGAGTTGTTTTCCCCAATCCATGACGGATGAAACAGACTTTCGTATCAGTAGTTAATAAATCTGCCATTTCCTTTTAAATCCCACATAATATTCCACGGTTATTTTGAATGAATCACTGTCTATTCATGAGTGAGTCATGACTACAACCATTCTCTATTCATTTATGCAGTGTGATTTATCGATTCGTTTGCTTTTATTTATTTATTTATTTAGGAGAGAGAGAGAGAGAGAGAGAGCACCAGCAGGGAAGAGGGGCAGAGGGGCAGCGGGGGGAGAAAGAGAGAAAGAGAATCTTAAGCAGGCTCCTCCTTCAGTCGGGGCTCGATCCCATGACCCTGGGATCATGACCTGGGCCTCAATCAAGAGTGGGACGGTCAACGGACTGGGCCACCCGGGTGCCCTAATTTTATCAATTAGTTGATGGCTGGGGAATGGACAGCCTTGTATATTGTCTTTGACAGTTTAAGTAAATGTTCCAGACACTCTTCACTCGGTCTCCCCTAGGGCTAATGTCTTATATATCACCATGGTACATTTGTCATAACTAAAAAATGGAAATGGCCACATTACTATTAACTAAAGTCCACACTTTGTTCAGATGTGCTACTTATCTCGTGAATGAGCCCGTGTAGCGAGACGGCACTTCTGACTGTAAGCGTCCAGCTCACTTTGTCCCGGGGCCCAGGGAGGCGGGCAGGCAGGCTGGAGGCTACACCCATTTGGCCGAGTAGGACCAACGACTTGGTTGGATGACCTACAGGGTCGCTGGAGGGGCTAGGACAGAAACCCGGGCTTTGGCATCTGGTGTTTTCATTTCCCCTTCCGTAGATCCCTATGAGTGAGACACTGCCCTTCCACCTAGAACATTCTTTCCCTTAAAATGTTCCTTTCTGTGGCTTCTCTTCCCTTCTCGGGGTCATTTGGGCGCCTTCCTGCCATACTCTGCCCTCCACTTCCTAACTCTGAAGGCAGCAGGGGAGAAAGAGGCACACTTGTCTTCAAACTTCTGTGACCTCAAGAACAGCTCACCATCCTAAACGTCAGTTTCTACACTTGTGAAATGGGTACAGTGTTCCTGGTGGGCAGCAGGTGCTCAATAAACTTCCATGCTTTCAATGCTGGAAGATTCCAACGTTAATTTTCTCTAAGCTGCGTGGTCATAACGCACAGAATCATGACATGTTTGACCTAGAAAACATTTTAAGAATCACCTCCTTCAATCCTTTAATTTTCTAGAGGAGGAAACCAGGACCTAGGGGGCTTCAGGGACCTGCCTGAGGTTACAAAGCAGGGGCAGGAACCCGGGTGGCTTGACTCCTGTGCTACATCCCCTTCCCGGCCTCACCTTGGTGAGGAGTCCTGAGCAAGCTAGTGAGAACAGTGGGGTCGCCAATCCCACTGGCCAGGGTACTTGTGCTGTCGGGTCCAAGGGGACCCACCTCCTCTAGTTTGAATGCCTGGGCGCTCCTGGAGCCTGCCCAAGGGTGACCTGCACAGCTGACTGCAGACAGGCAGGACAATCGGGGGTGGGGGCCTGACCTCTGCTAAATGTCAGCTTGCCCTAGGGCCAGGGTGGGAGGGGCCGGTCTCCACTGGCTTTTGGGAAGACAGGAGGGAGGGGCTGCCCCTTGGCAACCTTCTGAAGCAGGTCGTCTGGGCTCCTCTCTCTATCAGGGATTCCAGCCCTACTCTGGCAAAGTGAGACCAGATAGACCAGGTCAGCAGGGTGGGTGCAGGGGCAGAGGGGTGAGGCCCGATACAGGCGGGTAGATAGGAGTTCTTGCTGTGGCGGACACCAGGCAGAAGGCAACACTGAAGACTGATGTCAGCACAGCGGAAGCCTCCACGGTGACCCGCCAGAGGGCTTTGAGGACCTACTCAGGCAGCCCTGATCCTTCTGGCAGGCTGTTTCCACCCCCGCCTTGGAACCTGCCTCCGTGGAGCACACCCCGATCCTGGCCCCCGCTGGACTGAGCTGGCCCATGAGCCGTGGAGGGCAGGGTCAGGCTGCCACTCAGACTAATTCCTGTAGCCGAGGTCACACTGACCCAGCTGCCCCTCGGTTCCCGGGCCAGGCTGGCTTTCAGGATCTCGTTACGCCTGGCCAGATGTGCCCTGCGGAAGACAGACTCACCTGTGCCTGGGATCCCCCTTTCACGGGGGCTTTCAGCGGGCGGCCCCCTGATGAGGCCCGGGCCTGGCTTGCTGCTGGGAATGAAGGAGCCAAGTGGGGCTCCCGTGTTGCTCTGGCGGCTGAGGAGACTCAGGTGGTCGGCCTGGAGCAAGCCAGTGCCTCACAGACCAGACTTCCTGGGGCGCCTTCGCTTCTGGCTTCACTCTTACTCTTCTTGTCCTGATCCCTTCTTATCTTATCTTCATGTATTTTGAAAAGTGCTCCAAACACATTTTTTTTTTTTTTGACTGAGTGGCATATAAATAGGAAACTGAATAAATAAAGCATCGGCACCTGTGGTCTCCTGTCTCATCCACCCTGGGAGGCTACTGTAACCACCCATTTCACAGATGGGGAAACAGACTCGGAAAGGTGCCGAGACTTTTCCCAAAGGACGTTAAGCAGGTGGCGACGTCAGGACCCGAACCCACTTCCGCTCTCATGCCAGCACCTCTCTCCCTCCTTACGGCCAAGGCTAGATCCCTCCAGGTGGCCCAGCTGTGAGCGAAATCCATGGAACCAAACTAGGCCCCAGCTGACAGCATTTCTACCTCTGTCCGAACGCCTCTTCGAGAAACACCCAGCGGTAACAATAAAGCTGATGGCCACTGACGCTTACAAGCCAGCGATTGTCCCGAGCACATTACACACTTGACCTCACTGGATCCTCTCAACAGGAAGCAGGTGCTATGCTATTGCCATCCCCATTTTACAGATGAAGAGACTGGGGACAGAGAGATGGTATAATTTGCCCGCTGTCACACAATTAGGGAGGGTCAGGCTCTGTGGGATCAGCTATGGTAAACCTGTCCCGAGCCCCCTCCATCTGCCACACTCAACCCAAGTAGGTTGACACTCATGAAGAGTCTACTGGTGACCCAGTGGATGGAACAGGCACCGTCGCATCTGACCCACACGCTACCCCACAGGCTGCTCACCCAACCCATATCTTCCATTCACTCAGCGACTGCTTATCAAGAGCCCGCTATGTCCCAGGCACTGTGCAAGGCCCTGGGAACACAGGGGACAAGGCAGACGAGGACCCCCACCTCCATGCAGCACACATGGGGGTGAGTAAGGCAAGGGACTGCAATAAACTAGAAATCAACGAGTCAGGTAATAACTTGAGCAAGAGTAGTGCTCCGGAGAAAAAGCAGGGTAAAGGACTGGGAGGTCACATGGCTTCACTGACAAACGGGGGCCAGTGCAGGCCTCACTGAGAAGAGGAGACTTAAGGAAGAGAAAGACTTGAAGACGACAAGAGAGCAGGGGATGAAGGTTCTGGGCAGAAGGAACAGCCGGTGCTCAGGAGGGAGGGATGCGCCCAGATCACACATAGCCTGGGGCCACAGCAGGAAATGTCGCTTTCACGGAAGGATTCTGATCAGAGGAGGAACATGACCCGACTTGGGTCTGGGGAGGCTCACTCGGGCTGCTCTTTTGAGAACACACTGTTGCCTGAAGAATGGAGCGGGGAGAACAATGAAGAGGCCCCAGCACTGTCCAGGCAAGACAAGAGTGGCTTTCACCAGGGTGGGGGAGAGGGCTGCAGAAAGTGCTCCGATTCTGCTGGATTTGCCAAAGACCTGGATGTGAAGTGCGAGCAAGGGGTCAGGACCTAGAAGGATGCGGTAGTCTTTGACTGGGGTGGGGGCCACCCCTCAACAGCCTTCATGGAGATGGTAAACGGCAGAGCTGGGCTTTGAGACTGGCTGTCTCCGCAGGGTCCTCGCTCTAACCCTCACCTCGGCATCCTGCCCAGCAGATGCAAACATGGAGGCTGAGTGAGGGGCGTGGCCAGCCACACAGCTGGCTAATGGCAGAGTCTGGCTGTTGACCTTGGTTCTCTGGACCCAAATCTCATGTCCTTTCCATAGTATGCTTGGTCTAGAAGCTTCACAGTTTGGATGGGAGTGGAGGTGAGCAATACGTTGGATCTGGGAGTAGGAGCTGGGCTGGGGGGCACTGTCCAGCTCACCGCTCTCCAACCTCTACTCCTGCCTCCTGGCATGTTTGAGTCCCTCTAAGAACTCAGGACTCCAAGAGGGGTGTGGTGGTCAGGACCTGTCTGGAGAAACAAGTTTAACTGAGGAAGGACTTGGGGTCTCTAATGGGCTCGCCCATGGCCCTCCAAGGCCCTGGGCACGCAGCTCCCTGAGGACAAAACCCTTGTCTGAGTCCCTCCTCCTACAGAGAATGATCTTAGGCAACTCAGAGGCCACAACTTAGGCCCTTACTCATCTCAGTGAAATTCACCCCATACTTCTCAGGTGCTTGCTGTGTGTCAGGGCTGGCCTCCCTTGAGACCAAGTGCCTCCTGTCCCAGGTCACAACCTGGAGGAACCATCCCGAGCTCTCCCAACCCTCTTCCCGACTCCCTGCATCAGCCTCTGGGCTCATAAAGCCACTGTGAACCCGAGCCTCAACTCCCTGATCTACGAAATGGATATAAGCATTCCTGTCCTGCCCACTTTTCTGTTTGTTTGCGGCTTCAGCAACAGAAATTTATTTTCAGTTCTGGAGGCCAGAAGTCTGAGACCAAAGTGTCCGCAGACTTGATTCCTTCTGAAGAGGGAGAATCTGCTTCATGCCTCTCCTCTAGCGTCTGGTGGTTTTGCTGGCCATCTCTGGCATCCTCAGCTTGTAGAAGCAGCACCCCATCTCTGCCTTCACCGTCCCATGGTACCCTCCCTGTGTGCACGTCTATGTGCACAAATTTCTCCTATCAGGACACTAGTCATATTGGATTAGGGGCCCACTCCACTCTAACATGACCTCATCTTAATTTGACTAATTACAGCTGTACTGAACCCATTTCTGTCCTGCCCCCTTCAAATGAGACACCAAATCGGGGAGACCAATCCATAGCCCTGTCCTGTTCGCAACGCTCACCACGCTGGGCTCACCTCCCCTGACATCTGTCTCCCCAGCGGGACTACCAGCTCCCTGGGGCAGGGAGCTGTACAAAAAGCTCAAACAAAAAGCACCCTGCATTGAGGTCTCCTCAGTGCGTTCACCATCACTTCCGTGCACACAGACTCTGGAACCAGACTGCCTGGTCCAAATCTTGGCTCTGCCATCTCCTATCTGTGCGGCCTTGGGCAAGTTCACAACTTTCCTCCTTTTTCATCTATAAAGTGAGGGTTCAGTAATACCCCATGTAAAGCACTTGGCACATAGTGAGTGCTAAATAAACTTTAACTCTTCTTACTCCCATTGCTATGCCCCAGCCTGGCAGAGAGCAGAGAGAACCTTCGGGTAAGGGCATGGCTGGAGCAAAGGCTTGGAGGTGAGCCTCTGGCAAAGCCTGGGCCCTGGTGGGTGCTGTCCTGTCCCAGAGGGGAACGGAGCAGAGCAGGGGCTCAGTAAGTGAAGCCTAGGCTGAACCTGAGCCTGACAGTGGAGGGGCTGAGAAGCAGCTCCCCACTTCCCGGGATGCTGGGGAAAGGAGGAAGAAAGAACTGTCAGGCTCTCTAGGAGCTTCCCCAGGCCCCCCCCCACCCCCAACCCCATACACACATACTCCATGAGTTGTACCCAGCCCCAGGAGCCTGGGTCTCCTGCATGAAGTTGGCAGGGGATGGGCTGGATGCTTCCTGGTAGCCAGATAATCAGGGACAGGGGAGGCTAAGGCTGATCCTGACCCAGGACGGTGACAGGATCAGCCCAACCTGGGCCTCCTCTTCTTGTGCTGACTTGTGGCTGTAGCCATGCCCCAGAAGTTACCCCTGGGCAGGTTTTCTTCTTTCCCTCCCTCTTCCCACGTCTTCCTTCTCCTCCTTGTGCCCTCTTTCTTTGGGCTCTGCTTAGAAGGTTGATTGGGTGAGGGAGGGAATCAGATGAACTCAAACCCCACAAGCCAGCAACGACCTCAGGGTCAGGGCTCAGGCTGAGTCCAGTGGGGGCTCTTGGCCAGAGAGAAGACAGGTGCTCCCTGGAGACCACAAGCTACATCTGTGGGCCTTATCAGGCTGGCAGCAGCCTCCTGGGTGCAGACACACCCTGACAACTGTCATCGGGCGATGAGAGGTTCCCATGGAGCTCTCCATGGTCCTGAGCTTGCCTGCGCTGACCAGGGTCCTAGCTCAGCCCTGGGAATGCCCTCTGCCAGCCTCTCACTGGCCCCTGCCAGCCTCCTCTGTGGTTCAGTGGCTCATGTCCTAATGGCCACTTCCCTTGCCCACCACCCTCTGACCCCCTTCCCTGCCTGCCTCATGACACCTGATCCCTGGTGTCCTCAGTTCTGGAACAACCATGGGGCACTCAACTCCTACAACTGGAAGAAGGGACCAGCTGCACTCTATGTCCAGCAGCAGAGAGATCTGACACCTAGTAGGTGTTCAGGACGCTCTGAGAAATGTCCACTGGGGAAACCTTGGAGGTTGCACAGCCCACCTTGTCTCCACTCTTGGGCAAGAACTGGCCCATCTAAAACCCCCGGCCTGGGAGCACCTTTGAATGCAACCTCACGGCCTCTCCAGGAATTAGTCCATCTGCTTGAAAGGGCATCTTGATTTTGCGCTGAAGTCCGCCTCCCTGTGCTCACCTCTACCCTACATTCTAGTCCTACCCCATGTGACCCAAGGGCTCCGCCCATCTCCATGGGGGAGGCAGGAGGTGTATCTTTGCATCAAAGTGCCTAAGACACAGAGTAGGCACGACGGTTGTGATGTCAGATCTGAACACTGCCTATGATTTTGACAAGTTATCTTACCTCTCCCTGCCTCAGTTCCCCTTCTCTGTAAAACGGAGGTGTAATACTCCCTACCTCATAAGGTTGTTTTGAGAATCAAATGAGTTAATCCATGCAAAGGACTAGTAACTGTGCCGAAGCATACAGTTAGTGCTCAGTGAGCAGTGGCCTCCATTGTTACTGGAAGTCAGAAAGATTTCATTTGAACCCCAAAGCTGTAATTTCCTGTGTGCTCTTAAGCAAGTTACTTAGGTTCTCCGAGCCTCAGTCTTAGATGAAGAAGGAAGATATCCTCTCCCATGCAGTCCTGTGGGAGATCTGGATGAGCCATGGTGCCCAAGCATCCTGCAAGGAGCCTAGCAACTGGTAGATGCTCTAAAAATGCCTGTCTCTTTTCTTCAGTTTGGCTTTCCTGCCAGACACCCAAATGTAGATGATACAACTGAACATGCCAGGCCTTGCTCCTGGCCAGCTTTGTTAAAGGACTGGGCCAATTGGAAGGCTGCTTACTACTGACTGGCACCCAACACCCTACAAGGCATTCTCAGTGACTCATCTGGCTTTCAGCACCCAGGGAATGTGGAGCCCACAGAGGTCCAGACTCCTCTCCCAGGGTCGGAAGGGTCCTGGTGTAAGAATATTGGCCACACCCTCACCCGAGGCCCATGCCAAGTGCCCATCTGGCCTCTGCTTGTCCAATTCTTAGCACCACCCATTCCAAGCACGTTGGGCTGCTAGAAATCTTCCTTCTGTTGACCTAAATCAGCTTCCCTGGAGCTGCTGCTACTGCTTCCGGTCCTTCCTTGGGGTTAAGCAGAGCAAGTCAGCGCCGCAGGGATCAGAAGACTCCGGGACTAAATAAGGGTCCTTCCAATATGAGGTTCCATGATCCCACATAGGGAGACGGGCAGAGGAGGCAGCTATGGAGTACGACAACTTCCGGAGTCCTGGCAAGATGTGAGAATGGCTGACGCTGTATCTATTTCTTTACCCCTCATTTTATCCATTCTTCGGCTCGAGTCCATCAGGCAAAGCTCCATAAGGTCAAGCCAACACGCGAGGGTCACCCTACAGCCAGCACATCATCCAGGCCACTGGTGAGCATTTACCAAGAACTTGTAGTGTGCCGGGCACTGCCACCGCAATGGCTGGAGAAACTGGGGCCCGATTCCTGGGGCCAACCCTGGAGGAAGGTACGTGAGTCTCCACTTTATAAATGAGGAAATGGATGCTTCAGGAGGTTAAGCTACTCACTCAGGTACACAAGGCTGGTGGGAATGAAGCAGATGGAAACCAAGATTCCCCAAGCCTCCTGCACCTGCTGACAGGCAGACCTGGGAGCCAGTGGGGCTGCAGATTTGGGGATTCTGCCCCAGGCTAAACACAAGTGGCTTGGCTGAGGGAGGGTCTGGTTTATCATGACGCCCAGTCCCCAGGACTTCTACTCCCCGGTCTCTCCAGAGAGAAGTCAGCTTAAAGGGCCAGCCCTGGCCAAGGACCCCATCTGCCCAGCAACTAGAAAGTCCTGGCAAACCTTGTTCACCATGGGGCAGGTGGGAGAGCTGCTGCTCCTATCCTAGATAAGGAAACCAAGGCCCGAAGGAGATGCACAGCTACAATGGGAGCCAGTTCTTGACCAGCCAGATGGGGCACCCAGGCCACTCCCCTGGGCACAAAGATCCGGGCCCTACTCTTTCTGCTGGTACAGCTCCAGGGCAGGGGCCCGGCTGAAGGCTCAGCCAATGCCCATGCCCAGGAGCTCTTTCCGTGATGAACCCTCCCCCTCCCCATACTCCACAATGAGCCAGCATGCCCTGGGCCTCTCTCCTTCCTCCAAACCCCTCCCCTCCAGAACTCCGCCTGGTCCCAGCCCCCTGCCAGCTGCTGGAGAACTTTCCCACAGTGTGGTTAGCATGTGCCTGAGAAAGTTAGTTCCCAAGGCTGGGACCTGCCCTCAGCGACCTGGGGCCTCCTCTTTCCCCACTGGTCGTTGGCCCACCGAGGATATCAGTGTCTGCTCCCCAGAGGCCCATGGGTAGTGAAGATATAGAACATTTCCACCATCCCGGAATGTTCTATTGGATAGCACCGAGGCTAAACAGATCAGTCATCCTCAGGCATCAGTCAATGGGGTGGCTTTGCTCAGAAGCCTGCAGTGGTTCCCAGCCTCCAGCACTGAGGCTCATGGCTGTTGTGACCCCTGCCTCTTGAGATCTGCCCCTACCTTCCCTCATTCATGTTAACATGGCGGTCACCACTTATCACGTGCTTAAATGATGTGCCAGCTGTCAGCTGGGGGTTTTACACATACTTGACCCTCCCAGCCATCATGGGGGTAGGACTTATTATCCCCGCTTTACCCAGGAAGAAACTGGAGCTCAGAGGGCAAAGCCACCTGCAGAACATTCCTCTGCCCACCTATACACATCCACTGCTCTGTAGGGCCTGAGAGCCACACAGCCTTCCACTTACAGTGGGGGGGGGGGGGGGGTGGAGATGTTGGCCTCATCCCCAGGCCACTGAAGGCTCTGAGTGGGGCGACTCCCTAAGCCTGTGCCTGAGGGTGGCCTATGTCAGCTTCCAGAGCCATCCAAGAGCACACTCTGCGCTGTCCAACACACCCACCATTAGCCCCATGTGGCTGCCGAGCACTTGAAATTGACTGGGAGTCTGAGGAGCTAATTTACAACGTAACTTAATTTGAATTTTAGTTTAATAGCCGCGTGTGCTAACAGCTACTGCATTGGAGCCCACAGGTTTGGACCAGACTGGGGAGAACAGGGCAGGGAGATGGGATGACAGCACCAGCCCTGTGGGAATGGGGGGCTGGCCACGGGAGGGGGCGGCGTGATCGGAGGAGAGGATGCTCATCGGGACAGCTGCGGTGCAGGAGGCGAGGACGCAGCCTGTGGCCTCCGGCCTGGGACACAGGACCAGGGTGGGGAGGGGTAGCGAGCTGCCGTGACAAAGTGACAGAGGGAGTGAGCAGCAGGAGGGTCACGGCCTCACGGGCAAGAGGTGGGCTGGAGGTAGGACCTGGGGAAAGTCTGGGAAGGAGGAAAGGGAGGAAGAGAGCCCCAGTGCCTGGGGGTGGAGGGATGGGAGGGAGGGGGCTGGGCCTCATTCTGCCGAGGCGGCTGGAGGCACTGCGACGGAGCTGTGGTGTTCAGGTCACAAGGCTGTGGTGAAGATTTCACTTTATTTTTTAAAGCTTATTTATTTTGAGAGAGAGAGAGGGAGACAGAGAGACAGAGAGAGCCTGCATATGTGAGTGGGGGAGGGGCAGAGAGCGAGAATCCCGAGCAGGCTCCATGCTGTCCGTGCAGAGCCTGACGTGGGGCTCGAACACACGAACTGATCATGACCTGGGCCAAAATCAAGAGTGGGACGCTTAAATGACTGCACCACCCAGGCGCCCCAGGATTTTAAATACAAGTGCCTGCAGCCCTGCCTGGAAGAGAGACCACCAGGTAGGTGCTTGTGAAACATCTGGTGAGGGGCATGTGATGAACGTCACAGGAGGGAGACTGAGGCATCTGTCTCTGGGAAGCAGACTCTTGGTGGGTGGCTTTGGGGAGGAGAAGATGGGACTAGACACAGACATACACAAACATCGCACGTAAAGGGCGATGTGGGCACTGAGAACAGGTATTCCCAAATCAGGTTCCATGGAACCTCACGGGGTCCTCCTGGGACCAGAGAATGAGGTGGGGCGGGGGGGGGGGAGAGGAGAGAGGTAACAAAGCCAGGGACGACCCCCCCCCAAAAAAAAAACCATCAAAAAGATGCTCTCTCAACTTCTCAATTTCATACATTGGCGTTCCTCGTAAGATTTTGTTTGCGGAAAACTTTTCTACACCAAAAACCGGTCTGAAAACCCCAGCCAGGCAGAGAAGGAACCGTGTGAACCTCAAAGGGCAGAGCACTGATGAATGCCCGCCCATGGTGGTGGTGGGCGTGCATTTCAGAAGCCCCACCCACCCTGCCCCGGGGGTGGGGTGGGGGGGCTCTGATGGCCTCACACACACAGCCTGGAAAGGAAAGTCACCAATTGGGCCTGGAGGAACAGCCATCCCAGGAGTGGGGAGTGGTCTTGCCCGAGCCCCCTTAGAGGTCCAGGGAGGGAAGGTGGACGGGTCCCAGCAGGAGTGCAGGCACTGTCAGGCCGGGGTAGGAGGAGCAGGTGGCGGCCACCCAAGTATGACCGCCAGCCACTGAGCCAGGGGCCATGTCTCCGCCAACCCCTGCTTCTGCCCCGTCACAGCAAACCTCAGCAGTGATCGGTCTTGTCCCCTGCCCTGTTCATTCCATTCCCACACTGTGCGTGCTCCAAGTCAAGCTGACCCTGTGTTCCCGGCGCCCAGCACGGGGCCCAGCCCAGACATTCGGTGGATGTTTGGGACAAGCCAGAGGGGTGAGCACTAAGGTAGAACAGGGATCGGGCTGTGTCCCCGTCAGCAGGGCCACATCCAGTCACGGGCTTGCCCGGTGAAGAATCAAGGGGCATAGCTACCCTGGTGGGGGCTGGGCCGGGGTGGAGGGAAGGCGCCCAGGGGCTGGGAGGACCACAGTCAGTCACGGCGCTTCTGTCCTTCCCTAGGGTCGGTGGAGAGAGCAGATCGGTCCTCGCTTTTGGAGCTGGGGTTGCAGCGGGGCCCAGGACACACAGATGAAGTCCCGCCCCTAGAGCTCAGTCCGGTGGCGGGACAGAGGACGAATGACGAAAACGAACGACAGATGCCAGGTGTCAGGGGGGACCTCCCGAAGACAGGACGTTTCAGCTGAGACCCAAGAAGGAGCCACCTCACAGAGTGGGAACAGCATGTCAGGCAGAAGACTGACAAAGGCCTGTGGGTTGGAAACTCCCAGTGCAGTGACAGCAAAGGGGGGGGGGGTTGAGTCCTTGAAGAGCATGTGGAGCCCAAGGGGGTGACAAGGACCCCCCGCGCTTCGGGGACTGCTTGGACAGAAGCCTGGGCACCCCTTCTCACCCCTCTTGAGTCAGTAATCTGGATGCAGCTAAACCCTCTAACTGGGCAGGGCTGGACAGGTCTGGGGAGCAGTTGGCCCGGAACATTCCTTCCAGAAGATGGCGCCTCCATCATCATCACCTTCATGGCAGCTGGCACGTTCTGAGTGGCCTAGGTGCCTTCCTCCATTGGTCCTCACAGCCACCGGGTGGTGAGGAGACAGGCACAGGGGTTGAGGGACCTGCCTGAGACTCACAACCGGGACCAGCAGGACTCACGCCCACTCACCACCTCTGGGGGTCCTCACTCAGGAGGCAAGGTCTAGGCCGCTGCCTTCAGCCTTGCCCAGAGCAAGGAGCCCTCTCACCTCCACCTTAGCCCCCCGCGGGAGCCCGCAGGCCTGCCATTTGTGAGTCCCCAGCCTCCCTGGTTCCAGCAGGTGACTGGATCTGTTACGAGAGCGCTGGGCCCAGGAGAGCCGCATCGCCAAAATCCTTTCTGTCTGAGGCTCCCCTCCACCTGGGGCCCCCCCAGGGCAGCGCTCTGGCTGCAGAACAGTGACGTAAAACCACAAAGCCCAGGGGTTCACAAAGCCCAGAGTTTCCTGAAAGGCCGCAGGAGCCCCAGGGCCCCTTCCCTCTCCCCACCTGGTGACAGCAGAAACAGATCACCCTGGACAGGGTCCGGTGTAGGGATCTCCAGTACCCTTCTGGTGCTGTAAACAGTCAGGAGACCTCCTTGGTGAGGCGTGGACTTCAGAAGGTTCTAGGGGGCCTGAAGTCCCTCAGGGAACCCGGCTCATGCCTGTACAGCAGACCCCCCGCCCATGAGTACTGTCCTCCTAAGACTCACTATGTTTTCCCTAGTCCTGCTGGCCTGGAACTTCTGGAATTCTCAATCATCTTGGGAGGGTCCCATACCAGCCGCACCCATACTCCGGGGGGTTTCTGTCTACTTGCTGTTTGCCCGACCCCTCAGCGGCCTGTCACCACACAGGGGGAAAGAGAGGGCATGCCTGAGGCCCGTCCCCGCGCTGCTCTCTGGCAGAATGCTAACTGCTTCAGCTCCCTTCTCGAATTCCATCCCTATATCAGCCCCTTGGCTGTTACAGACAGGAAACAGGTTCAGAGGGTCTGAGTGACCAGCCTGGCTGGCCCTGTGAGTGGCAGCAGTGTGTCTGACCCAACCCTAGGGCCTCCTGCTCCCCACCATGCCACCCTGCCTCGGTACCCGCCTGGCCTCTCCCTGCCGGGGCCCATCTTGCCCTCCCCTGACCCGGTACCTGCCTCGGGTCCCCGAGGTGGCACACCACACGTGAGGCACAGTGTCCCGCTCCAGCTGCCACAACCCGTGCCGGGCCACTGTGGCTCGATGACAGCGGTTTCCTCGCTGGAGGCTGTCTCCTGCCCCCAGGCTGAGCACAAGCGGCATTTAGGTGGCCATGTCCCGGGGACAGCCAAACTTGGCCTGGCCTCAGCTCTGGCCTTCACCTGGGCAGGTTTCCCGGCCCCACCTCTCCCCAGCTGGGTCACCTCGCTCAGGGCTCCAGTCCCCTCATCTGTACCAGGTAGAAACAGGTGGCCCAGTGGCAGTGAGGGCAGCCCCACCCCGCTGGAGCTGCTCTAAAGTGCCGGGTGCCGGGGCACATGGGTGCCGGGACGTGGGCGCGCTCTCAGTTTCCACCTTACTTACAGGGTGAGGGGCCTGGTAAACCACGTGTCTGTCTCCTCTTGGAGCCTCGCCTGCTCCCTCTGGGTGGCAGGTCACCCTGAACGGTTCCCGTACTCCCAAGGCACTGCTGGGCATTTTTGGTAGGGCACTGACGGGCAGTGGAGGAGTGGGGTACAGGTGGAAAAGGCTGGAAGTGCTCTCTACCGGGGGGGATCCCGGTGTCTCAAACCCAGTGTGGGCGTCGGAGGCCCAGAAGCGGAGCCTGAATCCTGACTGTCCCCCAGAAACCCTGCACCGTTCACCTGCGAGTGGGCTCAGTACTCAACAGCCCGTGGCCCGGATGAGACACTGGGGGCCCAGAGGAGACCAACTGTCCAGCCTGGCCCCGGGCCCACGTCCAGCGTTGCAAGGCGTTCATTCCTGGCGGTGGGGATGACCCTCTCCGGGCTCCTTCTGAAGAGGGTGAAGACAGAAATCAGAGCCTGGCCGAGAAGAGCTCTGGGGGACTCCTCCTCCTTCACACCCAGCTTAGCCCTTGCCTCCCCTGGGGAGCTGCCCTCAAGCCCAGCAAACTCAGAAGCCCGCCATCAGCCTGCAGAGAAACATCCCGTCGGCCGGCCATGCGGGCTGAGAGGGCCTGAGTCCCGCTCTCGGTGCCTGACAGTGAACGTCAGCTGAGAGGGTGCCAGTGTGGGAGGACCGCCCTGTCATCTCCGTGGTGCGGGCCGGCTGGGTGGGGCAGGGGTGGGTCCTGGGTGCCAGGAGGGGGAAGGAATGAGAAAAAGAGAAGCGCAGGGTCCAGCCAGGGTGAGGCCAAGGAAGCGGGGCGCGGGGGAGGGGGCACGAGCCTGTAACGACTCATTGGGCAGATCATTAACACGCACGGAGCAGCCAATTAGAGGAAAGTCAAAAACCCAGCTTCTTCTAATCCATGAACAGAATATGGTGCCATCCTTCCACAAAGTTCACTGACCCAGACCCCACGCAGGCTCATTGCTCACACCCCTGTGGGGCCTGCTGAGGCTCCTATACTTCTGCCTTGCGGCTCCCTGCCCAGCCCCTGGCCTCTCAGCCCCCGAGACCCAAATAACCCACCCACTGGGGGAGAGCAGACAAGCCCGGGAGGCAGGGGCGGTGAGCGGCTCTGCCCGCCTCCTCCCCTGCCACGTCTGTGGATTGGCGATCACCATGAGAAAAGCGAGGCCCGCGAGGCTGGGGCTGAGCTGCCGGCCTCCCCGAGAAAGGAAACTCCTTCGAGGGCCCGGAGATGCTGTTCAAGAGTCCCCAGCCCCACCTCTCAGGGCACCACAATGGGCAGCAACTCCCTGGAATCTGGACTCAAATCCTGCCTGTGCCCCCGCCCCATGTGATCTTGGG
Organism: Panthera pardus; assembly: GCF_024362965.1. Taxonomy (NCBI): domain Eukaryota; kingdom Metazoa; phylum Chordata; class Mammalia; order Carnivora; family Felidae; genus Panthera; species Panthera pardus. The sequence continues at coordinate 1,463,594 of NW_026526991.1, read as the reverse complement.
CAGGTGGCTTAATATCCCTAGGCCTCCGAGTCCCCATCTGCACTGTGGGACCATCCCAGCCCCTCACCCGATGATGAATGACTTAACAGGGTCACATCCAAAGAGCCTCAGCACCGACCAGTCCTCTGAGCTCCTCCTGAGCTGAAAGGTTCACCCTGTGCCACCCAACCATGGCCTCACCATGTGCCTGGTGTCATGGGCAAGGCCCACTGGAGTGTCCTTCCAAAATGCACCCGGAACCCAGCCCCACTCCTCCTCCTCACTGGCCTCCCTCCTGCCCCCTTTTTTCTCCGTCTTGAAATTATTTTTGAACAAGGGGCCCTACATTTTCATTTCATTATTTTCTTTTATTTTTTTTAATGTTTATTTTTGAGAGAGAGACCGAGTGTGAGCAGGGGAGGGGCAGAGAGAGAGAGGGAAACGCGGAATCCGAAGCAGGCTCCAGGCTCTGAGCTGTCAGCACAGAGCCTGACGCGGGGCTCGAACTCATGAACTTGGAGATCATGACCTGAGCCGAAGTGGTCAACCAAGTGAGCCACCCAGTGCCCCTATTTGATTTTATTTGAGAGAGAGAGAGAGAGAGAGCATGCAAGAGTGGGGGAGGGGGCAGAGGGAGAGAGAGAAGAGAATCTTAAGCAAGCTTCGGGCTCGATGCGGAGCCAGACGCAAGGCTCAATCCCGTAACCTTGGACTCCCGACCTGAGCAGAAATCAAGAGTCGCAGGCTTAACTCACTGAGCCACCCAGGCGCCCCTCGGGGCCCCACATTTTCATTTGGCACTGGGCCCCACAAATTCTGTCACTGCAAAGTCCCCACCAGGCCATGTCCCCCCTCCCCGCACCCCACTCAACCTCCTCCCACAAGACCCTCCCCCCCGACCCCACCCGCACACCGGTCTCGCTCAGAATGAAATCCAAACTCCTCTCTGGGCCCACAGGCCCCGCCAATCTGGTCCCCGAATCTTTGCTGCCCTCGCCTCCCTCCCTCGTCCACTCGGCTCCAGTCAGTCCCCACCTTTCCGTCTCAGGGTCTTCCCACTGGCTGCTCCTCGGCCTGGAATGTGGCTGCCTGCTCAGAGGGGCCCTCCTGGCCCTCCAGCTAGAGCGGCTGTCCCCTGCCCAGGTCGTCTGCTCCCCGGCACTCACAGCGGAAGCTAGCTGTCTCCTTGTTTACGTGTTCGTGGCCTGTCTCCCCCACCCACACCCCGGGGCTCAGAATGTCAACAGGAGAGCAGGGTCATCGTAAGCCTGTAAGCCTCAGTCACCGGTCACGGCTGCTCCCCACCCCCTAGGACAAAGCCTGGCCCCGGAGCAGACGCTCCATAAACAACTGGTGCGCGACGACGGACCTTGCCTGGGAAGTGATGACAGACTCTGAGTGACAAGTACCGTCTAGTGTGGGGCTGCAGGCCCGGCCAGTGCGAGCCCATACCCGGCAGGGTGTTCTCCCCTGATCCCAGGCCCAGAGAACACCCCCCCCGCCCCCCCCCCCCCCCACCTGGATCCTCAGTGCCGCTGAGATCAGCACAGGGTGTCGGGCAGTGCCAGCCCCTCCCACCAGGCTCCCCCCTCCCCCAGGGGGACAATGTACAAAGGGCCACTTCAGCACGGAGCTGCGTCTCTAGCCCACAGGCCTGAGGTGGGGGAGGGGAGGGGAGGGCGTGCCCCAGCCCTCGGCTGTCCTCATGGAGCCTGCTCTAGCACAGGGCCAGGAGGGGGACAGATTCAAGCTGTAGCGCGGAGAGGCTTTGTTCCAAGAGCTGCGCCTTGAGGCGTGAGGGAGATGCCCTTGCACAGCGCGGGGATGAGACACATCAATGCACGGGGTCGGCGTGCCCGGGCAGAGGGCGGTCCCCGTGGACCCAGGCAGCAGGAGTGGAGTGGCGCTCCCCCCACGTGGACAGGGCACAGTTGCGAGGTGCAGCCGGGCACATCAAGAGGCTAAAGTGCCCGCGGGGTTAAGTGAGAGAGAGGAGCAGACCCGGCGGCGGCGTCTGGGCCAGGCTGGAGGGCAGAGGCCTGGGCCAGAGTCGGCTCCCATCCTGCCTGGGACCCTCCGCCGCAAAACCAGGCACAAAGAACTCGCTCAAATAGTGGTTCCGGAAACCTGAGCTGATAACCCGAGATGTGACCATCCACCCAGTCTCCCAGGCCAGGAGCCGGCAGTCATCCTGAATCTGGCTTCTCGCTGACCTCGCGCTTTCCATCGCCAGGCCCGTCTCTTCCACGCCCCCGGTACTTGTCGTCCCGCCCGGCCCCCTGTGCCACTGTCCCACGCTACCTGTGCCACCATCCACGCTCACCTGGACAACAGCAGCAGCCTTGCCAGGGAAGGGGCTCCTGGCTTGCGCCCCACGAGCCAAGCAAAAGCCCACATCCGATGCTTGGAACACCTGCCCCCGGGATAAAGTCCAAATCCTCTAGGAGGCTCCAAGTTTCTGTGTAATCTTTCACTCCCTGCCCAGGTAGGCTCAGCTGAACTGCACTTCCCCCCAGGCTGAGGAAGGACTGAGCTGCCTCACCCGTGGCCTGCCCCCCAGGGCTCCTCACTCGACCCTGGGTGGTGCTGCCCAACTCTCCTGGGGCCCCAGCACAGAGCCTGATGCAAAGGAGGTGCTGACCTTGGCCTGTTGAATGAATAAACGACAGCCGCCCCCCTCCGCCCCCAAATCACCACACCCGCACCTTCAGTCAGTGCTGCTGGGCTCTCAGAACTGGTCTGGGGTTTGGAAAAGTCTAGTCCTGCCTGGGCAAGGCACACCCCAACAAGGTGGCTTATGTACATGAACTCGACGGGTCCCCTGCAATGGGAGGGGAGCGGTGGAGAGCGGAGACACGGGGAAGGACTCCGGCCTTCCAAGCGCTCTGAGCAGGATGGCTGATGGTCCGGAGGAGACGCGGCAAGGAAGAAGGGGAAACAGGAAGTGATCTCGGTTCACCCCTGGGTGCTCAGTGCCTGGCACCATGCCCGGCTGCTGCTGGCTCAAAGGATGGGCTGGAACCCTGGCTCTGCCCCCCGCCCCCCAACTCTGGAATCCTACTCTCTCGGAGGCAGAAAAGCGGGGGCTGGTAACGCAGCCTCACAGGGATCTGGGGAAGCGACGAGGCTGCTCCTGGCCCAGAACCTACAGCTCCAGCTCTCTGGGAGCCCGAGCAAGGTCGTCCCACCTCCTTCAGGAGAGGTGCCCTGGAGCAGGTGCACCTGGGGAGCCTCCGTGGAGCTGGAACAATGAGCCCTTTTCTTTTTCCTTCCCAATCCACCTCTGCCCACCCCTGCCTTCAAGGGGCCGCAGCACCCTCGGCTCAGGACCCGACCGTCTCCACCGGGGGACACTCAAGAAGCCCTCACCAAATGGCACAGGGCACCATGCAGGGCTTTAGGCAGCGGGCCCCTGCTCCTTCATATGGAGCCGCCAGTCTGTTCTCGCTCCTCTGATTAGTCAGTCTTTTCCCCCTGCTAGATCCCGAGAGCATTCCGGAAAAGGGGCCTCAAGTGTCCAAACGTCTCTCTGAGGATGAGAAAGAAGAGAAAGCAACAGCAGTGACCAGACCATCACCACAAGGGGCCAGAGTCATTCAGGAGTCAGGTGGCCAGGGTCCAGGCCTTAGCCATGCCACTAGCTTCCCGGAGAGCCTGAGCACCAGGTGAAGCGCTCCATCTTGTCTGACCGTCACGTGGCCATTTCACAGATGGGGAAACTGAGGTTTGGAGAGGGGACAGGACGCGCCCGAGGTCAGGCAGCAGCGAGCTGTGGGGAGGGCCTGGCTCAGCAGAGACCACGTGCGTGCCACTGCAGCTCACCAATGCTCAAGACTTCCCCGTTCCTGCCGGACCTCAGTTTCCCCCACTGACCACCGGGGGCACAGACTGGATCTTCCAGCTTCCGGCTGACTTGAGTGTTTCAGGTTCTGGAAGGTCCACATTCTAGGTCTGCTGCTCCATCTTCCTCCTCTAAGTTCCATGATCCCGCTTCTCTGGTCTGGATCACGGGGTTCTACTTTCCAGGTGCCGTGTTCTCGTGCTGGTCCCCAAGTTCGCCTCTCAGAAAGGTCTGCAGCCCAGGCAGGTTCTCCAGCCCACATGCTTCATTTTCATTCCCTGTATTCTCTCCCAGCCCCCCGCAGTCGGGGTCCACAGGTCACCACCCAGAGCTCCAGTTCCCTCGCCCTCGGGGCTGCTTTAGGGCATTAAAATGGGGCGGGGAGGGCCGTCCCAGGCCCTGGGGTCGCTGGGCTGAAGGGGATGCTGGAGATCATCCTCACAGCTGGGCAGGAACACCCTTCTCCACTCTTCCCCGTGTCTCCAGGACCACGTTTCTGACCACCCCCAGCCCTGCCGGCCTCTGCCCCCACCAGTCCGCACTGCGACAGCCCCCGAGACGGCACTTCCCGAGGACAGAGACCTTGGGTCATTTTTCTTTGGGGTCAGAGCCTGGTACTTCCTTACTGGGTGTCTGTTAAACACTTGCAGAATGAATTAACCAGGTGTGCCCCGGGGTCCCGGCAGGATTACACATTGTCACAGCCTCAAAGACCAGAGTTCACATATGACGGAGACGCTCACGCTGTGTGTGCGTGCAGGTGATGTGCACAAAACATGTGCTCAAAAACACAGACACGTCCACACCCTAAAATCAGCAGATCTGTGCCCCTGGCACCTAGCCTGGGCCCTGGCACTTGCTGAGTAACAGCTGACCGAATGAATGGGTGCTCTGTACTAGGTACATGGGGGAGACGGAGATCGCATCCTCACCCAGGATCAAGGCTCAGCTGTGATTCCAAAGACCATTTCCACGAGGTCGAACTTGACTACATTGTAGGAGGACCCCCTGGAAGGGCACTTCGGGGCCGGAGTCAGTAAGGAAGGCAGTCAACGGTGCTACGCACCCAACTGGGCACCCGGATGGAGGTGAAGCAAACAGCCTAGGGTCACCTCTGGCTGGGAGGGGCGGAGGGCAGCCTGGGGTGGGGTGGGGTGGCTTTCCAGGTGGAGGTGGGAAGGCGAGGGCCCCGAGGCCTAACCCACACGACAGGAAGGACATCAGAGGCTTGAACGGAATTCTGGGTGTGCTGCATCCCGGTAGCCCCAGGTCTGGACTCTCGCTGACCCAATTTCCAAGAAAGAGAGACACACAGGCTGAGCTGTCTGCTACAGGCGCACCTGTTCTGGAGGATGTGCCTGGGGCCAGGGTCCCTCTGGAAGCCACTCACACATGGTGACCCCAGAGTCTCATGAATGGGGAGCTGGCTGTTCTCAGGGCACCTTTTCTTGGACTTCTCTCCTTTACATGGTAACTTCATTTTTCTGGTTATAAAGGTTTCACCTACAACCTAGGAAATGTGAAAATCCCAGCAAAAGAAGGGTAATATCACCCACCATCCCCGGGGCTAACATTTTTGGCCTAAGTTCTCACAGGCTTTTTTTCCTGCGTACCTTTTTGCAAGAATGAGCTATCGATGTGAATTTCCTGCCAGCTTTTAGACAGCAAGCGTTTTCTCTAAGGAGCTTTGTCCTCCACATGGGAAGACAGAGTGCAGACCTGAGCCCTGGGGACTTTGCTCTCCTGGGCTTCTTCCCATCCCCCGCCAGACCTGACCTGGATCCTGCAGAGAAATGCTCCAGCTGGGGACCGGAGTGGGGGAGGGGTACGGCGACATAGCCCTGGGCTCTCCTCCTACAAGCCACAAAGGGACGACCAACCACTCTCCAGGGTGCTCTAGGTCAGTCCCAAGCACCCTAGGGCCTCAACGTTCCCTCTGTGAAATGGGCATGTTTGGCTAGCTATCTGGCTCCAAGGCTCCCCAGCCTGGTCTCCTCTCTGGGCTGCGGGGACAGTCACCTGAACTGGGCTGCACCTTACAGCTGCTTTCCTGTCCACTCCACTGGCATCTCCGACCAGCCCTGGATTATAACCAGGCCCTCAAAGTTCTCAGCATCCTGTGGAGCAGCCAGATGGAAATCCTGGCAGGGCGGATCAGCCTGGCCCTTGGGGTGGGAGTCAGGCAGGGCTTCCTGGAGGGGTCTCAAAGGATGAGCCAGCACCTGCCAGGAGAGGAGGGGGAAGGCCACTGCAGACAGAGGGATAGCATCTGCAAAGGCCCTGGGGTGTGGGGGGGGAAGCCAGCACCTGGATTTCTAGTCTGGGTGGGGTGCTGGTGCATTTCGCCCTCCCCACATGCCAGTACCTGGAGGCAGCCCACAGAGTCTGTTACATCCCCCCCTGGTGGCTGCAGGACCACTGCCCGTACTCAGGTATGGCCCCGAACATCTGTGACAGCAGTAACACGCCAGGTCCCGCAGCAGTCCTGGACACCGCTGAGAGGCGGTTTGCCTGGGGGCCCTTTGGGGCCAGGCTCTGTAGTTTCATGGCTGTGATAGACGTCATCCCGCACAGACAGAATCCCCCTGCCCCATTCCCTGGACCTCTCGGCCGTGGTGGAGCCTCACACCCTCTGCTCTAGTCCTTATGGCAGGTATGACCTTGGACCCGTCACCCACACCCTGTGGGCCTTGGCTCAAAGACTGAAGACTGATCTGGGCTGTTCCAAGGTCCAGGTGGGACCAGAGCTGGCTCTGCCTGAACTGACCACAGGGGTTCCCAAACACCTACTATGTGCCAGAGCCCCCAACACTGCCTCTTTGTTTCTCTCTCCCGCCAGCCCGGAGGCGGGATCTCTTCCCACCACTGCCCCTCACAGACACAGAAGGCCCCTGGATGCAGGTTTTCTGACCCCCGGGATGTGGGCATAGGTGAAACGTAGAGCCAAACCTCCAAGCCACAGCTAGAACCAACTCAGATGATGTGTTACCGCTTCATAAACGGTAGAGTGCACACTCATTTATTTTTTTTCGCACAACGGGCAAGGCTCCGTCCTGCAGGACCCCCCTCCCAGCTGTGTGACCCCACCAAGTCACCTGTCTAGGGCTCAGTTTCCATTGAACGAAATAAGGATTACATCAGCACCCCCCTCCCAGGGCTCCTGAGATACTGAAATGAAATCGAGCAAGAAAAGCACCAGCCCCTCACTCCCATCCGAGCCATAAATGAGTTCGGACCATTAATATTCACGGGCCTCAGAGATGGCCGGGAAGGCGCCTTCTCAATCTTTCACCTAAACCGCCAATCTGCACTGCTTCCGGAATGGCCCTCACCCCGTCACACGACAGATCACCATTCAACAAGCAGTTAAGAAACAGTCATCAAATGCCTTTTCCATGTTAGGCAAGGTGCCAGCCCCAGAGAGTGCCTGTGCACCCAGCCTGGAAGCCTCACCTGTCATCGGCAGCCCTCCCTTGTTCCCCCCTTCCCCGGCCACCATCACTCACCCACCACGATTCGCCCAGGCTGTGTGCCAGGCCCGGGCTAGCAAGAGTGGGGCCACGAGCGACTGGTCAGAGTATTACACAAGCTCTGTGGGGTCTGTGGCCAGCTGGGACCTGTTTCCAGAAGGAAAACAGCAGCAGCAGGTGCCTGGATAAAGGCAAAATGGGGCGTGGGGGTCAGTGTGGTGTGTGTGCAGAGCTGGGTTAGGGTAGCAGGGGGCAGAGGCTGGGAACACAAGCGGGGGCAGGGTCATAGGGATCTGGGTTAAGGCCAAGGGAGTCTCTTAAAGCAGCCTGGACTCCACTGGGCCGGGCAGTGGTTCTGGGAGTCCGCAGGCCTCTCTATCCCCAGGACAACATTTTAAAAATTGGGTTTCCAGCCCCCTCTCCCGCAGTGGGATTCTGACTCAGCGGGGTGTGGTGGGGCCCGGGAAATCTGTATTTTCCCCAAGCCGCCCAGGTGAGGCTACACGAGGCTTCCAGAGACAGTGCCCCAGGACTATGGGAAAGAAGGAAGTGGCAATCAGGGCCACAAGGAGGGTGGCCTGGAGGCCAGGACACCAGTGACGTGGCTGTCTCGGGCGTCCAGGCTTCAGAGACCGTTCCCTTCTGAGTGACTGAGGGGCCTATCCGAGGGGCCCCATCGGGCTCTGGGGGTCCTACAGGCTGGATACAATCCCAGCCCTGCCACTTCCTGGCCCTGAGCCCCAGGCACCCTCAAACTGCCAAATGGGGATAATAATAGTACCTACTTCGAGGGAAGTTAGCAGGCGTCGCTGGGATAATGCAGACAAAGTGCTTGGCCCGGCGCCCGGCACATAGTAAGTGCTCGATAAATAGCAGCAAATTATTATGACTCAGAGGTCGAGGTGGGGTAGAACAGCCTGGGAAGTCATCCATTATGGGTCTCTGTCAACCAGAATCCTGGAGACTGCCTCTGGCCACCCTCCCTCGCTCAGACCCCCATCGGGGCTGCTGCTTCTGGGAAGTTCTCAGCCTGCCAGGAGAGGGCAACGGGAGGGCAGACCCGGAGGAGGCCCCAGTGTCAGCGCAGACTCTGGCCTCCTGCCTTGGCCCTCACCCTGCCCCTCCCAGGGGATTCCTACTTCGGTGGGAACCAAAGTCTAGAGCCAAACAGGCTCTAAATTCATAAAGCCACGGGAGTAATTAGTGTGTGTGAATGATTCTTATTTCCAACTTTATTTTTCTAGATAAAATGAAAATAAGTGGGCCAACAGGGGAATTTCCACTTGGGGCGGTGCGAGAAAAAGTATTTTGGGACCCCGTTAACTTCCTGGGTCACAGGCAGGGCTGTGGGCCCATGTCAGCCCTACTCTAGACCACAGGAGGGTGGTCCACTACCCTTCTACCATGCCTGCTTTCGGCCCCGCCCACAGCCTCACTTCCCCTTCTGGCAGGTGTGGCTAAGCAGGGTCCCTGTGACCATCCCTCCATGGTGTGAGGCTGCCCTCTGGAGGGTCAGTCTCCTCCCACAGGGATGGAAAGGGAGGAGGAAGGGGTAAAAGAACAGGGATGCTCCCTGGGGCTGAAAGTCATTCACTCACTCACTCATTCATTCATTCATTCATTCATTCGAGCTCCTATAAGACAGGGAACTCACGGCCTAGTGGAACACGCCACAGCAAACACGTTCAAGAAAGAGAAGTGGTGCTCTGCCCAGCCCACAGCAGGGAGCCTCCCTGCACAACGAACGGATGCTCAAGCCGAGAGGCAAAGGATGGGTCGTCGTTAACAAGACGGAGCCTCCATTTCCCCGTCTGCGAAAGGGATTATCACGGTACCTCTATCACGGGTTGCTGTACAGATGCAATGTTAGCTACTAATATTTTTATGGGCAGGCAGGGTGCACACGAGAGGGGCTGTGAGGCCAGAGGAAGAGCAGAAGGGGAGAAAGGTCTGTGGGATTTGGGGTGGAGGAGGCTTTTGAAGGGTGACAGAGTTTCAGGGGACATAGGAAGAGGTGGGTGGAACAGACATTCAGGCAGAGGGAACAGCACAAGCAAGGGAATAGAATCTGACGTTTGAGACCCGTCTGGACCATTTCTCAGAGCTCTGTCAGGTTAATGCTTGGGATCCAGCTAGGTCATTCTGTGCAGACAGCCCGAACCAGGCCAAGGTCAAGAGGATCCAGAGCAGAAGTGACGCAGGGTCAGAGGTGCAGAGGTTCCCAGGAAGGGAGGACACCAGTCCTCCTTCCCCTCTGCCCGCCATCTCACCACGGTGTTACTTATTCAGAGTGGTCTCTTGTCCTGGCCTCAGCCTGTCTGATGCCTCCCCTCTCTCAGCTACAGTATGGCCTGGCAGCTCCCCCAAGTCTCTGGAGCCTTCTCTCCTTATTCAACCATCACTTATTAAGCACCTACTGAATGCCTGGGTGCTGATGCTGGCATGGACCAGCTCCCACTGCGAGATGGTGACGGTGTTGGTAGCCTCAAATGGGCCTTGCTGGAAGATTTACACCATGGAAACCTGCCAACGCTGTTTATCAGGTATCTTTTTCTCCCAGAGGGCCTGTTGCCAGCACACCATTGCCCCCTGCCCGAGCAACGGACACAGAAAGGCAGGCCCCCGCCTATAGGGACTCACGGACAAAAGGAAGACGATAGCCTACTGGAGCAGGCTGTATAGTCTTACAGGAGGCAGGGGTGACCTGGGAGACCCATTCTGGAAGAGGGGGCGTAAATGCCCACTAGAAGCTGAACCAAGCCGCTCAAATAGCACTAGTGTGCCTCGTTCCCATTTTAGAGGCAAGGAAACAGAGGGCACAGAGAGGCAGAGCCACCAGTCCACAGTCACACAGTAAGAAGTGGCAGAGGTTGAGATTTGAACGTGGGACACTGGATCTGGAATCTTTGCTTTTAACTTCTGCCCTTGACTGTCCCATGCTGCAATTATTGCAACTCTCCTCCCCTCCCCCCGCCCCCCACACACACCCCTAAGCAGCCAGCACAGGGCTACGCAAGACCATGGGTGCCCGACTGGTTTTGCTGCCCAACTAGATTCCATTCTCCTGGGGGTAAGGTCTGTGTCCTCTCCACCCGGCTGCCCATGACGGTGCCCCTCACAGGAGAATATTGTGTTTGTTGGTCTCAGTGTCCTGAAGAACCTTCTAGAAGGGAGCCCTGGTCCCCCATGTGCTGGGCTAGAGCTGACTAGGAGGAAGGGGTGCATCGTGCAGCATGGAGAACAAAGAGGCTTTGGCCTTGGGGAACACAGCAGGGTCCGTTGAATGCCATGGCTAAGGTGTCCGTAGGGGCACAAGGAGGACCACCCCGCCCCAGCCACTGCCCACTGCTTCTCCCTTCTTCCAGAATAGCGTTAAGCACGCGGACTTGCAGTTCCCCCAGCCCCTGGCTTCCCCGGGTCACATCCAGCCCTCACAGGATCCTCATCGCCACCGGGTAAAGTGAGCCTGGCCCACCAGCTGACATCAAACCACACCCCCCCCCCCCCCCCCCCCCCCCCCCCCCCGTTTTCCAGGTAAACATACTGGCGGCGGCCAAGGATCTCCCGAGGCCTTCTCAGGTGCTGGGCTCCCTGCGCTCATCACCTCACGCAGACCTCCCCACAACCCTGTGGAGGAGTCTCCCCATTTGACAGAGGCGAACACTGAGACTCGGAAAGCGGACTTGGCTTGGGGCGGTCCAGCCACCAGCAGATGTGGGCCAAGCAGCCCTGACCACAGCAGAGGCCCTGGGCAGACTCCGGAGGGGCTGCTGAGCCAGATGGCAGCACTCCCGGCCCCATCCGCTCCTCGCTGTCCTCGGGAGCTCGCTTGTGCCAGCTCCCTGGGATGGCCTGACACCTCACCTCCACCTGGCCCTCCTTCGCTTCGTTCGCGTGGGTCACTCCCGTGCCTGACCAGCCTCCACTTCCACAACTCTCCACCCCGACCAGGCACTCACACCTCAGAGCCTCTGCTCGCGCCATTCCCTCTACCTAGGGTGCCCTTCCCTTCAGTACCGAGCAAGCGAACTGTTCCAGCAAGTTCTCTCTCCTCCCTGGGCTGGCAGAACCTCTTCCAAACTTTCCAAAGACCCTGTGCCTAACTCCTCAGCACCCGGAGGCCTGGATCTTCAGGACCTGCCCGGGGGGGGGGGGGGGGGGGGGGGGGGGGGGGGCTGACCCGCCAGTATCCACAGCTCCCCATCGAGGCAGGTCTGGACTGGTGTCCCAGGAGTGGCAAGGAGTGTTAGGGGGATGGGGGCAGGGCCAATGCTGGGGGGCCATGGAGGGGTCTCTCTGGGGTAGTATTCCCGCCCACACGCCTTCTCGGGAGTCCAGAGCCGGGAGAGTCACCTGACCTCCCGCTACCAGGGCTGGCTGAGACCCACCTCTGCTTCTCGTGGCACCCCAGCTCAGGCTCCACCGTTCCCACTTACGCCCAAGCTCCCCTCCCCACCCCCGCTTCCAGAACTCACTATTTGCAGATATTTATAGCGCCCTCCCCCAGCCAGGTTCCCTCCCCCGCCCCGGGCAGTGCAGTGAAAAGAGCGGGAGCCTCGCCACCCCCCCCCCCCGCCCCAACCCCGCCGAAAGGACTAGGGGTGCTCTCCCCACGCCCCTCCGCCTGGTCCCCACAAGCAGCCACAGTCCCAGCCTCCGCACCCGCCCTGCTCCGGGACCGCGCCTGGGCCTCCGCCGCCGCAGCCCGGGGTCGGGGTGGGAGGGGGGGGGGGTGGGGAAGGCGGGCGCTGAGGCCTCCCACCCCCAGGCCCGCGCCGCGCCGGAGGCTTGGGGGGGGGGTGGGGGTACAGCGCACAAAGCGCCGCTCGAGCCCCGCGCCTCGGGGACGCCCCCCGCCCAGGCCGAGGGAGGGGATCGAAGGGATGAGGCTTTGCCCTCCGGGGCCGGGGAAAGCTCCGCGGAGCAGCCGGGTTGGGGGAGGGGGCGTCGGGGCCGAGTAGCCTCCCCGGCATCCCGCCCCCCCCCCCCACCCCGTCTCGACGCCCCCAACCCCCGGGCCCGGCGCTCCCGCCCCCGCCCCTAGGGTCACGCTCAGGGAGGGAGGGGGCTGTGGGAGCCGTGACGGGGTGGGGGGCGCCGCGAGCGCGGAGGAGGCGGCGCGGAGATGGAGGCGGAGGGCCCGGAGTGCGGGGATGGAGGGGCTGCGGCGCGGGCCCCCCGGGACGCCAGGGTCAACTCACCCATCGCCCGCCGGGTCTCAGCAGCGGCGGCAGCAGCGGCGGCGGCGGCTCCGCGGCCCCCGGGGCCCCCGGCGGGGAGATGCTGGCGTCCGCCGCAGCCTCTCGCCCCATCCCGGGCTCCGGCGGCGGCTGCGGCGGGCGCCCGGCATCGCGGGCGGCGCGGCCCCGGCCCGGCCCCGATCCCCGCCCCCCGCCCCCACCTCCACCCCGTCCCGCGGGCCAGGCGCGGCCGCCTGGCTGCACCCCGGGGCCGCGGCGGGGGGCCGGCGAGCGGACGGGCGCGGGGGAGGGGCCCCCCCGGGAGGCGAGCGTGGGGGGGGGGAGGGGTGCGGAGGCGAGGCCCGAGCGCGGCGCGCAGAGGTGCCCGCTCCCGCCGGGCTCGGCGGCTCCGGCCCCCGCCCCACCCCCACTGGAGCCCCCTCCCCTCCGCTCGCCGCGCCGCGCAGGGCCGGGGGGCGCCTCGGGCTGCAGTCTCCGGCCGCCGCCGCCGCCGCTCCGCGCCTCCCGCGTGTGCGATCGAATGTGTGTGTGTGTGTGCGCGCCCCTGCCTGTGACCGTGCGTGCGCCGGCCCACGGCCCGGTGCGTCCTGGGCGGCTGTGTGTGCGATGGGGGGCGGGGCGGGTCAGAGAGAGAGTGTGTGTGTGTGTGTGTGTGTGTGTGTGTGTGTGTCTGTGTCTGTGTCTGTGTCTGGCGTGCGCAAGGGTCCGCGTGTCCGGTTCTGGTGTGTGTGTGGATGTGTGCACCCGTGTTCTGCTGTGTGCATGGGACTGTGTGACCTACAGCTCCCGGGAGTGCATGGGCGTGTACATCTGTGTTATGGTGTGTGCCCGGATCCGGCGGCCCTTCCTGCGTGTACCTGAGCGGTGATTGTGTGCACACATCCGTGACCGCGCGGAGAGGCCACTGGGGCCTGTGTGCGTGCGTGGCTCTGGGCAGCTGTGCTTATGTGTACACCCATCTATGGTCGTGTGCAGAGGCCTGGTCTTCTGTTGTGGTGCGTGCACGGCGCTAGGCCTTTTACCGAGTCCACACAGGTCTGTGTCTGTGCAGATGGCCAGAGTATACCGCCGGGGTCCACGGGCTTTGTCCGCCTGTATCCTTCCGACTCCCTCCATCGCTGTATATGCCCAGAGTCATCGTGGCCCCGTGACTCCTCGCCCTGGAACTCCAGGGAGCAAACCTCCCCCTCCCTCGCTCCCCTCAGCGGGCACTAAAAGTCCCATGGTCCGTCGCCTGCCCACCTCTTGGGTCTCCTCTCCTGCCATCTGAACACCATCGGTTCTCCAAGCGCCCACCCCTTCACACTCTGGCTCCTCCTGATCTTGCTCCGGGCTCCCAGGCGGCCTCCACGCGCTTCCCGCCCTTCTGGAAGTTCCTTCCGCCCAGGGACTCCGGCCTGAAGCAGTCACTTCCGGCCCCCGTGCGGGGCACCCTGGGTATACAGCCAACACGCCTCTGAACCGTAGGCGAAGGTGCACGGGGAAGGCAGGGAGACGCCTCAAAGCTAGGTCCCGGCAAATGTCCTCAAGGGTGGTCCCACTGGTCTTTGCTAGGCTTTTGGAGCTGCCTCTGGCTGGGCTTCCTGCTCCGCGTGCCCCCTGCCCACCGTCTATCCTTGGCAAGCAGTCGGTATGACTCCTCTCCAGCGTTCATCTGAGCAGGTCGCATTCCCCCTGACCCCTCAAATGGTTCCCACGTGCCCTCAGCTTAAGCTCAGTGCCTGGGCAGGGCAGAAGGAGGCCCTGGTGACCTGGTTCTGTCCCTTCACCAGCTTCATCCCCACCCCTCCTCTCCCTGGAGATTCCCTCTAAACCAAGAGTAGGCAAACTATTTTCTATAAGGACCAGCTAGTCAATATTTTAGGCTTTTCTGCCGGCAGAGTTTCTATCTCAACTACTCAACTCAGCCACTGTAATAGAAAATCAACCATAGACCGTAGCTGAAGGAATGAGCATGGTGGTGTCCCGATAAAACTTTATTTTAACGACACTAAAATGTGAATTTCATGTAATTTCCCTGTGTTCTGAATTATTCTTCTTTTGGTTTTCTTTCCCCCCCTAATCATTTGAAAATGTGAAAATCACTCCTAGCTGGCACTGCTCTAAGTACATCCCTTACCCTTTGTACCGTCCGTATGACTCACTTGTTTCAGGTGTCGTGTCACTGCCTGCAAATGCCATCTATTCTGCCCCCAAATGTCAGCATCTTCTTCCCTACCTGCTCCTCCAGCCAGCTCTCTGCCCTTTTCTTTCCATCTCCAACGGAGCCCTCACTACCGCTCACACAGGCTTACCTCCACCTCTCCATGCCTCTCCCCGTGCCTCTGCCTGGGGAATCTTGTCATCTGGAAGGGACCATCTCAAAGACGCTTTCCTTGCCCTTGACTTCCCCGGGAGAATCTGCTCTTCCTCCTGCAGCAACCTGGGCATCCTTCCTGGCCCACGAGAGAAGCACGGTTTCAGGTCTGGCTTGCTCTGGGCGTCTCAGAAACCTCGACGCTGGCCCATGAGCACCAAGCTGGGAAAAAAAACACCGTAGCCCTCAATTTTCACAGCTGCCAACCGAGGACGCCCAGGGTAACGAGACTGGGAGGCCCTGGAGCCTGGAATCACACCCAGATTGGCCAGGGTACGCACAGCGAGCAGTCGGTAGCATTCATTTCTCACCTAGTATGTGTTCTTTCTCCCCGTGATGAGCAGGGGCTCCCCCCAGCCCTATGAGCAGGAAAGATCCTGATCAAGACCTGAGCCACAAATATGCCTTTTTGTCCCTTGACATTTTGTCATTGATTTGGGTGAATAGGTAATAGCTGTACACGGTGCAAATTTGAAAATTATTGAAGGATGTCCAGTGGAAAGTAAGATTCCAGCCTCGGCCCCGGCCTCTCATTTTCCCTCATGACTTTTTTTTTTTTTTTTTTTTGATGCAGTTCGTTTGATGTGAAGTCATTTTGTTGTGACCTAAAAACGAATCCATTACATGTATAGCTTGTCTCCCTTTTGGTTTTTTAAAATCAGGTGTGAACCAGATGTTTCCTCCTGTCCTTGAACCTCCAGGCCCTGCCTGTGGTATGGCGTGAGAAGTAAATCTGTGGGGAGGGTCCCACGGCTCAGGTGTAACCGGGTTCAGGGACCAGAGAGGTCTGGCTTGGGTCTGGGTCTTCTTGTGCAAGCGGTTTAGCTCTCAGTTTCCTCATCTGTGAAATGGGGATAAGGAAGCCTCCCTTCTAAAGCTGCTTAGAGGGTGAGATGGGCCTCTGTACACAAGGCGCCCTCCTCAGGGCCCGCCAGCCAGACTGTCTTAGGCTGGTACCATGACCGCCGGGCCACCGTCTCCAGAGCACCCAGTGTCAGGCTGGGTCCACGGGAGGCACTCAATAAACATTTGCCAGAAAAAAAAAAAGAAAAATGAATGAATTAAGGTCATCTGTGTGCATATCAGCTGTGCTTAAAAAAAAACAGTCGCTGTTCATTTGGACCTGTCCGAAATGGCTACTTTAGGAAAGCTACGTCCCCCAGGCCCTGCTTCAGTGGGCTATACCCTGTATCCTTCACGAGGGCACCCCCATCCACACGTGGGTGCTCTCAAGCCTGTGCAGGGGTAGGTGACCCCCCCCCCCGAACACTTGTGTGGAACAAGTGTGGGATTGCCCTGCGCGGCCTGGAGCTGGCCAGGTCAACTCTGGGGGCCCGCTCCCTGGGTTCCATCCTCCCCCCAGCTCTGTCTTTGTTCTCCTGACCTTTCTAGATTCCAAGCTTCTTGTGAGGCCGCAAGGGAGTCGGCCTTGGCGGGGCCATACCAAAGTCAGCCCCCATCTGCCCAATGCACTCCGGCAGTCTCACCGTGCTGGGGATTATGGTGGCCAGCCGGCCCTCCCAGCCCAACAGAAATGACATCTGACCGGCTCAGCCACACACAACTGGCCAAAAGGCAAGGCCAGCCAACCAGGCCCCACCTCTTCACCCTCCCTGTACCAGGAGCCCATCGCTGAGAGAGCTGACTAGGAAGGGAGACACCCCTCTGTTTCTTCAGCATTGAGAGAGGACTGGCACACAGGAGGTGCTTAGCAAGTGGAGAGGCAGAATGCTGGCGTGATTAATCCAGCTCTGCTGTGTGTCCCAGTCATTTCAATGCCCTCAACCTCACTTTCCTTATCTGTAAAATGGGAATAATCACCACCCACCATCACACTGATGTCAGTGGAATCTGGACCCCGCCCTCCTCTCCCTCCTGGCTCACTTCTGGTCTATCTGTAAAGCCACAGAAGGGGCCGTAGGGGAGGCGGGGGGCGGGGGGGGGGCTTGCTAGGTGGTCCTCCTTCCCCACCCCCTCCCCCAGAGTAGACAGGGAAGCTGTGGGCCCCTGGAGCTAAAGAAGCTCAGATACAAGATTAGCCAGTCTGAGGCGGTGTCACCTTACAGCTCCGCAGTCCCTTCACCTGGGGCCGATTTGGCTCTGTGAACAATCGCTAGGTCTGTTATCCCTTTCGGCAGCTGCTGCCTGGCCCACGGGAGCCACATTCTTCCCTCCCCGGGTCATCTCACTCCTGGCCCCGGGTGCCCGAGGTGAGGAGTCCCTGACCCCTGCCAAGGGCCAAGCACCGGCCCTCGCCAAGGCTCCTGGCTGGCAGAGTGAGCTGGCTCAAAGCCTTTGGCTTCTTCATCTGCAGAATGGGCTGGAGGGTGGCCGCCCAATTACATGCGGGTCATCAGCAGAGGTATTCAATGCATGCTCGGTTCCCTCCCCTCTCTATCACCTGCTGTCCAAAGTGCAGAGCCCTCCTGTCCCGCCCTCACCTACCCCTACCCATCCCCCGCCCCCCATAAATGAGCCCTTCCCAAAAGCACCCTCAGGCAGCTCTCCCAAATGCTTGTAAGTTTCTCTGACCTTTCTCAGCCCTGCACCTTAGCGTGTATCAGTCTTCCTGCCCAGAAAGCCTTTCTGGCAAATCTACTCATCCTTCAGGACCCAACCCAGGCGTGTCCTCCCCTCAGAGGCCACTCCGACTTCTGGTTCCCACAGGGCTCGCTCAAGCCTCATTTGGAGAGTTCCCACCTCAAGGTCTTTGCTGCTCCCGGACTTTGCCCGCAGGGACCTTCCCAGCCCATCTCTAAGTATACATTCCACCCATCTCAGACTCCAGGGCTAACCTCCTCTCCTCCCTTGCCAAAGTGCTTACGGAAAGCCCTGCAGGGAGGCCAGGATACCAGACAGGAAGTGCTCAGGATCCCAGCCTCCCTGCCTGGCCCCTTTGGCCCAAGGATGAGATGGGGTTTGCTCTGGCGCCTAGCTCAGTGCTGGGAGACGGAGGGCTGTAAGGCCGGGGTCTCCTGATGCTCCAGGCTTGTCTGGGCCAGGTCCTGCGGGTCAAGCCCTCTCTGCCTCCGGGACCTTGGATAAGTCTCCTTCTCTCTGCAAGCCTCAGTTAAGTAGAGGGGATGGACTAGACAGGGGGCCAGGAATCTCCGAAAATTCCCAGGCGTGTGGCGTGTGTGTTTGTGAGCACGTGGGAGTGCACGTGCACACATAAAACATCAGTGTCAGTATACGCATGCGTGGATGTGATTGTGTGCTTGCTTGTGGGAATGTGTGTGTGTTCACACACGCCCGTTTTTCTGGGAGAGGGTCTACGGTTACTGGATTCTCAAAGGGTTCAGGACCTGGGTGAGGGACTCCCGGGCTCTCCCCCACAATTCCTTGGTGCTCCTCCCTCCGAAGGGGCTCCTGTGGGCTCCGGAATTGGCCTCGGTCCTCCAGGGCCCTGGCCTGCGTCCTTGCCATAGCTTCCCCATGCCTGTTCCTCTCCCCGCGGAACGGTCAGCATGACTCCGCAAAGCAGACCACCTCCCTCTGCTGCGCAAATCATGCTGTGGCTCCCATCTCTCCCAAAGTGAGGCCAGGGTGCTTTTCGGGGGTCACGAGCCCCCACCTGGTCTAGGCTGGAGCCTCCCTGGCCCCCTCCCTCCACACTCCCCGAGCTCATCAACCTACTGTGCTGCCTGTTGCCTCCGTCTGGACCTCTTTTCCCCCAGGGACCCATGGGGCTCCTCCTTTTCCAGTCTCCACCCAAATGCGGGCGCTCCCCAAGCACCCCAGTTAGGTGCAGCTCCCCCGTCCCTTCGCCTGACCCCCTTCCATCCCCATAGCACTTTTCTCCATCTAGCATACTAGGTAAATTCCTACGCTTCTTCTTTTGCTGGCCTCCCCCACTGAACATAACCCCTACCAGGGCAGGGCTTCCTCTGTCCTGCCCCCGCTGCTGTTGGCCCAGCACCTGGCACAGCCCACCCCGGTACGTAGTAGGTGCTCAGTAAATACTATTGCATAGGAAAGAAGCATCAGAGACGTGAGGGCTGGTGGGAACCCAGAGAAAGAAGCACCAGCCTTCCAGCAGGGGAGGCCTTGAGACCGAAACAGCCCTTTTATCCGGGCCAGGGCCGCTGTGTGGTTGCAAACGGGTGTAACCCAAGACGCCCATCACCTTTGGTACCATGAGCCGCACACTTAGCTGGGCCCTGGCAACCACTCCTAGAAACTCAGGAACCTGCTCTGTCTCCAAGCCCTCTGCCTCCCCACCCCGTCCCCCCCTCCCCTAACTCCAGAAGCCCCTGCGGGCCTCACGTGCTGGCTCCCCATGTGAGGAAACTGACAGAGCCCACTCGATGGCCGAGAGGCAGAGCCGAGACCCGGACTCCAGAGCCACGGCTTTGGCCACCAGGCGCCGGGTCTTCTCCCTCGCGGTGGCCAACCCCACAGAGAGAGCGGAAGGCGAGCATATGGTGTGGGGAGGTTATATCCACTCATTGATTGAGAGCCTACTGTATGCCGGGCTCTGGGCTCCAGGCTGCAGCAGAGGCAGAGGGGACTCAGACCCACCCCTGCCCCCAGGAGAACCCAGGCCAGTGGATGAGACAGAAATTCGGCAGAGAGGCGGCCACATGGTCCACCTGGGGGACTGGGAGAGTAGAGGAGGCATCGGCCAGACCTCGAAGGTTGGGGCAGATTTAGAAACCCAGCAAAAGAGGGGAAAGGGCATCCAGGCTGCGCACGGATGGGGAAGGGACTAGTCGTAGCTGGAAAGTGTGCGGTGGGGGGGGGCGGGGGTTGGAGCGAGCGATTCAGCCTAAGGACCCCCACAAGCTCCAAGGACACCACGGGTGCTGAGGGATGGATTGAGTCAGCAGGTGGGAGCCGAGCAGGCGACACCCACTGAAGCGCACGGCCAACCCGGGAGGGTGGCCCGCTGGCGTGAGCCTCGGGGGGCTGGGTCCCACGAGGTGGGGCCCCCACAGAGGTGAGGCCCCAGCACAGCGACGCTGACTCACGGCCTGTCTGTCCGACGGCAGCTCTGGCTCCTGGGCCCCATCGGTGGGGTCCCGTCCTCACGGCCGCCGGGCCGAGTCCCTGCCCGCGGCCCCGCGGCCACATCTCCCAGGCCCAGATGGTGAGTGACCCTGGGAACAGCCGGTCTGAAGTCACTTGTCAGAGCCTGAAAGCCCCAGGCCCAGAGGTGATCCATGAGGCCGGTAGGTCTTGTCCTTTTGACGACCACGAATGGTAATAGCCCCTTGGTCAGGGTCCAGGCCGTCTGGCTGGAGCCAGGCTGATGGGTGGGGCTGGAAGAGGAGAGAAGTTCACCCACGAAATGTAGGTGCCCTCAACTTCTGAGGCCGCTAGAACTGCCCAGATATGGCGGATTGAGCCTCACACCTGTGACCTGGCGGGGCCCCAAGGGCACCTCCTCCGGCGCCCTGGCCCCGCGGAGTGACACGAGACACTCACTCTCCGTCACCGCAGCTCTTTATTGTGGGACAGCTTTGGCTCTGAGGAATCCCAGATGCCACCGCCTGGGGCCGGTCGGAGCAAAGCCAGTCCTTCAAAAATTCAGCCGAGAGTCGCTGGTCGAGAGTCACTTCTGCCCTCAGGTTCTTTAGCGACGCCTCCTGTGACAGGGTTTCCAGACCTTTCCGGGCCAGCCACTCTCGCTTCTGCCCCCGCCCTCCCCCAGACAGGGTCTGACTGGCACAGACACACAGAGGGCCTCTCACGTCCCCTGACCGGCCCGTCCTCCGGTTTACACAACCTGCTTTTGTGGTAGGGTTTCTGGCCACTTCTGTGCCCTTTCTGCGAGGTGGAAGACTTGGGTGTAGGTGCCCACAAAATTCGGGTTTAAAGAGACCTCAGCCACATTGTGGTGTAGGACTGCGGATTAGAACAAGGAGGAAGAAGGCAGGGCTCGAGTTCGGCTACGGTTGCAGCTTTAGGCCATTTTCGTCTCTCTGTGCCTCAGTTTCCTCTTTTGTAACATGGGAATAAGAACCATATCTACTGAGGAGGGCTGTTGTCGAGAATAGGTTAGTTTAGGCATGTCCAGTGCTTAGGCCACAGCGAGGGCCACCACTGCTACTGCTCCTGGGTGGTCCATGCTCAGAATCTTCCCTCAGTGAATTCTCTCCTTCTGGAATCTTCTAGTTGGGAAGGCCATTGAGTTCCAGCCTGCTCCATTGCACCAGTGAGGAAACAGGGATCGGAGAGAGGCTGGGGCCTGCCCAGGGCCAAAAGAATCTAGCTGCTAAGATAAGACCCCATCACCATGGCCTTCGATCCATGGCAGTGCACGGGGCCCAAGGTCCTGAGGCCCAGACCACGTGCCTAGGCTCTGCACTGATGCTCGTCAGAAGGTCTGGGCCCTGCCCCCAGCCAGGACCGGAGCTGCAGAGGTTGGGGCCCCCACAACCTAAAGAGACCCTGCCAGGGCTGGAGCTTATGCAGAAGAGACATCCTACTTCTGGTACCTTCTCTGGAGAGCAAAGCACCCACCCTCAGCCCGGGACCAGGAACTTCAATGAATCCAGACTTTCTGCGGCCTACTGGCCCTACGCCTTCTGGCGGGGAAGCTGGTGGCATGGGCGAGCTATGGAGAAAGCTGGGGAAGGAGTCAGGAGCCAGAGTTCTAGAAGAGTCCACACCCCTTGACTCATTAAGAGTCACTGGCACAATGAGGGGCTCGGCCCTGGGAATTCCTCAAAGGAGACTGGCACCTCCCAGGTCACAAAGCCAGTATCTAGAATTTGTCCCCCACAAGGCATGTCACCTGGGGAGAGGAGGAAGTAACTGAGGCTGGGGAAGGTGGAGGATAGGGGAGGCCATGCAGCAGGTCAAGGTGAGGCCTGGCCGAGCAGGGAGCCTCCTGCCCAAGGGTCTAACCATGCTATCTATGGCCGTAAGCCTGCAGGTGCAGACGTGTGCCCCACCCTGGCCCCCTCATCCCTTCTGCCCCAGGGTGGCCTGTCCTGGCAGAGTGGGGTTGGGGAAGGTCAGAGCCCAGGGACTGAGTCCAAGGCTCAGTGTCCATGGGAGGGAACACCGCAGGCCAAGCTGTCTGGGTGCCCGCCAGGATTCCCGGCACGCCCCTCGGGAGCCACTGGACCACCTCTGCCAGCTCTTTACCGGGCCCTCCAGGCGCCCACCCGGGCTGCCAGCATTCACCCAGGGCTTGCGGTCACACCAGAGTCAAGAACCCTTGTGCACTGCCGGTGGGAAGGCAAAATATTGCAGCCAGTGTGGAAAACAGTAAGGCAGCTCCTCAAAACTTTAAACGTGGAATTTCCACATGGTTCAGCAATCCCACTTCTGGGTACAATACACCCCCAAATTGAAAGCTGGGTCTTTTTTTTTTTTTTTAAGGTTTATTCATTTATTTTGAGAGACAGCGCACATGAGCCCGGGAAGGGCAGAGAGAGAGAGGGGGAGAGAGAGAGAGAGAGAGAGAGAGAGAGAGAGAGAGAATCCCAAGCAGGCTCCTTGCGGCCAGCGCTGAGCCCGATGCGGGGCTTCGATCCCACGAACTGTGACATCACGACCTGAGCCGAAACCAAGAGTCCGTCACTTAACCGACGGGGCCACCCAGGTGCCCCTGAAAGCAGGGTTTTGGAACAAATATTTATGCCCCCGTGTTCATAGCGTCAGTATCCACAATACCCAAAAGGCAGAAGCAGCCCAAGGGTCCACTGATGGATGAACGGTCCGTACATACTTCGGAATACCATTCAGCCTTAAAAAGAAAGGAAATACTGACATGTGCTCCTACATGGGTGAACCTTGAAGACGTTATACAGAGTGAAATAAGCCAGTCACGAAAGGACCAAATGCGGTATGATTCATCCCACTTACACGAGGTCTCTGGCAGAGTCAAGTTCATAGAGACACAAAGAGTGGTGATTGCCGGGAGATGGGAGATGATTGTTGAATGGGCGTGGTTCCAGTTGGGGAAGACGAACGGTCCTGGAGAGGGATGGCGGTGAAAGTCGCACCGTACACGGTCAAGTTTCTGGTAGGCATATTTTACCGTAATGATTAAAAAAAAAAAAAAAAGGAATTAGGAGGTGGGGAGCAGGCGCCGGGGGGTTGGATAGAGCATGGGCTCTGGAGTGATGATGAACTGTGTGACCTCAGGCAAGTTACTTGACCTTTCTGTGCCTTCATGTCCTTAGCTGTAAAAGTGAAATGAACAACAGACACATGCACACACGCGCGCACGCACGCACACACACACACACCCTGGCCCTTGTTGTTGGCAGGATTATAGGAGCTGCTAGCTGCAAAGTGCTTAGAACGCGCCTGCACAGAGTGTTCACAGTTGCCCTTCTCTTTTCTCCTTTTTTTCAGATGAGGAAACTGAGGCACAGAGAGGTAAGTAAACCTTTCCAAGATCACACAGCTGAAGAGTGGCAGGACAAGGGTTGAACTCCAGAGCCTGGGCTGGGTGGCCACTGGGAAGTTCCTGAGGTCTTCGGAGGGCGGAGGGTGGGGAAGGATTTGCATGGTCTCCTCCCCACCAACATTTTTTCAGAACTTGTGAGGCTGGGGTGGGAGGACCAGGGCAGGGCAGGGCAGGGCAGGGCAGGTGGAGGGCAAGGGCCACAGCATTTGTTCCCTGCAAAGCAGAGGCAGGGTCCTTAGAGGATTGTCACCAACAGGATGAGCAGGCCGGGCCTCATTCCTCACCAGGGCTCAGCCTCCTTACCCCTTGGGGGCTGGGAGCAGGGCAGTTGGGCCCAGGGAGGGAAAGACCCAGAAGTCTGAGGAGAGAGGCCTTCCTGTCCCACTGCGGAACGTCCTGGGCCCTCCCTCCTCCACATTCCCATGGGTCACCATCAACACTCTCCCGCTCTTGTGACACAGGAGTCTGTCGGCAGGCAGGCAGTGGCCCGCTCTGAGGGCAGGATCCTTGGGTGGAAAAATGGCTGCCCGAACGACTGCCAACAACTCCTCCCGTCTCTGTGGCTCGGCCGCACAGTCCACAATCTCGCCTCCCCAGGGTCTGGGTGGCCTGTGCGCGACTCTGATCACTAGGATACTTGGAAGTGACTGAGAGGTTTCAGGCCTAGGCCTTAAGAGGCTTTACAGCATCCATTTTCTCCAACTTTGAAGCCAGAGGCCGTGTAAGGAAATAGGGTGACCTAGAGAAAGGCTTGCATGGAGGGAGGGGTCCTAGAAACCATGAAGGGAGGAGAGAGGCCCAGCCCGTCCCTGGTCGCTGAGCCACCCCCACTGCAGCCCCAGACACGTGAGGGAGGCTGGTCGGGCACCCCATATGACGACGCACGCAGTAGGGATGAGGGGTCCCTGCCGAGCCCCGCCCAGACTGCAGAATCACGAGCAAACCCATACTGCTGGTTCCTCGGGGCCACGATGCCTGGGGTGTGTTTGTTACACGGCATTAGATAACTGATACACTTCCAGTCATGAAGTCTTGTTTCTCAAGTCTTAGGATCACAGCAACATGACAGACTGTTGCATCCACCCGACTCCTGAAACAATGCTGCGGGCAGTGTGACAGTCACAACAAAGTTTATTGCCATGAGAGGCAAGGCCAACCGATCGGGACCGACACTCTTGACCAGAGCGCTGTCTCGAACAGCCGAGTTTTCAGAGCTGACCACATCGTCTTATCATCACCTGGGAACAGAACAGAGAAATAGTTCCCAGATGGGGGTGAACAGTTCTGACTTGCCCTTGCCCCAATCCAATCAAACACTAATCCAGTTGATTTTCCTTGAACTTTTGTTCCCTTGATTGATAGGACAAGGCTGTTATCTCTTAATCTACAGTGTTAAAACAAAGCTGTTATTTCTCAAGCCTATAGGTTAGCCCTACACTACAATTTAACCCTTACAAGACCAAGTTCAAGTCTCACTTCCACTGCCGATCTGGGCAAGTCACATCACCTCTCTGGGGCTTGGTTACCCCCCAAACAGCGATACCGACAGGCACCGCCTGGCTTGGGGTGAGGGCGCAGAGCGAGTACATGTGGCGAAGGGAGCGCCGACCGGCCCGGAGGTTGTGCTTGAGAAGCGAGAGCCCGGTATGGAGGCCCGGCCTCTCTGGCTCCCTGGGCCAGCAGCCCTGCCCCACAGAATGATGGCCTCTTCCTGACTGGAACCGTGGCTGGTCCGACTGCTTTCTACGCCACCTGCTGAGGTGGATGGAGCGGGGGCGGGGGGGGGGGGGGACGGCAAAGTGGGTCATTTTTCTCCCCCATCTCAGGGAAGTCATCAGACTCCCGGAGTTTGGGTTTTTTGAGTTGAAAAGCGCTCCAGGACCGAATCAAGCAGACCCCTCCCCAACTGGCCCAAATTTCGAGGGAATGGAGACACCAGGATTCTTTCAAGGGCTCTTGCTGCAAGAACTTCACGAGCACTGTGTCTACACGTGAACGATATCACTGCTGAACTTCCAGCCGTTTGGTGAGGCAGATGCTTGTGGCCCCAAATGACAGAAGAGAAAGTTGAGGCCCAGAGACAAAGTGACTTCCCCACGATCACGGAGCTTGTGACTCACCCTGGACCTGGTGGCTGCACATATGTCCTCCTCCCCACCCCCCCTCCACCTCGGTCCTTTCCTGCTCTGGGACAGCCACCGATGAGCGAGTGGCCACCAGCCAAGGCTAAGAGGCCAACTGCAGGGGTCACACAGGCCATCCACTGTCATACCTCTGCCAGTGCCACCAGACCCCCGCTGCCCACCTGTCCCCCACTGGGCTCACTGGGTCAGGTGTGGACAGGCTCAGGAAGTCCATAGAACCCAGGGGCTGTGGGAGCCCACCAGCCCAGAGCAGAGTGGCATCCAGCCCCCAGCTCTCCCCTTCTCACGGGGCACCTCCCCCTTCCCCCATGGCCCATTTTTGGCTCTCCTGTTGGAGAAACTGCCAGAAAGTGGGGGGGGGGGGCAGTGCGCAGCTACTCCCAAGGGACCGTGGGGCCAAATTTCTACACAGGAAGGGCTTGTGCAGGGTGGGGTGATCTTAAGGAAGGGATGTTTTGTTTGGTTTTGAAGTAAGCTCTATGCCCAGCATGGGGCTCGAACTCATGACCCCGTGATCAAGAGCCACATGCTCTCCTGACTAAGCCAGCCAGGCGCCCCAGGAAGAAATGCATCTTAAGCTGCCCTCATAGCAAGCAAGTCTCTTGGGGCAGATGGAGACGGGGGTTACCCAGACCCCCTGAAGACCACCCTGGTGCCATTAAGACTGCTGTCCACAGATGCCTGTCCACAGTGGGGGGTCCCCATCAACCTGGCCTCGGCTTTGCCCTCCGTCTCCCCCACCCCTCCCTCCTTCCTGTTGGCCTGGACACACGCATTGCTCACTGCTTGACGTCTCCTGGAAGCCTTGTCCCCAAATGCTGGCCGTGCCTTTATCTTGTTGGTCATCTCTGCACAGGAAGGAGCCTGGGTGGGTGCCAGGGCTGCCTAAGTAGATTATGTCACTCACCCCAGGGCGGTGGGTGGTTCAAAACAACTGGGTCCTCAGGCTAGCCCCCGGGGGGGCCCGGTCCCCAAGCTATCTTTGCAACCAGACCCCAAAGAGGAAGCAGAGACCCAGAGACGGGAGTGACGGGTTCATGCCACACAGTGAGGGGGATGGAGCTGAGCCCAGAATCCCGTCCAGCTGCACCCCGCCCCCCAAAGCTGCTTCCGGACCACATTCTCAGCAACTCACAGCAAATGTCTCCTCTGGAGCTTAACGAGGCATGTGAGGTGACCCCCACCACCCACCCCCTGTTTCCAGTGGCCACGGCTCCTCGGCCTCCAAGACTATCACCAACTGGAAAATACTCGTGCCCAGTAGAGGACGGTTTATCCACCGTGATCTGCTCTTCCTACCCCCTTCGGAGGGACCACCTCTACTGTAGTGTGGAAACTGAGGCACAGAGAGGTTTGGAACACCCAGAGCTGGCAAATATGGAGCCAGCCCTGAACTTCAGGTCTCCTGCTTTCCTGCCGTTTCCTCTGGCACCCAACTCAGAGCAGGGAGTGTCTGCGAGCCACGAGCCACGAAGCCAGCCTCGTCTGTCACCTCCGCCTCCAGCCGGAAGGTCACATTGATGAGGAGTGTGAGGAAAGCTGAGGGCAAAGTAGAGCTAACACCAGTGACACCCCCCCCACCCCCCCCCCCCAGGGTGGGATCTGTGTGATATTCCTCGGACACTCCCGGCTACCCAAGAACAAAAGAAAGGGGTTAAACTGCTTGCCCTGGTGATGTGGGAAACTGAGGCAAGTGAAAAATGAAATTCCCTTACTTTCCCACAGCCCATTGCCAAGCCCTTAAACTGGCAGTGACCTCCCTCTAGGGGCTCAGCTGCCTCCGTGATGACACTTTGCTAGGGGGCAAAAGAGAACCTTGACTTAACATTGTCCCAACCTCCAGGATCCTGTAAATCTACTTCCTTTAAGTCAACTGCCCCAGGACCTATGCTGGCAATCCTACTCCAAGCCTATGGCCCCTGATATGCATCTGAAGGCTCTCACGACTGAGGTTTTATTAAAAAGTTAACAGCTAACCCCTCAAGGTCCTGGAAACCTTGCTTCCAAAATACCTTAGAGACACTCTATCCCTGAGTCCCTCCCAACCCGAGGGTGTGTAATGAGTTCCCATCACGACCCCAGGGCCGCTCTTCCAGCCCACGGGTCCTGTCCTCGTGCTTTAATAAAATGACCTTTGTGCACCAAAGGCGTCTTCAAGAATTCTTTCTTGGCCAGCGGCTCCGGACCACCCCACCATCACTCCAAACCTTCATCATATGCCGCCCAGTTTGTGGGACTAGAGTCTTTTCATCTGGACTCTGAGCTTCGGTGCACATTTGGTGAGTATACCTTCTCTTTTCTTCCTTTCCTCTCATTTCAGGGGCCTTTTGAGGCGGGTGGTCCTATTGGGTCACTTTCATGTCGATTGCTCAGGCTGCAATCCTCTAGCCCGTGGCAACTCTTCTGGGAGGAGAAATCCTGCCTTTTGGCTGCAAGTTAGTACCCTGGCCGGGATGGTAATAAGACCCAGAAACCTGATGCCCTCTCTTTATTCCTGTCCGTCTTCAAAGTGGTCTGTCTTGGGCACGGGACAGCCACCTAAGCCACCAGGACGTCTGCCAATCTTAAGACTCCCGCGTGAGGTTTCCTCCTCACTGATCTAACGTGATCCCCTCATCTCTGGTCTAGCCGCTTCTGGCAGGGAGACCTCCACTGAGAGCTGGTGGAAACCAGCATCCGATTGAATTAAGACCCAACCGGGGATCATTTCCTAGGGAAGTTGTCTATAAAGCGTCATCATGGGGGCGCCTGGGTGGCTTGGCCGGTTAAGCGTCCGACTTCGGCTCAGGTCACGATCTCGCGGTATGTGAGTTCGAGCCCCGCGTCCAGCTCTGTGCTGACGGCTCAGAGCCTGGAGCCTGTTTCAGATTCTGTGTCTCCCTCTCTCTCTGCCCCTCCCCTGTTCATGCTCTGTCTCTGTCTCAAAAATAAATAAACGTTATAAAAAAAAAAAATTAAAGCGTCATCATGGAGGCAGCTGAGCTCCTAGAAGGAGGTCACTCTCTGCTGGTTTCAAGGACTTGGCAATGGGCTGGAGGCAGCAAGGGAATTTAATTTTTCATTTGCCTGAGTTTCCCATAACACCATGGCAAGCACTTAAACCCTTTTCCTTTATTCTTGGGTAGCCGGGAGAGTCCGAGGAATATCACACATATCCCACATATCCATATGTGTTGGAATGTCACTTAGATTATGATGGATTTCTGTCTTTACCGTTTTCTGTCAATGTCCTCTGCTCACTACTACTTAAAATTGGGTAATTCCCCCTTGTAAAACTTTTCTAGTGTTTTCCATGGGTTAAAAATGACAGGTTATTCAAGAAACTAAGGCATGGCCTCTGCGGCATGCTCTTCGAAGACTAGGTAATCAGGGCATGACCATCAGGGAATGTTCTTCAAGGCACAGCCTTTTAGGGCACGGCTTTCAAGGTATTTTGGTCCATACGCCAGGCACCCATCTGTAGTCCAGAATGCAATGGGGAAGTCGGGGGACACTAACATCCCTCATTCAGGAGCCCTTAGTCGGCTGGTTGGTGGTCATAGCAATTTCTTTCGAGGGACACCTGGGTCGCTTTGACACCAGGAGCCTCTGACATATCCTGTTCATAGGACACCACCCACGTCGGAGGGGATTCTTGGGGGTAATGGACTTTCTCTCTCTCTCTCTCTCCTTTTCTCTCTAGGAGCATGGGAGCTTCTCTTCAGTCCCCGAGAGATGCCTTTTTAACCCACTGGAAACAATCTGGCTTGCGATATGTAGAAAGGATTGATTTCCTGCAACCCTGAGTGGCCTTAGTAAACGGAAAATGTATGGAGGTACCCTAGGGCCAGGCCTTCATGGCTACCTGGCTCCAATGGCCTCTTGCAGAACGTGTTTGGTCAGTAACCAGGCCAGTAAACTCCCTCCTGATATATTGGATGGTAATTGTCTAAACAGGCCTCCTCTTAATAGAACCCAGGTCACTGGAGGAAACACCAACCATCCCTGACAAAGGGGACGCTGACTCTCTCTCTCTGTTCCTCTGCCTAATAGATGTGAGGGCTTCTCCCTCATTCAGTTCCCGGGTTACCGGCTATAATTGGAGCCAACTGTGGTTAGTCCACCTTGGGATGGGGACTTTAAGGAGTATTCCCAAGCAGCTGCTGAAGCTCCATTTGTTTTGGGGAAATTCCTGGTCTTTTCTGGCCTGATGTGGTCTCCATATTTCCACTTTGGTGGAATAAACATGGCGTCTGCTCCTCTGTCGGAGCTCAGGTTTTGAATCGGGGTTTTCCTTCTCTGCTTCTGCTGGCACCTTGCCTTTTCTGCCCTCCTGTCCCCCTCCAGTTTCTGCACCAACTTGGGTGTGGTCTACATAACTGGTTCCGATCTATACCATCCTCAATGCCTCAGGCACCATTGGCTCCCCCTCCCACCCTTGAGGTCAAGGAGCAAAGAGCACCCCCTTGGACCACCCACTTCAGATACCCCCACTGGTGTCCCAGGTGAAAACTGACAATGGGGATAAATTGATTGACTTTTAAGTGGACGCAGGGGAAACATATTCAGTGTTTAAACTAACTTCAGTTTGGGGCACCTGGGTGGCTCAGTCGGTTAAGCGTCCGACTTTGGCTTAGGTCACGATCTCGCGGTCCATGAGTTCGAGCCCTGCGTCGGGCTCTGTGCTGACAGCTCAGCCTGGAGCCTGTTTCGGATTCTGTGTCTCCCTCTCTCTCTGCCCCTCCCCTATTCACACTCTGTCTCTGTCTCAAAAATAAATAAACATTAAAAAAAAAATTTAAACTAATTTCAGTTGGAACTGGTCTTTAAGGTTATCAGCATTAACTATGAAACTTTCATTCTACCAAGGTTGACTAAAGGTCAGATAAGCTCATGCTATCTCTGTTGCAATTTGTTAGCAAAAAGATGACTTAAAATGATAGTTAATTTTGTCTGTCTCAAAGTTTTCATGGGTAATTGTTAAGATAGCTTTCAAAGGCTTTGGTAACCTTGAAACTTTAAAGTTTTGGTTGCATGACAAGTCAGATTAAATTCATTGGACATCTAGGTCTTTTCCAGATAGGATGGAGTGCTAAAGCTTTGATTACTGAACGTAGGTTTGTGCTTATTGCAGAGAAACTAAGGCTATTTGGGTCTATTGGAAAACATGCTTTGTGCTTAATTGGCTCATGAATTTACCATCTAAAAAATTCTGGCGTAAACACCTCTCAATTGGTTACTGAGTCCTCAATTGCAGACTAAGGTTTCCTAAGAGTTAAAATTCTGCTAAGCGTACTTAAGACTGATGGAAATAAGGAAAGCAACCCTGTATGTAGGAAAGTGGGAGATATGTAAGAAAGATATAAGGAATGGAAATACATTTTTTGTTGAGGGTAAAAGAAAGTAATTCTGTCCTAAACGAGACTGGTTGTGGGAGAGAAATGGCTTTGGGACAAAGTTTGAAGGCAAAGGAAAGTTGTAGAAGGTTCGTGAAGGGAAATCTTTGGAAAGGAATTGTGCTCAGGATAGACTAAGGTTGAGATGAATGGAATTTTAAAAGTACACTGGTATAAGGTTGAAATTCTGCTTTTCTCTCTGTTCAGAAGACAAAGTTTTCTTGGACTGTTGATCTGCTCTTGATAAGAAAATGTAAATAAAGGCTTTTTTTTCCTCTTTGGTCGGCCGGAGATACCAAAGCTTTAGGTTTCTTCTTTATCAGGTCTTTGATTACTTAGTTAAAACTTCTCAATGTTAAAGGAGCTAGGTTTTGCGAACAACGATATAATGCTATCCATTCGCCTTCAGGATCCACTTTGGTTGAATAAACAAAGTTTTAAGATTTGTAATGATCCTTAATCCTATTTTGGACGTGCTTTATGGGTTTTTTAAGTTTTAACAAACTTCCCAGGATTTAAACGGTAAATTAAGTCTTTTGACCAATTAGGCTCTTTTATTTGGGATGCCAAGTTACTTGGAAGCCACTGTCATACAATGGTAAACCTTAGGTTGTATTGCACAAGTAAATGTTGTAACTGCCCAAATATATATGCAATTCCTAAAGTTTTAATGTTTCGGTATAAGGTCATCACTTCATATTCTGATTACTTGAAGTGTTATGTGTCACAAATAATTGAATTTCTTTTGTCAATTGCATCATAATGAACTCTCATCAGATCTTTAACAATGTCCGTTTCTGAGATTTGGTCATTTATAATTGTTCTTATTCTCTCACAAAACGTGTTTCTCCTTCAAGGAGATTTATAAAAAGAACTTTTGGGACAAATACAGGTATTTGACATCTTTAAGATTAATACCAAAATGGGTAAGAATTTCCAGAACTAAAAAGCTGCATTCACACCAAACAAGAATTCGGAACATGGGACTGAATGAACTGAGGAAGATTATAGTCTTGTGACTCTTGTTGGAAATATGGCTGGTTCTCTGTTTCCTCTTCCAGATTAAGGAAACTTTCTCTTACGATATCTGTGATATACAGAAATGTCATCAAATACTCAGTTGTAAACTGAAGCATTTATCGTTTCTCTCTCCCCAAACCCTCTGAAATGCAAAAGCTCTCCAGTGAATATCCTTTCCTTCACGGCAATTACAATTGTTTGCATAAGTTCAATAATAATCTGTTCATCTTGTCACAGGTCACCGTTGTAAATACTGGTTATTTTACCAAGGCTTTGACTGGAATGTCCTATTTGAGATTAACATGCATAGACTCAGATATGACCAGACAGCTTTAAGGAACTAAGGTTGGCTTCATGAAACACAGAGCCATAAAGTCCCTTGGAAATGTTGGCCGGGTACCTTGCTTACGGAGTTCCCAGCACCCTCCCCAGGTGAGCAAAGAAGGTCACTTCCTGGCAGGTGCAGGAACCTCAGGGTATCTTGGAGACCTCGTGAAGAGGAATTCGTCCAATTCCACGGGTACTGCAGGCCTTGTCTGATGGCAAGTGCTTGGCTTGGCTTCTGGCCTGGAGAGGCTACAAAAGTTCAGTCTGGAGATTCCTTATAAAGGGTTCCAGCAAAGCAAACTTTAAAAGATCCTCATGAGCAATCGTTATTCTTGCTGAATTTATGTAAATACTTAGGCCAGGTTTGTTAAGACTGGACTTGTTCTACAAATGCATGGGTGTCGACTCGGCTATCTCTGGGAAGGGGGGTTTTTAGAGAGAAAAACTACGTTTCACCAACGCACCGTTATGGATGTTAAATTCTAGTTCTGATCATCTTGAAATGTTTGTTGTTTGCCTAAACTAGACAGCTTGAGGTAAACTTCAGAAAAATTGTCACAATAGGTCACGTATAGACCATCTTCTGTGCTTATTGTTCTGTGGGGATAATAATATGACCCCATGGGCATATGATTATTTAAACAACCGGAAAATGGGACGGATTCCCCCAATACTTGTATCCAAAGACTTTTCTCACTGTAGACCTTTCAATAGATAAAGACTATCGTCTTTATTACTCACTTGAGGCCTGGTTAATTCATAAATCTCTAACCATGCAAACCGTACCCTCCCTAAACCTGATCTGACAGTTACTAGAAACCCACCCCATATAAACCCAGGAGATCTGGTTTATTCAAAAGATGGAAAGTCTAAGACAACAGGGGACTTAACTCCAAAATAAAAGGGCCCCTACTGGGCCGAATTAGGCAGTAAAGTGAGAGGGGCATTCTTCGTGGGCTCTTGTATCTAAAATAAAACCTGCAGCCCCTTTCCAGGAAATCAGTTAGCAACCTTACGTGCCTTCTTTTTCCCGGGAATCTGTGCAAGCCCTCAAACTTCTCTTAGGATGATTGTACCTTTCTTTTTCATTCTCCTTTCCCAATTTCTACTGATAATTCCTTCCTACGATGGGCCATCCCACAGGGTCACAGCAGACCTTTGAGTTACAGGCCAGAAAGACCAATCTGATTCCTGCTGCCTGTTCCCACTCTCATCCGAGGATGCTTCAAGCCTGACATCTAAAAATCTCACTGGCAGCCCTGGGAGACACGGGGTTTGTAGTTTGCTGTAACCATTAACCCATATGTTTCTTGTTTCTGTAAAAGTACCTCTTATTCATTACCTGATTGCTGAACAAAACAGACTCTATAGGATGGCTAAACACCACTTGTCATATGGTTAAGGCCTCAAACGACTCTCAAAATAGCATTATGTTATCAAATACGAGAAGTAACTCGAATGAGGGAAACAGTTCTACAAAATAGAATGGCATTATACATTTTAGCTGCTGCACGAGGCGGAACTTATATTCTCCTAAAAACAAAATGCTGGGGCGCCGGGGTGGCTCAGTCAGTTAAGTATCCGACTCTCGGTTTCGGCTCAGGTCATGACCATGACCTCAGGGTTTCGTGAGTTCCAGTACTACATCCAGCTCTGTGCTGACGGTGCAGAACCCGCTTGGGATTCTCTCTCTCTCTCTCTGCCCCTCCCCTACTCATGCTGTCCCTGTCCCTCTCAAAATGAATAAATAAACTTAAAAAATTTAAAAACAAAACAAACAACCCCCCCCCCAAACGCTGTATATACATTCCAGACTACCGCAAAAATATTTCTGGGTTTCTAATTGACATAAATACTCAAATTGGCGCATTAAACAATCCCTCTTTCTCCTTGAATGATTGGTTAAACATCTATATTGGAGGACTTTTGTCAGCTACCGAAGGACTTTCCTTTGGGCTAATCTTTCTAGTTATTCTAATTCTGTTTTGCTGTTTTCTCCCGTGTCTCTCTGCCTGGTCCCAAGACCCCATCTCTGCAATGACTTCAAGCCGACAGATGATCCTTTCTACTCAAGGAGGTGCATACACGTTGCCCATGTTGGATTCAGCTGCCTCTATGTTTTTGTCACTCCTCGGTATGTTCCCCGACTGACCAATATTGACTTATAGGTAGGGACGTCTCTGAGGCCCTCCACCTTCAGCCACCTTAAAGATTTAAGGGTCACAACTGTTCAGGGGGGATATGATGAGGGACCATGGGGCAAGCTGAGCGCAAAGTGCAGCTGACAGCACCCCCCCCCCCCCAGGTGGGATGTGTGTGAAATTCCTCGGACACTCAAGAACAAAGGAAAGGGGTTAAAGTGCTTGCCATGGTGATGTGGGAAACTGAGGCAAATAAAATGAAATTCCCTTACTGCCTCCAGCCCATTGCCAAATCCTTGAAACCGGCAGAGTGACCACCCTCTAGGGGCTCAGCTGCCTCCGTGATGACACTTTGCTAGGGGGCAAAAGAGAACCTTGACTTAACATTGTCCCAACCTCCAGGATCCTGTAAATCTACTTCCTTTAAGTCAACTGCCCCAGGACCTATGCTGGCAATCCTACTCCAAGCCTATGGCCCCTGATATGCATCTGAAGGCTCTCACGACTGAGGTTTTATTAAAAAGTTAACAGGGGCGCCTGGGTGGCTCGGTCGGTTAAGCGTCCGACTTCGGCTCAGGTCATGATCTCGCGGTCTGTGAGTTCTAGCCCCGCATCAGGCTCTGTGCTGACCGCTCAGAGCCTGGAGCCTGTTTCAGATTCTGTGTCTCCCTCTCTCTGTGCCCCTCCCCTGCTCATGCTCTGTCTCTCTCTGTCTCAAAAATAAATAAATGTTAAAAAAAAATTAAAAAAAAAAAAAAAAGTTAACAGCTAACCCCTCAAGGTCCTGGAAACCTTGCTTCCAAAATACCTTAGAGACACTCTATCTCTGAGCCCCTCCCAACCCGAGGGTGTGTAATGAGTTCCCATCACGACCCCAGGGCTGCTCTTCCAGCCCACGGGTCCTGTCCTCGTGCTTTAATAAAATGACCTTTGTGCACCAAAGGCGTCTTCAAGAATTCTTTCTTGGCCGGCGGCTCCGGACCACCCCGCCATCACCCCAAAACTTCGTCAACATAGCAGACCCCAAAGGGGTCTGTCACCTGGTCTCCTGGCCAGAGCAGGGCACAGGCCAGGCCTCTTACCTTTGTGTTTGTAAACAACTATGAGATTCTGGGTCTCCCGCTCTGGAACCAGCATAAGGGCTGCTTCTAAATGGGGCCAGGATGACATTGACTTCTCCCGCCCTGGGCTGCCCCGTTCCAGCCGCCCAGAGGGATTCTGGGCCTCGCCGATCTCTGCAGTGTTCTCTCCCATCACTTTGAGCCCGTCCTACAGGAAGAGAAGCGGAAGCTCAGAACTGGACCATGTCCTGCCTGAGATCTCACAGCCACACCTTGTTGTGTGATGGCCAAGTAGGGACAGAGGCCTGGGCACGTGCCTCAGGAGCACATCCCCAAGCTTTGTGGCCTTGGGCAAGCTGCCGGGCCTTGGGCAAGCTGCCCGACCTGGCGCTCCCTTTTCCTGAGGCCACACTGAACATGGC
Organism: Panthera pardus; assembly: GCF_024362965.1. Classification (NCBI taxonomy): domain Eukaryota; kingdom Metazoa; phylum Chordata; class Mammalia; order Carnivora; family Felidae; genus Panthera; species Panthera pardus. The sequence goes on along the minus strand of NW_026526991.1, from coordinate 1,427,889 downwards.
TTTCCTTTCACTGGGGCTGCGAGGTGGCCAGGGTACGAAGCTCACAGCAGGCCTGACCAGCCAGGCAGCCTTCCCCAGAGGGCCTGGATCCTGGACTTACCTGAGGGCCCAGAGGTGTCATAAGGACCCCTCCTGGCGATTTCTTTTGTTTTCCTCCTGGCCCTTGCTGCTTGCCATCATATGATACACTCACCATTTCCTTGTTTATTGTCTTTCTCCCCACTGGGCAGGGCCAAAGCTTTGTTCCTCATCTGTGGGATCCTAATCAGGCACGCAATGCTATTTACTAAGTGAATAAGTGGCTGTGGGGGAGGGCAGCCTGAGGCCAGTCAGAGGTGTGGTGATGCCGGGAGAGGTGATGGTGGCCCGGCCAGGGGAGGTGGGGCTGGAGGAGGAACTGATACGGCCCCCGGTGGGTGGGTGGCCCCGGGTGGGTGGGTGGGTGTCGGGGAGGAGGAGGGTGACGGGGCAGACTGCTCAGTGGGGTGTTTGATGGGGAAGGCTGGCCCCTTGACAGACCACCCCCGGCAGCTGGGGTCAGGCTGGGTCCCAGGCGTGACATCACCGCTGGGCAGAGCTGGCGCCTTGTCTCATCCCCCTCAACATCCTCTGGGCGAGGGTTTGGTGCTTAGCCCTGAGGTACGCCCGTCCGCACCCCATCTTCCACTCTTCAAACTCCATACCCTCGACCCCCTCCTCCTGGAAGCCTTCCCTGATTCTCCTGCTCCTCACCTCCTCCTGCCCACGAATTCCTTCTTCCTCTACGCCTGCACTACTCACTCACTCAGGAAACTGTTCTGAGACTGGCCCTGGGTGCTGGCGCCATGGGGGTGCAGAGATGACCGTGGCTCAAGGGACACAAACCTAGAAAGCAAATCACAGCCTGACTTCAAACCCAGGCAATGCATGAATGCTCTTTTAAAGAAAGTATTTCTCGTGGATCCTGGAGTGGTCCTCCATCACTTTTATTACAGTGTTTCTTTTTGTTTTTTAATGTTTTTATTTATTTTTGAGACCGAGAAAGACAGCATGGGTGGGGGAGGGGCAGAGAGAGAGCCCTCATCCGACTTTCCGTCGCTATGAACTTGGCTACTCCCGCTCCAGGTGCTGCCTATGAGTGAACCCTACCGCATTTGTCCTTTGGTGATGGGCTTATATCACTTGCTATAATGTCCTCAAGGTTCGTGCGCGTTGTAGCAGGAGTCAGAATTTCCTTGCTTTTTTTTTTTTTTATCCCCCAAGTAAACTCTACCCCCAACATGGGGCTCAAACCCACGACTCTGACTCCAAGATCAAGAGTCGCACGCTCCCCTGACTGAGACAGTCAGGCGCCCCAGAATTTCCTTCCTTTTTAAGGCTGAATAGTACCCTATTGTACGTACACACCACATTTTGCTTTTCCATTCATTCATTCATCCACGGGCCTCAGAGGCTGTTTTCACCTTTTTGCTATTGTGAATAACGCTGCTTCGTGCACGAGTATCTGTTCCAGTTCTCGTTCTCGCTTGTGTTGGGTGTGTACCCAGGTACGGAATTGCTGTAATTGTATGTTTAACTTGGGGCTTATTTCTAAGGCGATTGTTCAGATGCATCCTAAATAAGATTAGAGCCGATTTATTTTTTAATTCATAGATTCAACACCCACTAAATTTGAACCGCTCATACTTTGCAAGATTATGTCCTGAGACTCCAGTGACACACCCAACAGCTGCACCATCCAGTGGGGCTGAGCTTGAGCCACGAGTGGCTATGGAGTTCTGGAACGTGGCTGACTGCACTTAGATGTTCTGTGTGCTGAAATACACCTGTATTTCTTTCTTCTTTCTTTTCTTTTCTTTTCTTTCCTTTTCTTTCTTTCTTTTTCTTTCTTTTCTTTCTTTCTTTCTTTCTTTCTTTCTGGAACGTGGCTGACTGCATTTAGATGTTCTGTGTGCTGAAATACACCTGTATTTCTTTCTTCTTTCTTTCCTTTCTCTTTCTTTCTTTCTTTCTTTTTCTTTTCTTTCTTTCTTCCTGGAACGTGGCTGACTGCATTTAGATGTTCTGTGTGGTGAAATACACCTGTATTTCTTTCTTCTTTCTCTTTTTCTTTCTTTTTTTAAATTTATTTTGTGAGAGAAAAAGCGCATGTGAGCAGGGGAGGAGAGAGAGAATCCAAGCAGACTCCGCACTGACAGTGTGGAGTCCAATGTGGGGCTCAAACTCACGAACCGAGATCATGACCTGAGCCAAGATCGGGAGTCGGACGCTTAACCGACTGAGTCACCCAGGCGCCACAAAATACACCTGTATTTCAAAGACTTAATACGGAGGAGAGATCTTATTAGTAACATTTATGTTGAATACACGTCAAAATGATAATGTTTGGGCTGTCCTGGGTTCAAGAAACTATAGCATTAAAACAACATTTGTTTTGTTTCACTTTTTATTTTTTATTTTTAAAAAAATTTTTTTAATGTTTATTTATTTTTGAGACAGAGAGAGACAGAGCATGAATGGGGGAGGGGCAGAGAGAGAGGGAGACACAGGATCGGAAGCAGGCTCCAGGCTCTGAGCCGTCAGCCCAGAGCCCGACGCAGGGCTCGAACTCACGAACCGTGAGATCGTGACCTGAGCCGAAGTCAGCCGCTCAACCGACTGAGCCACCCAGGCGCCCCTCGTTTTACTTTTTAAAATGTGAGCCCCTGGAGAATCCAACATGGCATGTCTGACTTGCATTGTCTTCCTGCTGGATGCTTAACCTACCAGATTAATCCAGGTGCTTTCCCAGCCTAGAGGAGCCGCCTAGAGCTCAGAAGACTTGGCTGGTCCTCTTATTTATTTTTAATTGAGGTGAAGTTCACATAATATACAATTAACCATTTTATTTTATTTTATTTTATTTATTTTTTAATGTTTATTTTTGGGAGAGAGAGAGAGACAGAGTGTGAGCGGGGAAGGAGCAGAGAGAGAGGGAGACCCAGAATCTGAAGCAAGCTCCAGGCTGTGAGCTGTCAGCACAGAGCCCGACGTGGGGCTCGAACCCACGAACCGTGAGATCATGACCTGAGCCGAAGTCAGTTGCTTAACTGCCTGAGCCATCCAGGCGCCCCAAGCCATTTTAAAGTATACGGTTGCAAGTGGCACTTAGCACAGTCACGGTGTTGGACCACCCCCACCTCTGTCCAGATTTCGACTTTCTCATCCCCTAGAAAAACACGCCCGTTAAATCATCACTCACCATTCTCCCCTCCCTCAGCCCCTGACAACCACTAACCTGCTTCCTGTCTCTGGATTTGCCTACTCTAGACACCTCATTTAAAAGGAATAATACGGGGGCACCTGGGTGGCTCAGTCGGTTGAGCGTCCGACTTTGGCTCAGGTCATGATCTCGCGGTCTGTGAGTTCGAGCCCCGCGTCGGGCTCTGTGCTGGCAGCTCAGAGCCTGGAGCCTGCTTTCGATTCTGTGTCTCCCTCTCTCTCTGCCCCTCCCCTGCTCATGCTCTGTCTCTCTCTCTGTCAAAAATGAATAAACATTAAAAAAAATTAAAAAAAATAAAAAATAAAAAATAAAAGGAATAATACAGTAGGTGACCTTTTAGGATCGCCTTCCCTCACTGTCTTCCGGGCTCATCCATGTCGGAGCAGGGGTCAGAACCTCAGTCCTTTTTATGGTTGACTACCACCCTGTCGTGTGGGTATGCCACCACGTGGGTGCCTTCAGCTGCTGACGGATGACTGGGTTGTTTCTGCCGTAGCTACTCGAGCAACGCTGCAGCGGACGTTTGTGTATCCTTTCTGCGTGGTTGTATTGTTTTCATTTCCTGGGATTGCTGAGTCACATGCTAACGGCTGCTGCTTCTTGTCTTTTTATTTATTTTTATTAGTATTACTTTTTTAAATGGGAGATCAAGAAGATCCCTTTCCAATTTTTTTTTTAAATGTGTATTTATGTATTGTTGAGAGAGACAGAGCACGAGCGGGGGAGGAGCAGAGAGAGACGGAGACAGAATCCGAAGCAGGCTCCGGGCCCCGAGCTGTCAGCACAGAGCCCGATGCAGAGCTCGAACTCACAAACAGCGAGCTCATGACCTGAGCTGAAGTCGGATGCTCAACCGACGGAGCCACCCAGGCGCTCCAATAAATAATTTTAAATGCTATTTTTGAAAAGAAAAAAAAAAGTTGCTTTTGTAGTAAAAAAAATTTTTTGATATTATGAATTTGGCTGCAGAATTCACCTATTCAAAATAAATCGAGACATCTAATTTGTTAGAAACCCCCAAGCTTGGGGGGTACTGGGGTGGGAGCAGTTTTCTATAAGGTAACGGTGTTTCCTGTAGAAAAATTCCAGAAGCTCTTCCCTAGGCAATTCATCTATGCTTCCACGTTCATCTGACACTTCTTAGACACTGCCCGTGAGGTGACTGAGGGAGAGTCTAGGGTGGAGGGGGCCGAGGGGGGTCTCAGGGCTGGGGGAGAGAGAGGAAGGAACGAAGCCTACGCTCCACACACTCCCGGCAGGTGCCGGGAGGCAGAAGGCGGGAGCTATGGAAGGTTCTTGAGCTCAGCCCTGTCTGGACCACAGGATGGCTTTGCTGAGGTGACAAGCATGGGAGCTTGATCACGGAAGGTGTGGAAACAGTCTGGGGCTCTGAGGCCCACCCTGTCCGTGTCCTGGCCCACTATGTGACCTGGGAGGAACAAAGGCAAGGTGCCAGACTGCACAACTGACCCACACGGCCTGGTGTCTGTCCTCTGACCTCCCTGAGGGTCTCAAAGGCAGGAATGGAGTCTGTGAACTCGTGTCACTATTCTTCAAAGCCGGCTGCCAGACACTGTGTCTGTCCTGGAGGAGGCCGCCCAGGCTCATGGAAATGTCAAGTGCCTGTCTTTGCTCTGGGCTGACATCACCTCTGCGTGGGAACAAAGCGCGTGCTCATGCCGAGCCTGTCTGGTTTGGCAGTGATCTGTGTTCTTGTTTGGTTTCAAAATAGGGGGCCCAGAAGGCAAAACCATGAAAGATGCCCTTGTTGGAAGAAATGTTCAGGAGCCCAGCTGATGGCCTCCCTCTGGGCTTTGGCTGAGAAGAGGCAAGAGTCACACACCCAGTCCCCAACGTCTGGGTTCCTAGGGGAGGCTGGAGGCCCCCCTGCTACCTGGGAAGCCCCAGGTAGAGCCCTCATTATACGACTTTATCGTGGGGGGCGGGGAGTGGGGGGGAAAGGGGCAGCAATCTCGGCTAACGCTCTTGTAACACAGCGCAGTCCATTTCCACATTTGCCGGGAAGGGCCATTCTCACTTCTCATAGCTTTGGCGACTCAGCATGTCAGGCGATCTTATGAAGAAGTCGGTTGGATCCTCATATTACAGACGAGGAAACAGAGGCTCAGCATGAGCAAGCAACTTGTCCAAGGTCACGCAGGTCATCCCAAACTCATTTAACATACATGTGAGGGGCTCCTATGTGGCTGGCACTGACCTTGGGGCTCGGACCCAACGGAATAAGGTAGACAAAGCTCCCCCTCTCACAGCGTGGACATCTTCGTGGGTGAGAGAGACAACACAGGTAAACAAGCCAGAACGTCAAGAGTTTCTGTGAAGCGGATTAAACAGGGAGATGTGGCAGGATGTGGCTGGCGTGGGACCAGGGCAGGCCTCTGTCAGGAGGCAGCATTTGAGCTGAGGTCTGAATGACAGGAAGGAGCCAGCCGTGTAAAGAGCCCGATCAGGTGCGTTTCCCTAGGACGTTCCGGCAGCCCGAGTGGCCCCCGACGGGTCTTGCTACCAGCGTCAGCAGCGGTGGGATCCCCCGCCAACAGGTGCATCGTGGAGTCGGCTCTGCGGTCCAGCTGCAGGGCCAGTCGGTGAGAACTCGAGGGACCAGATGAAGGCTGGAAACAGAACAAATCCTAGTGAGGATGGCCTGAGACAGTCCACGGAGCTCCTGGTGTTGCCGGGTGTCCCCACTGCCTGCTCACCTGCCTCGGGTCCCGGGATGAACAGCAGCTCGCGAAGTCCTAGCTCTTCTGGTCTGATCCAGGCCAGAGCCCCAAACAAGCCTGTCTGTCCTGTGAGGGGACCAGATGTCTTCAAGGGACAGGTGGACACAGGCGGTGGCTGGGCTTTCTCTGGTTCTATTTGATCCAGGCCCCAGGGAAACAGTGCTCTCCCCAGTGAGGTGGTGGGGGGATGGTTAAAGGTCAAGGCTGGAGGGAGGGGGGGGTCCTGCTGGCTTGGCCCAGCGCCGGCCCTGGCCGTCTGTCTGCCTTGTGCGTCAGCGCGGGCCTGCGGCCTCGCAGCTTTGCCTGGCTGCCCTGGTTCTCCTCCTGGAACTGACCCTTGCCGTTTCTGAAATCCTAAGATTCCTCAACTACCCCTCTCTGCTTCACGGCTTAATCCACCAAAGGGAACCAGGAGGCTGACCCGGTGCCCCTTTCGGCCCCAGGAGGCAGGTTCAAGTGGACTGAATGACACCGAGGGTGGGGAACAGGGAACACAAAGCCGGCAGAGGGCAGTGCCTTGCCCCCACTTCTGGGACAGAGCAGGTGCTATGAGAGACCCAGGGGCCTAGGGCTTGGCTAGGGCCACTTGTGGCAGGGATTAGGCCCACCTGTCTGTGCCTCAGTCGCTCTGAGAGAAGGTACACACACCACCTCCCTCTCAGGGTGCTGGGCTGACACCGGCCTCCAGAAGGACTCGGGGGCCAGCAGTGCTATGGGCCTCCCGAGGGACAGCTGGAGAAGCTGAGGAGGGGGAGAGAGCCTGGAAGACGGTTCTGCAGGCTCTCGGCCCAGAGCCCCTTCCCGGCAGAGGGGCGGGGGCATCGGGAGCCTCAGACGCCACCATCTAAACCCTGACCTTTTGCTTTTGTTTCTAAGCAGACGCTCTTGTTAGAGGGGGAAGTTCTTAATTCCTATAAAGCAGGAAGAGGCCAGTATTTATGGAAAGTCCTCCACCCAAACAAAACCAAAACAAAGCAGAGCAACTCCCTGGATGTCCACGAACTGCTGACAGGGGGAGGGCAGTGTCCTAGTGACCTGCAGCTCTGTCGGCCACACCACTGCCCACAGGGCCTAGAGAACGGTCACCCTCTCCGGATGTGCGGGGACAGGGACGCCGGACAACCTAGCGCTCTCCCCTTGGGCGGTGAGGCTGGCAGGCCGGGTCCCACCAGAAGGCTGGGCCTTGCATCCGTGCTCTGCCACCGCCCGGCAAGCGAGCTGGGGCCGCCGGCTGCCGACGGGGACGGGGAGGCTCCACTTCCCGAGGCCGCGGCGACGGGAGTCCTCAGTAACTGCACTCTTTTTTTTAATTTTTATTTTTAGAGAAAGAGAGGGAGGGAGCAGGGGAGAGAGAATCTCAAGCGGGCTCCACGCTCACCACGAGGCCTGACGCAGGGCTTGATCCCACGGCCCTGGGATCAGGACCTGAGCCGAAATCAAGAGTCAGATGCCCTACGGATGGCGCCAGCCCGGCGTCCCCGAAGCACTGTAAACGCACGTTGTGCAAAACCACCAGGAATAAAGGCATATCCTTCCTTTATTGCAGTAAAAAAGTGATTCTATTTCTAGAACCAAACAGCATCACAGAGACATTCCGAGGAGCCTGACGAGAAAAGAACGCTCTTTGTTCGCAAGCCCTTGTGTCACCTGCGCAAGAGACACAGCTCCGTGGTCAGGGTCCCCGCCAAGAGGCGCCGGTCCTCCTCGGGCACGGCCCCCTCGGAAATTGCCCCCTGCCCCCCCCAGCGCAGCACCCTGGGCCCCGCTCGGCCGCGGGGAGCACCGCAGAACGAGCAGGGCCTCGGCACTGGCCTCCGATCATCCGGAGTCCGGGCACCCTGGAGACCGCACGCGGCGGCGGTCCCTGGTGATCTGGGTCTGGGGCGTCGTGGGCCAGGGGCCTGGGAGCCAGGGCAGGGCAGAGGGGTCCGGGGAGGCCTCAGACCCCGGAGAAAAGGTCTGAGTGCGGCTCCATCACCCACTGTGGGAGTCAGGAGGGCTGTGGGCCTCCTGCCTCCTCTTCCCCAAGCGGGGGGTGGCACTCCCGGCCCACAGCCCTGGCGGTGGCCTCTGCCCACCGACAGCAGAGAGCATGTGTGATACGGTCTCAGGGCCTGGGCCGGTCTGCTCCTGTCCCTAAGTGTCTGTCAAAGCGGTGCGTGTCTCTGAAGCCCTCGGTCACCCGCGGCAGCTGGTATCCAAAACCTCTTCCCTTCTGGAAGTGTTCCCCACTGTTCTTTCAAACGAGCCCCCAGGCCTGACTCGTGACCTGTTTTTTCCTTACAGCCGATAGAACTTGTCGTTGGCAGTAAAGCCGGCTAATTTTAGCAGCTCCCCGGTCCAGGGCCTTCCTCGGCCCGGGAAGGGAGACAGCAGAGCCAGCTCACCCCGACCCAGGGCCTCCCCGTTCCTGGAGGGGCCTGACGAGAGCGGCCACCGTCCCCGCTCGGTCTGCGCGCATCCTGCCCCCTCTGGGGGGCTCCTGTTGGATCAGTTCCCTCTCGTTCCTTTCCACCGGACCTGCCCCTGTGCAGGCCACCCCAGGCTCCCGGCGCTTCCCCTGGTCTCCCCAAACATTTGCCGCTGAAAACCACCCGGGCAGGCCCAGGGACGGGGGCAGGCTTTGAAGGTGCAGATGCCAACCAGGGTTCCACGCCGGAGGCTGAAGAAGAAAGGGAGGGGGGGACACCGCCCACTGGTGAGGGGGCAGTCGCAGTGGCCACGGGCTCTTCCAGGGGAAGGTGGTGGCCTCGAGAAAGCCGTGGCTGCCGGGCTCGTGGCACGCAGGGTCGCAGGAGAACTCCCCACGCTCCGTCCCAAGTGGCGGGCTTGTGGGCCAGCGCGGCTCCTGCACTGAGCCAGTGTTCTGAGACCGCAGTGGTCCTGAGTCTGCCTGAGGAAGTGGCCTCCAGCCCTCTGTGCGGTGACAAGTCTGCACTGGTGCTCTCTCAGAGAATGTTCTCTGCAGCACCAAGCACTGTGGGCTGAGAGTATGGTGCAGGCTCAGGACCGGGCACACCGGCCCCCACGGGCACAGGCAAGTGGTAGGAAAAGGACCATCCCGCCCCAGAGCTGGGCCCCCTTGCCCCCATGCAAGGTCCTGCGTGGGCCACATTCCCCGGTCAGGGCTATGGCGCCGTCATCACACTCTGCTCGCCATGGTCCACGCTCCAGAGACGGTAAAACTCGGCAAAGTCCACATAGGGCTCGACCCGGCCATCCTCCCCGGGCGGGAGCGAGTGGGCAGGCCGGGAGCGGAAGAGGCCCCCGTCTGAGCTGGAGCTGCTGCTCTGGGTGTGCGTGTTGGTGGACTGCAGGGTCAGGGTCGGGCTCTGGCTGTGGGGACAGGGGAGACTCAGTCAGGGACCCTGGCTTCTACCCTACGACAGAGAGGCCCCTGCCTCAGCCGGCCCCTCAGGCCACAAGAGCCAGACCAGCCAGAGGTTCTTAGGAGCTACTGACGACAAAAAAAAAAAAAAAAAAAAAAAAAAAAAAAATCAAATGTCTTTTCTAAGCTCTAGCTATAGGCGGCTACTTAAGTTAACTAGAATTTGGGGCACCTGGGTGGCTCAGTCGGTTGCAGGTCTGACTTCGGCTCAGGCCTGATCTCACGGTTCGTGAGTTCAAGCCCCAAGTCAGGCTCTGTGCTGACCGCTCAGAGCCTGGAACCTGCTTTGGATTCTGTGTCTTCCTCTCTCCCTCGCTCTGCTCTTCCCCCACTCGTGTTCTGTCTCTCTCTCTCAAAAGTAAACATTAAAGGGGCGCCTGGGTGGCTCAGTCGGTTAAGCATCAATTTCAGCTCAGGTCATTATCTCATGGTTCCTGAGCTCGAGCCCCGCGTCAGGCTCTGTGCTGACATCTCGGAGCCTGGAACCTGCTTCAGATTCTGTGTCTCCTTCTCTCTCTGCCCCTCCCCCACTCACACTGTGCCTCTCTCTCTCTCTCTGTGTCTCTCTTTCAAAAATAAACATTAAAAAAAAAAAGTTAACTAGAACTTAATAGAATGGATCACCCGGTTCAAGGGCTTGATGGCCACACACCCTAGTGGCTCCCGTACAGGACACGGGACGTTCCCACCCTCAGAGCCGCACTGAGCTAGAGGGGATCCATTCCAGCTTCTCCAGATCCCACTGATCACAGCCAGGAAGGATTCTTCTCCCAAAAAACTCACTCACTCCTTCTCTCCCTCACACTGGCTGGGTGGGGATGGGCCCCTGTCGTCAGAGCTCCCTGGGCGGCGCCCCCCCCACCCCCCGTCACAGAACGCCTAACAGCCGGTATCACCTGCCCTCCCGCCCTCCTGCACACTCCCAGCACTGCCCAGCCCCCAGCACCAGCCCGCCCACAGTGGGCCCTGACTAGTGCTCAGATGCAGGGCCCCGAGGAGTCAGAGGTGCGGAAGGACGGCTGGCTCTCCCGCCTGCTCTGTGACCACTGCTATCACACTCTGCCTCTGTGGGCACCGCTCACCCTGCAGGGGTGGGGGGGGCCCGCTCCAACACACTCGCGATGCCTGCCGCGATGCCTGCCGCTCAGCAGCCCGGCAGGACCCCTGGGCGCACAGGGGTGGGAGCAGGGGCACGCGGGGGCGGGGAGATGGGAAGGCCCCCTGGGAGGCAGTGGCCACTCCCTCCCAAAGGGCCTTTCCGATTGGCCGCATCCTCCGAGTGGGCTGGCTGTGGCATCCCTGTTATTCTGTGCCGGGCTGGAATGTGGAAACCGGAGCCCTGGGTCCCCTGGCGGGGTGGGGGGTGGGGGGGTGGACATTCCACGGAAGTAGGGGGGGGGGGAGGGACACCAGACCTGTGAGGCAGGTCTGTGGTGAGGAGGGGCCAGCCCACTCACCCCTGGGCTCCCGGCCTCCCGCTGCCTCCACCGCTCCCCCTGCTTTCAACTAGACAACTCCCTTTAAAGCTAAAATGAGACACTTCAGTCAGAGCACCGGCTCTGGCAAGCAGCAAGCCGGGACAGGCCAGACAATGTCCCTCAAGCACGACGCCACCGGGGAGGAAGACCTGCATCGCGTGCTCCAAGACGGGCAAAGATGAGAAAAGAGAAAAGAACAGAACCTTCCCATAAGTGAAAACTAATCTGTGGGACCCACAGGAAAACACGACCAGCGGGCTGCCTGCATCGGCGACCCATCTCCTCCCAGCCCCCCTCATCTGCTCTGCCCCTGAACCTCCACCCCTCCCAGGCCCGGCTTCAGTGAGCTGTGGGAACCCGCAGGGCTGCGTCCTCCGGCCTCTACATCTGGGGGAAGCCCGGGGAAGGGGCCGGGGAATTTGAGAGGTACGGGACACTAGCGCACCCCACCCAACGTGGCTCGGCCGGGACTCGGCCCCACGGCCGTTCGTGTCCAGGTCCGAGGGCCCTCCCGGGAGGCGGGCCCGAGGGCGCCCGGGGTGAGGTGAGGGCTTACTTGGTGAGGGTGGGGGTGGCCTCATCCAGGGTGGAGGCGCTGTGGGCCCCATTGACCAGCTGGCCCTGGGAGGGCATGACGAGGGAGAGGGTCACGCTGGTCTTGCTGGTGCTCTGGGCGCTGGAGTACGGCACGGACACGGGATACACGCGGCCTCCTGTAGCTCAGAGAGAGAGAGAGCAGTGGGCTGCAGGCAGCAGCTGGGGGGGGGGGATCCCTGGGGTGGTGGGAACAGGGCTACTGCAGGGCCTAATAGGAACAACGTCTGAGGGGCCGAAGAGGGAGGCTTGGCTCTCTGCCCCTTGGGACAGCGAAGGGACGTCTGTCTCACGGCAGACTCTTCCAGGCGGGCAGGGGGATCCTCTCGGCAACAAAGCGCGGCCGCTGCTCAAAGCGGGAAGAGTGAGTGCCGAGCAGGCTCAAGGAAAGGGTTACTGCCCGGCTTCCCACGACGCTTTCAGCCAAGGGGTAGGCTGAGGTCGGCCCAATGAAAATATGGTTGCAATAACAACAAGCTAGAGAAAACTCCAGTAACCCCAGTGTCCGTGGGAGAACAAATCCATCTGTGCTGCCTGCGCGCTAAGGCTGGCTCGTTTCAAAAAAGAAAAGGAAGCGCAGCCCCTAGGAACCGATGGTCGGGACACTGAGCAGCGCTGGGAGAGACACAAAAAAGAACCACCGCCTCTCTTCCCGAGCGAGCCCACTGCAGAATTACAAAGGCAGAAAAGAAAGCATCTCGCCCCACCCCCGACACTGTCCAGGGTCAGAGCCAGGTTTCGGGGTACCCTCTGACCACAGGCCTGACCTCGCCTCTGTCTCTTCCTTCCAGAACCTCAGTTCTTCAGTAGAAGGGACGCCATCTGTCTCTAGGGTTTTAGGGACTAAAGGAACTACATGGGTAGAGTGCCAGGCACACACCAGTGGCAGCCGTCACCCCTGTTATGTGGCTTCGAGGCTTGGCAAAGTGCTTGTCCACACACTCAGGTCTTTAAGAGGTAGGCGGGCAGGTGCTATAATCCACATTCACAGGCAAAAGGGAAAAAAAAAAAGCTGAACTCAGCTCGGAGAGGCTTAAAGTCAGAGAGCCCGGATTGTAGCCAGGCCAGGCCTCTGGCTCCGTGTCCACTGCCGGCAGCAAAGCCCCCCACAGCCCCAGCCGGCTTCCTCCCACGGCCTCCTGTCCATGCTGTGCGCATACCTGGGGCCGGGGACGCTGCGGGCTGGCTCATCTCGCCTAGTGGGTAGCCGAAGTTCCTCACCAGCAAGGTCATGTCCTCATGCCTGGGGCAGAACTTGGCACGCTCCCCGCCACTGGCAAAGGTGTCGCCGTGGATGCGCTTCACCCGGTCCACCACGGCCTGGGCCACCGCATCCAGGGAAGTCTGCTTGGCGAACTCAGTGTCGATCATGGCGGCGATCTCCTGGAGGAGGGGGGTGAACCTGGTGAGGAGTGGGGTGGGGCCCCTGGACTGTGGGCCACAACTCCAGAGCCTAATCAGGATGCTTACGGGGCATCAGCCAAACAGGTGAAGGAAGTCACCACCAGTCAAGCCTGTAAGCCGAGCTTTTCAAGGTATTCAGGATAATTCTTCTGGAACTTTCTCATTAGTAAAGGTGTGACCTTGTGATTTCTCCGAGTATTGGCCTCCACACCAAAACAATGGGGGCTAATGTCCACCTCGCTACGTTTTTAAGGGAATTAAAAAACACGATGGATGGGAGGACATTCTGGAGACCACTAAAAAGTGCCGTATGAATTGTCGTTATTACTAAGCTTCCTTTCCTGGAACTTACTGTAGGCTACGATATGCCGTTTATACTAGAAAGTGAGAATACAGAGTGAAGGTGGGCCCTGTCCTCAGAGAAATCCACTATCCAGTTTTTTCTAGAACCCAGCAAAAGCCACTAGATAATTCTATGGCAAAAACCAAAACTAAAAAATCACACTGACAATAAGATCACAAACACAAACTCCTCTACGGGATGGCTGGCCAGAGTCTCTTAGAAGTAAAGTAGGGGGGCTGGGGCAGGTCACAGAAAATGACTGAGCCCCAGCCGGTGTGGGCTCGGCTCTGTCGCTGTCACTTCAGGCAAGACCCTGAACTCTGTGAGCCCCAAGTTCCTTGCCTCAATGTGTCAGTGAGCCCCTGCCTCCTGTGTTACAAGGCTACTGGCAGGGACGATAAGACAAAACAGGTGAAAAATCTTGAACACGGGTTATCAGGAGACAGGCATAAGTTTTCCGCGTGATTTTTAATTAGAAAGGACAAAGTAGAAAAGATTACTTTCCTATAGGAATTACAAATGGAAGGAGAAACACAGCCTGAATTTACTATCCAAGGTCAGGTAAAGGCAGCCTCCCTGCAAAACCATCCTGAAGTGACTGTCTCAAAGCCATGCTTTAGTGACAACGATCTGACACGTGTGTTCCAAGTGCAGCGAAAATAAGCAGCTCCCACTGGCTGGAGAACCTATCACACCTGGCCCTCAACACAATCCCCAAGAGCTAGGTGTTATCACCCCATCTCGGAGATGAGAAGCAAACTATAATCCGGGGGCACAGCTCAGAGGGGAGGGAAGGGGAGGGAGGGGAGGGGGCCGAGGGAGGCTGAGGCACAGGCCACAGCCCTCTGGGCTCTCGTCTTCCGTCCAGGGCCCTTCCCAGACAGACTTCAGAACAATTTGCCCATGGACATTCACTTCCTTCTCTCCCTCTTCCCTTCCGGCTGTGCTCAGCGCCGTGGGGACCGACCCTGCTTCAAGCCCAGAACAAGCACAGCTTTGGGTGGGACGGGTGTTCTTGGAGCTCTGAGCCTTTTCTCCCCCCCGGCTTTGAATGCAGAGAAGGTGTCCAGGGCTGGCATTCGAGAGCTAGAGCTCTGGGTCCCGAAGCACTTTGGAGCCAAGCAGAAGGGCTGGCTGGGCCCCCGGGGGAGCTTGCCACCCTGCGGGCCGGCTGGCAGGGCTCTGCCCGGGCCCGGCTCACCTGGTTGGCCTGCCCAGGCCCGTGGGCTGCCTCCAGGGCCTTGTACAGCCCCTCCGACATCAGCACCAGGAAGCCGGTCACCCCCTCCAGGGGCTGTGCACCGTGGATCTCGGGTTCTGCAATGATAGGCTTGGACTTGGCGGCACTGTAGGAAGAGAGTTGGGGGAGAGCTGTGCTCAGAAGGGCCCCCAGAGGACATTTTTCTGCTAAGGGCAAGAATCTACCCACAATGTAAACTAAAACGCACATCTGACAAGAGGAAAAGAAACAGGAAAGAGAAAACCAGGAAAAAAGACCTGTCTTCTGAGGGTGTCTTAAAGGAAAAGCTCTGAGGGCCACGAAAGCGAGTGGGGCAGCTGGGTCAGGACAGAGAAGGTCGGGCACCCACTCCCGACCCTGGTCGACATCTCCTGTCCACAGAGCCTGTGCAGTGGCAGTGAGGACGGCGAGAGGGGGTGGATCGCTTTCAGAAGCCCACTCCTCCTGGGCTCCTCCAGAACAAGTATCCCAGCCGACTCAGATGCCACGTACACGTCCCTCCCGCACTGGGACCCTTAACGGAGGCGCTGGCAGAGTCAGCGAATGTCACAGAACTCTAACACGTGCGTGTGCGCACGGAGCCAAGCAGAAGGGTTCCCGGCAACAGCACTCAGAGGAGCAAAGTCTGGAAACGTCCTGGGAGCCCATGAGTAGGGGCCGGTGAGGTGAGCGCTGATGCAGCCACACTCTGGGACTCCGCAGCCCACACCCCGCCCTCAGGGACAGAGCAGCGGCCCCCGTCAGGGAATAAGTGAGGTGCAGCGCTCTGGAAAGCAGATGCCAGCACTTGGGGGTGCTTTAAAAAGGATGCTTTCGGGGCGCCTGGGTGGCTCAGTCGGTTAAGCGTCCGACTTCGGCTCAGGTCATGATCTCTCAGTCTGTGAGTTCGAGCCCCGTGTCAGGCTCTGTGCTGACAGCTCAGCGCCTGGAGCCTGCTTCGGGTGCTGTGTCTCCCTGTCTCTCTGCTCCTGCCCTGCTCATGCGCTCTCTCTCTCTCTCAAAAATAAACATTAAAAAGGATGCTTGCCCCGTCCATGCGCACGCACACACGCACGCACACACACACACACACGCACATGTGCACGTGGACACGATACGCAAGAAACCAGCAGCTTCTGGGGAAGGAGTCCGGCCTTGCGGCGGGAGGAAAACTTACTTTTCATTGTATACCCTTGGCGCTATTTGAATTGGTTCTAAACTACAGGTGTACCTTCCAATTAAGCAAACAGAACCCCACAAATCAGAGACAAAAGTTTCCAAACTCAATTGCCTAAATTTGGTGAGAGTAAGGAGTTTTAATCCCTGCCTTCTGGGCCACGACGAGCCTGGCTCTGACGCCAGGGTGTTTGGTATGATTCCCCCATGGCTCCCCCATCAAATACTGCGATGGCAACACACACACGCACACACAAGCCTATTTTCCCAGTCAATGTTGAGGACGTTGCTCTGGATTCAGGAGGCCTGGGTTCGAGTCCTGCCTCGGCCCCCTGCTAGCCCTGTGACCAGGCAGGCTACCATTTCCTCACAAGAACACAGCTTTGGGACAACAAGCTCACGAGACCTGAGTAGGGACTGAGTAAGAACGCACGTAAAGAGCTGGGCACAGGCTTGGTACAATGAAGGCCCACGATCATCATCGCGGCCCATCTGCTGCTACGAGCACTGGGTGGCACCCACAAGGGCAGTGTCCTCCGAGGGCTGTGTCCAATTTGTCTCACACCTCTGCCCCGGCCCCAGCCACGGACAGCACTGACCAGCAGGTCTTTGGTCCGTCCCTATCCACACCAGGCAGCTCGTGCCAACACTGGCCTCTTGTGTCAGGCCCTGTGGCATTGGTCGCCACGCTTGGCTTTGACCCAGCTCCCCAACACGACCCAGTGTGATAACCCTGCTTGTAACCAGAGTCTGGACACCAAGATAAGGGCCTGAGCTTAGGATCCCCACCGTAAGTTCCTGCTTTGCTGCTCCTGGCAGCACCTTTTAAAATACCCACTTAGAATTAAGGCTTCCAAAAGCAGTGACCTCCACCCCAACCACCTTGAAAGTAACAGGTGCTTGCTACCCTACGCTAGAACCCCAACTCCTGGTTCGTTGGGTTTAGGGCCACACGCCAACATCTCTGGGAGGAAGAAAGGTCTTCTTGGGCTCTGAATTACCTCAAACTACGTTTTGTCCCTAGAGCCTAAAGTCTGCTTTTGCCCAGGCCCTCTGGCCTTACAAACAAACGGGGGGCAGCTGGATGGGCCACCTACCTCAGTAGGTCGATGTCAGTGTAGCCGTACTTGACCTTGTAATCCCCGATGCGCCTGGTGCTCTCCTGCCCACAGATGACCCCCACTTGCTTGATCTTTCCTGCATCCAAACCTGCCAGAGGGAGGACAACAGGATCCCAGATCCTGTCCGTCATGAAAAACTCAAAGGAGGGGATCCAGACACAGCCACAAAAACAAGGCAACGAAGACCCAGCGAACAGAGAATGAAGTCACACCAGGACGCCCTGGAGAGCGGCTACCCCGAAGCGCCCCGGGGTCCCCGGAGCCCAGCCCCATCAGAACGCTCCCTCACTCAGCGGCCTGGGCTGCAGAGCTCCCTGGGAATTTGGGGGGAGGGGGCAGCTAGGCCGAGGTGGCTGCAATCCTGGGCCTCCTTTGGCCTTTCAGTCTCCGCCGATCACAGTACCTACCGCACGCTCACTACTCTCGCGAACATTTGACACATACGGACTCCCGACCCTCACAACGCCCCAAGATAGGTGTTACTATGATTCTCATTACACAGATGGGGAAACTGAGGCACAGAAAACTTAGGAAATTCTGCGTATCACCAGCTAGTAAGGGGCAGAGCTGGGATCCACCCCCAAGGTCACGGCCCAAGCAAGCCCTTCACGCCTCTCTCTACGTGGACACGGGAAGAGGACGCAGGGGGAGCCGCGGAGGGGTCGGCCCTACCCTCGCTCACCCAGCTGAGAGAGGCGGAAGAGCTCGTCCTCGTTCTCCGTGGTGTGGTCCACGTTCAGCTGGGTCACCTGCAGCCCGTCCACCGTGGATTTGCATAAAAGGGCACGGTTCGTACCTGTAGCAGAATTTGAGCGGCTGAGCAAAGTCTGGGTGCAGGGAGGGGCAGGACACGTTGAGCAGAGAGAGAAAAGTCAGGCATCTCACCCAAGGAAATCCTTGAAACGAGCAAAGAAAATAGGCTTAGACCACTGGGGTGAGTCACCAGTCAGGGCGTGCTGATGATATTAAGGAATTAGGTTAAACTTTTCCAGTGTCATCCTAGGATGATTAGGATTTTAGTAAGAGACCTTTTCTCTAGGGAGACATACTGAAATATCTACAAAGAGAAAACGACATGATGTCTGGGGTTTGTGGGGACAAAGGGCTGCAGAGGAAATGAGACTGGCCCCAAGGAGGTGATCGCTGTGGCCGGGGTATGGGCACACGGGGGTTCGCTACATGCTTATCTTTTTACATTTTTTAATTCTGTCCACAATGAAATCCAAATATCCCTGTGGCCCCTCACCCAGCCCGTCTCGCCGTCCTTTGTGGGATGCCGAGTGGGTGTTCTGGAGCCAGGCAACCTCTTCCTGAAGAGGAAGCCACTGAGGCGACCCAGAGAGGCGGCGCAACTCGCCCAGAGTCAGTTGGGGCAGGGCGGGGACTAAAGCCGGGATGCCTGCCTCCTAGCTGGTACCTCCGGCTCCCCGGGCTGGGACTGGGACGCTCCTGCGGAGAAACAGGGAGACATATCCAACAGTCTCAGGAGACGCGGGCTGGAGAGCTTACGTGTCTGGGAAGCGGACAGTCCAAAGAACACACAGACCTTGAGGCTACCTCTTGCCCAGCACTCCCCGCCCGGGGACGGGTAGGTGGCTCACCGACATTGGCGACATAGAGCCTGTTGTTGAGAAGGACCGCCACAACAGCCATGGCTCCTCCCGAAATCTCCCTCTCCAGTGCCTTGAGTCTTTCGAGGATCTTCTGGTACTGAGGAAGCAGCTGGTGCTGAGGGACACCCTACAGGCCGTCATCAGGGGGTCAGAGCAGGCCGGGTCCTCGGAGACCATCTCACCAGCCACCCCCTCCCTTCGAAGGCAAGGATCTGAGGTCCGGGCCAGGATGAAGCCGCACTGTAGCCCCAGACAGGCTTCTTGCAGGAAAGCCAGACATGACCCGACTTGTGCCGTCAGTTCTGAAAGTGCCGGTGGGTGATGTGAGCGGGTGGGTGACGAGGCTACGCACAGGGTGAGGTCGGGGACTGGACCGGAAGGGCCTTTCCTCATATTCTTCACTGCCCGCCCCATGCTGGGCCGGAGTGAAGCTGCCTGCATGGGCCAGGGAGGCCTCTTGCAAGGGCCCCTGCGAACGCATCGTCCCCCAGTCCCTCAGGCAGGAACGAGTCTGTCACCCAGTCCCCTGAATCCTGCTGCCCTGGCCCAGTCGTGTCAGTGGCCTGACAGTGACATGGAAGGCAAGTCCTTGCTCCTAGCAAAGCCAGGCCTTGGCGTGCTCCCCTCCCCCCGCCGGGGAGCAGGCCGGGGGATTACCTCTGGCAGCTGGGACTGGAGGCTGGCCTTCTCAGCCAATGCGTCATCGATGGACTCCAGGAAGCTCCTCTCTACCACATCAAAGGCCTGGAGGCAGAGGACAGGGAGGGGTGTCAGGGCACAGGCCAGTTCAAAATACCACCGTCACCAGATACTGAAATGCGTCCTATTAATAGTGACAAACTCTGTATTAACTGCAGGTGGTCACGTGATGCGGGCTTCACAGGGGGCTCTGCAAGGCTACGTCTCCTAGAGAGCAACCTCCGGCAGAGACATCAGCTCCACGGGGCTGGTCGCTGCTAAGGTGGCACCGTGGAGACCAGAGAGGCAGGAGGCGGCGCAGGAGTTACCAGCAAGGATGGGAATCCGGTCACCGGGGGTGAAGCCCACGTCCCCCACCCGCCTGCTGGGCAGTCTCCACCTCCTCATCCACGTGGGAGGCAAGCGCTACTCTGAAGGTGACGGAGACAATCCACCCTGTGCCCCCAAACCCCGGCTCAGAGTAAGTCTAGATCAGTGCCACCTAGTATCGCTACTGCGTCCTGCCAGTCCCTCGACGCCGGTCACACGGCTGCCTTTGAGGGGGGGAGGGTGCAGCCAGAGTCACTGGCGCGGGGCCCTGAGGCCACGGAGGCCTCTGGCCCAGGTGCTGATGCTGGAAAACGGCCGAGAACAGTTTTCGAGGAACAGGAATCCATCCTTCTCATCTTAAAGTAAGTGCCTCTGGACGAGCTTCCAACAAGAGGTGCCAGGAACAAGAGCTCCAGAACGGCCCACAGAAACCAGAACCGGCCAATGAGCACCCGCGAGGAGCAGGGCCCAGCGGTGCCGGCAGCCACCAGAGACTGAGCACCCGAGCCTCACCTGGAGGAACGGCATCGCCCTCGGTTACCCTGTTTCCGCCCGAGCTCAGCCCCCGCCCACTGCACCCGTGGGTCTGAGGCTGCATCCCTAACGCCCCTCCCCCAGAAGCATCTCCTCCACAGCCCACCCTGCAGGTCAAGGGGAAGGACCGCAGCTGGCTGGCTGCCCGCTCCTGCGCTCTGGGAAGGTGGGGAGCCCCTGTTCTCATAAAACAACTTTGTCTTTCTGAGTTGCTGCCTAGGCGTCTGACAGTGTGATAACCCTGCTCGTAACCAGAGTCTGGACACCAAGATAAGGGTCTGAGCTTAGGATCCCCACCGTAAGTTCCCGCGTCGCTGCTCCTGGCAGCACCTTTTAAAACAACCACTTAGAATTAAGGCTACAAAAAGTAGTGAGCTCCACCGCGACCAACCTGGAAGTTATAGGTGCTTGCTACCCTGCTCTTTTTTTTAAATTTTTTTTTTTAACATTTACTTATTTTTGAGACAGAGACAGAACATGAACGGGGGAGGGTCACAGAGAGAGGGAGACACAGAATCTGAAACAGGCTCCAGGCTCTGAGCTGTCAGCTCAGAGCCCGACGCGGGGCTCGAACCCACGCACCGTGAGATCATGACCTGAGCCGAAGTCGGACGCTTAACCGACCGAGCCACCCAGGCGCCCCGCTACCCTGCTCTTTATCTCCCACTGGCTCTGGACTCAGGAGGGAGGACTGTCCTCCTCCCCAGGCCAGGGGCGCCCCCTTGCTTCAGGATCTGTAAGTAATAATAAATCTGTGACACTACCTTTCTGGGGCGGTACTGAGGCTGTGCCTTCAATCAAAACAGCCCCCACGGGTCTCACATCCCCAGAGGGGACATGTGCTTGGATGCTGAGGGAGCTACCTGCTGACCCCGTGTCATCAGGTTATAATCTACGTAATCTTAATTCAATATCCCAGCTCTGGCTTCTCAATACCATTGGTGACAAGGATAGGATCTCCTTTTTTTTTTTTTTTTTTTTTTTTTTTAATTTAATTTGAGAGAGAGAGAATGAATCTTAAGCAGGCTCCATGCTCAGCACAGAGCCCAACGCTGGGCTCCATCCCACAACCCTGGGATCGTGGCCTGAGCTGAAATCAAGAGCCGGCCGCTCACCCAACTGAGCCTCCCAGGTGCCCTGCAGTCTGTACCCTGTACGATGCCTCGGGGCTGTGAATGGCTCACAAACTTCCTCTCCCGGACGGACAGGGCTCTCTGGGAAGGAAGCACTGCTTGCTGGCAGTCCGTGGCGTTGCTTGGCACTGCCTCTGGGTGTTGCCACAAATCCCCACCCTAAGTTGTTACGCTGTAAAAGATCGGACTCCCCTGCAGCGGCCGACCGGCAGGCCCCAATCTGAGGTGGCTGTGTTTCCCATCAGTCTCTAAATGAGACCCCACTGGGTGTCTGGTCTGGAGGTGACTGGTTACGATCGCACGCGAAAGCTGAGCCACAGTGAGCTAACTAGGACGGAAGGACTCTGCCTCTTTCCCAGCAGGGCCGCAGGCCGTATGGCCCTGGAAGCCAAAGAGAGTTCCCCTAGGTTAGTGCTGGAAAGGGAGGCTGGCAGCTAGGGCCACTGTGCTGGTGGTTGGGGCTGGGTGTTAAGCTTGGGCAGCCGGCCCCAACCCGTGACAGAGGCAACTCCACCAGGGGCATCCCGGCACCCCGGGCCAGCGCCTCCGGTGTTGCTGCCTTCCCTGCCGCTGTCGCAGATCGTCCCCTAACCCCACGAGATACTGGCAGTCCCACCCCTGGCGTGGTAGAGCAAAACGCACCCTCGCTAAAAGCAGGGCCCCCGAGCACACGGTACCAGCTCCCCCCAAGTCCCCAAAGGAGGTTGAAAATCGACTAGACTCTTGTAAGAACCCCGCTCACGTGGCTTGGGCCTTACTGGGCACAGTGGCATATTGCACCCAACTGCTCTTGCTACATTCCCGGGGCCGGGGGACTCTCCCAAAGGCACTGGTGAGCGCTGCGCTGGTTGAGGTGGACCTAACTCGCGGGAGATATACCGGGGCACCCTAGGGCAGGACGCAGCAGCCCCCATCCCAGGCGTTCCCTGCTACCGTCCGTCGAACTGAGATGTCCAACAACGACCAGTGTGAACCAGAAATGGAGACAGGGGACTATGCCACGCTAGCAGTGCAAGGTTTTCTAGAAAAATGTGCCCGAAGTGGGGAGGAGAAGGGTGCTGATTGGCTCTTCTGGGACTTTGGAACAGGCTCCCACCTGCTGTTTGCGGCGGCTGAGATGCGCCAGTTGGCTGGGTGGCCCAAGACTCTACAATTCATACTTCGTTAAAAACACAAAAACAAAATCAAAAAACCCAGGGTATTGAGGACCCATTTTATCAGGGACACCCTAGAGGACCCCTGGACTTGTCACCACAGCAAGGGGGCCAAATGTGTCAGGCCACAAGGGCAGGAGACAGACAAAATAAAAAAGGGGGTGGGCTCTGAGGAAGAGATCCCCGCAAGCTTGCAGAGCCCTTGGAGATAAGGAGAAAGAAGGTCCCGTGTCCTGACTCAGATTTTGACACTGGGCCCATCCCTCCGTTGACATCAGAGTTCAGGCTCACCGTAAGCAGACAACCCTGGATGAGTCACCTCCTCTCAGCCAGAAACCGGGATGGGTCAGAGGGTCCGTCATTTTGCTAAGTGGTACGTTTCCACACTCCCTGACCGTGTCCAACCCAGAGGAGGCACCCCGGGGGCCAGAATCTCAAGAGTTTTACTTAAAGGGTAAGCCCCCCCCCCAAAAGGCCATGCTGTTACAACTTATAGAAACGTCAGATACAGTACCACAGGCATTAGGTGGTACCAATGCCGTAGCTAGACACGAAAAAGAATTTTTCTGAAGCCCAAATCTCGTTTGCCGGTAAAGGTGAACAGGCCCCACTCCTCCCACAGCCAGGAACCCAACGGAGGGGCCCCAGGGGATACAGGGACTTCTGGGCCCCTTTTAGGTCCCCACTGAGGGGTGGCCTGCAACGCGGCTCCCTCCCGTACAAGATGACCCACGTACCTCTCCATATTGGCAGCTCTGGAGATCAGGGACCCTGATGACTTCCTCTCGGGACAGCCAGGACCCAAGTTAGAGGCCTCTGCTCAGGTGCCACAGACGCCGTCACCTCTTGGCATGGCCCAGCCCCGGCAGCAGGATCTGGGTCCTGTACCCTGACTTCTGAGAGAGGCGGCTACAAGGCCCCTGCCCAGGAACCCAGCAGTCTCCTGGAGCCCGTCCCTCCTCCAGGGGACAATTACCCGTATACTTCTCTGATTACCCACTGGGACACGTAAAAGAGAAATTTTACTGCTCTTGTCGACGCCTTCTGGGAACCCCTCTAAACATCAGCGAGGGGCACCCTTTACATTACAAGGCGTATCAGGCAGGCTACGGAAAGCGTTCGACCTCCATTGGATGTGACCCACCTGCAGCACAGAGGTTGGGCTATCGCCCCACATAAGATTCAAGGGCCGCTCACAAGTGTTAAATTTCTGGGCCTCAATTGGTCCTCTGAAGGCCGGGAAACTCCACTTGAGGTTAAACACTAACTGTCAACGCTTCAGCCCCCGCCATGCTGCGGCAAGCCCGCCACGGCCTTCGCACTGCGGACGCATACCTCGCTTGCCACTACCCTCTCCGCAGCCACACACGGAGCCCCCACGCTTCGGTGGGGAGGAGCCCGACAGCAAGCTCTGTAGCTGGCACAGAGGTCAACTCATCAGGCCCGCCAGCTCCTTCCTCCAGGTGGAAGCGCTGGCCGCCACGGACCACGCGTCCCAGGACTGCGGCCTAACCGCGGCTCCCCCTGGCTGCCCACGGGCTTCCAGACCGGAAGGCTGCACTCCACAGCCACCCGCTTCAGCCCCCAGAACATCGCAGTCTGGCTCCTTAACGGGCTTTGCTAGAAACAGGGGCCCTCGCCGACCGGAGCTGCCACCCTCACGCTTCTGATCAGATCGCGGGTAAGGGACGGCTCCCCACGTGGCTCCGCGCAGCCACAGAGGCCCATTCCCGAAAGCGGACAGGGCACCCCCAGGAAGGGGCCGACTCTGCGGAGGCGGGTCTTTCCAGAGGGCAGGAGGACATGGCTTCCGAGGTCCTCGGCCCCCGGCCCACGGGCCGTAAGGAAGTGGTGACGGAGGCGCCCCCAGCCCCGCCTGGGCCTCTAGCAGGCCGAGCTAGCCGCCGCCAAGAGCTGGCTGCTCCGTGCACGGCAGCGCCGCCACCGTCCGTGGCAGGGCAGGGCCAGCTCAGCTCGCTGGGCTCGCGGCAGCACAGTTGGCTGTGTAGAGCACTGCTGCCCGTGGCCGGCCTCTTGTCCGTGTCTCTGCTGACTCCCGGGCAGCTGCTGACAGGCTCGCGGTCCGGTCAGGCCGACGGCGGGGGGATGATTTTCACATCCTGTCTGGGGTGCTCCGTGTGGAGGGTACCGGGGCAATCAAAGCCTTTCGCACTTCAACACGAATGCTACCTCGAGGTGTTTTCCCTCGCCCGAATCCCAGTCACCATACACTTGGGGCTCTCGACCGGCTCCACCCACCCCTCAGCCCCCCGCAATCAGTCCTCAGCTCCACCGCGCCAGCCTTTCTTAGTTACCGCTTCTTCACTCTTTACTCCTCGGCCTAATGGTCCCCAAAGGTCCTCTGTCTCCTTGGATCACGGGGTAGCTACCGCCACAATGGCCTGGGTGCGCTGGGCGCAGGGCTGTCCTGCTCTGGGGGCGCCTCTCACAAAACGCACCGCTTTGAATCGCAGATGACGTCCCCAAACCAAACGCTGGAAACTGCCGTTCTTTGGTGCCGGGAGGGGACGAGCCTCTTAGCTGCCGGCAGGTTGAATTCACTGGGCGGCTCCCTCCCTCCGTCCCCACTACCCACTTCACTACGACTTGTGTGATACTCGCACTGGTTTACTGCCTGCTACACCCACCCCGAACGCCTCTGCGGGGAGGAGCCTCCCTGTCTTGCTTTTCTGAGTACACCCCGCTCCCATTCAGGTCTCCCAACACCACGGACTCGGATCCTCAGAGCAAGGATCTCATTTTACTGCCCAACAGGGCATCCGGTGAATTTTCATTTCGGCCACAGGCCTCTGGCATTACTGGATGCCACGGTGGACTTTGAGAATCCTCGCTCCTTAACTTCCCGGGCAGTAAACGGCTCCTACGTGGACTTCCTCGCTGCCTGGGGCACCTGCCACTTGAAATGCTAAGCCCCGTGGCCACCGCTCTCCTCACACCCGGCCGCCGGGAGAGGCTCCCACCGCTGCTCTGCGGGAGAGAAGGTGCCGGCAGCGTCTTCAGACCAACCCCGGCTGACCCCGCACTTTGCGGTCGCAGGGCTGAGCTCCCGGGGGAGCCGACCGGCCGGGGTCACGGTCGGCCAGCCTGACCCCCGCTACCTGCAGCAGCACACGCCGCACGTCCGCCTCGGTGTGCTCCGCGCTGAGCTGGCCCAGCAGGAGCTCTGCAGACAGCCGCTGGGCCACGAAGCTGGTCACCCGGTTGCCGTCATAGCCGTTGAAGACCCCGTACAGGAAGCAGTTGTTCTCACTCCTGACAGAGAAGGGGAGCGGCTTGAGACGGGGGGCTCGCAGAAGAGGGACGCCGGTTCCCAAGTGGAGGGGAGGAGGGAAAGGACTGGGGGAGACCAGAGATACAGCGGCGGTGGCTTCGGATGCCCACCGGGGTTCCCCCACTCTGACCATCATTCCACCCCGGCATGGCCTTCCAGGACACTCCCTGACACCACTGTAGCAGGCCCTCGGTCGGCCTGAGGTCCAGAAGTGCAAGGGACAGCAGGAGATGCCCCCCCGTGGGTCACAGCTCAGTGGCAAGCCCCACTCGGGACGGGTGCAAACTTGCCTCCGAGGCTCAGGAGGGCACTGCCGGCAAGGCTCACCTGAACTTGAGCCAGCTGTCCTCCGGTGGGTGGCTCTCGGTGCCCTTGCCATCAGCAGAGTAGCTGCGGTTGGAGGCTGAACCAACCCCAGAGAGGTGGCAGAGAGGCAGGTCGTCTGTCCAGCTTGGCTGCTGCTCCTGAGGACACCAGGAAACCAGAAAGTGTCACCTCCTTCATGAGGACGGACCCCCACCTCACCTTCTTTCTCTTCCCCGACAGGAACATAGCAGCCCCAGAGCCCCACAGACGGTTCTGCTTCCTTCCGGAAAACAGCGCTTGGATGAACAAACACCTGCAGAAGGGTTTGCGTGTTTTTATGGGTAGTCCACAATGCCGTTCCCCAGGAAACCTGGAAAAAACTAGAGTTCCCAAATTCTAGGCTCAGCAGTGGTTTCTAAGCACGAGCTGTGTTACGAAACACGAGCGAGACACACAAAAGAAGCAGTCTCTTGGGAGAAAGCTCTTTGGTGGCTCCCCACCGCTCCCTGCCGTGGCTCTGACTCCAACCCCTTGGGCACCAGTTAAAACTGGAGATTTCCAGGCCCAACCCCCAGAATGTCTGGTCCTGGTGGGGTCCGGGATACCTGCGTCGCAGGCAGCTCCTCCCAGGTGGCCGATTCGGGAGGCCCGACGGCGCTTGAGAAACTGCCTTTACGAGCCAGCTTCAGTCATACGCCATGCCCTTGGCATCTCTCCCCTCGGTCCCTGCTCTGCTCTGGCACCCTCTCGCATCTGCTCCGTGCCACATCCCTCTCTCCCGGTACAAGTGCCTGCAGCACCTCACTCTTTTCCCTCTGCAAGAATATACTCCTTATCCTTGTCTAGCAATTCTCCATGTCCTTCAGAACTCTGGCTCAGGAGTCACCACCTCCAGGAAGTCTTCCTTCAGGAAGACCCCCTCCCGCTGCCACTGCTCTGGCTCGGCTGACAGCCCTTCTCATGCACTCCTCCTACACCTGGCTCCCCTACTCCTGCCTGCCAGCATCTGACTGCCTTTCTACCCCTTGGATCTCAAAACAGGCAGTCCGGCTTTAAACCTCACATACACGCGTGTGCACTTATGCAGAGCTGTCCAGGCCCAGCCCAAACACAGATTCTGAATTTCCGAAATCTCCTAGGAGTGCACTCCGAAGTCCCAGAAACGGCTCTGACACAAGGCCCAGGTATGTGCCATTCTTCTCACTGAAAGCCTCCCCATACCAGGCCCCTATCTGAGAGCTGTGCCTGGTTCCCAAGAGCCTTCCCAGGACCACCCGGCCTGGAAATGATGGGGAGCGCCGAAGGTCAACTGCAAAGAGGGTAACACTTGGATCGAACGGAACGCTGTACTGAAATATTCAACAGGCACGTATCCTGTGCACAATTTCTTGTAAGGTCGTAGTAAGTCTTCAAAAAAGGATGTGAAAACCACTTCAGCAGGCTCTTGCAATCAGATATGCAAATGGCCTGTGGTTAGCTTTTGTGGCAAATTTTATCTTCTGTTTATTTACATACTGACAGTGAGTGCCTTTATGGCTTTTTAAAATTGCTTCGATGCTGCATTTATTCTAGCGGGTTCGTTCTGTCTTGCACCCTGGAGCAGCTTCTGCAGGGTGCAGGAGTTTATTTTTATTTTTAAATTAACATATAGTAAAATGGACTTTTTTTTGGCATGCCGGTCTATGAGTTTTCACACGTGTTTGGTGTGAGTGCCGCCACAAGATCTGGGAAGAGCCCCATCATCCCAAAACGTACCCGTGTGTTGCCCCTTCGTAGCCACCCCTCCCCTAACGCCCAACAAGTGACTTGTGCTCAATCACTACGTTCGCTGTCTTTTCAAGAATCTCCTAGGTGAAATTATGCAGTACGCGGCTTTTTTTCTTTTTATTGTGATGAAACACACATAATAAAATTCACCATCTTAACCGTTTTTGAACGTACAGTCCGGTGGTACTAAATACATTCGGTGTTGGGCGGCCAGCCCTGCCATCCGTCCCCATAGCTCTTTCCCTCCTTTTGTAAATCTGAAACCCTGTCCCCACTAAACACAAACTCCCCTCACTTCCCCAGCCCCCGATGCCCACCACCACCACACTCTAGGTCTTGTAAGGCATAACCTTTTAAGACCGGTTCCCCTCACTCCGCATGATGCCTTGGAGACCAACCCCCATCCCACCCCCCCCCCCCCACCAAGTCACTGCGGGCGGCAAGTCTGTCCCTTCATCGCAGAGAGCCTCCCGTCAGATGGATGCAGAAGCCTGTCCACTCATCCCCTGAAGGGCATCTGGGCTATTTCCAGTTTTCGGCAATTATGAAGAGAGCTGGCATAAACGTTCACGGGCAGGTTTTGGTGTGAACATAACATTTCACGTCTCTGGAGTAGGGATGAGACTGCGGTTTAATTTTGTAAGAAGCTGCCAATCTGTTTCCCAAAGCGGTGTACCATCTGCATTCCCACCGGTAACGGGCGAGAGTTCCAGGGGCTCCACACCCTCGCCCCGCCGTGGTCCTATTAAATGCAGACATTCTGAGAAGTGTGCAGCCGATCCCATCGCGCCTTTGATTTGCATTTCCCTAACGGCTAATGACGGTGTTGAGCATTTTTTTCATGTGCTAATTTGCCATCCACACAACTCTGGAGAAGAGTCTGTTGTAAGTCTTTTTTTGTTTGGTTTTTAGAGAGAGCAAGTGCTAGTGGGGGAGGGGCAGAGAGAGAGAGGGAGAGAGAATCTCGAGCAGGCTCCGTGCCCAGCGCAGGGCCTGCCGTGGGGCTCAGTCCACCATGAGATCATGACTTGAGCCAAAATCAAGGGAGATGCTGAACCGGATGAGCCACCCAGGTGCCCATTATGCCAATCTTTTAATCGGGTTATTTGTTGAGTTCTGAGAGCCCTTTGTGTTTTTTGGACCAAGTCCTTTGTTGGACATGTGATTTGCAAGTATGTCTTCCCAGTCTGTGGTTTGTCATTTCATTCACTTCCTGGTACCTTTTGCAAAGCAAGAGGTTTTAGTTTTTATGAAGCCCGTTTTATCCGCTTTCTCTCTCACGGCGCACACTTCTGGTGTCTTAAGAATTCTGCCCAGCCCCAGAGACCTTCTAGGTTTTTCTTCAGATAGTTTCACGGTTTTACATTTAGACTTGTGATCCATTTAGGGTCAATCTCTGCATAAACCAGGAAGTTTCGGTCTAAGTGGTTTTGGGTTTTGTTTTGCACATACAGATTGCCAATTGTTGTAACACTGTTTCTTGAAAAGACTGCCCTGTCTCCATTAAAGTACCTCTGCACTTCTTTCAAAAATTAACTGGCCATACTTGGGTGGGTCTGTCTCTGGACTCTAGTCTGTTCCATGGATCCATGTGTCTATCCCTCCACCGATTCCATGCTCTGGATTACCATACCTTTATAAATCTAGAGTTTAAATCTGTATATAAGTCTATATTATAAAATCTACATTTTCTTTATGATCTATATTATAAAATCGGGTAGTGGGTTGCCTCTAATTTTATTCTTTGTCAAAACTGTTTCGGCGATCCTGGCTCCTTTGCCTCCCACGTCAATTTTAGAAGTGGCCTGTCTATATCTACACGGAAGACTTGCTGGGATTTTGACTGGAATTGTTTATAGATCAATTTAGGACATCTGACATCCTCACCGTGCTGAATTCTGCAGCCCACCAACATGGTATGTCTTTAAATTTACTTACGTCTTCTTTATAGGACATCTACACAATTTCACCGCAAGGGCTGAAAAGCCACTTGAAAACAAAAAATGTGACCAAAACCTAGCCAAAGAAAAGAAACAGCAAGAGCTGAAATTCTGTTCAGCTCCCGACGACACCAGGCACTCAGCACTTTTAGGTCAAGTGACACACGGGAAGAAAAATTGTCACAGTAACACAAATTGTTTCTAGCTGCAATCTCCACCTGTCTCATTTGAGAGTGACACAAATGTCTCTCTTCACATAAATGTGAAATTAATTAGGTCTTTGGACTCCACATAGGACATTATGCAATCATAGTGTATTCAATTAATACCAACATGTATTCAATAAACATCTACTGGGCATTTATACAAGGCTGACATCATTCTAGGCACTGGGGCCACAGTGCAGGACATAATTGAGGGTCCTTGTTTGAAGCCTCCTTTCTAGGGACAGAGAAACTTCCAACATGCTAATATAACAAATATTATATATATTACAATACAATGTTACAATACGATACATATTATAAAATATTTTAGACAGAGATACGAGCCACGGAAAAAATAATTAGGGTAAGGGGACAGAGAGTGATGGTGAGGGCTTTTAGATGAAATGGTCAGAAGAGGCCTCTCCAGGGGCCCCTGGGTGGCTCAGTCAGTTGGGCATCTGACTCTCGATTTCGGTTAAGGTCATGATCTCACCGTTCATGAGATCGAGCCCCACATTGGCTCTGCTCTGATAGGGTGGAGCCTGCTTGGGTTTCTCTCTCTCTCTCTGCCCCTCCCCTGCTCACTCTCTCTCAAAATAAATAAATAAACATTAAAAAAAAAAGAAGAGGCCTCCCTGAAGAGGTGACCTCTGAGCCAGACCCAAATGATCACGGAGCAGTGGCCCTTTCAGAAAGTGGGAAAGGGGCCTTCCAAACAGAGGAAATGGCATGTGCAAAGACCCTGAGGTAGCAAAACAAGTGTGTGAGGTTTAAGTAAATGCAAGAAGGCCAGCATAGCCTCTGCAGTGACCAGAGGGGAAAATGGCTTCTACCGTGTTCATATATATGCGTGTGCCTATGTGCCTAGGTGGGGACAGGGTAGGGCCTTCCTTCCATGCCACTGAAAAGAGTTCATTGCCAAGGAATTAATTATTTTTCAACGAACTGCTTTGTTGCCAATTATCGCTTAGGTCTTAGGTCTGGTTAGCATGCCTCCACTGTCAGAGACCTCACAGAGGTTGGGCAACTTGGCAAATAAATTTCCCAAAGAATCTTTTTCTAGGGTCTGTCCCCTGCCTGCAACTCAAATGAAACTAAGCAAAAGATTAAGCACAAAAGCATCTCCCCAGTCTGGAGGGTCTCAGGTCCTCCTCCTGAAAAGATGGGTCGAGACCACTATTCAGCACCCCGAAGCGCCACAGCTGTTTCAAAGCATGCAGGAGGAGATGTTCATTCATACTTTCTAGAATCCTATCTGTGATTAAAGATGAGATGAAGACGGGGTGCCTGGGTGGCTCAGTTGGTTGAGCATCAGACTCTGGGTTTCGGTTCAGGTCACGATCTCACGGCTTCCTGGGTTTGAGCCCCGTGTCTGCTTGGGATTCTCTCTCTCACCCTCTCTCTCTGCCCCTCCCCTACTTGCGCTGTCTCTGTCACTCTCAAAATAAATAAATGAACTTAAAAAAAGATAAGATTAAGAGGGATTGAACTTGACCTCTAGTAGGAAACGAACAACACAAATGCGTCGCCCATGATGCAAAACCTGTCATCGATGCCGCAATCACGAGACTCCCTCTGCCATTCCCTAACTCCCATGAGGGTCAGACACAGGCTTCCAGGGACTCGAATCTTTACAACAAATTCATACTTTCCAGCAAAAAGTAACTATTACCCGAGCAACGTATGGGCCCCACTTGACACTGTGAGATACACTCTGACAAACACTAATGAGAGGCTCTTTCGAGGAAGGAAGGAAATGAACTAGAGTAGATGACTGAGGAACTCGCCACCTGGGTGTTTCAAGGCACAAAAACAACTCACTCGCCCAATGGGCGCCCGTGACACTGCTCTCAGGGGCGGGCTGGTACCGCGCGGGCCACCGCAGCCACGCTCAGCTCGCACGGAGTAACAAGCTGTCCCAAATCAGAAAGACTCCAGGACGGTGGTCCACCTCCTGACAAGCACCCGGTTCTTCAGACAGGATTGATGACTGGTGCCTGGACACCTCTATGATGTTAAGTCCTCTTCTTTGAAAAAATGATTTTCATGTTTTTAAATTTTATTTTTGAGAGAGAGAGACAGAGCACGAGCGGGGGAGGCACAGAGAGAGAGGGAGACACAGACTCCGAAGCAGGCTCAGGCTCTGAGCTGTCAGCACAGTGCACACACGGGACTAAACTCATAAACCGTGAGATCGTGACCTGAGCCGAAGTCGGACTCTCGACCGACTGAGTCTCCCAGGTGCCCCCAAGAGCTCTTTTTGAAATGTGATTTTCATAATGATGAACTAGTAATATTTTGGAAATATAGTTGACTCTTGAACAACGCGGGGGCTGGGGCACCAACCTCCCGCGCAGTCAAAAGTCTGTAACTTTTGAGTCCCTCAAAACTTAACTATTAATAGAGGCTACCTTCCACTGGAAACCTTACCAACGACATAAACAATCAACACATGTTTTGTATGTTACATGTATCGTGTACTGACTTCTTACAATCAAGTAAGCTGGAAAAAAGAAAACACTAAGAAAATCATAAGGAGGGGAGCCTGGGTGGCTCAGCTGGTTAAGCGTCTGACTCTTGGTTTCGGCTCAGGTCACAATCTCACGGTTCGTGAGTTTGAGCCCCGTATCCGGATCTGCACTGAAAGCAGAGAGCCTGCTTGGGATTTCTCTCTCCCTCTCTCTCTGCCCCTCCCCTGCTTGTGTACTCTCTCTCTCTCTCTTAAATAAATAAATAAATAAATAAACAAACAAACAAACAAACAAAAACATGTAAAAAATTTAAAAATAAATAAAAAAAGAAAATCATAAGGAAAAGAACATACATTTATAGTACTATGTTTACCGAAGAAAAAATCCGCACATAGGTAAATCACTGTAGTCCAAACTCACGTTGTTCAAGGACCAACCACATATTATTTCATTAGCTGGCAACTGGTGTTCAGGTCAATGGCTGTGGATTCCAGTGCTATTGTTTATTTAAGGAGAGTCTTTGTCTGTTGATAATAACACTCAAGAAAACAGTACTCAATGGACACTTTCTTAACCTGCCAGTCGGTACTAAAGCCAGAATCTACTGAGTGGGGGAGACACAAGAGGCATTCTCGTTAAGATTAGAAACACGGCGAGGATGCCCACCTCCTCCGGTACCTAACACTGACCTGGAGGCGTGAGCTCACCCAATTAGATAAAAGAGGCAGAGCTTAAGAACCGGAGAAGTACAATTCCCTCCATTTGCAATTGATAGTATTTGGAAAACCTAAAGAATTAATTTGAAAACTCAAAAGAAGTCAGAAGGGTGGCAGGATAGAAAAATCAAGACATAAAACCCAAGAACCTTCATACACGTAAAGAAGAGATTGGCATCAAGCCTCCGCGTGAAAATTCCCACTGGCTGTTGACGAAAATAACGGTCTCCCCCAACCGCACGCACTCCTATAGAGGATTCTTTTCAACCTAAACTGACTTTAGTGGGATTATATCCTACTGCTTTCATCTCAGCCTTCCAGCTTGTGGACATAATTTTGAATCTCACCCTTTCACAGATTAACAATCTCACTCAGCTGTCTATCCTGTGCAGCCAAGGCCTTCTACACAGCGTTCTGCGTGATCTCGAAAAACCTGCGACCAGAACAAAAGGAGTGGGAAGCCAACCTACTTCTTGCAGGAGGGTGTCTGCACCAACACAGGACGGAAGTAACACTTCCCCCAGAGGTCTGCTCTACTTGAAGGGCCAGATGTATTCTGGGGACCCCAAATGAAGAGGCTACTGACCCCAGAGGTACAGTCGCACAAACAAGCACACACTTTAGAACAAATCGACTGTTTATAAACGCGAAACTTGCTGAGCAAAGTCCTCCTTATTTCACACAGGCACTCTTTAAACATAAAGTTCCTAGCCACCTGAGTTTGGGTCGCTATTAAAAGATTACCCAAAAGTATCTTAAAATGTATCCACAGTGAGTGAGGCAAGGCCTCCCCTTTTCTGTCTTTCCCAGCCCCATCCACCTCCAAAGGCCCTGCTCAAATCCAACGGGAGCCATAGGCCCGTGTTTCCCAAACCTCCACCATCCGCTCACTATCTTCAAGAAATAATCTGCTTCGTAATTTTTCTTTAACCTGCCACATTTTCTTGGGGCGCCTGGGTGGCTCAGTTGGCTAAACGTCTGACTTTGGCTCAGGTCATGATCTCATGGTTGGTGGGTTTGAGCCCCATGTAGGTCTCTGTGCTGATAGCTCCGAGCCTGGAGCCGGCTTCGGATTCTGTCTCCCTCTCGGTGTGCCCCTCCCCTGCTTGTACGCGCGCCTCTCTCACTCTCAAAAATAAATAAATAAGCTTAAAAAATAAAATGAAATAAAATAAACTGTCACATTTTCTTTTACTCAAGTGACTTCATTTTGAACACAAACTTTTTCACTATTATAAGCAGAAAATGAGTATCACTTGCTGTATCTTGCAGATAATAAAAAATGAAAACAAAACAAGGTTATTAGATTCCAGCTGAACCTACTGCCTGCTGTAGACTCTGAGCTGGAGCCCTGTTCTCTCTGCTTAAAAAAAATTTTTTTAACGTTTATTTATTTTTGAGACAGAGACAGAGCATGAACAGGGGAGGGTCAGAGAGAGGGAGACACAGAATCCCAAGCAAGCTACAGGCTCCGAGCTGTCAGCACAGAGCCCGACGCCGGGCTTGAACTCACGGACTGTGAGATCATGACCTGAGCCGAAGTCGGACGCTTAACCAACTGAGCCACCCAGGCGCCCCCTCTCTGTTTAAAAAAAAAAAAAAAAAAAGCAGGGTAGGATGCCTGACTAGCTCAGTTGGTGGAACATGTGATTCTTGATCTAGGGGTTAGGAGTTTGAGCCCCATGTTGCATGTAGAGATTACTTAAAAAAAAAAAAAAAAAAAAAAAAAAAAAAAGCAGGGGGGGCACCTGGGCGGCTCAGTTGCTTAAGTGTCCAACTCTTGATTTCGGCTCATGTCGTGATCTCCCAGTTCATGAGTTCGAGCCCTGCGTCGGGCTCTGAACTGGCACGTCATTAGGATTCTTCCTCTCCCTCTCTCTGCCACTCCCCCCCTCGCGGTCTCTTTCAAAATAAACAAACTTTTTTTTTTAAGTTGGGGAGAAGACTTGCAAGAATCAGAAAGGTGCTGGGGCACCTGGGTGGCTCAGTCAGTTAACTGTCCAACTTCGGCTCAGATCATGATCTCACCATTTGTGAGTTCAAGCCCCGCATCAGGCTCTGTGCTGACAGCTCAGAGCCTGGAGCCTGCTTCAGATTCTATGTCTTCCTCTCTCTCCACCCCGTTGCTCGTGCTGTTTCTCTCTCTCTCTCAAAAATAAACACACATTAAAAAAAAAAAAAAAAAAAAGAATCAGAAAGATATTAAGGATATATCAGGACCAAACCAAGTCTTTCTCCTGACATCATCAGAGTGTGAAAGAGAACAGAAAAGCACATAACTTGTGTGCTATATAACAATGACTTTCATGCCAGCACATACCAAACCTCCTCATTGTATGTGTCCCAGACTCAGGGACAATGCAGCCCAAGGTGCCACGGTCCCTTCCCTGAGAAATCTATCCTGGTGGCTCACTACACATACCAGTTATTAACCATTTGGCCTTCTGGCAACTCTCATGCTATAGCTTGGTACTGTTGTGTTGGTTTTTTTTTTAAGTGTATTTATTTAAGTAATCTCTACACCCAACGTGGGGCTTGAATTCACGGCCCTGAGATCAAGAGTCATGTGCTCCACCAACTGAGCCAGGCAGGTGCCCCTGTTTTATTGTGGTTTTTGTTTGTTTGTTTTTGTAACCTGGTATTGTTAATTAGCCACTGATTCCAAGACATATATTTTCTATCTTTTAATCCCTGAAGTTGGTGTGTTTCAAGTTAATTGGCAGTGGGTTTTCTTTCTTAGTGGTATATAAAATAGTGATGGGTCCTTATCATTTTTTTTTTTTTTTTTAATTTATTTTTGGGACAGAGAGAGACAGAGCATGAACGGGGGAGGGGCAGAGAGAGGAAGACACAGAATCGGAAACAGGCTCCAGGCTCTGAGCCATCAGCCCAGAGCCTGACGCGGGGCTCGAACTCACGGACCGCGAGATCGTGACCTGGCTGAAGTCGGACGCTTAACCGACTGCGCCACCCAGGCGCCCCTGGGTCCTTATCATTAATGGTGTCTTAGATCCAATGATCTACGGACCATTTCTCATATACTTGTGAGCATTCCTTGAGAGGAAGGACCTGCTTGGAATGCAGTCCCCATAGGAACTCACACATTCCATGACAGGTGGCCAGAGAATTCCAGGAGGTTGTACCCACATAGGAGTATGAGAGTACCTGGTCTTCCCCGATTTCAGCAGTGGCCCCGAAGTCCCTCTGACACTGCTGTGGCTGGGTGAGTTGCCATCCTGTTGTCCCAGCTCTGCCCCCTCCACCGGGGATTAGCCATGCCAAGCATCCAATGCTGACTCCACCCCACTGCCAAGTCTCTTGCTTCCTTCCTCCACACGCCTGAACAATTTTTGGAAAGGCCGCATATTTGCTATTCACACAAACCGCCCCCTTCCCCACCCCTGCACACACTGACGCATACCTTCTCCACACCCACAAATGCCAGGCCAGCCAGCACCAGCGGCAAGGGGCGCCTGGGGAGCCAAGAGGGGGGCCCCCCACGCTCACACAGCCTCATCACAGAGCCGCGTAAATACGCACCTCGGAGAGCGTGCACCCCTGTAACTCTTTGGTGGGTTACAAGTTAATTTCTCGGAAGAAATTTAACACAAAAGGCAGTAAGAAAGAAGTCTGTTTCAAAAAGCCTAATTTTGACTTGATCGTGTGAGGGAATTCCCCAAATTCGTATTCTGACATGAAAACCTTCCACGGTGATCCAGTTGTACGGACCCGGTGAAGGGTGTCACAAACACCTTGTGCACACGTATGGAAGCCGCTTCATATACATATGTTACCGCGTCACATAATAGGCCAGAAAAGTCCCCACAGAGATTCATCTCAAACTCCTGGGCAGCAGAAGTGGATAAAGCACGGTTCCAACTTCAGGCCACAGCTTGAATATCAAATTATGGTATGAAAAGGCTGAGTGTTTTTGTGGTGAAAGCACCCAGATTCCTTGGAGGCAAAAAGGAAGCTCAGAATGAGAGAATAATGCCCCCAGGAAGATGGCTGGTGGGGGGGGGCAGCTGTTCTTTCTCTCCCAAAAGCTGAAAATACCCGGTGCCTCCTGCCATCTCTCTTTCTGAATGACCCCCTTTTCCTTCCCCACTTCTCTGGGACCAGCTCGACCCCTGCCCACCCCCCCCCCCTTTCAGCAGGCTTTTCATCAAAGGCCCTCTATGTTTTCATCACAAATATAGTCCTAATACATGCTTAAAGGGGCTGCTAATAATTGTGGGGCAGTTACTGTGTGCAGCAGCAGCTGGGCCACATTCTGACGGCGGAGGGGACGGCTGTGGGTGATGGCCTAACGGGTGTTTTTATTTGAACGGGTGCGTATTTATTATGGATGTTAGAAAAAATACTTAGCCAGCACCTGTGACCTCATGGACGTGGTCGCTCGAGTGATGTTTCTAAGTGAAAAAAAAAATTAATTTCAAGTCGATTTTCACTTTATGACTAAGTACAGCAAAGCACAGGCAGAAACCACACTCCTGATTCTCCCAGCCCCAAATGCGCTCCAGGGTCCCCCATCTCGGTGAAGGGCACCGCTGTTGTGCCAAGTGAAACCCCGTAGTCCTTCCTCCCTCTTCTCCCTCTGTCACGCCCCCCACATCGGGTCCGGCAGCAAATCACACCCGCTCTTCCTCCAAAATACCAGAACCTGCTACTTCTCCCCACTCCTCTGCCGTCACTGCTGCCTGGACGCCCGGGAGCGCCTCCACTCTCTCTCCACTCAAACCCGTTTTGACACAGGGCTCTTTCTCCAACCGCAAACCAGATCGCGTGCTCCTCCTAAACACCGCCAAGTTTCGGGGCGCCTGGGTGGCTCAGTGGGTTAGGCGTCCGACTCTTGATTTCGGCTCAGGTCACGAGCTCCTGGTTCGCTCGTGCGAGCCCCGCGTCCGGCTCTGTGCTGACAGTGCGGAGCCTGCTTGGAATTCTCTCTGCCCCTCCCCTACCTGCTCTCTCTCCCTCTCTCAAAATAAAGAAACAAACATCAAAACCAAAAAAACACCAGCAAGTTTCATAGTACACTTAGAATAGAGCCTAAAGAAGTCCACACCAGGGTCCACAAGGCCCCTTGGACCTTGGTTACTACCACTCCCCCAACACGCTCTACTCCAGCCACGCTGGCCTCCGTGGTGCTCCCCAAACACACAAGCCTCTGCATCCCTCTTCCCTCAGGCAGGAATACCCCTCCCAAATCCCCTACTGCATCCCATCAAATGGTGGGAGGTCTCATCCAAACAGTCTGTCTAAAATGGCCCCTCTGCCCTTCTATGAAGCACCACCTGACGCTATAGATATTATTATATCATAATCTGCACTTATTCGTTGTTACGGTCTCCCTTATCAGAACACAGGCTTCACGAGGGAAGTGTCCCCCATACCCACACAGTGCGTGCCACAGAGTTAAGAGCTCAGTGACACTTGAGTGTTCAGAACTTAAGGTGGCACTTCATGGCTGGACTGTGACTACGCTAGGCTAGGGACTGTAACGTGTGAGTTCATTTAATTCTAACAACACTCCTCGGAGTCCCTTCGGCTGGGAACCAAGGTTCGGGGATGTTAAGTGACTTGTCCGAGTCCATTCGAAACCTGTGCTTTTTGTTAGGCCGTGAAGGACCCAAGTTCCTCTGAACGCACCAAGCTACCTTCCAAAGCTCTTCTTCTGTTCAAAAGACCTTTTAAGGGACCACGCTGCCTGGGGACCTCTGCCATCTGGATACCCGTGAGGGTATCCTTGGGTGACAGCTACCCGACCTTGTGTGGTAGGCCTCACAGCCATCTGCTCAATGACGGTATCTGAGCTGATCTTACCACAGGACAGCGGAGAGCAGGTCAGCGAGCCACACACGCTGCCCGGACACTCAGACGCCCTGTGAACAGGGATGTCTTGATCACCATTAGGATGGGAGGGCTCTCGTGTGGACATCACTGCCACCCCCTGGCCTTTCATCACGAGGCTATGTGCTTAAAGCCGATTATCCATCTTCCAAAGATTCCGCTACCACCCAGGAACACGTTCCGGAGCTGGCAAAGCCTGGCTTCTGTCTAACCTGAGTCCCCTGGGCTCCATCACACCTAGAAGAGAGGGAAGCTGGAAGGCACTCTCCTCAGCAAGCCGAGTCCCTCCACAGCAGTTACCACTTCCAACATTCGCCACAGTCCAGCCCAGATGTCTGGAATTTTTACAACAGGGAAATTTATACAGGGGCCCTGCCCTCTGGGAGCTTCCAGAGCAGAGGGCCAGGCCTACTTAACTCAATGACAAGGCTCACCTGCAGAGCGCCGGTAAAAGGCTCAGCCAAAGTATGGAGGGGGAGAGAGCAATCCCCACAGGGGAGCCCTGGGAATTGCTGTCCCAGAAGAGCAGTTTCAAAGCCCATCTACACAAAGCCTGTCCTTAGTATACAGCACTGAAGGTCACCCTTCCTCCAATTCTTATGCTTTAAGTCCCTCAAGGGCAGGGCCAACGGCTGCTGTAAGGCCAAGGCCAGGCACTGGACAGGGCTACAAATGCTTTACTATTTTACAAATATTTACTGAATGCCTGGCACCTAGTGGTGGAAAGTGCTGATGATACTATTCACTGTGGATCACAAGTACAGGAGGCAGGCAAATCCACAGGGCAAGTACGACAGCTTGCCACATCTGGGGGGGGACCCAGGGGACCAGCACCCTACGGTGGCAGGTCCGATTGGGCTCATGATGCCACGATGTGTATGCATCCATGTGCACGTGTCAGGAGGGCGCAGGGGCTGTAAGACACCAGCGACAAATCCATGAAGGTCCAGACTGGGGGTAAGGGTGAGTCTCGGGACCATCCTTCCACTGCCTGCTTTCACCTTACAATTAAGGAAACCGAGGCATGACCAACGAGAGCCAGGACCAGGACCCAGGCTGCCACTCGAGTCATTCCTCCGGTATCACCTGGAGGTTAACCCCGTTTCTGGAATCAGGCAGTCTGATGTTAACCCTGACTCTGCCACTTACTGGCTGTGTGGCCTTGGACAAACGACCACCGTTTGTCCTCATCTGTGCCTCCGTTTCCTCATCTGTCAAACGGGAATAAGAGTACCCACCTCCCAGGGCTGTGATGAAAATTCAGCTTATAACGTAAAGCAACTGGCGGAAAACCTGGAGGGTGATGAGCGGTACACCACGGGCTGCTGCTGCTGCTGCTGTAACTGTTATTACCGCACGGCTGCTCAGCGCCCGGGGTGGGCTCACCGCCCAGACTATCTCCGCCACCGCGCGCCACGTTCCCTTCCGGCCCCGGGACGCTCCCCACCCTCGACGCGTCCCTGACGCTCGGGGTCGCTGCGATCGCGAATCCCAGCCCCTGACCGCCCGGAGGCAGCGCGCACGCGCGGGCTACGCGGGGCCGCACGCGCCGCCGGCCTCGGGAATGGGGGGGGGGGGCGGCCCCGAGTCGGGGGGGGAGGGCAGCGGCTACACCTCGTCAGGGAGAGAGAGGCTGCCCAGCGGCGGAGAGGGAGCCGCGCCTGCACCCGACAGGCCGCCCCCTGGGGTCCCAACCCCCAGCCCGGAGAGCGAGTCGTTCCTCACACTCTGCAGCAGGCTCCTCCTCTGCGCCGCCATCTTGGAGGGACCCCCGCGGGTGAGCCCGCCTCCCAGCAGAGCAGGCGAGAAGGGCGGCTAGAGCGGCCTGAAGGGGGCACGCTCACAGCGCCACCCCACGGCCAAAGCGAGATGGGGCCGTGCGCTGTCTTCCCCTTTTTCTGTCCTGGGAGGAAAAAAGGGAAGGCCTCCTTCCCTACGTGATTGCGTCTTGCCAATTTTATTTGCGCATTTTCTCCAGGATGCTTTTCAGGTGGGGCTCCTAAGACACCGGATTTGGGTTCTTCAGGGACTCATTGGGCGTGGGGTCCGGTGAATTATTCATTCACTCGATAAATATTCGTTGGGTGACCATGCCTGGCCCAATAGGGATAAAGCAGCAAGCAAGACACCCTCAGAAAGCTCACCTTTCAGTTGGGGAGGACATCGTTTGCGTACATAAATCATTTCGAGCCGGGCTAAATGCTAGGAAGAGAAGTTTATGGATGTGGCATAGGAGCGTAGGGCGGGTCAGGCAGAGGGGACAGCTAGCGCACAAGGCAGGAGAAAAGGGAGCATGTGAGTGTGGGTTCAAGGAAGCATGTGTGTCACACAAGGTCTCTCTGTGGCTGGAACAGAGATGGAGGGGGAGTGAGATGAAGGGCCCTGGGGTAGGTTCTGACCTTGCCCAGCCCTGGGCAGGAGTTGGCCTATTCATGTGGAGGACAAAGGAAAGTTGTTGACTTCTGAGCAAGCCACAGACATGATCCCATTGGTAGAAAGATCCCTTTGACTACTGTGTACAAAACAGATGTTATGGGTGTATTGGAGTGAAGACCAATTAAGGGAATGTTGTGCTAGCTGGAGGCAAGAGATGATGGTGGTTTGAGTCAGCTGCCCCTGCCAAGTGGATGGATTTTATTTAGGAGACGAAATTGTCAGGGCTTGATTTGTGGATTGGTTGTGGTTGATGATGGAAAGAGATTTGTCAAAGATTCACCCAGATTTCTGGAAAGAACAGCTAGAAAATCTTGGGGTGGGGGGAGAAGGATTGAATGACCTTGAGTTCAGTTTGGGCATGTTGAGTTTAGGTGCTTTTAAGACCTGCAAGAAAAGAAGTCAAATCAGTCCTGAGATCAAGAGGACTAGAGAAGACTGACGAGGTTTTGGGGTGTTGGGTTCAGAGCTGACAGGCAAGAAAGAATTCTGGAAGATGTCTTTACTGCAAAAAGATGATTTTATTCAAGCACAGGGACAGGACCCATGGGCAGGAAGAGCTGCATGGGGTCGTGCAAAGTGACTGCTTATATACTGTGGAGGTGGGGAAGGTAAAGGCAAAACAAGTTTCTTAAAGGGATTTCCATTTGCCAAAGAGAATTTACAGATTACTGGAGGCCCAGCTCTTGTCAAGCTAAAGTTGGTTTTCCCTCTAGCAAAGCGTTATCATTAATAGTAGGGAGCTCCTGAAGATTAGGCTATTAATGGCATATTTGTAAACTGATGCAGACTCTTTGCAAACAAATTTAGCCATTTGTTTTCTGTCCTCTCCTTTGTCTTAGGCATCCAGGAATGCCTGAGGAATATCACATATCCCACTTTGGGGGGGGCTGGCTTCCTGGCGTAAATTGCCTTATGCTCCCTCATCAAAGACAACAGCAGAGGAGCCCCTAGAGACGTTGGGAAGCAGAGGCCAGGCCTGGAACCCAGGATGAGGAGTGCATGGGTAACAATGTAACATGCTTTTGAGAGATCTAGTTAGAAGATTACGGAAGAAAGTCCCTTAGGTTGTGCTCCCCAGAGGCCCTTGAAGAGAAACGGAACCCAGATTGAATGTGTTTTCTTTTAGGTTGGGAGAAACCGGGACCTATTTAAATGCTGAAGAAAAGGCTTACCAGAGGAGAGCTGACGATTCAGAAGAAGGGACGGGAGGCAGTCTAGGACTGGGATGGTGACATACCATCGTCTACCAACATAGCTCCACGTGGCCCAAGATGACCGTTTGAGCTACAGCGATTTTGTCTGAGGTCAGCCAGCAGGAAGGAAAGAGGAAGGGAGGAAGATAGCATTTCTCTTTCTCTCTCTTTCTCCTTCTTTAAAAAAAATTTTTTTAAATGTTTATTTACTTTTGAAGGAGAGAGAGAGAGTATGAGTTGGGGGAGGGAAAGAGAGAGAAGGAGACACAGAATCCAAAGCAGGCTCCAGGCTCTGAGCTGTCAGCACAGAGCCTGACACGGGCCTCAAACCCACCAACCGTGAGATCACGACCCGAGGCAGAGTCGGACGGGCGACTGAGGCCACCCAGGCGCCCCTCTTTCTTCTTTTTAAAAATTGAACATTTACTTACAAGCAGCCTTCCCTTTTAGGCGACTTCCAGAAGTTCCCCGCGACGCTTCTTACATCTCAGTGGCTATACCTACCCCCATGGCCACATCGGCTGAAAGGGAGGTGAGGAAATGCAGGCTTTGGACAGAGCTACAGTTTCTGTTACTAAAGGAGTAAGACATAGATACCAGGACGTTAGGAACAGTCTGTGCCATAAAGGGAAGCGGGAGGGACCAGGTGGTTTGTCTGTTGAGGTAGAGTCTGGAAAGATTCAGACATCGGAGCCCAAACCACTGCATTCTAATCCCTACCCATATCCTGTCACCTGTGTGACCTTGAACAAGCCCACGGGAGCCTTTACGGTATCCTCTGTAAAATGGGAGTGACAGTCTACCTGGCTGAATGACTGCAAGGATCGAATGAGATGCGGTGGAAGGACCTGACCTGTGGCAGCCCGTTTGTTACATGTTTGTTACATGTTTGTTACATTTAAATTACAATTTCTTTCTTTTTTTTTTTTTTCACGATGAGAAACACACCCTGAGGACCTGCTGTGTGCCAGACATGCCGGATGCTTTTTCATAGTATTTCTTTCTGACTCCAGCCAGCTATTACAATCATCCTTACTTTGTCAAACAGGAAACTCCAGTTCAGCAAGTCACCCAACAAATAGATGCTAGGATCTGAATCCAGGTCCTGTGACTCTATGATGTTGCGATACCATGAGAAATATACATTCGGTCTTCATCCCTGGTTCTTGGCTTCCAAATCCTTGGGTGATAGGGGTTCCAGCAGCATCTTTTGTTATGATACTTGGTCTCCCTCCTAGCTTCCACAAGGGTTTTGGAACTTTCTGAGTGATAGAAGTGATGGGAGTATCTTCAGTTATTCACGAAAAGCCCCTTCGGCCACCCTGGAGTTTATGACGTGGCTGGTGGCTAGAAGTCCCTAGATAACTTCAGGCAGGGACAGGTTGCCTGAGGGTCCAATCATGGGATTAGAGGGTTGAAACTTGCAGCCACTCTCGCCCCCACTTCTGCTGGGGTGGGGAGTGGGGAGGAGGCTGGGGATTGAGTTAATCACCAACGGCCAACGGGTTCATCAATCATGCCTGTGTAATGGAATCTCCACAAAACCCTAAATAAAGGGGTTTGGAGAGCTTCTGGTGAACGCATCTGCATGCCGGGAGGTTGGCTCACCCCAGCCTCTGTGGGCCCAAGCACTCTCTGGACCCTTCCATATCTCCTCCTATGCACCTATTCATCTGACTGTTCATTTATATTTTTTATAATATCCTTTTTAAAAAACATTTAATGTTTATTTTTGAGAGGGAGAGAGAGAAAATGGGGGTGGGGCAGAGAGAGAGAGAGACAGAGACAGATCCGAAGCAGGCTCCAGGCTCTGAGCTGTCAGCACAGAGCCCGATGCGGGGCTCGAACTCATGGACCACACAAGATCATGACCCAAGCCGAAGTCAGACGCTTAACCAACTGAGCCACCCGGGCGCCCCTTTCATAATATCCTTTTTGATAAATCAGCAAAGTAACGAGTACTTTCCTGAATTCTGTGAGCTGTTAGAGCAAATCATGGAACCTGAGGAGGGGGGTCACAAGGACCCCCTGATATGTAGTCAGATTGGACAGAAGTGTGGGTAGCCTGGGGACCCACCACTTAGGACAGGATTCCGAAGTAGGGAGCAGTCTCATGGGACTCAGCCAGTAACCTGTGGGGTCTGGTAATACTTCTGGTAGTACACGCAGACGTTTGTCGTCAGAAGGATTCCGCTGTTGTAGATAAAAGCACCCCGGTGGTAGACTCCAAGGCCTTTGCTGGCAACCCTCCCAACCCTTCACAGCTCAGCCTCTGCCAAGTGCTTGGAGGCCCCCGGAACGGCCACGTGGTCCCTGCGTCCATCTGGCGGCTGCTGTTTCCACATTTGACCACGTGGTGACCTTCTACTCATCATCAAGGCCCCTAGCCAATGAAAGCCCTTCCGAGAAACTGTTTTGTTGTTGATTTTTACAGAGTTTGTTAATGTTGACTTGTTCCTGAGAGAGACAGAGAGAGCAGAAGTGCAGAGAGAAGGAGACACAGAATCCGAAGCGGGCTCCAGGCTCCGAGCCGTCAGCACGGAGCCCGACG
Source organism: Panthera pardus (assembly GCF_024362965.1). Classification (NCBI taxonomy): domain Eukaryota; kingdom Metazoa; phylum Chordata; class Mammalia; order Carnivora; family Felidae; genus Panthera; species Panthera pardus. Next base: position 1,383,014 of record NW_026526991.1, on the reverse strand, counting down.
CGGGGCTCGAACCCACGAACCGTGAGATCGTGACCTGAGCCGAAGTTGGACGCCCAACTGACTGAGCCACCCAGGCACCCCTGTTTTTGTTTTTTTAATTCACATCTCAAGAATTACTCTTTCGGTCCATTTCAATCACTTAAAATCATAGTTCTTGTTTGCGGAGACCCCCCTCCCTCCCCCCCCACCCCGGGACACAGGGACTATGGCAGTTCAGCTCTGGGTCTCCTCACAGGCTCCAGAGAAGTTGCTCAGCAAATGTGTGTGACAGCAAATTGGTCGAAGAGTCAGAGATTAATAGATACCTTGGTGCATGAGGCAGCTGGGGGACAGGCCATCTGTGCCAAGGTCCCCAAGTGATTTAGAGGGGGGAGCCGGGACTATGACTTGGGGCTTCCCTCCCCCCCCCCCACCGCCTCTTTCCACACCTGACCTCCTCAGTAATGCACAACGGTGAATCCTCCTTCCCAAATTCCTCCTGCCTGGTTTTCCAGGCAGCAAGAAGGCACTGAGTTCATCATGGCGTCGGGAGTAACAGGCACAGTCAATGCTTCCTGTTTGCAGGACCCCGGGCTCCCCAGGGGAGGGCGTGGAGACAGATCTGTGGACAGGCCCCCTTCTCCTCTGGGGACAGCGTGCCTGGGAACCCCGTTGCGGTGTAGATCCTGTTTGCCCCAGCACAGCCCTATGGTTCACACTGGGGTTTGCACTCAATCCGAGATGTGCCAGAGGAACAAACATACCACAACTACAGCCCTTGATAACCATTCAGACGGCCAGAGAGAGCTCCAGGCCCTATCACCGAAGCCCAGATGGAAGGGCTGTCTGGCAGGGACCCGGGTCCCAACGCACATGAAGCGCGCACGTGGCCCAGAATATCAGATAACCCCGTGCCACTGCATTGTGACCTTTCCAAACCCCAGCCAGCAGAAGAGAAAACGGCCATGAAGCACACTGGCCCCCTTCTGGGAGCCGAGAGGGCTGGGCACGGAAGGTCAGAGAGGCCCCTTGTCATAAGGTTTGCTTTCTAGGCCTCCAGCCATCTCCCAGAGGGGCCTGCGGCTTCCATGGAGCCTTTGTGCGGTTCCACAGACAGCCGCTGCGGCAAACGCTGGTTGGCAGACAGCAGCTTGGAAAGGTGGCTTTAAGGACAGACACCGAAGAATGACACTCGTGCTCACCTTCGTCTGCACCTTCTCCCTTCTGCCCGGGAACCCAGGCAGGTGAACCCCGGCTGCCAAAGGAGAGCACCGGGACCACCTTGCACCGAGCTGTTGGCCTCTCTGGAGTTGTCTTGGCACAAGCATTCTGCCATGTGGCGGTGTGGCCTTTGTACGGATCATCTTAATGGATGCGTCACAGCCCTTGGACTGGATACACTCTCATTTTCGAATGTTCGCTAACAAGCCTGTTTCCAGTTGGGGGCTGTTTACAAATAGCTCTGCAACAAACAGTCATTTATGAGTTGAAAAGCCGTTTATTGAATTTCTTGGAGAAGCACAATGACGTATATGGGGGGGGGGGAATGATTTGCTTTATTTTAGCAAAGAGAAAAAGGAGAGCTGGGACCAGGGGGACAGAATCTGTGTGACCTGGGCTGGTGGGCACACGGAGATTCACGGTGCCGTTCTCCCCCTCCCCCCCCCCTTTTTTTTGGTATATGTTTGAGATCTTTCATAATAAAAAAAATTAAAAATAAAAATGCAGACATGGTCCCTGTTCTCAGCTCACAGTCCCATGGGGAAGTAGACAAGAAGCCCAGGCAGAGCAGTGATGAATCCCAGGATGAGGCCAGGGGACCCAGAGGAGGGCCGCTTACTTCTGACTTAGGGAATCAGGAAGGGCTTCAGGGAAGAGGGGACAGTGGAGGAGGTGGTCACGTGACACTGAAGGGAAGGGGGCGCTAGGCAGAGGTCCCTTCGGGAGCAAAGAGCAGGTAGAGAAAGAAAGTGCTGCAGATAAAGCCTGGTGTGACGGACCATCTGGCCCGAGTGGAGGTGAGGGGGAGCCAGAGCCGGAGCAGAGGACGCGAGGGGCGGGGGTGGGGGGCAGTTCAGTGGCATTGCGTGAACCTTAGTGGCGTCCAGGTGGCGTCCAGGTGCCGGGCAGCTGGGGGACCAGGCCATCTGACCTGAGGACCGTCACTCCACTCAGATCACCACGACTCCCGAAAGCAGGACAGATTGCAGGTGGAGGAAGGGGGAATTTGCCGCTTTTTGCTTCTCCTGAATTACTCCTCTGAGATCGTTTCCAGAATGCTCATCCCCCACACGGTGCCCTCGATTTCTTTGCTATTTTTAGCCTACCTCTTCCAAGAGGCCATGACCTTTTTGAAGGCAGGGGCTAGGTTCTAGTTGTCTCTGCAGCCCCAGCGTTTAGCCCACAGCAGGTGCTGAATAAACGCTTGTGAACGAGTGAACCTCCATCGCGCGTTTACTCAGAGCAAGACACAACTGTCCACGCTTTACATGCATTGCTTCGTATGCCAGGGCTTCCTGACCACCCTCATGGAGGGTGTTACTGTCACCCCCTGGGTTAGTTCAGGTCCTCCAAGACAGGATTTGGGGGAGGTACCTGGAGGGGAAAAGGAAGGAGAGCCAGAGAAGGCGGGAGGGTTGGGTGAGAAGATTCTCCGAGGGCAGGTAGTGCCGTCCTAGGAGCGTCAGAAAATCATCCAATCATTGGTTAGGGGAGTCCGGCACCCCGCCCCGTGGGAGCCGGCCAGCGTAGCTCCCCTTTACTCAGGCCCCGGCTGGGGACAGCCCCATTGCTGCAACCTTGGCAGAAACCCCAGAGTGGATCCAGAAGAGCAACAGCTAGAGCCGGCTGTCAATGTCACGCACAGTCCCCATTTTGCAGGCGTGAAGACTGAGGCCTGAGAGGTAAGGTCACTTGCCCACGGCCGCACAGATAGGAACGAGTTGAGCTCCTTTGCTTCAGAGGCCATCTTTGTGACCCCCCCCCACCCCATTCCGTAACAGTGTTGTTATGCATTGGATCGAATTATGCATTGAATTGTGTCCCCCGAATTCATATGTGGAAGGCCCAACCCCCGGTGCCTCGGAACGTGACCTCCTCTGGAAAGAGGGTCGCTGCAGACGCAATTAGTTATGATGAGGTTGCACTGGAGTGGGGTGGGCCCCCAATCCAATGTGACTGGTGTCTTCACGGAAAGGGGCGATTTGGACACAGAGACCCACACAGGGAGAATGCCGTGTGAACAAGGCAGAGAAAAGGGTGACGTGCCCGCAAGCCAAGGGACGCCAAAGACGGCTAGCAGCCCGCCAGAGCTGAGAACGAGCCTGGGACAGGTCCTCCCTCAGCAGGAACCAACCCCGCTGACCCCTTAATCTCGGGCTTCTGGCCCCCAGGACCGCGAGACAACACATTTCTGTTGTTTAAGCCCCCCCAACTTGGGGTAACTTGGTTACAACGGTCCTGCCGAACTAACACAGCGTGAACCTCCTTGGAGGCAGCTAATGATGCAGGGATGTGCGAGCTGGACTCCCGGGATGTGCTCCACCCTCCACCCCAGCAGCATGAACCAGGATGGGATCCTTCCCAGACGTGGTTCCGGCCCCCATCCTTGGTCGGCTGTGCTCCTGGCTGATAAGCTGTCTTATGAAAATCCATTCTAGTTTATCTCCCGTGGCTCAAACCTCTAGAGGGTATCCGTGCAGGGGACTCTTCGGGCCAGCCATCCCCAGGCCCGGCTGTGGCCAGCCTCCTGTCCCCTCAGCTCCGTCTGTGAAGGTCCCCGCTTCCGAGCCCTCCGAGGGAAGCAGGTTCTTCCCGCCATCTGCCAGGCAGCCTGTTTCCCCACATGGTAGCTCCTCTTTCCAGGGACTCCAGACCCCACCCTCAGCTCCTCTAGGCCCCCGCTGCCCACCCTAGGCTTCAGGAGCCCAAGGAAAGGGGGGTTTGCCGGAAGATGGCCAAGAGCTGAGAAAGAAGGCAAAAGGTGTCTTTCCTAGGCACCCAGAGAGCTACGGAAAAACCAAGAACAGAGACTGAATCTCTTGCTGCAGGGCTGCAAGCTGTATGTCCCTGCATTCAGCCATTCATTCAACAAATTCTTGCCTAGTGCCTGCAGTGCAACAGACCAGCACAGGGGAGGGGAGACGAGTGTGAATCAGTGATTACTGAACCCATCGTAGGTTCAGTATAGATGGACTGACACACTGGGTGGGGGTTGGGTGGAGAGAGAGGCAGAAATCCAAGAAGGCTTCTTGGAGGAGGCAACCACCTTGGGCAATTTACCTAACTTCTCTAAGCATCTGATCAATTATTTATTTTCTTTAGTAAGTAACTCGTAGGCAAAACCGTAGGGGTCAAAAGCAGAACAGTGGCTCCCAGGGGCAGGGGGAGGGAAGGTAAAGGGCCCCAAGGGAATTGTTGTTGTTGTTGTTGTTGTTATGTTGGGAATGTTCTATGACTCGGCGATGATGGTGTTTCCACAACTGTATATTTTTGTCAAAACTTACCAAATTGTACACTTAAAAGTGGTGAGTTTTACTGTGTGTAAATTATACTTCAAGAAAACTGATTAACAAAATAGAAAATAACATTTTGTTTTATTTTATTTGAGAGAGACAGAGAGAGTGTGAGTGGGGGAGGGGCAGAGAGAGGGAGAGAGAGAATCCCAAGCAGGCTTCCGGTCACCAGCGTAGAGCCCGATGCGGGGCTCAAACTCACAAAACCATGAGATCATGACCGGAGCCGAAACCAAGAGTCATACGCTTAACTCACTGAGCCACCCAGGCGCCCCAAATATAAAAGAACTTTTAATGTGGTTTTATATCTTATAAAAATAATACACGTTTATTTTTTTTTAAGGTTTATTTATTTTTGAGAGAGAGAACGAGAGGGGCAGAGAGAGAGGGAGACACAGAATCAGAAGCAGGCTCCAGGCTCGGAGCTGTCAGCACAGAGCCCGACGCGGGGCTCGAACTCACGGACTGTGAGATAATGACCTGAGCCAAAGTTGGACGCTTACCATATCCCAAGGCTACTTGGATATAACCACTACGATTAACATTTTGGTAAATGGCCTCTGAGACATTCATGTATATATCAACCTGTATATCTCATGCTTTTACAAAAATTAGATATCACTATACATATGATTTTATAACTGAATATTATAATTTTGGTGTTTCATTTCACTATTCTTCTACAATAAAGTTTTTCTTTCCCTCATGGTATCCTGTTTATAGTCACTGCCAAGTTTTTTTTCTTTAAATTTTTTTTTTTAATGTTTATTTATTTTTGAGACAGAGAGAGACAGAGCATGAACGGGGGAGGGGCAGAGAGAGAGGGAGACACAGAATCGGAAGCAGGCTCCAGGCTCGGAGCCGTCAGCCCAGAGCCCGACGCGGGGCTCGAACTCACGGACCGCGAGATCGTGACCTGAGCTGAAGTCGGGCGCTCAACCGACTGAGCCACCCGGGCGCCCCTAGTCACAGCCAAGTTTAATTAACCAGTTTCCCTTGTGTGATGCCTCTGTCTGTTCTTTCCCGTTTTTCGGGATTACACTCAAGTTGGTATTGGGCATCACTGTAGACCAGAATTTCTTGAACTTCTCTGTGTGAGAATGCTTCTGGCCGCCTGGAAAAGCCCCCTCTCAAAATAATATTTTAAAACAGTATGGAGGTTCCTCAAAAAACTAAAAATAGAACTACCCCACGACCCAGCAATCGCACTACTAGGCATTTATCCACGGGATACAGGGGGGCTGTTTCGAAGGGACACGTGCACCCCCATGTTTAGAGCAGCACTATCAACAATAACCAAAGTATGGGAAGAGCCCAAATGCCCATCGATGGATGAATGGATAAAGAAGATGTGGTACATAGACACAATGGAGTATTACTCGGCAATCGAAAAGAATGAAATCTTGCCATTTGTCACTACGTGGATGGAACTGGAAGGTATTATGCTAAGTGAAATTAGTCAGCCAGAGAAAGACAAAAATCATATGATTTCACTCATATGGGGACTTTAAGAGACAAAACAGACGAACATAAGGGAAGGGAAGCAAAAATAATCTAAAAACAGGGAGGGGGGCCAAACAGAAGAGACTCATAAATACGGAGAACGAACTGAGGGTTACGGGAGGGGTTGTGGGAGGGGGGGATGGGCTAAGGGGGTCAGGGGCATTAAGGAATCTACTCCTGAAATCATTGTTGCACTAAACGCTAACTAATTTGGATGTAAATTTAAAAAAATAAAAAATAAAATAAAAAAATATTTTAAAATGCATAGAATTATATACCAGCGTTTCAAAGGAAACCAATTACAGTATATTAAAACCTATTTATCAAAATATATTTTAAAAATATTTTTTAAGTTTATTTTGAGAGAGAGACAGAGTGCACGTGAGTGGCAGAGGGGTAGAGAGAGAGAGGGAGAGGATCCCAAGCAAGCTCTGAGCTGTCGGTGCAGAGCCCAATGTGGGGCTCGATCCCACACACCATGAGATCACGACCTGAGCCGAAATCAAGAGAACGCTTAACCGACTGAGCCACCCAGGCGCCCCTACCAAAATATACTTTTTAATTTGTGTCACAGAGATCCAAAGATCATGAGACACGTGGAGCAGAGCCACCCCAGCAGACCCACACCTACAGTGAAAAGCAGAGCAGCCCCGGTCCCACCGACCCGCAATCAGCCGAGCCCCACAATACGGGCAGACGTGTGGTCATTGTTTTAACCTACTTGAGTGTTGGAATCGTGTGTTTCACGGCAAGGCTGTCTGATTCCATGGGGGACGGGGGGGGGGGGGGGGGGGGAGTAGCCTTCCCGTGGAAAACATCCCCTAAGGTTATAGCTAAGCCTGGAGCTGAAATGGCAAATAAACATACGAAAAGAGGCTCCCCAACCCCGCGTCAGCAGCAGATTGCAAACTGAACAACAATGAGATCACAACACACCTATTCGCGTGGCTCAATTCCAAAACAGTGATCACGCCAAATACCGACGAGGGTGTCGAGTGACAGGCATTTTCCTCCGTCGCTGCTGGGAACGCAAAATGGCACAGACAGCTCGGAAGTTCGGTGGTTTCTTACAAAGCTAAACATAGTCTCACCGTATGGTCCGGCAGTTGTTCCTCTGAGTATTTACCCAAAGGAGTTGAAAGTGACATCCACACAAAAAGCCGCACACAGATATTTATGGAAGCTTTATTTGTAATTGCCAAAGCTGAAGGAACCGAGATGTCCTCTGACATCTGGATAAGCAACTGTGGAACGTGCGGGCAATGGAAGAACATCATGGATAAAAAGAAATGAGCTATCAAGCCATGAAAAGACATGGAGGAGATGTAAATGTGGACTGCTAAGTAAAGGAGTGAATTGAAAAGCTATGTACTGTATGATCCTAACTATATGACGTTCTGGGAAAGGCAAAACTAGAAACAGTAAAAAAAAAAAAAAAAAAAAAAAAAAAAAAAAAAAAGAGGGCGTCTGGGTGACTCAGCAGGTGAAGTGTCTGTCTTCGGCTCAGGTCACGATCTCGCGGTTCGTGAATTCGAGCCCCACATCCGGCTCTGTGCTGACAGCTCAGAGCCTGGAGCCTGCTTCACATTCTGTGTCTCCCTCTCTGTCCCTTCCCTGCTCACACACACACACACACACACACACACACTGTCAAAAATAAATTAACATTAAAAAATTACAAAAAAAAAAAAAAAAAAGAAGAAAAGAAAGAAAACCAGTGTTCCTAGGGGTTCAGGAAAAGAAAAGGAGGGGTGAATAAGTAAGGCACTGGGGATGTGTAGGGCAGAGTGCCTACTCTGTGTGACACCATATGGTAGGTACATGACCTGGTACGTTGGTCAAAACCCACAGAATATCCAATGCCAGGAATGAACCCTGATGTTAACCATGGCCTTTACTTAACAGTAACGTGTCATTATTGGCCTATCAATGGTAAACAACGTCCCACACTAATGCAGGATGTTACCTAATAGGGTAAACTCCGGGGGCAGGGAGACGGGAAGCATATGGGAACTCTAGTTCCTGCTCCATTTTTATGTAAACCTTAACCTGATTTAAAAAATAAAGTCTATTATGAAGTGCAAAAAAAGAAAAAAAAAGGGGGGGGGAGAGCTGTAGCTAATAGGCGTGCTTTTCCTCCCTAATGCATGTAACAGCAAGGCCTCATAACTTTGAAACGGTAACGAGGGAGGGATCGAGATCTCCACTGAGATCTTGTGGGTGGTAAAGCCACAGGTACTGCTGATTCCCCCGTGGTTTGCCGCCTACCTCCGCAAGTGAAGGAAGTGCTAAATCTCATCTCGAGGTCTCTGAAAATAAAGGGGCAGTGTTTTTGCTCCCCCATCCCGCTTCACGGATTGCTTGTGGTAGGAGCAGTTTTGCCGCGTCGGCGTGTGCGCACTTGTGAGATTTTGCTGGCAGTCGGGGAAGTGGTCTTCCAATTGGCAGGTGCGGTTTCCAGTTGATGTGGGAAACGAAGGCAAAAGAAACAAATTAGATTTCCTTGCAACTTACAGCCCGTTGACAGGTTGTTGAGACAGGCAGAGTGGCCTTCCGCTAGGAGCTAAGCTGCCTGGAGGATGACACTTTGCTAAGGGCAAAAGGCAATCTTAGCTTAACGTTATTCCAGCCCCCGAGATCCTGTTTTAACACGTAAACATTCCTTTGGGAGCCTCATCTCTGTCTCCCAAGACGTATGTCGCCTATCACCCTCCAAACATATGGCCCACTGATATAAGTCTGAAGGGTCTCATGATTGGGTTTTTACTAACCAGTAATAAATGACCTTTTCCTAAGGGCAGCTAGACCCTCAAGGTCCTAGAAACCTCCTTTCCAAAATACCTTGGAAGCTTGTGCTGTCCCTAACCCCCTCCCAACTTCAAAGTATACAATCAGCCACTCTTCACAATCCCCAGGCAGCTCTTTCTGCCCACGGGTCCTGTCCCTGTGCTCTAATAAGACCACCTTTTGGGGGCCCCTGGGTGATTCAGTCGGTGAAGCGTTCGACTCTTGATTTCAGCTCAGGTCATGATCTCACAGTTTGTGGGTTGGAGCCCCTCATCGGGCTCTGCTCTGACAGTGCGGAGCCTGCTTGGGTTTCTCTCTCTCCCTCTCTCTGCTCCTCCCCTGCTCGCGCGGGCACTCTCTCAAAATAAATAAACGTTCAAAAAAAAATAAATATGAAATAAAATACAGATATCTTTTTGCACCAAAGATATCTCAAGAATTCTTCCTTGGCTGTCGGCTCTGCACCCCACAGTCACCCAGCATTTAAAGCGTCTGCTCTCCTACCTCCAACCTGCAGCTAGGGGTCCTCAAATTCTTCATCCCGGGGCCACCCTGCTCTTTAACACTCAAATGGAAACAGCCTGAGCGGCTGTCCAGGACACCAGGATCTCACAGGTTTGCCTCCCCAGAGACCGCAGAGCAATGCTTCCTTGCCCTGCCCTGCCCTGGCTGCTGCCTGGCACCCTGGCCACCTCCCTTTCCTCTGGATCGCCGCCCTGCTCCCCAGAAACGGGTCACCTCCTGCCATCTGGTGACACGTCCAGGCTTCAGCTCCCAGGATGGCTTCCCTGGGCTCAGCACCCTCCCAGAATTCCCTGAAACACGGCTACCCCCCCGGCCCGGGGACATTTACTGCAGGTTTGGGGAGAACAGACGGCCGATTTAAACTAGAGGTCGCTGCTACCAAAGTCTGCAATCTCAGATTCTCCACGGGGGGCACCCTAGTTGTCTCTTTTCTTAGCCCTCCTCTGACTCTGTACAGGGACTCACTGGAACTCTACAAGCGTGAATGCTCTTGACCGGGGCCTCCCTGCAGTGTGGACCTCCGCAGCCCCCCACCCCAGGGGGAGGAGAAATCAGGCCTCCTGTCTGAAGCCTGCTTCCGCTTCTGCTCCCACAGCTTTGACCGTGGGAATATTCGTTCTCTTCGGGGGCAACCCCCACCCTCCTCAAGAGCCTGGACAGGGCAGACCATCACAGCATATGGCTGCACACCCCAAGGTCAGGCCGGCTCCACCGCCTGTGGTCGGACAGCCCAGACCAGTGGCTTAAAAAAAAAAAAAAAAAGTTCTTTAACAGACCCAGCTTACATAACTTCAGAATACTCAACGCCTTACCTCACAGGCCGATAAAGAAACTTACTTAGCAGCTCTTACTTCACAGCTGCCTGCCCAAGAGGATCGATCCATGGAGGTGATCGTTCCAGAACAATCCAGAACAAAGAGAAGATCGTCTCTGCAAGCAACTTCTCTCTCCTGCCCTAGCATGTAAAAGTCGTTTGTAATCTTTTTTTTAAAAAAGTTTATTTATTTAAGCAATCTCTCCACCCAATGTGGGGCTCAAGCTCACAACCCCCAAATCAAGTCAGTGCACGCTCCACTGACTGAGCCAGCCAGGTGCCCCTAGCAGTTTCTACCATCAGCAGTTTCAAGATGCATTTAATAAAATTATTCTATCATGGGGTGCCATGATAGAAGAATTTTATTGAAGTGAATATTTGATAATTTGGTAGATTAAGAATGGTACCTCAGGGGCGCCTGGGTGGCTCAGTCGGTTAAGCGTCGGACTTTAGCTCAGGTCATGATCTTGCAGTTCGTGAGTTCGAGCCCCGCATCAGGCTCTGTGCTGACGGCTCGGAGCCTGGAGCCTGCTTCCGATTCTGTGTCTCCCTCTCTCTCTGCCCCTCCCCTGCTCATGCTCTGTCTGTCAAAAAATGAATAAACGTTAAAAAAATTTTTTTTAATGGTACCTCAGTTTGATTTAATTTGCATTTCTATGATTATTTGGAAAACTGAACTTTTTTGGATATGTATATTGGCACGCTTGTGTTTCTTATTCTGTGAATTGTCTGTTTAGATCATGAACCTATATCTCTGTCTGTTAGCTTGTTGGAAATGGTTTTCCCAGTTTTCCATTTAGTTTTCCACAAGCTAAACATTTACATTCTGACTAACCAAATCTCTCAATATTTTCCTTTATGGTCTCTGTCTTCTGTGTTATGCTGAGAAAAACCTACCTGACCCCGAGGGATGTAAATATTCACTTAACCGGTCAGTGTTGATTCCATTTGGAGTTGAATGCAGTGTAAAAGATCCAATCTGATCATTTCCATAAACATCAGCCGATTTCCCCTGGAAGCCTTTTATCAAATAATCTCATCTTTCCCCCACTGCTTTGAAGTGCTGCTTTTATTTGTTTTGTAAACCTTATGTACCCGGTTCTTTGTTTTTGAAATCCCTACCTCCCAGGGATATTACCAGGATTAAATGAAGTAACATCTTCAGAGTCCCTAGCATGGGAACGTAAAATCCTCTCCAAACATCTTGGTTCTCTTCCCTTCTCCTCTTCTCCAGACCATTACTCCCTCCTCATGCCATATGCTTCTACTGTTGACCTTGGGATTCTGGGAACAGTTCCAGCCACACAGAAGGTGCTTACTCAGGCTTTGCCGTTTGGCCCCCAAACTTCTTTTTGGCCTGTTAGCACCTCAGCCAAGGTGACCTTGTTCTGGAGGGCTGGATGGGTGAGCCGCCAGGGGAGGATGGTAATTACACAGTGCTGAGTCTGTGGTAGGGGTGGGGGGAGTCAGGGGAGACGTCCCAGGGGGAGGTGACGTTGGAGCCGGGTCTAGGAGGGGAGAGGAACTGGCAGGCAGAGAAGGGAGAAAGGGCATCCGTGGCCAAGGGAACAGCGTGATCCAAGCAGGGGAGTGTGTGGGGGCAATGGCAGAGGTCAAGAGTGGCAGGAGGCTGGGGATGACAAGTCAGGGAGGGGTGTCTGTGCCCGGGAACGGGTAGGGATTCATTTAAGTGGGAGAGTCCCACGATCACATTTGTGTTTTAGGAAGATCAGCCCAGGCCAGATGGCGGGTGGGGAGACCGGTACTAGGAGGCTGTTGAGAGAGCCCAGATGCAATGGGGGGGGGGGGGGGGGGTGGTGGCCAGGACCAAGATGGTGGCCTTGAGGATGAAAGGAAAGGAGCAGTTTTCAAAACCATCCAATTAAATGAAAAGAGAGAGACTGGCAGGGGTTTGAAGTGGAAGAGACAGGAGGTGAGGAGGACCTCCAGGTTCCTGGCTGGGGGGCTATGTCCGTGACGGAGGATTCACTGAGACAGGAGCACTGATCGGGGAGCACATTTGGGCTCAGGTTGGGGAGGACAAGGGCATCAGTGGAAAGGGACGGGGTGGAGAGGACACAGAAAAATTCAAAACGTGCAAAACTCGATGCATTCTTGTACGCATTCCAGGCATCTGTTAAAGAAGGGCAGAACCAAGGGGGGTGGCAGAAGGGATGGTGGGAAGTGGATGGTTTGAAAAATATTTAGGAAGTGGAGTCGACAAGATGTGGCAGATGCTTCGATTTTTTTTTTTTTTTTAAGACCAGCACGAATCTCGGATAGTACCCCCAGGGCGGGTAACTGCGGCCCGAAGGCGCCTGTTTCCGAGACGGGAACACAGGGAAAGGAGGAGGCTTGGTGGGAAGATTAATTAACGCAACAATCCTCAGCTACTTACTCGATGCCAGGAACTTTGTATTTAGGACAGAGCCATGACAAAATTTCTGCTCTTAGGAGACTTAAATTCAGTGAGGAGGGCTAGACAATAAAGAAACAAACAAGTAAACATATGTCAAGTGGTGAAAATTGTTACGGAGGTAAATGAAGTGGCAGTGAAGTCCAAAGTGTTTTAAACATATTTTTGTTTTATTTCTAAGTAAGCCGTACACACCATGTGGGGCGGGGACTCACGACCCCGAGGTCAAGAGTCACACGCTGTACCGATTGAGCCAGGCAGGCGCCCCTGGTTCGCAATTTTTTAACGATATGACCAGCGATGGTCCCACTAAGAAGGTGTCACATGGGCAGAGACTTGGAGAGAGGGGGAAGAGCATTCCAGGAAGGGGAAACGGCAAGTGCAAAGGCCCTGAGGCAGGAGCATGCTAGATATGTTCTAGCAACAGTGAGGAGACCAGTGTGGTGGGACAAGGAGGAACAGTGTGGTAGGGGAGGAGTGGCCGAAGATGGGATTGGAGGGGAAGCAGAGGCAGATACTGTGGGGCCACATAGGCCATTGTAAAGGCTCTGGTTTTTATGCTAAGAAAGTCATGAAAGCTCTCTGGAGAATCTTGGGCAGAAGAGGACCCTGAATACATTGAATTTTTAGAAGCTTAGTGAGTAAGAATTCCTTGGTCTTTAAATTTTTAAAATGTTCATTGGGGGGGGGAGGGGCAGAGAGAGAAGGAGAAAGAAAACTCCAAGCAGCCCTATGCAGGGCTTGATCCCACGAACCAGGAGATCATGGCCTGAGCCGAAATCAAGAGCCGGACGCCCAACCAACAGAGCCTACCCAGGTGCCTCAAGAATTCCTTGGTCTTTAGGTCTCAGTTCTACCACTTTCCAGCTAGGTGACCTTGGACAAGTTATTTAATTTCTCTGTGTCCTCAGCTTCACAATCTGTAAAACAATAAAAGCGATCACTCTGTATGGTTATTGTGAGGGTTAAGTACAGTTAAAATGAAGAAAGCACTCAGAACCGTATCTGGCACTGTAGGGCGGGAGCAGCAATTATGATCATTATCATCAAGGCTGCTGGTGTTGAGAACAGACTGGAGGGCGCCAGGGCGGAAGCAGGGACACCATCCGGGCAGCCCCTGCAGTGGCCCAGTGGTCCAGGAGAATGGCGAGAGTGACTGGGACCCGAGTGGAGAGAAATGGTCAGAATGAGGGAGAGCTGATATCATCCGCCGGTGGGTCACATGTGAAACGTGACAGAAAGAGGGAGTTATGGTGGCTCTAAGGATTTTGCCCTGAGCACACGGAAACTGAAGTCGCTGTTCGCTGGGAAGGGAAGGAACGTCAGGAGTCTGCCTTTGAGCGTGATGCACAGGAGACGCCCCTGGATGTCGCAGTGTGAAGGCAGGCAGTTGGAGATACAGGTGGCCCAAGCTGGGGGCATATGCTTGTGAGCGGTCAGTATACAGTGGATGCTGAAAGCCGTGGGACCAGATGGGCTTACCAAGGAAGCGAGCACAGATGGAGAGGAGGGCCAAGGATGGGCCTGGGAGTCTGCCGTGTTGACAGCAAGGGCTCAATGGATGCCACCACCCCGCTGATGTCATTTTTGAAAAGCCTGCAGACTTTTGAAAAAGCTTGAGGGAAAGGTTTTGGGTTTTGTCGGAGATCTCTCAAATGTTTGAAGCAGCATTTCTAGGACACATAATTGGGACAGGCTTGGGAAGACACTAGAGACGGGTAAGCACAGAGGGGGAAGGATGGGGGGGTCAGAGTTGAAGTCTTTGCTGATCCAGAAAGCAATTTTCGTGTAAAAGTGGCTTGAAGGGTATGTGAATCACCAATACAACCATATACTGGTATAAAAATAATTTAATGTTTTTTTGTTTTTTTTGTTTTTTTTTTTTTTGAAGGAGAGAGAGAGACAGAGCATGAGCAGGGGAGGAACAGAGAAAGAGGGAGACACAGAATCCGAAGCAGGCTCCAGGCTCTGAGCTGTCAGCACAGAGCCCGATGCAGGGCTCGAACCCATGAACTGTGCGATCATGACCTGAGCTGAAGTCAGGCACTGAACCGACTGAGCCACCCAGGCACCCTGGTATAAAAATAATTTAACAAGAGGCAGTGGCTAAGAGCACAGATCTTTTTTTTTTTTTACTTATTTATTTTTTTTAAGTAGGCTCCACGCCCAGTGTGGGGATCGAACTCATAACCCTGAGATCAAGAGTCACGTGACCTACTGACTGAGCCAGCCAGCCCCCCACAAGAGCATGGATTTTGAAGGTGAATGTGCTATGGTTCTTCAGGCTCTGCCCAGTGTGACCCTGGCTGTGCACTTCTCTAGCTCAGCTCTTCATCTGTAGAATGGGCTCAGTTTAGTGTCTCCATCACAGGCTTTGAAAGAACGAAATAGAAATGCTGGCAAAGTGCTTAGCATAGCTCTGACCCTACAGAAAACCACGCACACACTTTGTTTCTTCTCTACTACCACTCGCACCAACACTTCTGACACCAAACGTGGGTTTTTTCTCACGTCAACCCTTCTCTGACACCAGCTGGATGTCCTACAGTTCCGTTCAGTTCTGACATTATCGACCTAGAGTTAGCGTCAGATCCCACAAGTTAAGGGCTCAGACCCGAGACTGCCCTCACTTCAGATGTTAATGGACAGTCCCAGCCTCCCTTATGTCTGATCTGCCAGCTATAAATCAGGGGTTCCCATGACCCCTTCCCCCAATAAGTCAATAATTTGGTAGAAAGGCTCACACAACTCAGGAAAGTGCTTTGCTTTCTAGTATCTATTTATTTAAAAAGATAGAACTCAGGAATAGCAGGGTGGAAGAGATAAGTAGGACAAGGTATGAGGAGGCCGAACACAGAGCTTCCGTGCCCTCTCTGGGAGCACCACCCTCCCAGCACCTTGATGGGCTCACCAATCTAGAAGCTCTGTGAGTCCCTTTGGTTAGGATTTTTATGGAGGTTCCATTATGGAGGCATGCTTGATGAAATCGCTGACCATTGGTGATTGAAGTCAATCTCCAGCCCCTCTCCTCTACCCACAGATCAGGCGGTGAGGAGGCTGAAATTTCCAACCCTCCAATCACGTGGCTGGTTTCTCTGGCAACCCCCCCCCCCCCCCGCATCTTTAGAGATTTTCCAAAAGTTACCTTAGTAATATACACATACGTTTGACTGAAAGGGGCTTGTAATGAACAACAAAAGGTACGCCTCTAAACCCTGTCATTCAGAGATCCCCAGGAATTTCCTGTGCCAGGAACTAGAGCTGGATGAAAATCAAATTTATTGGGTTATAATTATAGCCAATATGATGGGTCCACAATCAAGTGTTGCTATCTAATTGACAAGGATACTAAAAGAAAAAAACAACTTCGAATAGCATGAAGGGGCAGTGGAGAGGGGGCTGGAATCAGTATTCTGGGCGGGGCTGAACTCAGAGGCATGTGACCGGTGGAGTTACAGAGGCTTCCCCGCTCTCAGGAGGGACCCACTTCTTGGTTTAACGCTCTGCTCTCACTGTCTTGAAATTCGTAATAATTTTCTCCTTGGAACTGTGTTTTGTAAAGGAAGTCCAATGGGACAGCGAAGCATGTGTGTGAGCAGAGAAGGTACACCGGGTGGCAGAAAGCGGGGTCCGGGCCAGCAATATGGCAGGCGGCGGGCAGCATGAGTGTTGAGCAGTTGACCTGGCCACCCAGTGTGCACCCACATGGCGGGGCAGTCTGGGATCCGTGCCCAGACTGCCAGCAGCAGAATATGGCTGCAGTCCACCAAAGCCATGGTGAGAGAAGGGACCCCACGTGGAAGGGCCCATCCAGTAGATCTATGCAAACGTGAGCTCTGCAGCCTAAGTCTGGGACGGGAACTGCCAGCATTTGGGCAGAAAACGGTCAGTAAATCATGACAAAATCAAAGCATACGCATGGACGTTGCAATAAAGCATGTTGGGGAGTTGCCAATTCTTCAGGGTTTAGAATCCCTGGTTCTGAAAACTGCTACAATATTGCAAAGCAAATATTCAGAGGCTTAGAAATAGAACTCAAATGTAAAGGTCACATTTTACAGAAAATTCTATTTTCATGTGAAGTTTCATTATTAACGAGAAGGGCAATTTTAAATTATTATTATTATTATTATTATTATTATTTGCTTGTAATCCAAGGTATGGCAGTCAAGTGCCTAAACAGGTCATTAAAATTATAGACAAATTATGAAGTCGCTTTCATTTTTTTTCCCCCAGAGGAGGGCACAAATGCTCTCCCTCGCTATTAGAAATTACACAGTGGGTGGGCGCCTGGGCGGCTCAGTTGGTTAAGCGTCCGATTTCAGCCCAGGTCATGATCTCGTGGTTTGTGAGTTCGGGTCCCACGCCCAGCCCTGTGCTGACAGCTCAGAGCCTGGAGCCTGCTTCTGAATCTGTGTCTCCCTCCCTCTCTGCTTCTGCCCCGCCTGCGCGCTCTCTCTCTCTCAAAAATAAAAATAAACATTAAAAAAAATTAAAAAAAAAAAGAAATTGCACAGTTGAGTTTCCCACATCTGGAGAAGTCACAAAGGTCAGTGTGGCCTAAGCGCAGTCTATGAGCCTCACCCTGGGAGAACCACCTTGGTGATCACCATGTCCCCATGTAAGTATCACTTTCACTGTGTTGTACAACATCACAAGTTACAGATAATGTTAAAGAAAATATTAACGTGTCACTGTATAAAGTTACATGTTAAATTCAGGCATATGTGAAATTGATTTTCTGAAGACTTCAATCTTTTGACAAACTGTTCCAGGAGAATCATCAGCTCTAAATGTACTAAATATAACAAATAAAATATTTTGAAAGGAAAAAAAAAATTGTATTTTAGTACCTTAAGCTGCATTTTTAAAACCTGCTCTTTGAATAGGAGGGCCTGAAATTTTTCTAGGGGCGCTGGTTCTGAAAACTAGTATTTCTTCGAGAGGGTTTTCATATTTCTCCGAATTATTCTGATTCTGTTAAAACCCTGTCGGGCTTTTATTGAGTTCCGTCAAGTCCAATGAATGGTCATCAGGTTACCACTTGTTTTCAAACCCACATCGCAAAAACAAAAACAAACAAACAAGCAAAGAAACCCGCATCACAGATGACGGACGGCTGGTCGTCTTTGCCGCGGACACTCTCCACTGCAATGTCCTTCTCATCCCAATCTGGAAGCCATCTTCTCCAGATAAGGCTCGTTCTCCTGAGCAAGAGGAGGAAGGTAGAACCCGGGTAGGCGGGAACGCGTTCGTGGCCCTGTCTGTCAGAATGGTGCCTCTTCCGGGCTCCTCCAGCCTCCTCCCACTCCCGATTGACCAATCCTTTCACCCCATCGTGGAGGGAAGCAATCTGATTGGCTTAGTCGTGGAGGAGGGCGGTGCCCTTTACAGCTGCCTTGGCACCGAGGCCCTGGGACCCATCAGCCTATGAAAGGGCGGCCCTTGGATCAGGTGCTCACCTCTGCCCAGTCAGAGGCCCCGCGGTAGGACTAAGGCGGGACTAAGGCGGGACTTGCGGACAGCCCAGGGCATAGGCGTGGCCAGACTGTGACTGACAGGCCGATACGGGGGCCCCAGCTTACCTGCCGCTCCCCTACCGCCTGAGCTCCTGCGCTGCTGCTGGGGAGTGGTTCTCACACTCCTCAGCCGCCTTGACTCAGTCCATCGCTTACCGATCTGCTCTTTCCTCAAATATATCTAGATTTCCCCCACTCTTACCGTGTCCATGGTGACCTTCCTGTCTAAACAAGGGGCAGCAACCTCTTGGTTGCCATGTGACCACAGGAGTGGTGTTTTAAAACACACAACAAGGATTGGGGCACCTGGGTGGCTCAGTCGGTTGATGGCCCAACGTTGGCCTCTCCCTCCTCCTTCTCTCCTGTGTATCTGCCACGCCTGCCTTCCACTATTCCCAAGCTCTTCCCTTTCAGTTCTGCTCTCCAGATCGATCAGCAGCCCACCCCCTCGCCACTGAACCCTTAATCATTCTAGAGAGCTCAGATGAAGGGTCATCTGCTCACAGGGTCTGTACCTGAGCCCACGTCTCAACTTACATCTTCTGACATTGTCTCAGCGCCGGCCACAACTTACATTTCCTGTTTGCATGGTTTAACGTCCATGCCCCCTGCTGGGAGACTACGCGGGGCGGGGGTGGGGGGGTGGGGGGTGGTGGTGGTCAAGGGCTGTCCACGTTCGTCAGTGTTGACTCCTAGGCCCCAGCACAGCGTCTGGATAAATATTGTGCCAGCCCAGGGCCACTAACTTTAAATACAGTGCAAACGCATGTGTAGGTCTGCAGGGAATCTTGACTGCCTCTAGGGAGCGGGAAAGGGGCCAGGATAGGGAATGGTGGCGGGGCAGGTGTGTGTGCACGTTGAAGCCTGTGTGCCTGCGTGTACATATGTAAAGCTAGGGGGTATTGGCTTCGACTGCAATGGTTTCACTTCTGCTGAACAGTAATGAACAAATAAAAGCATGTGCCAGGTCAGGGGAGAGAGGGAACGGGCAACCCAAAGCCACACTCATGGCGAACAAAAACATTGTGACACGCTGCGATCCGCTGGTGGGTTTTGTCTTCACTTTATTACTATGTCACCAGAAGTCACCACCTTCACTTGGTTCACCACAAATGGACAGATGTCATAAACGAGGGTGCCACGGGGCCACTGGATTCACTCTTGAGACTTAACTAGGTGGTGGGGGAGTCCAGAGTGGGGGCCCAGGAGGGGGACCGCCATTCACTGCACACACGCACACACACAGAGATATATTTGTGGAGCCTTATATTATACATCTTATATATAGAAAATATATATATTTATACTATACACAGGCAGTTACGCTGCGGGAGGGCCGGGACACCCAGACGAGGGCTGTGGGCACCAGGGGAGGGGGAGTGTCACATCGAGGGGCAGCGCTTGGAAGCGACTGCACCAGCCCATCCTCCTACAAACTCTTTGGAAGGGTGGTCCCTCTTCCTGCTCCTTAGACAATCAAAGGGGTCTGGGGTCAAGGTTGGGGGGCCCTCAAGGGGTAACAAGTGGGGGCTCTTGGTTACATGGGGGAAGCCTGGGACCCCCAAGAGTCTTTGAAGATCAAAACTCACCAGGGAAGGTTGGAGTAGGGAGCGGATGCCAGTCCCTGGGGAGTTAGACCAATGGTTACACCCCCAGGTACCAGAAGCCACCCCCAGGCAGACGGGTTTTGACCGCGCAGGATGAGTGTTAACTTGGAGGCAAGAGACCTGGATCCCAAACCTCTGCCTCTGTGTGTGACCTTGCACAAGTCACTGTCTTCCCGGCTGACTCTACTATCTCTAAGGGTCCTTGCAGCTCTAAACTTACGCGGAACCCAGCTTTCCTGAGCCCTCTCTTGTGCTTGGTGGGAGCAGGGGGTGCGGGGGGAGAGGCAGAGGGAGGCAAGAGTACACCACTGGCTTGTGAATACACCTTGGGGGCCCTGGGGGGCTGTCCTCGGCCAGGGGAAGAAGCAGGACGTCGCTACCAACCTCCCAAAAGGGGAGTCAGGAGCCTTGGGTCTCAGCCAAATCCCACCCTCCGCCCTCTCTCCCTCCACCACTGGCTGGTCCCTGTCAAGAGCCAGCCTGATGGTGGGATCACATCTGGGCTGTACTCCAAGTCTGTACCCCAGGTCAAGGGAGGAATGCAAAGTGATAGGATTCGGTGCCCCTCACTCCTGGCAGGCGTCCTGTAAACTTTCCCAGTCTAGGGTGGCAGGGAGAGTCTATGAGGAACACCCAGGGGTTGGATGAAGCTTAAGTGGTTCCTAGCATCATGAGGAGCTAGTTGGTGCCCAGGGAGAACAGACGGACAGCGCCCTGGGGTCCCCCTGTGTCCATCGGCAGGGGAGGTGCTTGGTGGGGAGTGGGCGAAGGGAAGGGCCTCTCACAGCCTCCCGCACCGGCACAGGACTTCACTTTGCCAGAAGCACACCCACGACCACCCGCACCCTTACCTGCTTCGTAAACCTGGTCTGGTAACAGGTTCCACCGCTCGGCCTGGCAGATACCGCAACCTCATCCCGTCCCCACTCGGGCCACCGGGAGCGGGGGTACCATGGACAGAGTCCCTCCGCCAGATGTGGAAAACCCGGAGTCAGCAACCCTGAGCTGCTGCTCAGCTGCCTGGGGTTCTCTGCTGTCACTGCTGCCCCCTGGGGAGGGCTTGGACAGGCTGGGGTTCAGATGCATGCTCCGCCGCTAACTCATTCACACTCTGAGCCTCTGTTTCCTCTGCGGTTAAGCGGGGACAGCGGTGCCACTTCTCTACCTGGGAAATTCCCTCTCTCTCCCTCTGCGGTGCTGCTCCTGCCCCTCCTCGGGGAGCCTCACCCCTTCACAAGCTCTCATATAGCACACTGCCCTCTGGGGGACCCTGGGTAGCGGCGGGTTTGGGGCCCATCTCTGGACGACCGGCTTGCATGCCTTCTGAATCCCTGGTGTAACAGCGGAGTCTGCGGGAGTGAGTGTCACCTGCCTCTGAGGATTCTGGTGGGGGAACGGGGTGCCGGTGGCGGGGACATCCAGCACGGTGCCGAGCCACAGTCCCCTTGCCCTGCTCCCCGAGGCACTGGCCAGTGGACGCTGGGCCCCATGCCCCCCCACACCTCCATCCTGTAAGGCCTCCCCGCCCCTCAAGGCTCAGCGAAGAGCCCACTTGTGCAAGAGTCTCTCTCTGCTCCCAATCCTCCTTGTGCCTTTGGAGTCGCCTGCTTACCATCTCCACTACAGCCCAGGCCTCCTCCCCGCCAGCCTGCCATGCACCAAGGGGCTTTCAGCATTCATCTCGGGAGCCGTCTGTCCCATGGCAGCAGCTCAATGGCTGGCTTTGCTGGGCCCAGGGTCCCTGCTGTCTCTACTCTGACTCCCACATTGTCCTCTCATCAGGCCTTTTGGAAGGCCAGTGGAAGGACCCTCTGGGTCCTTGGCAGTTCCGGCCCCTGAGCCCCCCTGGCTAACCCTGGCCGAGGGAAAGATGACACAGTGTTCCAGATCAGTTCCGTTTCCTGGGAGGTCACGAGGGCAGGGAATCGGGGCGCCTGCTGAGTGGCTGGGACCAAGAACCCCGGGCAGTAAGCCCGGCTCTGCCACTTACTCGCTGTGACCTTGGGCCTCCTCGCCCACCCGGCCCTGGGCGGTCAGTCCTTTGGGAGGCCACCGGAGCTCCCGGTGGGGCACGCACGGCATGGAGCAGTACATGGGTGAAACAGGCGAGTGAGGCAAGCCCCCCGGGCCCTCCCACCCTGACAGGAGACCAGGGCAGGGGTTGGTGGGGATGTGGGGAGAGGGGCCTAGAGACAGGGCTGTCCCACTTCGGGAGCAGCCAGCCGGGCAGAACAGGCCCCCGGCTTGCAGCAGAATCAGGGTATCTCACGGGCTGAGGTCCCCAAGGCCTCCCAGAGTGTGACGATAGCACTGAGAGGTGGAGCCCCAGGCTCGGGGATGGGGAAGGCAGGGAGGACAGGGGACAGCAGGTGCTCCGCAGTCAGGTGGCCTGGGCTTGGAGCCAACTCTCACTGGCTGCCGAGTGACCCTGGGCAAGTGACCTTGACTCTTCCAGGCCTCGGTTTCCTCAGCCACGAAATGGAGACGGCCCCAACACCCACAGTAGGGCTGCCGTCACTCTGGCAGGCGACAACTCCCAGTGTCCTGCAGGCATTCACACCCACCCTGGGGCCAAACTTTCCCGGCATCATCCGGGTCTACCTCTCGCACCGCTCCCACCTCCGGTACCCACGGGGCCTCCTCCGTCCCTCGTCTTCCTCCTTTCCGGGACCGTTTCTCTTTCACCACCGGTGCCAAGCACACACCTGACACACAGCAGGCACTCAATGAACACTCGACGACACAACGGATGATCGCGAACACCCCCAGCCCCCGCCGGACAGACTTGCACACGTGTAGATGCACCCCCAACACCTTACTGCCCCATCCCACCCCGAGCTGCCCTGGACGTCGGTGGAACGAGGTGCTGGGCAGGGCAGCCTGGGAGGGCGCGGGGGTCTGGGCGTGGGCGGTGGGCGGTGGGGGGGCGGGGAGGGCAGGGGCGGCTGGGACCGGGGCAGGGACAGGCGAGGGGCAGGCGGTCACTGCAGCTCAGTAGCCCTGCGACTGGTAGCCCTGGGGCTCGGCGTCAAAGGCGTTGGCCGGTTGCTGGTAGGTACCACCCATGCCGGTGGGGTCTGGCCCGGTGCTGGGCTCCACGTAGGGGGCGTAAGGCATGCTGGAGTCCTGGCTGGGGTCCATGTAGTCCTGGGAGAAGAGGGCCGAGTCGGCGCCAATCTGATACCGCTGGAAGGCCAGCATGGCCTGGCCCGCCTGGGGACGGGGGCCGGCGGGGACGAGGACAGGCGGGAGGGGATGGTTAGAGGAGAGACAGACAAGAACGCTGGGTTAGTGGCAGTTAGTTCACAGGACACAGGCAACAGAGGGCTAAATATCCTCGAAGCCCCAAAGATGAGACCAAGCCTGACTGAGGGGCAGAAGTCTGTCCTTGTAGCCAGCCCTCAAGAGACCCAGAACCACACTGTCCATCCAGCCAGAAAGACCTTCAGAAGGTCTTTGGGTCACTATGGGTCACCAAAAACTTTCCACTGTGGAGTGTTAAGGTGGCCCCAAGGCCACAACATCCTCCTCAAACTGTGTTCTCGGGGGTGTTACGTGGAGAGGGGAAAAAGTTTCTTGGTGTGCTGGAAAACCCCCTAAAAGCCACCGCACCTCTCTTGCGGCGAGGTGAAACCATGTAACTAAGTTCTGGCCAGCACACTAGCTGTCCCACCCGTTGACCTGACACCCGGAGGGCAGATGTGGGGCTAGAGCTCTCGCAGCCACGCAGGACCACGAGGTCCATGAGCTAATTGTAGGGACGGAAGGGGCCTGGGTCACTGGAGACTTCTGGAGCCACGAGGCCAGTCCCGGACTGTCTTCTCAGACTTGGACTTCATTTAAACCACTGCTATTTACAAGTTCATTTGCTGCTGAACCTAATTATAACTAAAACATTTGGTCAAACAAGTTTGGGAAGCTGAGTTCAACAGAGTAGAAGAAGTTTCAGGGCCACGGGACTTGTTAGGGCCTTGACTGACGTCTACTGGGATCCCCGAGGGGAAAACTCTGGCAGGCGACCTTTGCCAACCTTACCGGACCAATGAAGCCCTCTTCTCACGGGACCTAGTTGGGAAAGACTTGTCTACAGCATACGCACAAAGGTGGGAAATTCTTTTTCAGTAAAAGCTATTACGTTGTTATTAAGGACAATGACATTGACCACCCCCAGCTAGGGAATGAATTTAAAACATACTTTTTAGGTTTACATTGAAAGCCTTCCTCAAAGATCTTTCTAGCAGGTAATCTTCCTGTGACGGAAAGATGCTAATGCTCTACACACCCATTTCTGGGCTGGGAGGACTGAGGCTTAGTGAAGGGAGACCTCACGGCAGAGTCAGTGCCAGAACCCAGACCTGAACCCAGAGGTCCTGCTCCTTCCCAGGCCAGGGCCCTCCCCATCTCCTTCCCATGGATCAGCCCCCTCACAAGGGAATAAACCAACCAGGAACCTGAAAGGGCCATCTGGTGAGAGGCGGGGGGGGGCGGGGGGGAAGTGTGCTTGGCATTTTATTCTAGAAAGTTCCAGAAGCCCAATGACTAGCCACTGACTTTTGATTTGTGTCATTGGTAAAGGCTCTGAGGGGCAGCCCTTCCTGAATACTGTTTAAAGCAGTGCAGGAGCCTGAGAAAGGCAGACCAGGCCCGAAGGAGTTGAGCTGAGGGAATTAGGCCTCCCTAATTCAAGAGGCCACAACACAAGAGTATGGGGGTGGGGGGTGGTGCATGGGACCCTGCTGGACTCAGGTGCAGAGGGGAGGCTGGGAGTTCTGCTCGGAGCCCAGGGACCTGGTGGCCCACCTGGCCCTGCTTCTTCAGAGCAGGTGTACTCTCTAGGATCTCCACCACGCAGCAAGCCGTGTGCACTGGTATGCCTCTA
Source organism: Panthera pardus (assembly GCF_024362965.1). NCBI lineage: Eukaryota > Metazoa > Chordata > Mammalia > Carnivora > Felidae > Panthera > Panthera pardus. The sequence continues at coordinate 1,358,471 of NW_026526991.1, read as the reverse complement.
GCGTTGGGAAGCTCACTCTCTTTGTGCTTTGCTCTGGGGGCCTGTTTGCTCTGATACCCCCTCAACTCCTGGAGAGTGGAGAGATTGGTGGTTCCCGCCCAGGCAGCTAAAGGCCCCCAAACTGTAGAACTGGAGGTCAAAGTCTTTTGGAAGAACGAGGGCTCACCACACGAGAATCGCCCCCAAAGTAGAGATTATGGAGGGGTCTCTGACTCCCTGGAGAGAATGGAGGAAGGAACGAATGAACGGAAGAGCCTACATTTATTGAGCATCTCTGTGCCAAGCTCCGTGCCAGCCTTTGTTTCATCCACACAACAGCCCTGAGAGGTTGGTCCACTGGGTAGTGAACTGAGGCTCAGAGAGGTGCAGGGGTTTGCCCAGGGTCACACAGCATGTGAGAGCAGGGCCGGACCAGGAGTCCTCTGATGTCCTCGGCCAGGCCTCTGTTTGCACCCAGGCTCCATGGGAACTGTAAGGTCAGCCTTCGTGCTGCAGCAAGGAACAGGCTCTCGCACCGTGTCCACAGATCAGTATACCAGTATAGAGAGCCAACGCCAACCCTCTGATAGCCCGTGGCCGTCTGTCTGGGGGAGATTTCAATTTGTCTTCCCCTCCCCAGCCTGTGGGCCCCTGGGGCCAGGGACCCCGTCTGATCCATCACTAGGCACAAAACAGCTGCTCAATAAATGTTTACTGAATGAATGGACATTTGGAAAAAGAAAGGAGGCAATGAATGCGTAAGTGGCGAGTCTTAACTGGCCCCTCAAGCCAGCCACCCACTGCCCTGCGTGCCCTGGCATCCTGGCCATTTCCGGCAGAAGGCTGTCCCCATAACCTTGCCACTGGGCATGATACAGGGCGCTCCCCGCCTCGGGAAACACGCAGGCCTATGGCTGTGCCGAGGCGGGAAACAGTGTGCTGTATTCCTCCTGGAAGGTAAGGTCCTTGAATCTCCGCACGGCCAGGGCTGCGGTCAGGCTCTGCCGGGAGAGAGCAGGGGTGAGGACGGTGGGGAAGAGCTGGGAAAGGCAGAAGTGCCAGCAGGGAAGCCGGCCTCAGTGGGCACCTGTCCGTCAGGCTTTCGGATCTGCCCCCGGAAGTCCTGACGCCCAATCACTCCTCCTCCTCTGTGAACTCCACCCCCATCTCAGGGCTCACTGGTCCAAACATCTCCCTGTAGCACCGGGTGGGCTGTGTGGTTCCCATACATGGGGCATCTTCTGTGGTCTGAGATCCCCTGGGGTCACTTGGTTCTTCCTGCCCAGCCCTGAGGACACGGAGGGCGGGTGTGACCACCGCTGGCGTGCCGGGGCCTGAACCACAGGTGTTCTCCTCCAAACCCTGGCTCCCAATATTGTATTGGGACAGGGGCCCCAAGAGAAAATGGATATTCAGGGGCCCTCAAAAAGAGCAGGAAGTCACTCCAGGACAAGCCCAGAAGGGCAGAGGGACAAGGAGGCCTGGCTGCAGCAGGCTTCGCAGGAAGGGCTAGGGCTGCTTGTATTTAGTCCCAGGGTCTCCTTGCAGAAGGCTGGGCCCAGGGCTGCTCTAGGGCCTGGAGGGGAAGGGGGCTGCACGCAGGGGAAAGGAGAACCCTTGAGATGGGGGCCTGGAGCCCATGTGACCCCGATATCACAGGAGGGAGGTGAGGAGAGAAGAAATACACCGAGGGGACCTGACCCCAGTGGGAAAGAGGGCCCAGCCCTGCTGTCATGCCCGTGGGTGCTGGAGGTGTAGGTCCAGAGCCTGCCAATGGGTGCCGTTTGTGGGCCCAGAGACACGCTTTCTTTGACCCACACGGTATTTTTTTTTTTTCTAACTTGAATAAATTGCTAACACGTAACGATCAGGTTTCACACAGAAATTCAGATTTCTGGCTTCTCTGGAAAAATGGGAAGACCTGGGCTGTGTGGGTCCCTATTCCTGCTTTGGAACAGGGATCAAGGGTGTCCCTTTGGGGGCATGCACCTGCCGCCCGGCCCACTCACGCCTTCTCACGTGCTGCCTACCACACGGATATCTGAGTTTGTGACACCCCGCCCCCCCAAATCCAAACTCCTGATTTTTAGAGATGGGAAGATAATGGGCCGGAAACCTAGAGGCAGCCCCAAGAAGTGGCCCAGGTCTCCCGACACCTAGGCCCGGGCTCCTAACCAGCCTCAGAACTGCAAAGCCTTATCTTTCTGTCCAGACCTCCACTTGGGTCTGCAAAAGGTTAGGGTAAACGCCCACAACCCGACTACCAGAGTGCTTGGGAGGGGCGTTCATGACCACTGGAAGGTTGCTCTGTGCCAAAGCGAGGGTCTAGCACCACTGTGTGACCTTGCTGGCGATGGCAACAGCCTCCTTCCCGGGAAGCAGCCCGTGTGACTGCTGAGGAGAGAAGCAGGGGCACGTACAGGCTCCAGGAAGCAGGATGCAGGCCCCGGCTAGGCTGAAAGGCCGCCCGCTCGGGAGCCTGGCTGGGGCGGGCGACTGTGGGCTGGGTGGGCCGTGTACTCACCCACGTGAAGATGGAGAAGAAGGAGAAGGTGATGGCGGCCCGAGCCGCATCTGTCCCTTCATTCATCGGGTTGTCTTTGGGCTTGGACACCTGCCACTGGTTGGCCAGGAAGCAGAAGCCCACGAACCAGAGGAAGGCCCAGAAGGCTGGGGTGTCCACGAGGGCCAGGCACAGGGGCCGCGCACAGGAGAGGGCGAGTGGGGAGGAAATGGGGAAAACGAGCAACAGGGAGGGGTTTGGGAGCACGTCTCCCACGCCCCACCCCCACCCCCATAGGGAGAGGTGGGGGCAGGGGGCACAGAGAGGGGAGCACAGGGAAGGTGAGGCGAGAACAGGGAGGTCAGTCAGACACAGAGCAGGAGGGAGACCACAGAAAGGAGCCGGGCCACGCAGATGGCAAGGCCAGGAGCAGAGGCAGGGAGAGCCAGGGGCAGCGAGGGGAGGGGAGGGGAGGGGAGGAGGGAGAGACAGAGAGAAAAGTCAGTTGGCCTAGGTGCGCATTTCTGTTGCCTTAGCCAAACACAGATTTCTCAGCTGAATCCCCGCCCCGGGACGTAGTCTGCCCCTGCAGCAGTCTGGGAGGAGCACTGATCCGACCCCCTGGCCAACGATAGCCTCCCAGAAAATCGGGCAGAGAGAGGATGAGGAGGAGGCTGGGCAGGGGGGGCAGCTTAGCTGGGCAGGTCTGAGCGTTGCCTTCTCTTGTGCTCGCAGCCTCACGAGGCCCAGCCTCACGAGGCCCGAGCCAGGTGAGCGAGGGTCCTCTTGGGAAACCGAGGCCCGGGGAGCTTAGCAGTGGGAGCCTTGTGGCAACGAGGTCTTCTGTGGGTCCCCAGGGTCTACCCAGAGAGGACCAGAGCGGCTCAGACAAAGCGTGTGTGTGCCAAAGGGCTGGGGTAGCTAGAGACCAACATCTCCCACAGGCACTGCTGGGGAACCCTGGGGTGCCGTGGACCACAGCTTGAGAA